>NC_023165.2:15444726-16107089 GCF_000231095.2 Oryza brachyantha
TATCCTTGTAATCCCATTCATCATTTATTACTCCTTTTCCGTGCTACTTATCGAGTACCGTGGTTTGTACTCAGTTTGGCCTAAATTCCCCTCAGAGGTAGAATATGACTCGGATAAAGGTAACTCTCTGGAATGAAGCTAATCTGATCGTCGAGTGTTGCCTGTGGACTGGAGCCGTTGCTTCGCTGGAGCCACATGGATAGTCTTCATTTATCTTTTTTGCTGCATATCATTAGACTATTTATTCAATTTCATTTGTTTCTAAGACGTGTTATGCAATCAACATTATCAATTTGTGTACCCTGGCTAGTCCTAGACAGAGGTTTTAATGCACATTTAGTTTAGAAATTCGTGGTGTGAAATATCTAGGCATGACAGTTAGTCCACTTAACCCTCTAAGTATAAACTGAATATTCTATCCCTTAAAATATTTAAATAGGTTCAAAATAGCCGTTAGAATGATTTTATAAGGCAATTCTCAATGCAAGTTTTATTAAGTTTCAATCTCATTAAATGATGTATAACATGGACAAAGCAGTGATTTGGTATATAATTTATAATGAAAGAGAAATTAGGGTTTATGTGCAGATATGAGACCTAGTGTACACGGTTATCTATACCACGAAATTGGACTGAAAGCTCCGTAGAAAGGAATTCATTTCAACCCACATATTTAATTAGTTCTTATTGGTCACTTAGTTGCAATACTTAAGTGATTTGTTAGTTTATAAAACCGTGAAGTGAAAGTTTGCATTGAGAGAATACGTTTCATTCATTCACTCAAGCATGTCGCTGTTGGAAACCGCACAATGAAGTCTTGTACTGAGAATGACCTAAGTGTTTTTGTCATATTAATGATGATGTGACAACATATTAATGATGGAAACTATCGATTGGCTGTACATTAGAGTTATGGTCCCATGGAAGACAATGTGGGATGGCACCCGCTAATAATAGAGGTTGGTAAATGATATATTGATGATTGTATAATCTGAGAATTGAGATTAATTAGGATGGGTTTGTTCATGACACTGGCTGAAAAGACTGCACAGTAGTGTACATCAAAATATTTTTTTGAATGAAAACTACACTAGGATCACTAGGATCAAGCCACCTGAGTTTAATTTCTAGTGACTTGCTCAAGAGGTGTAAAAAAAAGAGGCGGCAAGGTGGTTTCTGCTTGGTGGGTTTGGTGGCTGTAGGGTTGAAAACAGATCGAATACGGTCGGAAACTAGCTCTATCATATTCATTTTTATATTTTTTTTCGGAATCGGAATCGGAATCGGAATCGGAAACCCGAATACGGAAACGGAATCGAATATTATCGAATACAAATACGGAGCGAATATGAATCGAAACGGATACAGTGACGGATATTAATCGGAACATAAAAACCTCTTAAACTATACTTCTCAAATCATAGAATAAATATAACTTATTATATTTTCTAATATAACTCATCAACATTTCTAAATATAAGCAATTAATAATATCATAACAAGAAACATCCACAAACTTGCACAATCAGACACAATGGTATAGTGACATAGTCTCACACATTAGATCATTATCACATAAGAGTCACATCACATCATATAGTTTAGAAACTACTTGAACAGTCCAATATTAAGTGGTTTAGATGTAACATGGAGTAATGGGCATAGACACTAAGACACATAGTCCATCACAGACAGTGCTCTTGGAAATAGTTCATTACATACATCTTGCAAATTAAATTAACAAACATTTTATTAAACACCCATTGGCACTATGTCGTCATCATCTTCAACATAGTCCATTTCAATATCACCATCACCATCTTGCTCATCATTTTGTTCCGTGGCCTGTAAATAAAAATTTGATCAATTATTAGTGGAAGTATAAAAGACAGTGAAAGAATTGTATAACTTTTTAGTGCTAGAAGCACAAACCATGGCCAGCAAGGTAGCAAAAGATCGCTCAAGGTTCTCCATGTCCAACTCATTGATGATAGAACCAACCACATTTCCACCTAAGTATTCACATTCACATATATTCTTAGAAGAAAAGAATAACAATCACTTAAAGGTTAAAGCAATATAATGATGTACATACAACACATTATTACCTTTTCTTGATGCAGCAGTCCAATCTTTGGTGCAAATCAAAGCTTGCACGATTTCAGGATCTAGACAATTGCGGAATGGATCAACAACACGCCCACCAGCACTAAATGCTGATTCTGAAGCAACAGTTGACACTTGAATAGACAAAACATCACGAGCAAGTCGAGAAAGAACAGGAACCTCATGTTGCTTGAGTGATCACCAATGCAAAATATTGAATGTTTTGTCTCTTGTATCCCATTCCACTAATGGTTGTTCTTGGTACACTTGCAACTCAGTTTTAGTGGATTTTCCAGAGCAAGTGCGGCGACGCAAGTAGTTCACAACATCTTCATCAAGATCATCATCACTCTCCATATTCTTATCCTCATTGATTAAAGAATCCTTCTGCAAATTTGTAGCCAATGCATTCTTTGAAGTTGATGCACTAAACTCATAAGCTTGGAATAGCCGATTAACAACATCCATGAATTTTTTAATTTCTTGTGGAGCATATGTCTCACCATAAATCTTTTCTGCATAATAGGTTACTAGATTTGTCTTGAACCTTGGATCAAGAAAGCAAGCTACAGAAATAGCCATATTGGACTTCTCCCAATATTTATCAAACTTGGCCTTTATTTTAAAGCCCATGGCTGCTATAGTTGGATCTGAGCTGGTGCACCAATCAGCTATTGCAAGCTTAATTTGGCATAATTTAGTAAAAAACAGATTTGCTGTTGGATATGTAGTGCCAGAGAAGATCAAAGTAGCATCATAAAATCTTTTTAAACATGTGCACAATGATTTTGCCATAGTCCAATTACTAGCTGTTAGGACACAATGCAAATATTTGCTTCTATGACGAAGAAAAAGTCTATCAAAAGCTGATCTATAGTGAAGAGCTTGTTTTAACATGAGATAAGTTGAGTTCCACCTTGTTGGTACATCCAAAGAGAGACCATGGCCAGTATCTAAACCATCACATTCTGAGGCACACTTCATCAATTCTTCCCACTGCAATGTGGAGTTCTTCACAATTGAAATTGTGTTTCTAATATTTGAAACAGCTGGTGCAATTTGCTTCAAACCATCTTGAGCAATAAGATTGAAAATATGATGCAAGCATCTCACATGAAAAAAGGCCCCATCACAGATCAAGGGTGATATCTTGTTAAGCTTTAGTACTAGACCCTTAGCACATACATCATTGGTTGATGCATTGTCCAAAGTAAGTGCAAGCAATTTTCTATCAAGGTTCCAATCCAGTATACTATCATAAAATTCCTTGCATAAGTTCTTCCCTGAATGATGGCCCTCTACATGCATAAACTTCACAATTCTCTTTTGCATGCACCAATTATCATCTATCCAATGCACAGTTATGCACATATAACCTTTATTTTGATTTGAGGTCCACATGTCCATGGTCGTACTAAAACGACATGAAAGTGTTTTGAAGTACTCATATAATTTCTTCTTTTCCTCTAGAAACATGTTCAATATATCTTTCCTAACAGTTATACGACTTCTGATTGGAAAACTAGGGCGCAAGGACTTGATAAAATCCACAAAGTACTCATGCTCAACAATATTAAAGGGATATTCATGCATAATGATTGCCAAATAAAATTTCTTTAAGCTGACAGCTTCATCATACCTATAAGTCTCAACAGATGTAGTTCCACTGCCACTATCACTCTTTTTCAGATCTAGAAGCTGCTGGCCATTTTTGATTTGGTGCTTGCTGGCCAAGTGATTCCAAAATACCGTTGTGCCCCTATTGGTCTCCCGATGTGATTTATAACTACACTTCTTACACTTAGCCCAAAGTGACATAACCTCTGTTCCATTATCTCCTCTTATCTTCTCCTCATACTTGTCAAAGTACTCCCAAACCTTTGAGCTGCACTTCTTTGTTTTTTTTGAAGGAGGGCCCTCTGTGATCTCATCGGTAGTATTTTGTGTCAAATCAACATCGACTCTTGTTGTTGTAAGAGCAGTTGCATCACGCACTTGTGGGTTGGCAGCAGCTTCTTGTGTTGGTTGAGATGGTGTTGGCAATGGTGCTACACTTGTACTGCATAAGCTGAAGCTACTGCTACTTGCATTAGAGGAATTCATCACAAATCTACAACATAACACATGCACAAAACAAAAATAAATCAATGAGGAGCTCCACAAATCAGTTTTTAGAAGTACATAGCTCGCACCAATAATACAGTGATAATATGAAAAAAAAGGACCCTTAGTATGACCTCCACTGGTCTGAACCAACGGTAAATTATAATTCTCTATCACTTAAAATATTTAATCTTCTTTCTTGCAAATAAAAATACATATGAAACCTAGCTGCTTGTTGCTTGCAAGCGGGGAGAGCCGGCGTGGTCCGACGACGGGCAACGGCGCAGCTCGATCCGGCGAGGGCAGCGACGCAGCTCGCGCAGATCGATCCAGCAAGGACAATGGGGTGCCGTGATCTCCGCTGTCCGATCCGGTGAGGGGCAGCGGCGCAGCACGAATCGATGAGGGGTGGCGGCGCAGCAAGATCCGGTGAGGGGCTGCGGCGCTAGTTGGCGAGGCCGTGTCGTCGTCGGCGGCGGCGGCGGTGGAGGCGATGCGGTGGCGGCGGCAGCAGCCTGAGGCTGAGGAGGCAATCAGGCAACTACTGCATCGTGGATTTTGGTGTGGTACTGTGGTGCACTGATGCATTTGTGAGGTGAGTTAGGGTTAGTAGTTGGGCCAGGTCAGGCCACCAGGCAGTTGGGCTTATTTTTAGTTGGGTTACAATCCGGATATCCGCATAATAATTTCGGATATTATCCGACCGTTATCCGATTCCGACGGATATTACTCGTACTGTATTCGTTTCCATATCCGAAAAAAATATCCGAATTCGATTCCGAATCCGAAAATATCTGGAACTATCCGACCGAATTCCGTTCGTATCCGAAATTGCTCCGGTCGGTCGGAAAATATCCAAACCAGTTTCAACCCTAGGTGGCTGCCAATTCTGCCCCACGGGAGTGATCCCGGGGCCTAAGGGTGCTCCTTGGTGTGATATACCATAACTAGCAATTTTACAATTTAATAAGAAGTAACAAAAAGTATCTTGAGATATCGGTACTCATGGTACCAAATCGTTTCTGATCGTTGGATCTAACAGCGTGCATTTTACTCAGCTAGATCTAATGGTGAGAAATAATTGGGTACATCGGGGTACTTTTTATTAGACCGGAGCAAATCTATTAAAATAAACCTTTATCTGGCACTGGCAAATTAAATTAAGAAAATTTTCTATGTACTTCTAATTAAAATTTTGCTCAATCCCTTACATACCTCTGAATTTTATCTTATCCCTTACACGTCACTAAGTTTTCATCTCGATCCCTTGTATATGTACCCATTTTTGTTATTTGTCTATCAACGATCGTTAAATATTTCTAAAATAACTACAGATTGAGTTGGATTAATTTCTAATATGACATATTTGATAAGCTCATGTATTGTTTATATAGGCATAAGTAAGTACATATTCATCCAAATAACAGTCATCTCTTTATCCTGACATGAGCAATACGGTGGTACATGCATAGTTATACAAATTAATTGTTCTCCTATAAACTGTTTTCTTGGGTTGATAGTGAAAATGTCATTAGATAAGTTATCCTTCCCACCGCTCTACATAACCGTACATGAGATTTTCATCTCATACGGCTCCTCGTTCAATTAACTAAATTTCTTTAACTTATATGGATAGGTCACTAGCATGGGTCCAGATCCCCTAGAGTTGAAGCCAACTCCACCTAGTGGATTTTACCAAATCCTAACCATCCAGTTGGCTCTGCGGCAGAGATCACGGGACAGCTAATTAAGCCAATTAACTCTCTTAATCATGTAGATTTAGAGGGAAAATACTTACCTTTTTAACTTTTCCCTCGATAACCGGGATAATACTCCCGCCGTCATGATCAATAACATTGTTTTTTTACTAGCATGCTGCTGACGAGAAGTACAACTTCGAGAACCTTTCACAGTCAACAACTTTAAACATACAGGCGCCACTCCTTCAGTGAGTAAGCAAAACTTGTAATTTCCATCTGTTATTTTGATGCATTGAACTTGTATTTCCATCTGTTATTTTGATGCATTGAACTTGTTCGGTACCAATAAATGATGGTAGGGTGTTTTGTTGTATTCAGAATGTTGAAATCAGGTCTGTTATTACTTCTTTTAATGTATTTATCTGGTACTTCAAAACGTTGAAATCAGGCTCTCGAAGTTGTTGATCGTGATGGCGGGAGTATTATTATGGTTATGGAGGGAAAAGTTAAAAAAGTAAGTATTTTCTCTTCAAATCTATCTGATTAAGAGAGTTAATTGGCTTAATTAGCTGTGCCAAGAGACAACTGGATGGTTAGGATTTGGTAAAATTCACCTGGTGGAGTTGGCTTCAACTCTAGGGGATCCGGACCCCACTAGCATCGCTGAATTTTTGGTTAATACTAGGAGTATTTATTACAAAACATGGTAGCTAAATATACCTGGGAGATAATTAACCTCCACACAGCTGGGTGTTGCAGCTGCGGCCGCCCGGGGTTTTTGCGTAGGGAAGGAAACCAGGGGTGCCCCGGAATCAAAGTCGAGGCCGGCCCTTTCGGCACAGAGCATCCGCAGACCATCCTTTGATGACTTATGCCCTACTGCCTGCCACTACTTTGCTCGATCCATTAAAAAAAAAAAAATCTCCTCCGTCCCCTCAGCTCCAACACACACACACACACACCAACTGACCTAGCTAGCGAGCTCGCCCTTGCTCCAATCCGACATGAGCTAATTAGTACTAAAATACTAGTACTACACTTCCACTTATCCTTGGATCCATCCACGCATCCATCGATCTGCATTGGCCGGTGGCGGAAAAGATGTGTAGAAAGAAAAGGTCGAGCCATGGCGACAACATTGTCCCCAACCACGGCGCGCTGCCGCCGCTGCAGTCGGCGGTGGAGGAGTACGAGGGGCGCCTAGGCCAAGAAGGCCTCCGCCGCCGCCGAGAGGAGATCAACGACGGTGACCGCCCTGAGAACGGGTTACTTAGGTTGAAGGAGGTGGTGGAGGATGAGATCCGCGCAGTCCCGCCGCCGCCGCGCGGGGCTCCTCCTCCCGGCAAAGGTATATACATACATACATACATACATACGTGCGTTTCTCCATTGGACGGCGCCGCAAATGCAAGTCTACTGTCCAGAAACTTTGGTTCATCGATTCCCAAATCGATCATATCGTTATCAGCAATGTTTTCTTTAAGTTAAATGGAGTACAGTGCCTAATATTTATTAGACATGAGAAACACTCAGGGGCTTTCTGGTTAGCTCCATAAGATGATGGTAGGCTAGTCAGTCTGGATTCAAAGCCTCGCTGATGTTAGGTCTTCTCTAATATTCAAGTTTTTATTATTTATTAGATCTGAAATCTATATTTAATTGATATTAGCTCCTTCCCTAATATTCAAGTTTTTATTATTTATTAGATCTGGAATCTATTCAGCAGGTTGAGTAGGATAGAACATGCTTCAACAGTTTAGAAATGCATGACGGTAAACAAACCGATAGTTGTGTTCTGCTGATTTTTACATTTACACCAAATATTTCCATTTTTATCTAAAATGTTGCATGAGAAAGATATTCAGATTAATGAGTTTTACCCTTTTTTTAACCTTTTATTCTTTAAAATTTGAAACTAAATCACTGCAAAAAAATATTTTCAGAACTAAATATTTTGACCAGAGGTATATACTGCTGGTGTGTCCAAACAATACTGCCACACATGACAGTTATAATGGTTTCTACCACACTATAGTTAGATTGACGTAACACATAAAAGATTGCCAAGCCCACTCCTTATAGCATGGTCAGAAGATTTAGATCAAAAAATAATTTTGGCATTGGTTTAGTTTTGAAATTTAAAAACGAAAATGTTCAAAAAAAAAATAAAAGTTCGATGTTACTTTGCTGTATTATCTGAGGTCTTCCAGTGCTAGCCTATAGAATAACTTTCGTAGTTATAACTTATGCATGTATAATGCTATTGAGAAGGAAATAGATCACTTGCTACTTGATGTGATGGTCAGCCTAAAAATACTAAAACTAGTGAGTAAAATTGCGCAGTTTAGTCACTTTAGTTGTCTAAATCCTAGCTACTCAATAACCAGCAGCATGGTACATTTCGACTCATGCTCCTGGCTACCTAGTTAAATCGCCAAAAATGTCAGCATACATATATGCATGAAGTAGTTGTCCATGCATTTCAGTATAAAACACTGGCTTAATCTTTGCAAAGATATAAAAAAATTAAGTTATAATTAAAATAAGTTTGGTAATAAATCTAATCACAACAAAATAAATAATAATTATATAAGTTTTTTAAATAAGACAAATGGTTAAATATATATAAAAAGTCAATGGCATCCTCGGAAAATAATAGAAGCTAAACAAAATGGAGGGGCTGGCGGATATCAACGGAGTATTTGGAGAACGTGAATCATGTATAGCTACATTTTTTTTAAAATTTGTTTGTACATGTGAAAAAAAAAAGGAGTAGGAGCCTAGAGGTTTAATATGTTGAACCATCTGGTTACTGTTTGCAAACTTTGATAGCTAGATGCATATAAAAAATCTATATTCAAAGATATATGGGTAAATATTAATTTCATAGGGTCTTGTGTGAAAATCCTTGTATACAATATATTTTTCTTTCTGGACACTAACTGATTGTAATTTTGATCAATACTTCCTTCCCAGTAATCAAATTTGTAAAATTATATAATCACATGTCACATAATCTGCAGGGTTTGGATTTGAGAAATAGTGTGAAAATAGATGATGCATTTTTTATCACGGTAAATTTGAACTGAATTTTCACTAGCTGGTGAACTGCTGACAATATGTGGACATGATTTTTTATTTGCTCGGGTGAGTGTGCGCACGTGTATATGAGCATATGCATTTGTACTTTGTTTCACAAAAAAAAATTGTCATTGGCTCAATTAATTGACAGTTGACAGAAAGACGTGAGTTGTGAACAATCTTGAAAATATCACGTACGATGCGCACGCGTGGTAATGGCCTGTTAGTTGAGTTGACATAAGAACTACTAAGGTCATCTCATGGATCAAATTAGCATCAATTAGAACCATGCATACATTTGAACTGTGGGATTATTTTTCATCAGTTGTGTTGACCTGAAAAATTTTGACGTAGAGGCTGGATTCATTTCCACCTAAAAATAGTTATTTACTGTAAATCTGTACAATATACATGCATGTATGGAACTATGTTGAATATTGCTGATAGAAGTCTGCAATCTGCATTTGTACTTTGAATAAATAAGGCTGATTTATGAACTCATCACCTGCACAACATCACATCTGCCTATTAATTCATCCATGAATTTGGCCAGCTGCATTGAATATATAGTTCCTGTTTGTCCATATTGTTTGTACATAAAATTGATATGTAATTCTACTTTTCTATTTTCAGTTTGAATTTGCTGTCGAATGCTGTATGGCATTTGTTAATATAACATTGATGTGGCCATACGCTGCGTGGTATCTGTTTAATTAGATGTGCAATTGATCAATGTGCAAGGCTGCATGCATTGCATCGATCTGTTTGGACATGAAGTTGATGACGTGCAAATGTACAATGCAGCAGCCGTGGAATCTGATAAATCTCTGGCAAGTCAGCAGCTGGGTGGGATCGGCGGCAGCGGCAGTACTACTCGAGGAGGAGGAGGCAAGCCTAAGCGTGGTGGCGCCGGAAAGCAGCCGGCGGCGAGCAGGCACGGCTACCGCGGCGTCCACAAGCGCACGTACGGGCGGTGGGCCTCAGAGATCAGGGACACCAAAAAGGGCCACCGCGTCTGGATCGGCACCTACGACACGGCGGAGGCTGCGGCGCGGGCCTACGACGCCGAGGCGCGCAGGATCCACGGCTGCAAGGCCAAGACCAACTTCACCGCCGGCGAACGGCGCCCCGCGCCGGTGGCGAAGGCCTGCAGGTCGAAGCGGCCAAAGAAAGGAGGAAGTTGTTAGATGCAGCAAATAGAGGGTGAATTGTATCGGTGGAATTCACGAACACGATACACGATACAAGGAACTCTCCAATCCGACAGGATAGAGCCGTTGCCGCCGTCGCCGCCGTCATGTTCATAGTTCATACCTTCTAATGCCAGCTGGTTCTGTTACATATAGCCAACACACATGCCACATGCACCAGCTTAGCTGGGTTACACGGCCCATTCTGGCCCAATGAATCGCGAGTTGCGCGTTTGATTCCTTCGGCCACGGCCCATTGCTTCTGGTTGCTTGTCTTGGCGATCCTGTAGCCCATCCGGCACCTCCTCCTCTTCGGTAGCCAGAGTCGTCTCCGCCTCGTTGACAATCCCTTCTCCTTGAGATTGGGCTTGTCCTCAAGCCAATGCATAAGGAAAACGGGATTGCAGCTCGATCATGTCCTCCCAAGTGGCGTCTTCAGTCGGGAATCCTGTCCACTGAACAAGAACTTGCATGGTAAGATTGTTACCTTTCTTGATGAGACGTTTGTCCAGTATATGCAAAGGAATCTGCAAGTGACTCGTGGGAACTGGAAGTTGGTGCTGAAGATCTGGTGTGAAGCCATGCGAGGAATGGAGTTGAGATACATGGACCACAGGATGGATGACACTGGATGCATGTAAATCCAGACGATAAGCCACTGTTCCCACCTTGCTCAAAATCTGAAACGGCCCAAAATATTTGAACGATAACTTGTGATTGGCACGCTTAGCCACAGAGGACTGAATGTATGGCTGTAATTTCAGATAGACCCAATCGCCAACAGCGAATTCTCTGAAACTACGATTCTTATCCGCATAAGCTTTCATCTGTTGCTTGGCCCGGTTGAGATGTTGCTGTATTAAACCTTGCATAAATTTGCGCTCTGCCAGCCAAGACTCCAAATCAGGAACTGAACAATGAACAGGACTAATACCAAAGTGATTGGGAGAGTGACCATAGAAAACTTCAAAAGGTGAATGTTTCAGAGAAGAATGGAAAGAGCTGTTATACCAGAATTCTGCCAAATATAACCATGCTGACCATTTAGCTGGAGCAGCCTGAACGAAACAATGGAGGTAAATTTCAAGACACTGGTTAACATGTTCGGTCTGACCATCAGACTGAGGATGGTAAGACGAACTCATATGCAGTTTGGTACGAGTACTTGTAAACAGATGCTTCCAGAAGAGACTAGTGAATATCTTGTCACTATCAGAGATAATCACAGAAGGTAGCCCATGTAGCTTGTACACATTTTTCATGAATTCATTAGCCACCTTGCCAGTAGTAAAAGGATGCGCTAGCGGAATGAAATAGCCATATTTTGAAAACTTGTCCACCACTACCATGATGCAGTTGTAATGATTAGAATTAGGGAGTCCTTCAATAAAATCCATGGTAATCACCTGCCAAGCACCTTCTGGAACAGGAAGAGGTTGAAGAAGACCAGAATATTTGGCTCTATCTGGTTTAGCTTGTAAGCAAACTTGACACTGTTGCAATGTATCCTTGATCATTTGCCTCGTACCAGGCCATGCAAAGATGCTTTTCATCCTCTTATAAGTAACAAGAAAGCCTGAATGACCTCCAATGGGATTATGATGCATTTCAGTGATGATTTTCTTCTGTAATGGTACATTCTGACCAAGCCAGATTCTGCCCTTGTACTTGAGAATACCATTCTGAAGTGAAAAAGGAGGATGGCAAGTAGAATCAATTGTTAACTCAGTGTCACGCCCAGAAATTACTCACACGAATTTCTGAACTTAATTGTGTATTGAATCCCTGTCCAGGACCAGCCAGGGTACACAAAAAGACAATGTTGATTACATAACCATCGTTCTTATAAACAACTGAAAAATTACACTTATTCTAGCGGAAATGCAGCGGAAAGAAAAACAAAGGGGCAGACTAGCTCCAGCGGGTACGGCTCCAGTCCACAGGCAACACTTCGACGGCGGAACAGCTCACTCCTGAGAGGCACCTCCATCGGACTCTGCTTCTAGCTCTGGGTTGGGAAAGGTAAGCAAGGCTGAGTACAAACCACCGTACTCAACAAGTAACACGGACAAGGGGGAAACAAATGATGCAATGGGATTAACAAGGACAGGCTCGGGTTAGTTGCGACAAAGCAGCAATTTAAATAAATAACAGAGACTGAAAGAAATAAAGGTAATTTAAATACAGTAAAGCATAAATAAAATAAGCAGTTGTAAAATACCACAACACTGTCCAACGTTACACCACGTTGCAACAGGCCCAACCACTACTCAACGTTACCCCACGCTGCAGTAGTCCCAAGTGACAACAGATTTTACTCAAGTTATTAGGGTTCACTAATCACAGTGAAGCTGGGAGTTCGCCCGTAACCGTGGGCACGGCTATTCGAATAGTTTATACTCTGATCAGAGGTGTACTACTGTACCCACAAGACACGACTCCACTACACTTGAACGTGCGCCGACATACCACCACGGCATACCGGAAAGGAGACCGTGATAGGACCCGTTACACAACCCTCCCTATTTAATCGTACCACACTTCAGGTTTCACCCCCTCCTTTACACCAAGTCGGGCAGTCCCCTCTTGCGCCTCGGTAGATCCGGAAGCAGGAGAAGCTTTCGTTACACCACGATTGCCCGTCCATACTCCATCACGCCTACCCTTGCCTGGGTACGTCAAATAGTTCGAAGTCATGCTCCAAATCCCACCTTACCCATTTCGGCATGTGGTTAGCACTTATCGACTTCCAGGGTTTCCCGTGAACCGGTCCTTAATCGCCATGGGTGCGACTCTCAAAACCATGCACCCACAGCCCACCATTATCAATATTTTAGTTGACATTAACCCGAACCGGGTAGTGAATCATTATCTCGGCTATTCAGAACTAAGCACAATTAAATGTGATCCCATGAGCTACTTGTTCTAAGCATGGCTAAGCATTAACCTAGGCCTGACTCTAATCAAGTTACCCCTGGTCCAGCAATGAACAAAGTTGGATAAACAACGGCATAATAATAAGGTTTACCCGAAAATAGCATAAAGTAAGTACTTTAATTAAAACAATGCATATTTGAAATAATAAAGCGGGGAATTTGCAATAATGGGTTCAATATGTTCAAGGATGAGTGTCACTTGCCTTGCTCTGGCCCTTGGGCAACTTCGGCGACGATCTCGAAGTAAACCGGCTCTTCGGCGGGGTCCGAATCTAAGCGACAAAGCACAAAAATAAATAAAACAGGCACAAACTCTACTGAAACAGCAAAAGAAACTATTTTTAATGGATTCTTGATAATTTTATGAATTTAATGAAATTTGAATGGACCTAAACGGAGACTAGATGAATTACTTATGAATTTTAGAAGTTTTCTCGGTTTTTTAACTAAACAGAAAAGTCCTAAATCAATTATTGCGCAATTAATGGGGCTGCTGACGTCAGCGAGGAGAGAGGAAGCTGACGGCTGACAGGTGGGGACCACCTGTCGGTGAGAGAGAGGGGGAAGGGAGAGACTGACATGCGGGACCCGGGAGGAGAGAGAGAGAGCGGGCGCGGGGAGTGACTGACGAGTGGGACCCACTCGTCAGCGAGAGGGAACAGAGAGCTGGGGACCGAACGCGCGGCTCGGCGGACGGCGGCGACCGGCGGGAGCGGCGGGCGACGCGGCGGCGGCGGCGCACGGCGACGGCGACGGCGACGACCGGCGAGCGGTGACGGCGCGACGGCAACGACGGCCGGGGCGGCGACGCACGGGCGCAAGAGACGGCGGCTGGCGAGCGGCGGCAGCGCGGCACGCGCGGGCGCAAGAGACGGCGGCTGGCGAGCGGCGGCAGCGCGGCACGCGCGGGCGCAAGAGACGGCGGCCAGACGTCGGCGACGCGGAGGCGACGACGACCACGGTGGCCGACGGGAGCGGCGGGCTTCGGCCTCGTCCGGCGACGGCACGCGACTCGGCGGCGGTCGGCCGGAAAGGGGGAGAAAGAGGGGAGGAGGGTGCGGTGGCTCACCGGCGACGGCGAGGGCGCGGACGGGTCGGCGAGACCGAGGCGAAGGTGGCGACGCGGGCGGGTGCGGGAGATCGGTGGTGGCGGTGGAGATCGATCGGCGGCAGCGACGGGCGAGACGCGGCGGCGGCCGGGCGACGAGGGAACGCGCGGCGCCGAGGAGGCTCCCTGGTGACGGCGAGAGCGGCAACAAGTCGACGACAGAGGGACGGAGGTGGTGACGCAACAGAGCGGCGACGACCGGCGACGGGCGACGAGATTGCGCGGTGGCGACGAACGGCGGCAGCGCGGCGGCGACTCGAGCGACGATGGAAAGCGAGCGACGGCGCGCGGCGACTCGGGATTTATAGGGTGGCGGCGACCGGCTAGGGCGGGCGGAGGTTGGAGACCGAGTCGGCGACGACGCGGTCCCGGCGGCGGCAGATGCGGCGGCGGTGGTTGCGGCGCGGCGGCGGAGTTCGGCTCGGACGCGGCGCGTCGCGGGCGCGGGCGCGGAACAGTCACTGACGGGTGGGCCCCACCTGTCAGTGGCGCGGGAGAGAGGAGGGAGGCGACGCGGACTCGCGGCGCGGGCGAGCGGCTAGCTGGGCCGAGCGGCGGCCCAGGCGGAGCGCGCGGTGGCGGGCGGAGGGAGGCCGGTCGGCTGGGCCGGCCGAGGAGGAGGATGGGCCGGCTCGGCTGGGCCGGCCCGGGAAGGAAAAGAAAAAGAGAAAGAAAAAGGAAAAAGAGAGAGGGAGGAAAATTGGACTTCCGCCCAATTTGAGAAGGAAGGGAAAAAGAAAGGAAAAAGGAGGGAAAAAGGAAAACCCCACTTTTGCCGAGTTTTAAATTAATTTGTTTGGCCAAATTTTATACTTCTGCAATTTGAATTTAAATCCTGTTAGTCGATTTGCGAGCCTCGATTTAAGTGAATTAATCCTTTTAGAGGGATTTTTCCTGAGTTAATTAAGCCAATTGTTATTTACGGATTTCTTTTTACGACTTAGGCTTAGGACGAAACTCCGGGTGTGACAAACCTACCCCCCTTAAACGGAATCTCGACCCCGAGATTCGGAGGCACTGGCGAAGAGGTGCGGATGGGCGGCCTTGAGCTCATCTTCTCTTTCCCATGTTGCTTCTTCTTCTGAGTGGTGACTCCACTGAACCCTGCAGAATCTGATCACACGGTTCCGAGTTTTCCTTTCACTGGTTTCTAGAATCCGTGCTGGCTTCTCCACATAAGTTAGATCTTCCTGCAGATCGATGTGCTCGGAGTTGGCCTGTTCCTCAGGCACACGGAGACACTTCTTGAGCTGCGACACATGGAACACGTCATGGATTCCGGCCATGTTAGCGGGGAGTTCCAACTGATACGCAACCTCTCCCCTGCGTTCCACTATCCGGTATGGTCCCACGAAACGTGGTGCCAATTTTCCTTTGGTCTGAAACCGGTGCGCTCCTCGCAAAGGTGTGACGCGGAGGTACACATAGTCTCCTGCTTCGAAGGCTAAGTCCCTTCGACGATTATCCGCATAACTCTTCTGTCTGGTTTGGGCCGTTTTCAACCTTTCACGGATTATTCTGACCTTTTCTTCCGCTTGGCTTAAAACTTCAGTCCCAAAAACTTGACGTTCTCCTGTTTGATCCCAGAAGAGGGGTGTACGACACTTTCGCCCATACAATGCTTCAAAAGGTGCCATCTGCAGACTGGCTTGATAACTGTTGTTGTATGAGAACTCTGCATACGGTAGATTCTTATCCCAAGTTCCACCAAAGTCGAGAGCGCAAGCTCTGAGCATATCTTCAAGAATCTGATTTACCCTCTCTGTCTGACCATCTGTCTGGGGATGATAAGCTGTACTGAAGTTCAGTCGGGTTCCCAATTCTTCCTGTAGCTTCTGCCAAAACTTTGAAGTAAACTGACTCCCACGGTCAGAAACGATCTTCTTCGGTACTCCATGTAGACACATGATCCTAGCCAAGTAAATCTCGGCTAATCTTTTCCCTGAGTAGGTAGTGTGAACTGGTATGAAATGAGCGACCTTTGTCAATCGATCAACAATTACCCAAATCGAGTCATGACCAGCAGCAGTCCTTGGTAAACCAGTGATGAAATCCATCCCGATTTCTTCCCATTTCCATTCTGGAATCTGGAGAGGTTGCAATAGTCCTGCTGGCCTTTGGTGTTCTGCTTTGACTCGTTGACAAACATCGCACAAGGCGACGTATTCTGCAATCTCTCTCTTCATACTAACCCACCAAAACTTTTCTTTGAGGTCCTGATACATCTTAGTACTCCCGGGGTGAATAGAGTACTGGGTTTGATGAGCTTCTTGGAGTATCAACTCCTTCAACTCCTTGTTATCTGGTACGCACAACCTGTTTCCCATCCAGATTGTTCCATGTTCATCTTCTGAAAAATCTCGAGCCTTACCAACTCGCATATTTTTCTTTAGTTCGGCTATCTCCGGATCATTTGCTTGGGATTGGCGTACTTGATCCACCAAAGTGGGCTGCGCTTCTAGGGCTGCCACAAAACCTTCGTCGACTAAACCCAAATTTAGTCGTTCAAACTCCTGTTGCAACTGCTCACAAACTTCTGTTGACATCGCAGCGTTGCAGTAATTCTTCCGGCTCAAGGCATCTGCAACTACATTCGCTTTGCCTGGATGGTAGTGGATACTTAGATCATAATCCTTGATCAATTCCAACCATCTTCGCTGACGGAGATTCAAATCCGGTTGTGTAAAGATATACTTTAAACTCTTATGATCCGTATACACTTCACACTTGTTACCGATCAAGTAGTGTCGCCAAATCTTTAGGGCATGCACCACAGCTGCTAATTCCAAGTCGTGAGTCGGGTAGTTACCCTCATGTGGTCTCAACTGACGAGAGGCGTAAGCAACCACCTTTCCTTCTTGCATTAGCACACATCCCAGTCCTGATCTGGATGCGTCACAGTAAACCTGGAAGTCCTTCGTTTGATCCGGCAAAACCAACACGGGTGCCGAAACCAACCTTTGCTTGAGCTCTTCAAAACTCCTATCGCACTCTCTTGACCACTTGAACTTCTCTTCCTTTTTCAACAACTGTGTCATTGGCTTGGCTATCTTTGAGAAATTCTCAATGAACCGGCGGTAATAGCCCGCAAGTCCTAAGAAACTCCTGATTTGGGAAACCGTCTTAGGCGGGGTCCACTTGATCACTGACTCCACATTACTGGGGTCTACGGCTACACCTTGGGCATTGATCACATGGCCAAGGAACTTCACTTCATGCAGCCAAAAATCACACTTGCTGAACTTGGCGTACAACTGGTGTTCCCTTAGCTTTTCTAGCACAATCCGCAAATGTTGCTCGTGCTCTTCTTCTGACTTGGAGTAGACAAGAATGTCGTCGATGAAGACAACCACAAACTTATCCAGGTATTCCATGAACACCTTATTCATGAGATTCATGAAGAATGCCGGGGCATTGGTAAGTCCAAACGACATTACCGTACACTCATACAAGCCATAACGAGTAATGAATGCCGTCTTAGGGATATCTTCTTCCCGAATTCTCAACTGGTGATACCCTGATCTCAAATCGATCTTGGAGAAAACTCTGGCTCCCTTCAACTGATCAAATAGGTCATCAATCCTTGGCAGAGGATACTTATTCTTGATAGTGACATCATTCAAAGCACGATAGTCCACACACATTCTCTTAGTTTTGTCCTTCTTCTCAACAAAAATAACCGGGGCACCCCAAGGCGAGGTACTCGGTCGGATGTAACCTTTCTGAAGCTGTTCATCCACTTGCTTCTTCACTTCTGCCATCTCATTGGCGGCCATCCTATAGGGTCTCTTATAGATCGGAGCGGTTCCGGGTACCAAGTCGATACGGAACTCGATCTCTCTTTCTGGCGGCATCGTTGTGAGATCATCTGGAAACACCTCCGGGTACTCACAAACCACTGGTATGTCTTTCAACTTCTTTGGGTCTTTGTCTTTTTCCGAGGGCTGCTCTTCGGCTTCCATCTGATTCAAACAAGTCCTGGTTGACACTGACTCCAGCGACTGATAAGTCACCACTTTACCTTCTTCACTGGTCAAGGTGACTGTACGCTTGGCACAATCAATCACTCCTTGATGCTTGGTAAGCCAGTCCATTCCCAAAATGACATCTAGGTCTTTAGATTCGAGAAGGATGAGATTGGCTAGAAAGGGTGTCCCTTGGATTTCTATGGGCACAACAGGGCTATAAAGGTCCGAAAACATACTATGCCCTGGAGTGTTAACCCGCATCGGATCTCTTAACTTTTCCCTTTTTAACCCAAGCATTCCCACAAACTTCCTTGAAATAAAAGAGTGTGTAGCACCAGAATCAAAAAGTATTGTAGCAGGTACGGAGTTGACAGGAAACGTACCCAGTATTACTTCTGGCGCAGCCTGTGCTTCTTCGGCGGTGACGTGATTCACGCGAGCTTGCACAAACCTTTGCCCACTGCGCTTCGGCTTCGGGCACTTGTCAGCAAAGTGACCTGGGTCGCCACAGTTGTAGCACACCCCAGGCTTTGCACCCGCATCCTTCCTGGCTGGAGGAGGTTGAGCTGTCGGTGGAGGAGCATTCTGTTGCCGGGGAGCTAGGGCAGGAAGAGCGCGTTGAGGTGGAGCACGCTGGGACGAAGCACTGGAGAAGTTGTTGGGGTTGTAAGGACGATGTTGGCGGACAATGAAGGTTGATTGCCCGTGTTGTTGATTCTGAGGATAGGGACCGGTGTGGAATCGGGGCTTCTGAGGAGGCGGCTGGTTAGACCTGAACTGCGAAGCCTTCCTCTTCTTGTCCATCTGGAGGTGCTGGTCCTCTTGACGGATGGCCTTGTCCACTAGTTTCTCAAAATCAGCATAGTCGCCCGAAAGCAACTGCTTCTTCAGTTCATCATCCAAGCCTCCGAGGAACTTTTCTTGCCTTTCGGCGTCGGTGCGGACATCTTCGGGAGCGTATCGCGCTAGGCGATTGAACTCATGAAGGTACTCTGTCACTGTCTTGGTACCTTGCTGCAGAGCGCGGAACTCACGCTTCTTCTGGGTGACTATCCCGTCAGGGATATGGGCCTTGCGGAAGTTAAGACAGAACTCCGCCCAAGTCACTTCTGTGGTAGCAGTGCGGGTAGCCAGGAAATTATCCCACCAAGCGGAGGCGGGACCCATCAGTTGATGTGCGGCGAAGGAAACCTTCTCTTGGTCAGTGCACTGCAATAAGTTGAGCTTCTTCTCGATAGCATGGAGCCAATCACTTGCCTCCATGGGGTTGGTGGTGCTTGAGAAAGTTGGGGGACGGACGCGGAGGAACTCCGGCAACTTGGACTGCACTGGGGGTGGTCCCTGCTGTTGCTGGTTATTCTGACTTTGATTTAGAAGCTGTTGTAGCAGTTGTTGGTGTTGCTGCTGTTGCTGTTGCATCTGCTGCATCATCCAAGAGAGCATCTGCGTCTGGTTAGCAAGAACCTGGGCAAGCGACGGGTTCTCTGGTGGGGGCGGCGGGGGCGGCGGGGGCGGTCCTCCGGTGCTGGACTGGTCGGTGTCGCGGTTGCCGTGGCGGGTGTTCACCATCTGCGGGGCGGGAGGACAGAAAGAGAAAGAAGAAAAAGAAACGACTAAGCAAACAGGGGCTTTATTTAATTAGTGAACTGTAATTGTCTTGCTTAAGAAACACACTTAAAAACCACACAACTCCTGGCGGCACAACCATAACCCCACTACTGCTATGGTTCACCACTAGCCCCAAGCGAAGCAAACCTAACACACCAAAACTAGCACACAACGACTAAAACGAAGCTAAGGGCGGCGTCTAGGGCACGGAAGGAGAGCGACGATCGACGACAGGGGACGGATCTTCTTCCTCGTCTTCAGAGCGGCTTCTTGAGTTGCTGGGGAGGCCATCTTCATCTTCACCAGAAGCGGACTCGCTGCTGCTCGAGACCGTGACGACCCTGTTGCGGTTCCTTGTTGCGTTGAACGGGGAGACACCTTCCTCGGGCACTGGGGTCGGAGAGGTTGGCACTATCTGCATCAGGGGTCCTGATCCATCCGGGGCACCGGGGTAGGACTGAACTCTGGGCGGTCCACGGGTTCGCTTCCTTGCCGTCGTGCGACACCTTGCACCTTCGGGCTCTGGGAGTCCTTTGAGCCTGGCATTCTCCTTCTTCAAGCGGTCGACCTCATCTTGCAGACGAGCGATCTGAGTGAGCTTGGCGTCGTTTAGAGCCTTGGACGCTTCATGGAGGTCGTGATGCATCTGGTCGAGGCCCTGCAGCACCGTGCACATCCTACCGAAGGTAGGGTCTTGCTCACTTCGGGCAGACCGAAACCTACTGACCATGGAATTGGATCCACGACCAGGGTGATACCGATAAGCCGAATGCCGAAACGTCAGGTCATGCCTGGCCCTGAGCGTTGTCATCAGACTGTAGGCAGCTTCCTGGCAGGCATGCTCATGCGAACCTCCAGCTCCTTCTGCTTCCAAGTTAGGGAGGAAACCGGGGATTCCATGTAGCTCCAATCTTACTCGGTGGGGAAACTCGCCTTCAAGAGGATGGATCGTGGTGTACTCCGGCTCATAGGGGTATCCTGCGGTGAATGAGACTCTTGCCAACTCTGCCACGAATCCAGCCATTCCGTTTCCACGGTGGTACAAGGGTGGTCAGCCATCTAAAGAACACAAGGATTTGGAATCAATAGATGCAAAATTTTATTTCAAGATAAATAAATCATAAAAGAAAGAAAGTAAATAAAGTTTTACCCGTAAATCGATTTACTCACGCTTTTCAACAAAAGGGGTTTTGTCTTTTTAAATCACTCACGCTTTTGAAAAGCACTAACCCATTTTCCAAACACTCCCACTTTCGCAAACTATGCACAAACATGAAAAGCAGAGGGCTCTTAGGGTTTCCATTGGGCTGATCCTACGGTCAAAGGAGGCTCTGATACCAACTTGTCACGCCCAGAAATTACTCACACGAATTTCTGAACTTAATTGTGTATTGAATCCCTGTCCAGGACCAGCCAGGGTACACAAAAAGACAATGTTGATTACATAACCATCGTTCTTATAAACAACTGAAAAATTACACTTATTCTAGCGGAAATGCAGCGGAAAGAAAAACAAAGGGGCAGACTAGCTCCAGCGGGTACGGCTCCAGTCCACAGGCAACACTTCGACGGCGGAACAGCTCACTCCTGAGAGGCACCTCCATCGGACTCTGCTTCTAGCTCTGGGTTGGGAAAGGTAAGCAAGGCTGAGTACAAACCACCGTACTCAACAAGTAACACGGACAAGGGGGAAACAAATGATGCAATGGGATTAACAAGGACAGGCTCGGGTTAGTTGCGACAAAGCAGCAATTTAAATAAATAACAGAGACTGAAAGAAATAAAGGTAATTTAAATACAGTAAAGCATAAATAAAATAAGCAGTTGTAAAATACCACAACACTGTCCAACGTTACACCACGTTGCAACAGGCCCAACCACTACTCAACGTTACCCCACGCTGCAGTAGTCCCAAGTGACAACAGATTTTACTCAAGTTATTAGGGTTCACTAATCACAGTGAAGCTGGGAGTTCGCCCGTAACCGTGGGCACGGCTATTCGAATAGTTTATACTCTGATCAGAGGTGTACTACTGTACCCACAAGACACGACTCCACTACACTTGAACGTGCGCCGACATACCACCACGGCATACCGGAAAGGAGACCGTGATAGGACCCGTTACACAACCCTCCCTATTTAATCGTACCACACTTCAGGTTTCACCCCCTCCTTTACACCAAGTCGGGCAGTCCCCTCTTGCGCCTCGGTAGATCCGGAAGCAGGAGAAGCTTTCGTTACACCACGATTGCCCGTCCATACTCCATCACGCCTACCCTTGCCTGGGTACGTCAAATAGTTCGAAGTCATGCTCCAAATCCCACCTTACCCATTTCGGCATGTGGTTAGCACTTATCGACTTCCAGGGTTTCCCGTGAACCGGTCCTTAATCGCCATGGGTGCGACTCTCAAAACCATGCACCCACAGCCCACCATTATCAATATTTTAGTTGACATTAACCCGAACCGGGTAGTGAATCATTATCTCGGCTATTCAGAACTAAGCACAATTAAATGTGATCCCATGAGCTACTTGTTCTAAGCATGGCTAAGCATTAACCTAGGCCTGACTCTAATCAAGTTACCCCTGGTCCAGCAATGAACAAAGTTGGATAAACAACGGCATAATAATAAGGTTTACCCGAAAATAGCATAAAGTAAGTACTTTAATTAAAACAATGCATATTTGAAATAATAAAGCGGGGAATTTGCAATAATGGGTTCAATATGTTCAAGGATGAGTGTCACTTGCCTTGCTCTGGCCCTTGGGCAACTTCGGCGACGATCTCGAAGTAAACCGGCTCTTCGGCGGGGTCCGAATCTAAGCGACAAAGCACAAAAATAAATAAAACAGGCACAAACTCTACTGAAACAGCAAAAGAAACTATTTTTAATGGATTCTTGATAATTTTATGAATTTAATGAAATTTGAATGGACCTAAACGGAGACTAGATGAATTACTTATGAATTTTAGAAGTTTTCTCGGTTTTTTAACTAAACAGAAAAGTCCTAAATCAATTATTGCGCAATTAATGGGGCTGCTGACGTCAGCGAGGAGAGAGGAAGCTGACGGCTGACAGGTGGGGACCACCTGTCGGTGAGAGAGAGGGGGAAGGGAGAGACTGACATGCGGGACCCGGGAGGAGAGAGAGAGAGCGGGCACGGGGAGTGACTGACGAGTGGGACCCACTCGTCAGCGAGAGGGAACAGAGAGCTGGGGACCGAACGCGCGGCTCGGCGGACGGCGGCGACCGGCGGGAGCGGCGGGCGACGCGGCGGCGGCGGCGCACGGCGACGGCGACGGCGACGACCGGCGAGCGGTGACGGCGCGACGGCAACGACGGCCGGGGCGGCGACGCACGGGCGCAAGAGACGGCGGCTGGCGAGCGGCGGCAGCGCGGCACGCGCGGGCGCAAGAGACGGCGGCTGGCGAGCGGCGGCAGCGCGGCACGCGCGGGCGCAAGAGACGGCGGCCAGACGTCGGCGACGCGGAGGCGACGACGACCACGGTGGCCGACGGGAGCGGCGGGCTTCGGCCTCGTCCGGCGACGGCACGCGACTCGGCGGCGGTCGGCCGGAAAGGGGGAGAAAGAGGGGAGGAGGGTGCGGTGGCTCACCGGCGACGGCGAGGGCGCGGACGGGTCGGCGAGACCGAGGCGAAGGTGGCGACGCGGGCGGGTGCGGGAGATCGGTGGTGGCGGTGGAGATCGATCGGCGGCAGCGACGGGCGAGACGCGGCGGCGGCCGGGCGACGAGGGAACGCGCGGCGCCGAGGAGGCTCCCTGGTGACGGCGAGAGCGGCAACAAGTCGACGACAGAGGGACGGAGGTGGTGACGCAACAGAGCGGCGACGACCGGCGACGGGCGACGAGATTGCGCGGTGGCGACGAACGGCGGCAGCGCGGCGGCGACTCGAGCGACGATGGAAAGCGAGCGACGGCGCGCGGCGACTCGGGATTTATAGGGTGGCGGCGACCGGCTAGGGCGGGCGGAGGTTGGAGACCGAGTCGGCGACGACGCGGTCCCGGCGGCGGCAGATGCGGCGGCGGTGGTTGCGGCGCGGCGGCGGAGTTCGGCTCGGACGCGGCGCGTCGCGGGCGCGGGCGCGGAACAGTCACTGACGGGTGGGCCCCACCTGTCAGTGGCGCGGGAGAGAGGAGGGAGGCGACGCGGACTCGCGGCGCGGGCGAGCGGCTAGCTGGGCCGAGCGGCGGCCCAGGCGGAGCGCGCGGTGGCGGGCGGAGGGAGGCCGGTCGGCTGGGCCGGCCGAGGAGGAGGATGGGCCGGCTCGGCTGGGCCGGCCCGGGAAGGAAAAGAAAAAGAGAAAGAAAAAGGAAAAAGAGAGAGGGAGGAAAATTGGACTTCCGCCCAATTTGAGAAGGAAGGGAAAAAGAAAGGAAAAAGGAGGGAAAAAGGAAAACCCCACTTTTGCCGAGTTTTAAATTAATTTGTTTGGCCAAATTTTATACTTCTGCAATTTGAATTTAAATCCTGTTAGTCGATTTGCGAGCCTCGATTTAAGTGAATTAATCCTTTTAGAGGGATTTTTCCTGAGTTAATTAAGCCAATTGTTATTTACGGATTTCTTTTTACGACTTAGGCTTAGGACGAAACTCCGGGTGTGACACTCAGCTAGCAACTGGGTAGACTGGCTGTCTTCCTGGTATCCTTGGATGACTGTCCCCAACCAAGAAGGTGTGACTTCAGAAATAGCCAGAATGGTTCCAGTAGAATTGCCAGAATCATGGTCTTTGCGTGATAAGGCATCAGCGGCTGAATTAGAAGTGCCCTTCCTGTAGCAAATCTTGTACTGTAAACCCAAAAGCTTTGTGAATACCTTTTGCTGCCATGGGGTGTGTAACCTCTGATCTGATAGATGAATTAAGCTATGGTGATCAGTAAGAATGGTAAATTGGCCATGCTGTAAATATGACCGCCAGTGATCTACTGCCATCAAAATTGCTAAGCACTCCTTCTCATAAGTGGATAACCCTCTAGTACGGGGACCCAAGGCCTTGCTAATGTAGGCAATGGGATGCTTGTCCTGTGACAAAACTGCACCAATGCCCAGGTCACTTGCATCAGTTTCGACAGTGAATTCCTTAGAGAAGTCCGGTAATGCCAGCACTGGGGCTGAAACCAAAGCTTGCTTGAGTAATTGGAAAGCTTGCTCGGTATCCTCTGACCACTTGAATATGATGTCTTTCTTAAGTAACTTAGTCAAGGGTCTGTTGATCGTACCAAAGTTCCTAACAAATTTTCTGTAGTACCCAGCTAATCCCAAAAAACCTCGTAGTTTTTTTATATTGGTGGGAATTGGCCAGGAGAGAACATCTTCAATCTTCTTGGTATCAGCAGAGACACCTTTGTCACTGATAACATGACCCAAGTAAGCTATCTATTGCTGGGCAAAGGAACACTTACTAAGCTTGACCTTCCATTGATGTTGTCTCAATAGTTCAAATATAGTTCTGACATGTTGCAAGTGGGTTTGAATGTTAGGATTATAGATAAGTATATCATCGAAAAAGACCAAGGCATATTTTCGGAGAGCAGGTGCTAGTGTTTCATTCATGCCTCCCAAGAAAGTAGCTGGTGCTCCTATCAATCCAAATGACATCACCCTATACTCGTAATGGCCACTATGAGTCTGAAACGCTGTTTTGTGTTCTTCCCCTTCTACCATCCTGATCTGATGGTAACCAGCTCGAAGGTCAAGCTTGGTGAACCATTTAGAACCATGTAACTCATCCAGCAATTCTTCTATGACAGGGACATGGTACTTACTCTTGACTGTATTTTCATTCAGTCTTCTGTAGTCAATGCAAAGTTGCCATGTACAATCCTTTTTCTTGACAAGCAGGGCAGGAGAAGAGAAAGCACTTTGGCTAGGTCTGATCACTCCAGAAGCTAACATTTCAGATACTTGTTTCTCTATCTCATCTTTGAGTGCTGGTTTGTATCTATAAGGTCTCAAGTTAAGTGGTTTGCTTCCATCCACTAATAGTATGCTATGATCACAATTTCTCTTGGGTGGTAAACCTTTAGGTTCCTGGAAGATGTCCTGAAATTCCAATAAAAGGGGTTGAATAATGTCAGGTACTGGATCTTGAGTCTTGGCTTCCACACTCTGCAGTTGAACCATGTACATCACTGCACCAGTTTTTATAATGCCAGCCAATTTGTCACAAGATATGGCAGTGCACTAAGTGGTGTTATTAGTAAGCCCTTGCAATCTAACCAACTGTTGGTTATGCTGAAATTCCAGCCATTTGTGCTCCCAATCAACATGCATGGGGCTGAATTGTTCTAGCCAGTCCATTCCTAGAATTATATCATAACTTCCCAAAGGAATCATCCTGAAGTTAGTTTGGAAATTGCAACCTTGTGCCAACCAGTTGCAATTAGGAATTATTCTGGTACAGCATAGTTGTCCACCATCAGCAATTTGAACTTTAAGAGGTTGTTTCAGCTCACAGATTCCTGACAAAACAGATGCAATGTTGGAATCAATGAAAGAATAGGTGCTACCAGAATCTACTAACATCAGCGCCTCTGTGCCTTGTATCCATCCACTCAATCGAATCGATTTGGTAGATTCTGTTCCACTCAACGCTTGATTAGAAATGGCCATTAGCATATCACCTTCCAGTTCTGGTTCCTCTTCTTCTTGATCTGGATTGGTAGTTTTATCCTGTATAGCTTCCAATAATTCCTCCACCACATGCAACTGAATAGATGTAGAGCACTTATGATCCTTTCCCCATTTTTCTCCACAAGTAAAGCATAGTCCCTTGGACCGTCTGTAAGCCCTTAAAGTTGACAACCTATCATCCTTTGTTGTACTAGCCTCAACATTCTTTTTATCTTCAGTATGAACTACGGTTCTGGAAGGGACAGAGGAATAGCCAGATGAACTTTGATGCCTACTGGTATTCCTAACATAATGACCACCTTCAGTTTTTCTGATTGTAGCATACTTAGTTCCTTCCATAGTTTCCTCTTGAATAAGAGCAATAGCACAAGCTTTGTCTAGATCAGAAGGTTGTTGTACCATCACCACCGTACGGATATCTGCTCGCAACCCTTCAATAAACATAGTCACAAAGTATTCTGGATCCAACAAACTGTCATATGCCAGCATCTGGTGCATAATGTTTTCGAATTTCTCTACATAATCTGCCACTGTTCCAGTCTGCTCCACACGAATCCATTGGTGAATCAGTGCTCGATGACGATCCTTGGTAAATCTGGCACAAACTCTCTCACATAGATCATACCAAGAAATTCCTATAATCTGGTTGCGAATCGACTGCAGCCAGAAAGCAGCATTGCCAATGAAATTCAGAGTAGCAACCTTAACCCAGTTGAATGGATGAACCCCATACACATCAAAATACTGTTCGCAATTTGCTCTCCACATCTGAGGGTTATCACCATTGAACTAAGGGCATGTCATCGGTGGAACATTACCTCCTACATTACCTCTCGTAGGTGAGCCACCACTGTAAGGCGATTCCTCCCTCTCAAAGCCAGTGATCGGCGTCTTCGGTGCAGCTTGAAGTTGTTCAATCTTCTGGCTTAGAGCCGACAAGGCTGCTCCAAGTTGTTCCACTTGCTTCTCGATTGCGGGAAGACGCGCCTCCATGGAACGCTTGAGGTCTTGGAAATCCGCATGATTCCTATCCTCCGCTTCCTTCCGGTTCTTCTCATTCGCTTCGATCAGCCGCACCAACGCATCCAGCCGGTCATCCTGCGCCATGATCTTCACGGCCGCCTTGGTGATGTAACGTGGCTTCTCCAGGATCAAGGGTTCATCTCCCTGCTCCGAATTTGGCTAACCAGGTTGAGGCAAGTCGCCTTTTCGCGGAATTCCGTCAGAGACAGATTCCAATCCTCAACCACGGAATTTTACAGCCAAACCAAGAGATTGTAGGGAGAAGAAGGCTCTGATACCAAGATGTTAGATGCAGCAAATAGAGGGTGGATTGTATTGATGGAATTCACGAACACGATACAAGGAACTCTCCAATCCGACAGGATGGAGCCGCCGCCGCCGTCACCGCCGTCGTGTTCATAGTTCATACCCTCTAATGCCAGCTGGTTCTGTTACATATAGCCAGCACACACGCCACACGCGCCAGCTTAGCTGGGTTACACGGCCCATTCTGGCCTGACGAATCGCGAGTTGCGTGTTTGATTCCTTCGACCACGGCCCATTGCTTCTGGTTGCTTGTCTTGACGATCCTGTAGCCCATCCGACACCTCCTCCTCTTCGGTAGCCAGCGTCGTCTCCGCATCGTTGACAGAAGTGCCCAGCACGGTGACCACAGTGACAAGGGGAAGCAGCTTCCGGTTTCTGGTGGAGGAGGAGGCGATCTCACCGAAGACCCGCGGTCGCCGGCGGCCACCGTGGAGCTAGGCACCTGCATGGCGGCGCTGGCCTTGGCTCTGGAGGTCACTGACGGCTGGGAGTTCGAGCCGTACAGCTGGGAGATCTTCGGCGGCGCCGTGCTAGGCCTGGGCTACACCAACGAGCAGGAGCACGGCGTGGCCGACGGCGGCGATCTCTGGTACTTCTGAATTTGATATGTGGCGGTATGCTTAGGAATGGGCGCAGGTTAACCCGCCGCGTGTAGGGTACGATCGACCATACTTCAATAAAATAAAACTAAGACTTCATTTTTATCGTCTACTTAAATAACTAGAGTCGATCATAAATCATACGTGAATAAATTTACACCTATTGTATGTATCCTCCATGGCACCGGCCACGTTATCGATGGATATATATTTATGTACCAAGGTAGTTAGGATGAAGTCGTTGATTATTATGCAAGCTAGCATGCGCAAAGTACACTGAATATCTCTATCTCTGTAAACCTTTAATTGTCACACTCGTGACAAATAAATTTGGGTACTACACTTTGTGCTTTGCATATTCTGGCTATTTGTTTTTGGTTATGGCAAAATTAGGCCCAAATCAAACATTAATGAGTACTCGATCAGTCGTCTCTTCTCCATTTGGAAAGGAAAAATTGAAACAAATGAAAACCCTGACAAATTAATTAATAACATCACATACCATCTGCGGAAATATACATGCATCAATGCATGCCATACTTACCGCTGATCGATGAGCCGTATGAACTTTCCAAGTGCTAGCTTGAGTTGTGCTTCATTGCAATTGTGATCGACTGTACACAGCAAATGCAACTTAAAAGAGGCCACGAACACCATGAGATAAGGATCTGATTACCACAAGAATGGTTAGTTCAGTGCACCAGAGAAGCATGCTGTGAAAGATATATATATATCCGCAGTCTTAAGCTAGCTAGCTACTTCCTCCATTCATAATATAAGACTTTCTAGCATTGCCTAGATTCATATGAATATTAATAAATCTAAACATATATATAAATTATATACATTCCTCAATTTAGACAAAGCTAAAAAGTCTTATAATATGAAACGGAGATAGTACTGTGCTTTGTAGTTTACTTAATTTTTTTCTAGCAGTATATTTTACCTATTATATATAAACCCGGCCACATTGTCTCCATAAACATATTAAATGGGTTTTTGCAAATTAGTTACTAGTTTTTTCTAAACGGTAAAGATGTCATTCAGTTTTTGACATTTTCTTTTATAATTTTCTAGTGAAAGTTTTACAATAACGTTTTAAACCAGTGATAAATTTATAATTATCCCTAAATTTAATGATTATCTTATAACTATAATATTGCAAAAATCACTTCAAATTAACTAGCCAGTAGCTATCCAGCAGCGGGCTGGAGTGAGCCGCGCCCATGGTGTTCAGCTGGTTTCAGCGTATGCCCCTGGTTTGATGTTTGCAAGTGGCCTGACACTGGTCAGATCTACCTGAATGACTGCATCGTATGTTGCAAACTAGCAATGCACCTTTTCAGGAGGAGATGGATTTTTATCCTGTGGGAACCTTTGCTGATATACATGTCATCTAAAAATAATAAAAAGCATTAAGAAATAAATAGAAATATATGACATGTATATCATTATGTAAACATATAATTTTAAATTCAACCTACACAAATACTCGTGCAAACCAGAAAAAAAATTCAATGTGAATGATGCACAAACCAAAAAAATTCAGTCGTGTCCAAAAACCCTCCCGACTCCCGGTCAAATGTCTAATATGACACCTAAAAGTTTTCTTTTCTCCAACTAAACACCCCCTCATTGTAAATAACATATGGGTGCTCATATATGTATAACACGTGGGTCTGATTGTAAACAATATTTATAAGAGTAGTAAAAAATTAAATACCCCTAAAAAGTAGGATCTCTCTTGTACCACGAACAGAGACTTCCCGACCTCTGTCCATCCCTTCCACGAATCGTGGTCTGTCATCCCTGGCTTGCATCCCTTCCATTAACTTGGCAAACGGATAAGATCGGATCCACTAGCCCAGTACGGACCTGAAACTGGCTTAATCCCTTTTTCCCAAAGAAAATAGTACTACTACTACACTAAAATATTCGGTTGGTCAATTGCATAATTCTAAGCGCTTTTGGCAGTTTAACAGTACCAAACTGACCAACCTACTTCCCCGTCCTAGAATAATACTAGGACTACCATTTTTCGGTTCTCATATCGAGCGTTTAACCTTATGTCTTAATTAAAAAAATTTCAAAAAGTTTTAAAAAAAATTAGTCACACATAAAGTACTATTTATAACTTATCATTTAATAAAATAATAATGTTAATTATAATTTTTTTTAAATAAGATGAAGAGTTAAAAATTATAGGTAAAAAGTGAAAGATTGGTTTATTTTGGGATAGGGAGTACATACATATATGCATGCTGTTCCCTGTTGGTCACCAGCTTGCCAGGCGCCCTCTCGCTTGTATTAGCAGTACTAGTATAGTAAAGATTTAGTGCCTATTTAGTTTAGAGAAATAATAAAAAACGGAGAAATTTTAATCATTAGAAATAAAAAGGCAGAGGAATATAAATATATGGCGATACTAATCCATTCAATTTTTTTCGAGAGGTTTGAGTAGATGAAACTTTTTCTATGTTTTATGTGCAACTTATAGGAATATAAAATTTCAAATGGGTCCTCTACTAGTCTACTTCACTGTTACCAACCGAATGAATTTTAAAAAATCCAATCCTTCGGAAGTCAATCCTTTATTTTTAATTGAAAACGAATAAGCACTTAGAGAAGTCATCTATCCATATTGTGTACAAGGCATTATTAAGTAATATATTCAGTATTCATGAAAGTAACCTTTATCACGTAAACAATTAATATTCACTAAAAATCAAGTTAATTTTGGTAGCCACAAATTCATCGATTATGGTGACTTGCTTTGCTGGATTTCTTTATATTTAAATTAATTTTCATTGTATTTATTTTTCAAGGGTTATATTCTGTCTGCAAAAAGTGATACAGATGTTTGGGCTTCTTTTTTTTAAATCTTCGCTTTTAGTTTGTTCATGATTATGCATGAGAAGTTGTTAACATTTTTCTCCCTGGACAATAAAATGTTCAAGGTTTTGAATGAATATATATCCACCATACCGTGAATCATAGCTTCATGTCTCCATATAGGAGGCTGTAATGTATGAGTACGTCACTCATTTGTGCGCACAGTCGAAAATGTGTCATGAAAAATAAGGCACATGTGCTTGGTGGAGGAGTTGGATATCGTGAGTTATTTTTAGGGCATGCAAATGATCCTGCAAGAGTACCGCACAATTGCATCAATTTAACCTGTATACATGCCCCCTTAATTTGGGCTTGCTCACTTCTTAGGTCCAAGTTTAGACCCAAAAAGTTTAGGGAAATATTCGTCTTTTGAACTTGCTTTTTAAAATTCACTTAAAATTTTCATCTCCAAAACATTTGTTTGTGGTAAGTTTCTACACTGAAAATGTACTACCCATAACTTTCAGAGAAAAATCGCAAGGTGCCCAAAAATTTCGTCATGGCAAGTGTAAAAATCAAAGGGAGTTTTGAATCTCAAATATAAAGTCTTTTATCGCTTGTATACATGCATGTATCATGCGGGTTTGTCATTGATTGCGTAGCCGCATCGCCTGAGATTCACACGCAATTACGCAAAGTGAGGCCTCACAATGAAAAAGGAAGGCCATTGAGGCATTTGCACAACATGCGCATATTTTGTTTACAAATTATTTTTATAAATTTAACACTAAAATTCCTTGAATGTCCATATTAATAATCCCAGGAAATTGCACCAAGGCCAAGACTAAAATTAAATGCATTACCTCACATTGAATTTTCCCTCATATCCCTAATTTTAAGGTCAAGTTGCATACTGTGGAATACACGGATATGTGGTATCACGTGTATTGTATGTATGTGTATAGATAAGGGAGATCTGAATTGTAAAGGAAGTTGAAAAACATATCATGCTTGTAACTGACTAGGTATATAGCAAGGATTAATATTCTATGTTTGTGTTTCCATAACTAGTTGGGTATGAATAGGTTTAGCCTTAGTCTCATTAGATCTCTATCTCTCTCTTGTAACCCTATCCCCTAGTATATAAAGAGAGGCAGGGGGTCCCTTAGGGGCACGGTCTAACCAATCATTGTTAAGCATGCACTAGGATTTTAGACAATCAATCTATATACAAGAAGTAGTGGGATATTATCTCATCTTGAAACCCTGAACCTAGGTGTCGACGATTGATGTCGGTAATAAACTTTTAGGGTGGCTATTAGGCTCGGAACTCGATGTTTAGGATGAAGAAGAAGACGATTTACCCAGGTTCAGACTCTCGACTTGACGAGATATAACTAAATCCTACTTGGTGGTTGTATTGGATGTAAGATTTTCTGTCCCCTGGCGGGGTATCCCGTACCCCCTTATATAGTGAGGGGTAGGGTTTACAAATATGATAGAGTCCTAATCTGATAAGACTAAGATCTATTCTAATTTGGTTGTAACTCGGATCCGGTATTGACTGTATGTATACATATAGTCTACGGATACCCCTAGTATAGGTGTCCCACAGCAGCCTCCGGAGTCGTTCATATTAGCGTAAATCATTCGTGTAGATGGCTAGATCATCAGAAATATCTTCACACAGTATGTTTAATGCAATATGAGTGCTTCCCGAGCGCTCCCCGAGTGCTTCTCAAGTGATCTCGAGTAATCTGTAATGATTGTAGAGGCTCTGGAGGGCTCCGAATGGAAGAAAAGGAAACTGTGGGATACCTATGCTGGGGGTATTCGGAGACTATACAAATACGTACGGTGAATGGGGTACCGAATAGGAAGGAGAATATATCTGTATGGTGTTGGTTAGGAGTCCGGTACGTACCGGATTGCATGCCGTGTACTTCGGACCCTAGCCATAACCAAATTAGGATAGATCTTAGTCTTATTAGATTAGGACTCTCTCATATCTGTAATCCTTCCCCCACTATATAAGGGGCACGGGGTGTCTCCTTGAGGGCAACGGAGATCCATCTGCACAATACAACCGTCAAGCAGGAGTAAGGTATTATCTCACCACGTCGAGAGCCTGAACTTGGGTAAATCGTACCCCTCTTCATCATTAACCATCGAATTTCGAGCTCGGTAGCCACCCTATAAGTTTATTGCCGACCCCAATCGTCGATAGTTGGCGCGCCAGGTAGGGGGTGCACTATCTTTCTTTTTCGATCTAAAGTTCTTTTCAGCAAAGTTCAATGAACTTCAACTCGAACATCATGAAGAGGAAGTTCCCACGGGCTCGACCTTCAAGTTCGGCGGCATCAGGCTTCAAAACGACCAGTTCGGTGCATTGTCGTACACCGACTCAAGCTCCTCTGACTCGGACGAAGAAGTTTGCTGGTTCGAACCTAACAAGAAGGCATCGGGTCAGAGTCAGATCCAATCTAGGTCGCATGACACTGAGATGCTTTCTCCGAGCTCGGACCGACAGGCAAGTTAGGGCGCGACCCCGATGGAGGTCGAAGACAATCTCGAGGCGGCGTTGACTCCTATAGTCGACGCCTCCGAGACTCGCAGCAGCACAGGAAGTTTTGTGTCGCCCCGAGAGGTCTTTGCCGCCAGCATGCCGGCGTCGCCTTCTTCTACAGCCAAGCGGCAAGATGTAACATCCCAGCCCAAGCCTTAATAGGATTTGATAGATACTCATACCAACAAGTTGCAACTTCTTTTCCGGAAGCTTATCTCGAGAGAACTCCAAGGTTAAGTGTGCTTGGCCTGGAGTAATCTTGGGATGGGTGACCGACCAGGAAGTTATTTCTCGGGTGCGCATGAGTGAGGACAAAGTGCGCAGAAAAGACATGTGTGTTGGTTGTGTGAGGGAAGTCTTGATGTCCTAGAGCACAGGCCCGACCTAGGGGGGTTCCTAGGGTTGGGGCGTGATAGAATGGTATCAGAGCCGACCCTCGCGGTTTCACGGGCGCGTGTGGGCGCAGGGGCGCGGGCATGTTGCGCATGGCGCGTGGGCCCTGCGGGGACACGGCATGGCACATGGGTCGGACCTGGACACACGGACGTGGCCAAGAGGGGAACGTTCCTGGTTGTTTGCCCAAGTGTGGGTATGTTCGACCGACGGGGACGTCGGGTCCTTTGAGGGTGGGTGTATGTAACATCCCAGCCCAAGCCTTAATAGGATTTGATAGATACTCATACCAACAAGTTGCAACTTCTTTTCCGGAAGCTTATCTCGAGAGAACTCCAAGGTTAAGTGTGAAGTTATTTCTCGGGTGCGCATGAGTGAGGACAAAGTGCGCAGAAAAGACATGTGTGTTGGTTGTGTGAGGGAAGTCTTGATGTCCTAGAGCACAGGCCCGACCTAGGGGGGTTCCTAGGGTTGGGGCGTGATACAAGAGGAGGAGGCGGCCTGACGAGCAGAAGAGCGTTGACTTGAGGAAGAGAAGGAGCATGAGGAGCGAGAGGAAAGGGAACGGCAAGCGATGCAATCTCACGCCGCACTGCGACTCCAAGCACAGGCCCGACCTAGGGGGGTTCCTAGGGTTGGGGCGTGATACAAGAGGAGGAGGCGGCCTGACGAGCAGAAGAGCGTTGACTTGAGGAAGAGAAGGAGCATGAGGAGCGAGAGGAAAGGGAACGGCAAGCGATGCAATCTCACGCCGCACTGCGACTCCAATCTGGAAAGATGCAGCGCGACCTGCTCCAAACACAAGTCGACGGGCATGACGTCTTCAAGATCCCCCAGCAAAATGTCCGTGCGGCCGCTGATCTACTCGGCGACATCATCCAGCAACTCCCACAGCCAGATCTACCCGTGGTAGAAACCATAAACAAGGTCAGGGCTATGGTGACCACTGCTGCGATCCAGCACTCCCTTCAGCGCATAGCAGGTACCCCAAGCGCTCGTTCGGAGGCTCAGTCGTCCAGATCTCCTACATCTCGGGCGAACGTCTCTCGGCAACCGACTGGGTCCTAGCCGCATAGCAAAAGCAGAGCGCGCCGGCACTCTCCCGACTCGGCGCGGAGGAGAGACTCCATCGAGAGGCAACGCCGCATCGATGATGAGATTCACCAACTAGATCGGCATTATGAAATATGATGGCTCGACCGACCCGAAAGCGTGGCTTACGATATACTCCATGGCCATCCGGGCGGCAGGAGGTGATACCAATGCCATGGCCAACTACTTGCCGGTTGCCTTGGACGATTCGGCCGGACATTGGCTGTCGGGGCTCCCCAAATGGTCCATTGACTCATGGGCAGAGCTCCGCGAATGATTCATCGCTAATTTCCAGGGCACGTACGAAAGGCCAAGGACGAAATACGATCTGTACCAAGTCCAGCAAAGGAAAGGCGAGTCTTTGTGGGCCTATATCAAAAGGTTCTCAGAGGTCCGCAACTCCATCCTCGACATAAAGGATGGCGTGGTCATCGCCGCATTCCGAAAAGGAGTACGCGATGAGCCATTCATCGCTAAATTCACCAGAAAAGAGCCGACCACTGCTAAGGATCTTTTCGACATGGCTAACTCCTACACAGTGGCCGCCGATGCGGTGTCCGCCTCATGGGGAGACAAGCACGAGGAGAAAGGACAGCCGTCAGGCAAAGGAAAGGAGAAGGAGCACAAGGACTCGGACTCACATAAACGTAAGCCCGAGGAGCTGGTGGCCGTCGCAGATCAACAGCCAATCCAGCGCCCCAAGATGTCTGATTATGACAAAGTCATGAACAGCAAGTGCCCCTACCATCTGAAGTCCTCCCACCTGGCCAAAGATTGCTTTGTTATGCGTCACTACGCAGAGCAGTTAGCCAAAGACCAGTCGGGGGCCACCGGGCCAAGCAAGACGAAGCCCGCCGAAAAGATAGACGACGACTTCCAGGATCTGCAAGCCGAGCTAAACCATATCTTTGGTGGCCCGCTTGCATACGAGTCCAAGCGAAAGTAGAAGCACGCATGAAGGGAGATAAACAACACAACGGTGGATGTCCCCTAGTACCTATGATGGTCGGAAGTCCTGATCACGTTCGATCGCTCGGATCATCCTGACCGAGTGGCTCACCCGGGGTGGTAGAGGGGCGTATTCAACCCCCTTTTATCCACTAGTTCCCCGCTCTTTAGTTTAACAGGATAGAACTGTTTGGTAGCTGACAAGGCTCATAACCATGGGGTTGCGGGTTCGATTCCCACTACCCGCTCCATATCCCTTCTTTATGATATATGCATCAAAAGAGTTTAGGTAGGTACCCACTGGTGCTAGCCCAGTCATCAAGAGCGTCAAGTTGAAGCGCGTGCTCACCGACGGAGGAAGCGCCCTCAATATCCTCTTCGCCAAGACACTCGACGACATGAAAATCCCGAGGTCGGAGCTACGCTCAAGCAATGCGCCCTTTCATGGGGTCATTCCCAGGCTATTAGCAACACCACTTGGGCAAATCACTCTTTCGGTTACCTTCAGAACAAAGGACAACTACCGGACGGAGAACATCTGCTTTGAAGTCACTGACCTCGAGACGACGTACCATGCCATCCCACACTACACCTACCTTATGATCAAGATGCCTGAACCACATGGCGTAATCATCCTGCGTAGCGACATCAAGCAGGCCTTCAGCTGCGAGGCTTTAAGCTATGAAATTGCACAACAGGCTGAAGAGCAGGCCGGTGAGGAGCAGATACGCGAAGCCTCGACACGCAAGATGGTGGATGACGATCTACCATCTAAAAAGGCGGCAAAGATTACCTCCAACGAGAAGAAGCAGATCGCCCTCGACCCCGCCGATTTGTCTAAATTTACATTTATAGGAACTCAATTAGATTCTAAATAGGAACTCGCGCTCGTCAATTTCCTCCGAAATAATAAAGATATTTTTGCTTGGAAACCGTCCGTTATGCCGGGAGTCCCTAGGGAAGTGATTGAGCACTCCTTGAATGTAAAAGATGACGCTAGGCCAGTTAAGCAGTGCCTTCGCCGCTACGCACAAGACAGGAAAGACGCGATTAAGGAGGAGTTGACCAAACTACTCGTGGCCGGCTTCATTAAAGAAGTCAAATACCCCGACTGGTTGGCCAACCCTGTCTTGGTCAAAAACAAGAACAACAAATGGTGAATGTGTGTGGATTACATGGACCTTAACAAGGCATGCCCTAAGGATCCGTTTGGTCTACCGCGCATCCACCAAGTCATCGACTCGACGGCTTGCTGTGCATTACTCAGCTTCCTTGGTTGCTACTCGGGCTACCATCAGATCAGCCTAAGATAGGCTGATCAGATAAAGACCTCCTTCATCACACCATTCGGCGCGTATTGCTACATCACGATGCCGTTTGGTCTAAAAAACACAGGGGTAACCTATCAATGGACCATCTAGGGTTGCCTCCACGACCAGATCGGGCGAAACATGGAAGCATACATCGACGACGTGGTCGTAAAGTCGAGGAAAAAGAATGACCTACTAGATGACCTAGAGGAAACCTTCAACAACCTCCGATGATACAAGCTAAAATTAAATCCTGAGATGTGTGTTTGGTGTCCCCTCCGGCATGCTCCTTGGTTTCGTCGTATCCCGACGAGGCATCGAGCCAAACCCAGAGAAAGTCCAGGCCATACTCAACATGAAGCCTCCCAGCGAGCTCCGACACGTCCAGAAGTTGGCCGGATGCATGGCGGCCCTTAGCCGATTCGTTTCACGACTCGGCCTCTGAGGGATGCCCTTGTTCAAGCTACTGAAGAAGACCGACCACTTCACATGGACCCCAGAAGATCAAGAAGCCTTCGAGGACTTCAAGAAATACTTGACCTCTGCCCCCGTGCTGGCTTCGCCCAACCCAAACGAGCCGCTCCTACTCTACGTCTCGGCCACGGAACAAGTCGTCAGCACGGTCCTCGTAGTCGAGCGAGAAGAAGAGGGACACGCTCAATTGGTCCAGCGACCAGTCTACTTCGTCAACGAAGTGCTCGGGGAGTCCAAGATAAAGTATCCCCAAGTCCAGAAATTGTTCTACGGCGTCCTGATCACGGTAAGGAAACTTGTCCATTACTTCCAAGCCCACCAGGTTTCAGTTGTCACGTCCTATCCACTCGGCGATATCATACATAACAAGGAAGTGCTAGGCCGCATCGCGAAGTGGGCGCTGGAGATGATGCCATACGACATCACCTTCAAGCCCCGCACCGCGGTAAAGTCACAAGCACTTGCCGACTTCATGGCCGAGTGGACCGACGTGCAACTAGAAACCACGCCAGAAGAGCTGCCCCACTAGACAATGTACTTCGACGGTTCCTTACGAATGTCGGAGGCTGGGGCTGGAGTCGTGCTTATATCGCCCAATGGCGAAAAGTTCAAGTATGTGCTCTAGATCCACTTCCCGGCCTCGCATACCGTAGCCGAGTACGAAGCACTCCTTCACGGGCTACGATTGGCTATATCCCTCGGGATTAGGCGGCTGCTTGTTCGTGGAGATTCCCAACTAGTAGTCAACCAGGTCATGAACCAATGGACTTGTGCTGACGAAAACATGCAAGCCTACCGACAGGAGGTGCGCAAACTTGAAAATAAGTTCGAGGGACTCGAGCTGGTCCACGTTCTGCGGCACAACAACAAAGCCGCTGACGAACTAGCCAACCTCGACTTGAAGCGACTGTAGGTGCCAACCGACATATTCGTTGAGCATCTCACAAAGCCAACAGTCGAGAAGGAGGGCGAGACCAAACCAACCCTGAGTGAAGCAGAAGACGCAGGGGACAATGGCCAACCACCGAACTCCGAGACCGCACAGTCGCAGTCCTCATGGACCACTGGAGAACTCCATTCATCAAGTTCCTCACGGAGGAAGTCCTCCCGACTGATAAAGCCGAAGCCGACACGTCAACCGACGAAACTACTGCTATATCGTGTCAGATGGAGAGCTCCTCCGGTGAAGCGCGTCGGGCATTCTTATGCGCTGCGTGCTCCCTAATGAGAGCAAACAAATACGCCAGTCGATCCACTCGGGCCTCTATGGCAACCATGCCTCGGCCAAGACGCTAGTCGGAAAGGCTTATAAGCAAGGGTTCTTCTGGCCAACACACGTGCCGTCATAGGAACTGCAAACTATCCCGATCTCCTGGTCGTTCGCTGTCTGGGGACTCGACATTGTCGGGATCTTCAAGCGGGCACCAGGAGGGTTCACCCACCTGTTCGTCGCCATCGACAAATTCACCAAGTGGATAGAAGCAAAACTGGTAGCCACAATCGACTCGGCACATGCGAGGGACTTCATACAGAACATTATCTACCGCTTCAACATTCCGAACCGTATCATTACGGACAACGGTAGGCAGTTCATCTCTGGAGTCTTCCAGGATTTTTGCGAGGAGCGTGGGATCAAGATTTGCTACGCCTCCGTAGCACACTCGAAGAGCAACGGGCAGGTCGAAAGAGCTAACGGCATGATCCTTCAAGGAATCAAAACCAGGGTCTTCGACCGACAACATCCCTACGCCAAACGATGGGTGCAAGAGCTGCCGCCAGTACTCTGGGCACTCCGCATATCCATCAGTCGTGCTATGGGACAATCGCCTTTCTTCCTCGTGTATGGAGCAGAAGTAGTCCTACCCACCAAAATCGACCACGAGTCCTTCCGCATACGTAACTACAACGAGTCCACGGCGAACACGGCGAGGGAAGACGACCTCAACAGGCTAGAAGAAGCCAGGGATGTCACGACCATCCAGTCGGCACGCTACCTGCAAGGACTCTGCCGATACCATAATAGGAATGTTCGTGGGCGGGCATTCCTAGTCGGCGACCTGTTCTTATGCAAAGTACAAACCACCAAGGATCGACACAAGCTCTCTCTAATCTGGGAAGGGCCTTACGTCATAGCCGAGGTCACTCAGCCCGGCACATACCGACTAAGGATGAAAGACGAAAGGCTGCTAGAGAATTCATGGAACATCGAACAGCTACGTCCCTTCCACACAGTCGATTTCTTGTAATTTTTCTTTTTTACCCTTGACTGCCCTCCCCGAGTGGTCCCCACTCAGGAGAACAGTCGGGGGCTACAATGTACTCTACCTTCGGGTTCTTTATAATAAAATCTACTGCCAACGAGCTCTCTAACTGTCGGTTAATCGAAGTCTGGATGCGGTGGCACATCCGCTCGGTCACACCTTGCTTCCCACCAACACTACGCTAAGCTCCGCGTTGGCTAAGTCTGCTCAGGGGCTGCTGGGACAGGCACACGCCGAGAGGATAACTCTTCACATGACGACGAAACACACCACAGCAAAAGACTCTAAAGCAAATGGATCAAATAAAATCACATCACAATAGTTCGCCTAGAACATGGTTAACTACTACAAGTTCTCCTACTTCTTTACATGCCAAGGTCGTCTGCGACCGACTCGGCAGCCTTCTGCGCCTCGTTGACGTACTTCATCGTCGTCGTCTCGTCGCAGTCGGCAGCAAACCCGTCGCAGATGGCATCAACCTCCACCCGAGGATACAACGACTTTACGATGGCGAGAGCATGGCTAGATGCCAGCTTCGCCGTCTCCCGCAACTTAGCGCCGAGGGCATCTCCTCATACTGCTGGACCACCCTGTCTATGCTGATTGACGAAGAGCCCTGTGCTAGAAGCGGCGTCGCCCTGAGCATGTTAAGGGCAACTGTCACGAGCCGATTCCGAGCCAGCTCAGCTTCTTGAGCCCTGGTCTCAGCGGCCTCCACCATGGACTTTGCCTGGGACTGTGCATCTGCTAGCAGCATACAAGTCAGAAATCGCACGGAAGGGAGGAACGAAAGACAGGGTAAAGAAAAACTTACCCACGAGCTCGGCGGTGGCAGTGTCCTTGGCCTTCTTGAGCCGAGTGCATTCGGCTTCCAGCATGGCCTTCGAGGCTGACAGCTAGGAGTGCTCGGCCTCAAACTCGGCTTTTGCCGCCAGCAGTTGGGCGCACTCGGCCTGCAGCCTGGTGTTTGTCTTCCTCAACTCCCCCAAGACTCTGTCTTGATCTGGCAAAAATACATAACCTTCAGCTACGAAGATGAAAACAACGACCAAAGATGTCACACCCGGAGTTTTGTCCTAAGCCTAAAATCGTAAAAGAAATCCGTAAATAACAATTGGCTTAATTAACTCAGGAAAAATCCCTCTAAAAGAACCTAATTTAATTAAATTGAGGTTCGCAAATCAATTAACAGGATTTAAACTCAAATTGCAGAAGTATAAAATTTGGCCAAACAAATTAATTTAAAACTCGGCAAAAGTGGGGCTTTCCTTTTTCTCTCCTTTTTCCTTTCTTTTTCCCTTCCTTCTCAAATTGGGCCGAAGTCCAATTTTCCTCCCCTTCCTTTTCTTTTTCCTTTTTCTTTTTCCTCTCCTCCTTCCCGGGCCGGCCCAGCCGAGCCGGCCCATCTCCTCGCTCGGCCGGCCCAGCCGACCGGCCTCCTCTCCTCGCGCGTGCCTCCCCTCCGCCTGGACCGCCGCCTCGGCCCAGCTCGCCCGCGCCGCGCCCGCGAAGTCCGTTGCCGCCTCCCTCCTCCCTCGCGCCACTGACAGGTGGGGCCCACCCGTTCAAGTGTAGTGGAGTCGTGTCTTGTGGGTACAGTAGTACACCTCTTATCAGAGTATAATCTATTCGAATAGCCGTGCCCACAGTCACGGGCGATCACTGTGATTAGTGAACCTTTAATAACTTGAGTAAACTGGTTTTCACTCGGGACTACTGCAACGTGGTGTAACGTTGAGTAGTGGTTGGGCTTGTTGCAACGTGTGTAACGTTGGACAGTGTTGTGGAATTTTACAACTGTTATTTACTTATCCTTTGCTGTATTCAATTATCTTTATTTTGATCTCTGTTATTTGTTTAACTGCTACTTTATTGCAACTAACCCTAGCCTGTCTTTGCTAATCCTTATGCATCATTTATTACCCTCTTTTCCGTGTCACTTGTTGAGTACGGTTGTTTGTACTCAGTCTTGCCCAACTTTTTCCCTTTCAAAGCTAGAAGTTGAGTCCGATGGAGCTGTCTCTCAGGAGTGAGCTGATCTACCGTCGAAGCTTTGCCTGTGGACTGGAGCCGTACCCGCTGGAGCTAGTCTACCTTTTCTTCCCGCTGCATTTCCGCTAGAATAAGTGTTATTTTCAGTTGTTTCTAAGAACGATGGTTATGTAATCAACATTGTCTTTTTGTGTACCCTGGCTGGTCCTGGACAGGAATTTAATACACAATTAAGTTCAGAAATTCGTGTGAGGAATTTCTGGGCGTGACAAGTTGGTATCAGAGCCTCTTTTGACCGTAGGATCAGCCTAATGGAAATCCTAAGAGCCCTCTACTTTTCATGTTTGTACATAGTTTGTGAAAGTTAGAGTGCTTTGAAAATGGGTTAGTGCTTTTCAAAAGCGTGAGTCATTTAAAAAGACAAAACCCCTTTGGTTGAAAAGCGTGAGTAAATCAATTTATGGGTAAAACTTTATTTACTTTGTTTCTTTTATGATTTATTTATCTTGAAACAAAATTTTGCATCCATTGATTCTAAATCCTTGTGTTCTTTAGATGGCTGACCACCCCTTGTATCACCGTGGAAACGGAATGGCTGGATTCGTGGCAGAGTTGGCAAGAGTCTCATTCACGGCAGGATACCCCTATGAGCCAGAGTACACCACGATACACCCTCTCGAAGGCGAGTTTCCCCACCGCGTCAGGTTGGAGCTACACGGAATCCCCGGTTTCCTCCCTAACTTTGAAGCAAAAGGAGCCGGAGGCTCGCATGAGCATGCCTGCCAGGAGGCTGCTTACAGTCTGATGACAACGCTCAGGGCTAGGCACGACCTTACGTTTCGGCATTCGGCTTACCGGTATCACCCTGGTCGTGGACCCAATTCCATGGTCAGTAGGTTTCGGTCTGCCCGAAGTGAGCAAGACCCTACCTTCGATAGGATGTGCACGGTGCTGCAAGGCCTCGACCAGATGCATCACGACCTCCATGAACGATGCCAAGCTCACTTAGATCGTCCGTCTGCAGGATGAGATCGACCGTTTGAAGAAGGAAAACGCCAGGCTCAAAGGACTCCTAGAGCCCGGAGGTGCAAGGCTTCGCACCACGGCAAGGAAGCGAACCCGTGGACCGCCAAGAGTTCAGTCTTACCCCGGTGCCCCGGATGAACCAAGACCACTGATGCAGATGGTACCAACCTCTCCGACCCCCGTGCCCGAGGAAGGTGTCTCCCCTTTCAACGCTGCAAGAAACCGCAACGGGACCGTCACAGTCTCTAGCAGCAGTGAGTCCGCTTCTGGTGAAGGTGAAGATGGTCCCCCAGCAACTCTAGGAGCCGTTCCGAAGATGAGGAAGAAGATCCGTCCTCTGTCGTCGATCGTCGCTCTCCTTCCGCGCCTTAGACGTCACCTTTAGCTTCGTTCTTAGTCGTTGTGTGCTAGTTTTGGTGTGTTAGGTTTGCTTCGCTTGGGGCTAGTGGTGAACCATAGCAGTAGTAGGGTTATGGTTGTACCGCCAGGAGTTGTGTGGTTTTAAGTGTGTTTCTTAAGCAAGACAGTTACAGTTCATTAATTAAATAAAGCCCTGTTTGCTTAGTCGTTTCTTTTTCTTCTTTCTCTTTCTGTTCCCTCCCGCCCCTGCAGATGGTGAACACTCGCCACGTCAACCGTGACACCGACCAGTCCAGCACCGGAGGACCGCCCCCACCGCCTCCACCAAAGAACCCATCACTCGCTCGGATTCTTGCTAGCCAGACCCAAATGCTCGCTTGGATGATGCAGCAAATGCAACAACAGCAGCAACAACACCAGCAAGTGCTACAACAGCTCTTAAACTAGAATCAGAACAACCAACAGCATGGACCACCCCCAGTGCAGTCCAAGTTGCCAAAGTTTCTCCGTGTTCGTCCCCCGACCTTCTCAAGCACCACCAACCCCATGGAGGCAAGTGATTGGCTCCATGCCATCGAGAAGAAGCTCAACTTACTGCAGTGCACTGACCAGGAGAAAGTCTCCTTTGCCGCACATCAACTGATGGGTCCCGCCTCGGCTTGGTGGGATAACTTCCTGGTTACCTGCACCGCTACCACGGAAGTGACTTGGGCAGAATTCTGCCTTAACTTCCGTAAGGCCCATATCCCTGATGGGATAGTCACACAGAAGAAGCGTGAGTTCCGCGCTTTGCAGCAAGGTACCAAGACAGTGACAGAGTACCTTCATGAGTTCAATCACCTAGCGCGATATGCTCCCGAGGATGTTCGCACTGACGCCGAAAGACAAGAAAAATTCCTCGGAGGTTTAGATGAAGAGTTGAAGAAGCAGTTGCTCTCGGGCGACTATGCTGATTTTGAGAGACTGGTGGACAAGGCTATCCGTTAGGAGGACTAGCACCTCTAGATGGATAAGAAGAGGAAGACCTCCCAGTTCAGGTCCAACCAGCCGCACCCGCAGAAGCCCCGGTTCCACACCAGCCCCTATCCACAGAGTCAGCAGCACGGGCAATCGACCTTTGTTGTCCGCCAACACCGTCCCTACAACCCCAACAACTTCCACAGTGGTGGCTCGTCCCAGCGTGCTCCACCTCAACGTGCTCTTCCAGCACCCGCTCCCCGACAACAGAACGCTCCTCCACCAACAGCTCAACCTCCTCCAACCAGGTAGGATGCAGGTGCAAAGCCTAGAGTGTGCTACAACTGTGGCGACCCAGGTCACTTTGCCGACAAGTGCCTGAAGCCGAAGCGTAGCGGGCAGAGGTTCGTGCAAGCTCGCGTGAACCATGTCACCGCACAAGAAGCACAAGCTACGCCAGAAGTAATACTGGGTACGTTTCCCGTCAACTCCGTACCTGCTACAGTACTTTTTGATTCTGGTGCTACACACTCTTTTATTTCAAGAAAGTTTGTGGGAATGCTTGGGTTAAGAAGGGAAAAGTTAAGAAACCTGATGCGGGTTAGTACTCCAGGGCATAGCATGTTTTCGGACCTTTATAGCCCTAATGTGCCCATAGAAATCCAAGGGACATCCTTTCTAGCCAATCTCATCCTTCTCGAATCTAAAGACCTAGATATCATTTTGGGAATGGACTGGCTTACCAAGCATCAAGGAGTGATTGATTGTGCCAAGCGTACAGTCACCTTGACCAGTGAAGATGGTGAAGTAGTGACATATCAGTCACCGAAGTCAGTAACAATTACAACTTGGTTGAATCAGATGGAAGCTGAAGAGCAACCCTCGGAAACAGTCAAAGATCCAAAGAAGTTGGAAGACATACCAGTGGTTTGTGAGTATCCGAAGGTGTTTCCAGATGATCTCACAACAATGCCACCAGAAAGAGAGATCGAGTTCCGTATCGACTTGGTGCCAAGAACTGCACCAATCTATAAGAGACCCTACAGGATGGCAGCTAATGAGATGGCAGAAGTGAAGAAGCAAGTGAATGAACAGCTTCAGAAAGGTTACATCCGACCGAGTACCTCGCCTTGGCGTGCCCCGGTTATTTTTGTTGAGAAGAAGGACAAAACTAATAGAATGTGTGTGGACTATCGTGCTTTGAACGATGTCACCATCAAGAATAAGTATCCTCTGCCAAGGATTGATGATCTGTTTGATCAATTGAAGGGAGCCAAAGTTTTCTCCAAGATCGATTTGAGATCAGGGTATCACCAATTGAGAATTCGGGAAGAAGATATTCCCAAGACGGTATTCACTACTCGCTACGGCTTGTATGAATGTACGGTAATGTCGTTTGGACTTACTAATGCCCCGGCATTCTTCATGAATCTCATGAATAAGGTGTTCATGTAATACCTAGATAAGTTTGTGGTTGTCTTCATTGATGACATTCTTATCTACTCCAAGTCAGAAGAAGAGCACGAGCAACACTTGCGGATTGTGCTAGAGAAGCTAAGAGAACATCAGTTGTATGCCAAGTTCAGCAAGTGTGATTTCTGGCTGCGTGAGGTGAAGTTCCTCTTGGCCATGTGATTAATGCGCAAGGTGTAGCAGTAGACCCCAGTAATGTGGAGTCAGTAATCAAGCGGACCCCACCTAAGACGGTCTCCCAGGTCAGAAGTTTCTTGGGACTTGCAGGCTATTACCGCCGGTTCATTGAGAATTTCTCGAAGAAAGCCAAGCCAATGACACAGTTGTTGAAAAAGGAAGAGAAGTTCAGATGGTCTGTTGAGTGCGATAAGAGTTTTGAAGAGCTCAAGCAAAGGTTGGTGTCAGCACCCGTGTTGGTTTTGCCAGATCAAACGAAAGACTTCCAGGTTTACTGTGATGCATCCAGATCAGGACTTGGATGTGTGCTAATGCAAGAAGGGAAGGTGGTTGCTTATGCCTCTCGTCAGTTGAGACCACATGAGGGTAACTACCCGACTCATGATTTGGAACTAGCAGCTGTAATGCATGCCCTAAAAATCTGGCGACACTACTTAATTGGTAACAAGTGTGAAGTGTATACGGATCATAAGAGTTTAAAGTATATCTTTACACAACCGGATTTGAACCTCCGCCAGCGAAGATGGTTGGAATTGATCAAGGATTATGATCTGAGTATCCACTACCACCCAGGCAAAGCAAATGTAGTTGCAGATTCTTTGAGCCGGAAGAATTACTGCAATGCTGCGGTATCAGCGGAAGTTTGTGAGCAGTTACAGCAGTAGTTTGAACGACTAAATTTGGGTTTAGTCGAAGAAGGTTTTGTGGCAGCCCTAGAAGCGCAGCCGACATTGGTGGATCAAGTTCGCCAATCCCAAGCAAATGATCTAGAGATAGCCGAGATAAAGGAAAATATGCGAGTTGGTAAAGCTCGAGATTTTTCAGAAGATGAACATGGAACAATCTGGATGGAAAACAGGTTGTGTGTACCAGATAACAAGGAGTTAAAGGAGTTGATACTCCAAGAAGCTCATCAAACCCAGTACTCTATTCACCCCGGGAGTACCAAGATGTATCAACACCTCAAAGAAAAGTTTTGGTGGGTCAGTATGAAGAGGGAAATTGCAGAGTATGTCGCCTTGTGCGATGTTTGTCAACGAGTCAAAGCAGAACACACTACCTAGTCGGTCATGACTCGATTTGGGTAATCGTTGATCGATTAACGTAGGTCGCCCATTTCATACCAGTTCACACTACCTACTCGGGGAAAAGATTAGCTGAGATTTACTTGGCTAGGATCATGTGTCTACATGGAGTACCTAAAAAGATCGTTTCTGACCGAGGAAGTCAGTTTACTTCAAGGTTTTGGCAGAAGCTGCAGGAAGAATGAGAACCCGACTAAATTTTAGTACAGCTTATCATCCACAGACAGATGGACAGACGGAAAGGGTAAACCAGATTCTTGAAGACATCCTCAGAGTTTGCGCTCTCGACTTTGGTGGAACTTGGGATAAGAATTTACCGTATGCAGAGTTCTCATACAACAACAGTTATCAAGCCAGTTTGCAGATGGCACCTTTTGAAGCGTTGTATGGGTGAAAGTGTTGTACACCCCTCTTCTGGGATCAAACAGGAGAACGTCAAGTTTTTGGGACTGAAGTTTTAAGTCAGGCGGAAGGAAAAGTCAGAATAATCCGTGAAAGGTTGAAAACGGCTTAAACCAGACAGAAAAGTTATGCAGATAATCGTCGAAGGGACTTAGCCTTCGAAGCAGGAGACTATGTGTACCTCCGCGTCACACCTTTGCGAGGAGTACACCGGTTTCAGACCAAAGGAAAGTTGGCACAACGTTTCGTGGGACCATACCGGATAGTGGAACGCAGGGGAGAAGTTGTGTATCAGTTAGAACTCCCTGCTAACATGGCCGGAATCCATGACGTGTTCCATGTGTCGCAGCTCAAAAAGTGTCTCCGTGTGCCTGAAGAACAGACCAACTCCGAGCACATCGATCTATAGGAAGATCTGACGTACGTGGAGAAACCAGCACGGATTCTAGAAACCAGTGAAAGAAAGACTCGGAACCGTGTGATCAGATTCTGCAGAGTTCAGTGGAGTCACCACTCAGAAGAAGAAGCCACATGGGAAAGAGAAGATGAGCTCAAGGCCGCCCATCCGCACCTCTTCGCCAGTACCTCTGAATCTCGGGGTCGAGATTCCGTTTAAGGGGGGGTAGGTTTGTCACACCCAGAGTTTTGTCCTAACCCTAAAATCGTAAAAGAAATCCGTAAATAACAATTGGCTTCATTAACTCAGGAAAAATCCCTCTAAAAGAACCTAATTTAATTAAATCGAGGTTCGCAAATCAATTAACAGGATTTAAACTCAAATTGCAGAAGTATAAAATTTGGCCAAACAAATTAATTTAAAACTCGGCAAAAGTGAGGCTTTCCTTTTTCCCTCCATTTTCCTTTCTTTTTCCCTTTCTTCTCAAATTGGGCCAAAGTCCAATTTTCCTCCCCTTCCTTTTCTTTTTCCTTTTTCTTTTTCCTCTCCTCCTTCCCAGGCCGGCCCAGCCGAGCCGGCCCCTCTCCCCGCTCGGCCGGCCCAGCCGACCGGCCTCCTATCCTCGCGCGTGCGCCTCCACTCCGCCTGGGCCGCCGCCTCGGCCCAGCTCGCCCGCGCCGCGCCCGCGAAGTCCGTTGCCGCCTCCCTCCTCCCTCGCGCCACTGACAGGTGGGGCCCACCTGTCAGCGACTGCGCCCTCGCCAGCTCGCGCGCCCACGCCGCGCCGCCACCGCGTCGCAACCGCCGCCGCCGAGTCCTCGCCGCGCCCGACTCGGTCTCCAACCACCGCCCCGCCCTAGCCGGCCTCCCCGTGCTATAAATCCCCACCGCCGCCGCTCACCTTTTCCCTCTCCGCCCGAAGCTCCCGCAGCCGCCGCTCCTCGCCGTCGCCGTTCGATCTCGCTGCCGGACGCCCTTCGCCGCTGTCCAGCCACGTCACCACCTCCGCCCCGTCGTCGCCGATTGGTTGCCGCCCCTGTCGTCGCCGGTGAGCATCCCCAGCGCCGCGCATCCTCTCGCTACCCGGTCGCCGCCGCGCCCGACCTCCTCACCGGCGCCGATCGATCTCCGCCGCCATCGCCAATCGACCGCGCCTACCCGCGTCATCACCTCCGCCTCGACCTCACCGACTCACCCGCACGGTCGCCGTCGCCGGTCAGCGTCTCCTTCCTCCTCCCCTCTCTCTCTTCCTTCCCGGTCGACCGCCACTGAGCCGCACGCCGTCGCCGGACGTGTGCGGAGCTCGTCGTCGCCGCCGCCCGCTGCTGTCGTCGTCGCCTTCGCGACGCCGTTGTCAAGCCGCCGCCACCCGCACCCGTCTGCGCCGGCGCTCGTCGCCCGGTCGTCGTCGCCGCGCCAGTCCGTCGCCGCCGCTTTGCCCGGCTGCGCCGCGTGCACCGCCGCCTCGGTCGTGCGCCGAGCGCCGTCGCCGGACGTCGATCATCGCCGTCGCGCCGTCACCGCCGTGCCGCACGCCGTCGCCGTGCACCGCCGCTGTCGGCCAAGCCGCTCTCCCCGCTCCCCTACTCTCTCTCCCTCTGACCGACGGGTCCCACCCGTCAGCCGCCGCCGCGCCCCTCCTCCCTCTCTCCTCCCGTGGGACCCAGCTGTCAGCCTCTCCTCTCCCCTCTCTCCCACCGACAGGTGGCCCCCACCCGTCAGCGCCTCCTCTCTCCTCGCTGACGTCAGCAGCCCCATTAGTTGCGCAATAATTGATTTAGGACTTCTCTGTTTAGTTAAAAAACCTAGAAAACTTCTAAAATTCATAATTAATTCATCTAGTCTCCGTTTAGGTCCATTAAAATTTCATTAAATTCATAAAATTGCCAAGAATCCATTAAAAATACTTTCTTTTGCTGTTTCAGTAGAGTTTGTGTCTGTTTTATTTATTTTTGTGCTTTGTCGCTTAGATTCGGACCCCGCCGAAGAGCCGGTTTACTTCGAGATCGTCGCCGAAGTTCCTCAGGGGCCAGAGCAAGGCAAGTGGCACTCATCTTTGATCATATTGGACCCATTATTGCAAATTCCCCGCTTTTTCAAACATGCATTGTTTTAATTAAAGTATTTACTGTATGTTATTTTTCGAGTAAAGCTTATTATTATACCGTTGCTTATCCAGCTTCACTGTGATTAGTGAACCTTTAATAACTTGAGTAAACTGGTTTTCACTCAGGACTACTGCAACGTGGTGTAACGTTGAGTAGTGGTTGGGCTTGTTGCAACGTGGTGTAACGTTGGACAGTGTTGTGGAATTTTACAACTGTTATTTACTTATCCTTTACTGTATTCAATTATCTTTATTTTGATCTCTGTTATTTGTTTAACTGCTGCTTTATTGCAACTAACCCTAGCCTGTCCTTGCTAATCCCTATGCATCATTTATTACCCTCTTTTCCGTGTCACTTGTTGAGTACGGTGGTTTGTACTCAGCCTTGCCCAACTTTTTCCCCTTTCAAGCTAGAAGTTGAGTCCGATGGAGGTGTCTCTCAGGAGTGAGCTGATCTACCGTCGACGTTTTGCCTGTGGACTGGAGCCGTACCCGTTGGAGCTAGTCTACCTTTTCTTCCCGCTGCATTTCCGCTAGAATAAGTGTTATTTTCAGTTGTTTCTAAGAACGATGGTTATGTAATCAACATTGTCTTTTTGTGTACCCTGGCTGGTCCTGGACAAGGATTTAGGGTGTGTTTGGACGGTGGTCAAGAGTGGATGGGATTGGGCCATCCATTTTTTTAGGGATATGGCCATCCAATTTTTTGTTTGGTTGGAGGGATAGGATAAGCCAAGTTTTTGTTTGGTTGGAGGAATAAAATGTGGATATGGTGAACCAATTTTTTGTTTGGTAGGATGGATAAGTGTTGTCATCACCTTTTGGATGAAAATGGTGAGAATACCTCCCTGCTTGCATTACGAATAATCAAATGCATCATGTATTTGTTGTCTAAAAAAATTAAACAAGCTGGTCATCAGCACAGACGTTGCATGTCTTCATATTTGTCCATAAATAATGAGGCTGAGATAATTTTTTCTAAAATTTTTAACATGCATGTATTACCGGTTACCACGCATAACAGGAGGGCACATATACCACCAAATCTAAATTTTACCATCAGCCATTACATCGATCAAAGTGATTGGTTTTGATACAAAAGTAGGCTAACACAAGCCTATTACCATCTACCAAATACCATCAAACTTAATACTCATAGTTTAATGTCTGAGTATACAAAAGAAGGTAGAATGCAGGGGCTATTACCATCTAAAAGCTATCCATTATAGCCATTCATTTTCTAAGTATGCAAAGAAAAGGTTGAACACAGGGCTAATACCAACAGCCAACACACAACCATCATAGCACAGCTCAACCATTAAAAGTGGTGGCAATATATCTTGCAACCCAAGTGACCTTGTGGGCAAATTCAAGGGTAACAAACACCCTTGCAGTTGGAGGATTGTCAACTAGATGTGCATGGTAATGAGCAAGATGTGTATCTTCAAACCCTGGAATGCTATGCACACTCTCATATAGATTATTAGGCAGATCTTTGTAAGATTTTGCAGCCTCTTTTCCAGCTTCAACTATTGCTCCAGCAAGCTTCTCACCAACAGATTTAAATGCGCCTATCAGCCCTTCCTCTTCAATTGCAGCAACAATCTTAGCTTTCTTGGGTTTGGGTGCGGAAGATGATGCACCATTCTCCTCATTAAGAGGATGAACTCTACAAGCTGATCCAGTTTCCGCAGCACTGTCAATACCAATTTGTTCTTCTTCTTCATCAATGGGAATAGATTCAGTGGCTAGAGGATCACTTGATCCTTTTGCATATTTTCCTGTGGCCAAGCTATTGCCAAATATCACAAGCATCTTTCCATAATTGTGAATAGGTTTGTTCAGATATTCAGCATCAGCCTTGTGATCCTACAACATGGTTTAATAGTCAAACTAATTTCAGCAACCACCGTAAATTTCAGCAACCGGGAGTGGCCGCCTGCAAATGCACCTGCCTGCAGCAACCGGGAGTGGCCGCCTGCGCTCGGGAGTCGTCGCCCCGACCGCCTGGAATCCGCGCCACACCTCCGGGGGTCGTCGCGCGCGCCGTTGGGACTCGTCGCCGCGTCGCGCAGCCGAGAGTCACTGCGCCGCACCGCGCAGCTGGGAGTCGTCGCGCGCACAGCTGGGACTCGCTGCTGCGCCGCGTACTCGCCGCCGCGCCGCTCGGTGAGAAGAGGGAGGAGAGCAAGGGTCTTGGCCAGAGGTGAACCGGTGAGAACAGAGAAAAGAAATGGAGAAAAGGATGGGCAGGAGGTGACGGTACTACTCGGTACTACTTTTTTTTTGTTCACGGGCGAAGAGACGTGGTCCTGGCCGCCCCATCCGGCAGAATTGGCCGGATGCAACAAACCAGCATCTGGAGGGAATATTCCCTATGTGGTGGCCATATCCCAGTTTGGTACTTTATCCAAACACCTCCAAAATTTGGGCGGCCATATCCTATCCCAGCCTATCCTTCCATCCAAACACACCCTTAATACACAATTAAGTTCAGAAATTCGTGTGAGGAATTTCTGGGCATGACAAAAGACAGATCGTCGCACCTTTGATCCGAGCGATGCTCGACACCAGCTCCACGTGAAGGTCGACTATCTCACCTTGCAGGCGGCTCTCCATGGCCTTCACCCGCTCCAAGATTTCATCGCGATCCTGCCGCAGGGCGTCCATGTTCCCCAACTGATGATCCAGCGACCAAAGGGCCTCCAACTTCGCCTTCGAGCGTGCTTCGATTCCCCGAACGACACAACAAGAGTTAATAGGGTCGTGCACACAAGGAAGCAGTTAAGGAGCATACCTTCATGAGCTTCACCGACTTCTCGATGTATCACTCAATTTTGGCGATGTCCTTGGAGTCCTCTGAAGGGTCAATCCTGGCCAGTCGGTGCGGTTCTGTTGGGACCTCGGAGGAAGCGTTGCCAAGGTCGTAGCTATGACCAGCGGAACGGACACCCTAGCACTTGGCTCCTCATTGCCTGTGGGTGGTAGCACCGCGGGCACATCCGACTCCATAGTCGGCGCTGCGGCGGCAGCCAGAACGATCGCCAGAGCCGTCTCAGCGGTTGGCCCCATTGCGGGGTTAGCCGCTGCGACAGGGGCCGGGCTCGAAGCAGCGGGAGGCACGACTGCCGCCGGACTCGGGGGCTGAGCGTCCCCGGGCCCGATCGGTACGGCCGGATCAATGTCGCATGATTTTCTGACAAAGAAACTAGGTGATATGACTTCGGTAAACATAAGAGTCCTATTCAGGTCATGGCAAAAATGCTGAATCATGTTACCTTGATCCCGTCCTGAAGGCGGGCCTCCTCAAGCATCTCAAAGGAGGTGGGCTTGGAGAGTGAGCCGGGTTGGAGCGTCGTCATCCTCGAGTGCCCCGACGAGTTCGGTGTCCGGGTCAAACGCCATCCTCTTGGCGGCCGGCTCATCAACTAAAGTTTTCAACCCCCTCTTGAGCACGGGCAGCGCCCGACTTGGGGGGTAGGATAGGAACTGGTGCCGGTCCTGCAGGCATGACGAGTCAAATCATGGCAGGCCGAGGCGAATACCCGAGAAGTAGAAAACGAATCTTCAGAAAGGTGGAGGACTCACCAGCGGTGGGGCATTCCCAGCAATGAACGGAGATGGAAGACTAGAGGCATCGGCCGGGATAGGGGTGTTCGGAGCAAACAGCCTGCGAGCTCATGATCGGATATCCACCGGCCGAAGTGTCTCCGCGGTCTCCCGAGTTGGGTCGTCACTCCCGATGTAATCGAAGGCAAATCAGACCCGGTCCTTAAGAGGCTGGATCCAGCGATGGATGAAGTGTCGGGTTACCCAAACGCCGGTTAGGCGGCAGTATTCAAGTTCTCGATCAGGTTGAGGAGAGAATTCACCTGTGGCATCTCCTCAGCGGTTGGGGCGTGGCCAACGAAGGGAGGAACGGAGTCGGCAAGGTTGGAAAAATAAAACTATGCCGCATGCCAGCCCTTGAGAGACGTTTTCATGGGCAGAGAAAGCCAAGCTATCTTGCTCCCCTCATGGAACTGAATGCCGGCGCCGCCTTTCACGATGGATGATTCCGGTTCGGTTGGGGCTTAACGGCGAACAAATGGCAGAAAAGGTTGAAGTGAGGGGGGATTCCAAGGAAGGTTTCGCAAGTGTATACAAACACCGCGAAAGAAGGAGTTCGATGGAGTTCGATGTAATGGCAGAAAAGATCTGAAGAAATGGCAGAAAAGATCTGAAGAATGTAATTGGGATTCAAATGATGGAGTTCGATCTCATAAAAATCCAACAAACCCCGAAAGAAGGAGGACACCGGTAGCCCGAAACCCCACCCAACGAAAGGCTCGAAAACTACCACTTCCCGCGAGTCGGGGGTAGAAAACTCCTCACCAAGAGCGCTGCGGAACTTGGCTACTTCCTTGCTCTGAATCAGACTGGCTCCGGAGAGGATGGAAAGGTTCTGATCAGAGATGATTCAAGACTGCCAAGCGTGCAGCGGTAGCGTCTTTCCGGAATCCACCGAGGAAGCCATCAGGGGGCTTTCTTCAGTGGGCTGGAGGGCAAGCGCGGGTGCGATGGGTGTAGGAGAGGCTAGAGCTCTAGGTGTGGAGGCTAGGGTTCGATGAGCGCAAGATCGCTGGAGCAAATTGGGGCTACAATGACTAGCACGGCGGAGAAGAAGATGAACGGATAGGGTAACGTGAGGCTTAAGTGGGCTGCTGCTGGGCCTAACGGCTAGAAAATTTCGTTACCGGGCTAAGTATTGTTATGTTCCCCTGCGGGCAATGCGGGCCGAGATTTGCGGTGCTGTCATAACCGATGCCAGGCTATTTTTAAGGAATGTCGTGAGTTTCATAACAATAATATGAAATTCGTGATTTCCTTCAAATCGGGAATCGACGGTAAGCTTATGTTATGGGCACATGGCCGCACTCGGGTAGGCGTCGATCAATATCGCCCATGGCACTTAATTGAGCTTTTTAGCCTATGCCTAAATTTTGAGTAAACCCGAATATACTCGGTACTAACTACTCGGCTGTAATGGTTAAGTCGGTTGGCGCAACCTATCCCCTGGGCAGAATCTAGCTAAATGATTTATGTCTGGGGAAACACGACACAAAGTTATTCCCAAACCACTCAGGTTCGGAAGCATTTGGCACAGTGCAGCTCAAGTCGGAAAAAAGCCTGCTAGGTAACAGTCCATAGATGACTCTATGTTTAATTGTTACGCATTTAAGCATAGAGTCAAGGGCTACACCTATTAGGTGCATATTCGATGCACCTAATGTTTTCTTCCGTTCAGAGCCATCCATAGCCTCTACAATCATCACAGAGTACTCGGGATCACTCGGAAGGACTCAGAGAGCGCCTGAAAAGCACTCGGATAACGTCAGGCATATAGCGCTGGGATACACCTGGTGATCAATGATCTGCATGGATGACTTGCGCTGCTATGGACAACTCGGGTGGCTACTGTGGGATACCTATGCCGGGGGTATCCGGAGACTATACAAATACGTACTGTCAATGGGGTACCAAATAGGAAGGAGAATATATCTGTACATACCGGATTGCATGCCGTGTACTTCTAAACCTAGCCATAACCAAATTAGGATAGATCTTAGTCTTATTAGATTAGGACTCTATCATATCTGTAACCCTTCCCCCACTATATAAGGGGCACGGGGTGCCCCCATGAGGGCAACGAAGATCCATCTGCGCAATACAACCGTCAAGCAGGAGTAAGGTATTATCTCGCCACGTTGAGAGCCTGAACCTAGATAAATCGTCCCCCTCTTCATCATTAACCATCGGATTCCGAGCTCAGTAGCCACCCTATAAATTTATTGCCGACCCCAATCGTCGACAAAAATCTATTAGGTGTAGCCCCTGACTTGTCATGCCCAGAAATTCCTTACACGAATTTCTGAACTTTATTGTGTAACAAAATCCCCGTCCAGGACCAGTCGGGGTACACCAATGGACAAAGTTGATTACATCACCATCGTTCTTAAAAGCAGCAGAGCTACGAAGAGGTTGGTCAGCGACCCAGATGTCAAATCCGAAGTCCTGGAGGTTCCTAAGGAGGCTGACACGTCGACTGTTGCCTACCCTTTGCCACCGTACCGGCCATTTGAGCCGACGAAACAGTTCTTCTTTCGGCAGGGAACATGGTTAGTTTTTATTAGACCTACAACTGCCTTTCGAACACTTGCATTCTAAAAGCATTTGTGAATCCAGGAGGTCCAACGATATTGACTCGACTGGGCCACCGGCCGGGACGAGCACCGCCAGGCCTTCGACTGGGCCGACCACATCCCCAACTCAGTCGATTGATGCCGGGCCAACCCGTGCTCCTACACGTCCAGCGGCATCCCCGACTCGTCTACTTAGACACCAATGCCAAAGAAGTCTCGGGCAAAAAGGAAGGCGGCTTCCCCAACTCCTTCTCAAGCCAGGGCCCTGTCTCCTCCCCGACCCAGGACTCTACCGCTAGCCCTGGGGAGGGATCCCCAAAGGAGACCCCTCGGGCGATTCCCTGACCGAGTGAATCGGGTGAGGGGACGACGCAATCCTTCCGGCTCTCCTGGGAGGTCTCAGCCGGGTGTCGAGAGAGCTTGACCGTCGACCCCCAAGCTGAGGAATGACTTGGTGCTGATGGAGAAGCACATTCGTGAGTCGGTGTCGCTTCTCGGGGTAAGTGTTGGTCTAATTCTTGTTTTCTTGACCCTCTCTACTCGCCTTTAACCTATCTCGTTCTTGCAGGGGATACAGGCTCGCTCGAATGCAAAATCCCAAGCTCTACGGCTGCTGAGTCCTTGGATTGTTGTGCTTGAGGAGGTCAAGAAGGACCGAGAGGAGGTACTGGCCCAGGCCAAGGCGGTCGATGACAAGCAGTGTGCGGAGATCCAGGCACGGAAGTCCACTGAGGCGTCCAGCTGGGAGGTGATCGATGGTAGGCGCCACTTGTCTCTTTGAGTGTATGGGTCACCAATTTTTGACGTTGTTCTATCTTGTGCTGCAGCCCAAGTTTCTGGGCTGGATACGCTTTGGAAGCACAACGCCGAGCTCAAGGCCGAGTGCTCGCGCCTGCTAAAAGGCAAGGAGACCACCATTGCTGAGCTAGCACGTTGGCCTTGCCGAACCCTTTCCAGTCCTTGCCACTCATACCTTCTCCATTCATCTTACGCTTTTCTCCGACAGTGTTAGCAGAAGTTTGGGAGAACTCACAAGCGATGATGGCGCCACTCAAGGCCCTTCTAAAGGGCGTCGAGGCCACTCGAGACAAATTTGTTTTTCTCCGACAGTGTTAGCAGAAGTTTGGGAGAACTCACAAGCAATGATGGCGCCACTCAAGGCCCTTCCAAAGGGCGTCGAGGCCACTCGAGACAAATTTGTCTCCATGGCGCAAGCGGTCTTCGGGGTCCTCGACAACTTGGAGACCGGGCCGAGTATTTCCTCGGCTGAGGAGGCACTAGAGAAGCTTCGCAAGGTTCTAATGTGCATGCTCGAGGAGGCGAGGGACTCGGTGAAGGCGAACATCTGCCAAGCTTTCGCCATCATGAAGTCCCTCTATCCTCGAGTCGACATTGTCGCCACCATTGGTGGCTTTGCCGCCGACTGTGACTCGGAGAAGGCGCTAGAGTTGATGAATAAGGCCCAAGAAGCTGTTGATGGGGTCGTTAGGACCATGGGCCTGCAACAGTAGGATAACACTTGTAGTCAATTATGCTTATGTAACGATGGTGTTATATATTGAAATCATCTTTTGTTAATCTGTTTGCTTGGAGTCTTTTACTGTTGTATGTCTCTTAGTCGTGAGATGAGTTGGCTTCGCGGCGTGTGCCCATTTGACAACCCCCGGGCGAACTTAGCCAGCACGGAGCGTAGCGTCGTTTACCCGTCTCGGTATGGTAAGTAGGGTGTAGCCACGAAGTCATATAACCGCATCCAAACGTCGATCCAGTGAACAGATAAAGAGCTCGTAAGCAGTAGACTTTTTGATAAAGAAGCCGAAGGTAAAGTACATTACAGCCCCCGATTGGTCTCCCAATAGTACTGTCGCTCGGCGAGGACAGTCGAAGGTAGAAAAAGAAAAAATACAGAAATTTGACCAAGTGTGGAAGAGACGTAGTTGTTTGATGTTCCATGAGTTCTCTACTAGTCTTGCATCCTCCATCTTTAGTCAATATGAGCCGGGCCGAGTGACCTCAGCTATGGTGTATGGCCCTCCCAGATAGGAGAGAGTTTGTGTCAGTCCTTCGTAGTTTGCACTTTGCATAGGACTAGGTCGCTGACAAGGAATGCCCAACCACGAACGTTTCTGTTGTTGTATTGGAACAAACCCTGCAGGTTGGTTGCGATGTCCCTAGCTTATTCTAGCCTGTGAACTCGTTGTAGTTGCGTACGCGGAGTGACTCATGCTTGACTTCAGTGGGTAAGACTGCTTCTGCTCTATAGACCAAAAAGAAAGCTGATTGGCCTTTGGCTCGACTGGTGGATGTTCGCAGTGCCCAGAGTACTGGGAGTAGATCCTGTACCTAACGTCCGGTGTAAGGCTGTAGTCGGTCGAAGACTCTGGTTTTGATTCCCTAAAGAACCATTCCATTGGCCCTCACGACTTGCCCGTTGCTTTTTGGGTGCGCTACCGAGGCATAGCAGATCTTGATTCCTCGTTCTTCGCAAAAGTTCTGAAAGACTCCAGAAATAAACTATCTACCATTATCCGTGATGATGTGGTTTGGAATGCCGAAATGGTAGATGATATTCTGTATGAAGTCCCTCGCATGCGTTGAGTCGATCGTAGCGACTGGCTTGGCCTCTATCCACTTGCTGAATTTGTCGATGGCGACAAACAGGTGGGTGAAGCCTCCTGGGGCTCATTTGAAGGGCCCGACGATGTCAAGTCCCCAAACAGCGAGTGGCAATGAGATTGGGATCGTCTACAACTCTCGTGCTGGCACGAGTGTCTGCCTTGCAAAAAATTGGCATCCTTCGTACTTTCTGACCAGTTCTTGTGCGTCGAAAACGGCAGTCGGCTAGAAAAAACTTGCCTGTAGACTTTCCCGGCCACTATTTTGACAGAGGCGTGGTTGCCACAAAGTCCCGAGTGAACTGATTGTAGGATCTCTTTCCCTTCGTCAGGGACTATGCAGCACATAAGGATGCCACTTGCACTCCGATGCAGGAGTTTGCCGCCTGACACAAGATACCAATGGCTTTTTGGTTTGACTCGTTTAGCCTCCGCTTTCTCGGTCAGGAGCTCTTCTTTCACTAGGAATATGATGAAGGGTACTCTCTAGTCTTCTGTGATATAGGCGACCGTGTGGTCTGCGAGGTCGGGCTCTTCATCTGACTTCTTGTTGTCTTCATGTCCTTCGGTTTACCACTCGGCTAGCACTCTAGTTCGGTCTTTTTCTTGACCGTTAGCTCCATGAGGTGCTCCACAATGATTTCCATTGGTACTTGTAGGCGTTTTGACCCAAGGTTGACTAATTCATCAGCAGCTTCGTTGTTGTGCCAGAGGATGTGAATTAGCTTGAGTCCATCGAATTTACTCTCCAGCTTGCGCACCTCTTGTCTGTAGGCTTGCATATTGTTGTCGATGCAGGTCCATTCATTCATGACCTAGTTGACTACAAACTAGGAGTCTCCATGAACTAGTAGTCGCCTGATACCGAGGGATACAGCCAACTGGAGCCTATGGAGCAGTGCTTCATATTCGGCGACATTGTGTGATGTCAGGAAGTGGATTTGGAGCACGTATTTGAATTTTTCATTGTTGGGCGATATGAGCACCACCCCAACCCCAACCCCCGACATCCATAGGGATCCGTCGACCTTGGACTTCCTTGTTATGCAAGATGTCATCGAGTGGATACGAGGTGATGACTGAGACGGGGTGAGCTTGGAAGTAGTGTACCAGTTTCCTTACCCCGATTAGCACGCCGTATAGCAGTTTCTAGACTTGGGGGTACTTTAGCTTTGATTCTCTGAGTAGTTCGCTGACGAAGTAGACGTGCCATTGTACCGCTTGAATGTGTCGTTCCTCTTCGCGCTCGACCACCAAAACCGTACTGACGACTTGTTCGAGAGCCGAGACGTAGAGGAGGAATGGTTTTCTTGGAGTTAGCAAAGCTATCACGGGTGGAGAGGTCAGATACTTCTTGAAGATGTCGAAGGCTTGTTGTGCCTCGGGAGTCCATGTGAAGTGGCCGGTCTTCTTTAGTAGCTTGAAGAAGGGCATACCGCGCATGCTGAGTCGCGAAACAAATCGGTTAAGAGCGGCCATGCACCCGGCCAACTTCTGGACATGCCTAACCTTGCTCGGCAGCCTCATGTTGAGTATGGCCTGGACATTTTCTAGGTTGGCCTCGATGCCTCGGTGGGACACGACGAAACCTAGTAGCATCCTAGAGGTGACACCAAACACACACTTCTTAGGATTCAATTTCATCCTGTAGTGTCGAAGGTTTTTGAAGGTTTCTTGTATATCATCTAAGAGATCTTCCTTCTTCCTTGACTTGATCACCACGTCATCGACATATGCCTGCATGTTGCGCCTGATCTGATAGTGGAGGCAACCTTGAATTGTTCGTTGATTGGTTGCTCCATTGTTTTTTAGACCGAACGGCATAGTGATGTAGAAGTATGCCCCGAATGGTGTGATGAAGGCGGTTTTCAGTTGATCTGACTCCTTTAGGCTGATTTGGTGATAGCGCGAGTAGCAATCAAGGAAACTAAGCAGTTCGCAGCCAGCGGTTGAATCTACAACTTGGTCGATGCGTGGAAGACCAAACGGATCCTTTGGGCATGCCTTATTGAGATCTGTGTAATCCACACACATTCGCCATTTGTTATTCTTCTTTTTGACTAAGACTGAATTTGCCAGCCAATCGGGATACTTGACTTCGTTGATGAAGCCCGCCGCTAGTAGCTTGGTCAACTCCTTTTTGATCGCGTCTTTTCTGTCTTGTGTGAAATGTCGTAGTCGTTGTTTGATCGACTTAGCATTGTTTTTGACATTCAAGGAATGCTCAATCACTTCCCTAGGAACCCTTGTCATATCAGACGGTTTCCAACAAAAATGTCTTTATTATTTTGTAGGAAAGTAATGAGCACGAGTTCCTATTTAGGATGTAATTATGTTCCTATGAATGTAAACTTGGAGGGGTCGGTCGGGTCGAGAGGGATTTTCTTCTTCTCGTCGGAGGGGTCAGTCGGGTCGAGTCTTCGTGTATTTGCTCTCGTCCGGCCTTCTCCTTAGCGTGTTGGGCGATCTCGCAACTTTTGGCTTCACAATTGAAGGCCTGCTTGATGTCGCTGCGTAGAGTAATGACTCTGTGGGGTCCATGCATTTTAACCATGATAGGTGTAAGGCAGGATTCCCATCAACTTCGCCAGCGCAGGTCTACCAATGATGGTGTGGTATGTTGTTTCGAAGTCAGCGTGACTTCAAAGCAGATGTTCTCTGTCCGGTAGTTATCCTTTGATCCAAAGGTGACCGGAAGAGTGATCTACCCGAGTGGTGTTGCCGACAACTTGGGGATGACTCCGTGGAAGGGTGAATTGCTTGGGCGTAGCTTAGATCTTGGGATCTTCATGTCATCGAGTGTTTGGCGAAGAGGATGTTGAGGACGTTGCCTCTGTCAATGAGCACCTGCTTTAACTTGACATTCTTGATGACTGGGGCCAATACCAGTGGGTACCGCCCTAGGTGAGCCACTCGATCAGGATGATCCGAGCGGTCGAACATGATCGGAACCTCCGACCAACACAAGTATTGGGCGACGTCCACTATTGTAGTGTTTATCTCACTTGAAGTCAGCTTTTGCTTCCGTTTTGACTCGTAAGCGAGTGGACCACCAAAAATATGGTTCAGCTTGGCTTGTGGGTGCTGGAAATCATTGTCCTTCTTGTCGTTGGACTTGGCTTTGCTAGACCCGATCGCTCCCGATTGGCCCTTGCTGAGCTGTTTTGCGCATAATGAAGCAGTATTTGGCCAAGTGAGAAGACTTCGGGTGGTAAGGACACTTGCTGTTCATGACTTTGTCGTAGTCACTTAGCTTTGGACGTTGGATCAGTTATCGGTCGGCCACGGTGACCAACTCTTCCGGCTTGCGTTTCTGTTTTTCCAAGTCCTTTTCCTTCCCTTTGCCGGAGGGTTGTGACTTGTCCTCCTGCTTGTCTCCTCTTGAGGCTGACATGGTGTCAGCAACGGCCGCGTAAGAATTATCCGTGTGAAAGAGATCTTTGATGGTGCTTAGCTCCTTCCTCATGAACTTAGCGATGAATGCCTCATCTCTCACGCCTTTGCAAAAGGCGGCAATGACCATGTTATCCTTAATGTCCGGGACGAAGTTGCATACCTCCGAGAACCGTTTGATATAGGCCCGTAGAGACTCGCTTTTCCTTTATTGGACTTGGTACAAGTCGTACTTTATCCTTGGCCTTTCATACGTGCCCTAGAAGTTGGCAATGAACCGATCACGAAGCTCTGCCCATGAATCGATAGATCGCTTGAGGAGACCCAACAACCAATGTCTAGTCAAGTCGTCCAGAGCGACTGGTAGGTAGTTGGTCATCACTTTGGTGTCACCGTCGACTGCTTAGATAGCCATGGTGTACACCGTCAGCCAAGCCTTTGGATCAGTAGAGCCGTTGTACTTCTTTATGCCGATCGACTTGAAACCAGTCGGCCAAGTCAGCTGGCTTAAGCTCTTTGTGAAGGTCGGGACTCCGTTGGTCATGTTAATGTTAGAGCTCTCGGGTGAACGATGCCTAGACCCATGACTATGGCTGCGATGGTCACTATCATGGCGGCGACCGTCTCGACGAGCTCGGCGTTGGTGCTCAATCTTGCAGCGGAGGTCAGAGGTGTCCTCTTGGTGAAGGCGTCTTCCCTCCGCTTGAAGATCTTGGCATTATCGATTCAGTCGGCGGATCTCGGCGTCGATGCGATGTTGCCTGTCGGCGGCGTCCCTTCTTTGTGCAGAGTTGGGAGATCCACGGCGTGACCTATTTTCAGTAGGTGGTTGCGATCCAGTCAGCTGCCTGGAGGCGTTCAGCCTAGATTGGGGTGACCTAGATGACAGCCTCCGAACGGGCCGCTGGTGCTCTCAAGGTGCATTGAAAAGAATGTTGGATCACAGCAGTAGTTACCACGGCTTTGATCCTGTTGATGGTCTCAACCACCGGCAGATCTTGTTGGGGAAGCTGCTGGATCACGTCATCGAGTAGGTCTGCAGCCACTCAAACGTTTTGCTGGGGCGTCTTAAAGACGTCGTGCTCCTTTACTTGAGTTTGGATTAGATTTCGCTGCATCTTTCGAGAATTGTTACGCAGCTTGACATGCGATTGGGTCGCACGCCGATCCCTCTCTTCTCGTTCTTGGTGCTCACGCTTGTCTTGGAGTCGGCTCTCTTTAGCCAGTCGGGCCACCTTTTCCTCTTGATGCCGGTTCTCACTGTTATTCGAGGTCAGCTTGACGGTGACGAAGATCTCCCTTGGTGGCACGAAGTTTCCTGTGCTGCTACGAGTGTTAGAGGCGTCGACCAGGGTGGCTGGCACCAACTCGGGGTTGATCTCCACCTCCATCGGGATGACGTCATGCTCAGCTTGCTAGTCGGCTGACTGCGGAGATGGCATCTTGGTATCATGTGACCCAGATTGGATCTGAGTTTTATCTAGTGCCTCCTTGTCGGGCTCATACCGGCAAACCTCGTCATCAGATTCAGAGGAGTTCGAGTCGGTGTAGGAGAGCGCACCAAACTGGTCGGTTTGAAGCCAGATGCCGCTGAACTTGAAGGTCGAACCTAGTGGAAACTTTATCTTCATGACGTCAGAGTTGAAGTCCATCGAGCTTCGCTAAAAAAAACCTTGGAGAAAAAAAGAATAGCACAGCCCCTACTGGCGCACCAACTGTCGGCAATAAACTTATAGGGTGGCTATTAGGCTCGAAAATCGATGGTTAGGATGAAGAAGAAGGTGATTTACCCAAGTTCAAGCTCTCGACTTGGTGAGATAATACCCTAATCCTGCTTGGCGATTTTATTGGATGTAAGATTTTCTGTCCCCTAGCAGGGTATCCTGTACCCCTTATATAGTGAGGGGTAGGGTTTACAGATACGATAGAGTCCTAATCTGGTAAGACTAAGATCTATCCTTATTCAGTTACAACTCGGATCCAGTATGTGCGGCATGCAATCCGATAGTAACTCCGTTTGATACCATATAGATATAAACTCCCTCCTATTCGGTACCCCTACGACTATATGTATACATATAGTCTACAGATGTCCCCTAGTATAGGTATCCCACACTAGGTAACCTCTTGTCTCCTGCTCACCATCATACTTTCAGTCTCATGTGACACCTCATATATTATTGCTGATCCAAAACATCGACACATACATATGAGAACAAACAAATGTCATGCATCAAGTTTGTGTGCACATGCTCAGGGCGTGGATATCCATTCAATATGGCAACAAAACTAAGAGACACATGCTATCGGCAAGACCGGACCCAGGGCCTTGCTTCCTCCCGAGAGATGTGCTGGGTTGTCACATCGAAAGCCTGGACCTAGGGGGATCCCAAGGCCCTGGGCCTTCAGCAATCCTCCACCATCTTCCTGAAGGAAAAGCAACGATACTCATAAAGAGAACCTAGGTAAGGCATTAGAGGATCCTCGACCCTGGGGGCTTGGCATCTCCCAGAGGTCACTTAAAGCCCCTTGCTAAGGGAAGGGCATTATAAATGAGATAGGCACCGCTTGGGTGTTCAAGAAGGTGCATCTAGTATCACATCCCTTCCATGGTCATGTCTATCATGAACTCCTTATCATACAAGAGGTTCCTTGGTCCTCTTCAAAGCCATGTCCACCGTGAACTCTAGATGTGTACCTTTGGGACTATTAACGGCAAAAATTAGATTTTAGCCGTTAGTAGCAGAGTGACACATTGAAACCGAATCAGATTGCTGAATAAATCGGACTGGGGGCTGGATTGGACTGGTGGTTGATTTCGAGTAACCGATGAATCGGATAAGGAAAAAGAGTCCGATTGGAATACGAGGCAAATAGAGATTGATTCGGGGAAAGCTATGGAATCTGTTTGGAAACAAATATATGTAATATAGTAATTTAGTTTCGGTATTAGTTTGTTAAGAAAGATAGAGTTTATATTTGTTAAGATTAGTTAAAAGATACATGTCCACATCTGTTTGAGTCGGTTGTAAGGGTATAAATGCCAAGCCCGATAGTTTGCAACATATTAGAAAGAGATCAATACACTTATTTTGGCGCATTGCCACCAATTCCGATAGAGCGAGCTGTCGGTACAAGGTTAATTGACTTTGCAATGTAAGTTCGTTTTGTGAATCCGGCGAATAGATTTGATAGGACTTTCTCTATTTAGTCCAATATTCTATCTAATTTGTTTGATGGTTTTTACCTGAGGTTGTGCAACTATTTTGATCTATGCTTTAGTTTGGAGTAGTTGTATATTCTTGATCATGAATTATGTATGAGTTTAATCCAATTTGTGAGTGTGAACTGAGTGAATTCAATTTTGTCTCAGTTTGGTCTAATCAATTGTGTTTATCTGAGTTCATGATTATAGATTAGATCGAATGCATCCATGTTCGTTTTACAAGAGTTCTAGCTAGGAATACATTAGTGGTTTATTGGCTAGATTGTTAAATTTACAGATCGCTAATTCATCTATAATTATATCGGTTATGATTGCATATTGTCTCGGTTCGGTTCGATCTGTAGTAATTCGATTCGATCTAGTTATAGAAGTACTCCTAAGCTGCTAGGTTTAGAAAAGTAAGTCGATGAATCACGTTGGATTAATTAGTAACAAACAGTCAATACTATGTAATATTATTCTAAATTCTACGTAGACATATTTAAACCTGAACCGAACTTGAACCGCCTTGGTTTAGTTCAACCTAACTGCCTTGGTTTAGTTCAACCTTCTAGATTTAAGTTGGATATGTGCGAGTTTGTTTGATATTGATTATTAAGTTAGTAATCTAGATTATTATGCTTAATTTGTGTAGCAAGCTTTATCAGCTGAAGGTCATCAGTATAATAATCAGTTAACATATTGATCGGCTGGTTAATTTTGGAACTTTCTCAGTTAATTCTGATCTTCTAGGATTGATTAGTTAATTGGTTATTATATAAGTAATTTAGCCAGTAAAGTGTGTTTATATTTTCTCACCATAAATTTCTATGGAGCCGATCAATATCATTTATCGGCTAGGGTCCTAAAATCGATATCGGCTATCTAGTCGGTAGAGTGTTTAGGTAGTTGTAGGGTCAAATTGACTGGTACATCAGTTTTTCATTTAATATTCTGATAATTTAGTCCTGCACAAAAGCGATCTACAAGACTTTTGGGCCTACGTGTGTACCATATCATCAGATCAACTTTTATCATAATTATAAAATAATTAATAATTATGTAAATTATTTGAATAAGATGAATGGACCTAAAATTCAGCCCCGGCAAATAAAAAAATTAAAGAATTATGATTAATATATATATATTAATCAATAAATCAGTTTAAACATAACCAAAACGTTCTATGATAACTGAGTGAGGCTGCGTTCGTTTGAGAACCAGTAAGTTAACTTACCCAGCACGAAAAACATAGTAATAGATTAGTATATAATTAATTAATTAATAATTATTAAAAGAATATAAAATAGATTAATATGATTTTTAAAACAACTTTTCTATAGAAAATTTTCATAAAAAAATATATCGTCTGGTAGTTCGGGAAACGTGCGCGTGAAAAACGTTGGAAGAAGTGTCCTTGTACGGTCTCAACACAACATAACCAAAACGTAGCACGAGTCTCGACGCCGGTAAATTGCGATTCCACCACACTTATAGCAAAAACGTTGTAGAGTAAGGTCCCGTTTAGTTCCCAAAACTTTTCACCCAAAAACATCACATCAAATCTTTGGACACCTAAATAGAGTATCAAACATACATAAATCGAAAAACTAATTTCACAGTTACGTGAGAAATTGTGAGACGAATCTTTTAAGCCTAATTAGTACATGATTAGCCATAAGTGCTACAGTAACCCACATGCGCTAATGATAGGTTAATTAGGCTCAAAAGATTTATCTCGCGGTTTCCATGCCAGCCGTGAAATTTGTTTTTTCATTTTTATCCAAAAACCCCTTCCAACATCCGATCAAATATCTAATACACAAAAATTTTCATTTCACTCACTAAACACCCTCTAAACATTCCAAACAGGCTCCACCTCCAGTCGTTGGGAAGGCAATGAAAGGAAAACGAGCGGAAAAAAGGAAATCCAAGGAAAGAAAAAGTCTTCTTCCTCCTCCCCTCCGCCATTCCTCCTCCTCCTCCTCCTCCTCACCCCGTCGCGTCGCCCAAATTCACATGGCTCTGCGTCTCAACGGCCAACTCGATCCAGCCCACGACGACGAGACACCCAGCTTCTCCTCCCCCCTCCAATTCCGCCTCCGCCTCGTCCTCCAAGCTCCTCCTCGCCGCCCCAGCTGACGACGGCCACCTGACCGCTCCTCCGTTCCTGGTTTCGGGCCCGCCTCTTCGATTCTTTCCTGTCCACGGTCTCACCGCTGCCATGGGCAAGAGTTCGTATCGTTTCGTCCATTTCGTGGGTTCCCCCTCGTTCGTTCTTCGCTTTGCTTGTGTCATCAGGAATTTTTTCCGTGGTTCCCTGCAGGTAAGAGGAACAAGGGTGGTCGCGGCGGCGGCGGCGGCGGCGGCGGCGGTGGCGGTGGAGAGGACCAATTTGATGTGGGGAGTGACGTCGATAGCGTGAGTTCGGTGTCGACGGCGCTGACCGACCTCCAGCTCGCGCAGGCCACTGAGCAAGTCAACTCGCAGGATTTTGTTCTTGATAAGTACATCGACGATCTCTATGAGAAGAGGTGGATCTTTTTTTTTCCCTTAGCTAGATACTACATGTCCGCTAGGAGCTTATTTCTGTGTACGTTATTTGATCAGTAGTTAATTTTTAGATAGATGGGGGATAAGCATTGTGGAATTTGATTTACCTTTATGCTGATTACTTAATGAAAGAAGGTGTTCCTTAATGACTGCAATGCCGTCTTTGACACCAGAGTTATTCAGGATGTTACAATCATCGCGCATTGAATTCTGTTGTTAGATTGCTATTTTACATATGCTAGTCAAATTATCATGCACTTTTGCTACCAATTCCAATTAATCCTTGGTAGTTCATTTATGGTCTCATAGATGCAACTAACTATCAATATGTGGCAATGTTGAACTGCCTCTATTTGTTTGTAGTAATTATCAATTAACCTGAATATGCACATTTATAGTGGAACTGCATTTTTTATCAATAGAGAGTATGAGTTACATCTACTGTAAATTGGAGCTATATTTACAAATATAGTAATTATTAATTAACTGGAATAGGCACATTTATAGTGAAACTGGATTTTTTATCGACAGAGAGATGTAACACATCTCTAAGCAATTTGTTTCTTTAATTAAAAATAATGCGAGTATGTACATGCTTCCATACTATGAAGTTATATTTACAGTGCTTGAATCAAAATTTTCTGTCTGTTAGTGAGTATTAGTGTTTTTAGTAAATCTTTCATATAGATAATTGATACGCTGATGTAGCAAAGAATCTATGATTCACATTGCACTGGGAATTCTCCTATGTTTTATTGGACTGGTGATAAACTAGATAAGATTGTTTAATAATTGAAAGAAATAGCAACTTGTGAGTAGAGTTCAATCTAAGAGTTATCAAATGGTGCTCTTACAGTTAATCAACTTGTTGGGTGCCCGCTGTAATTTATTCTGATATAGTGAATATACCCTTGCATGAAGTTGATACATTGTGTGAGCAAACATAGAATCAGAGTTTTATTGTTGTTGTCCTTGTCAGATTATGTTAAATTTATGAACTGTCATCACATTATTGTCCAAACAATAAAGGTGCCAAAGTTTGAGGATAGGTACAACATTGCCAGTGTTCTGTTTTGTTTATCAACATTAAATGGTCACGATGCTTATACGAATGCTGATGTATTTCTTTCAATTCCTCACATCCTAGATTAATCCTGTACGGTCCCTTTCCTTCAAAAAGATCAAGAAGAGTCCTGCTTTCACTTTTGGCGCCTTACTTAAGATGTAAGGTGTGCGGACTACAGAGTGCCAGAGACTTTATGTTCTCCACACCACTATGTTCTTTCTTGACAGTATTTATTAACCGAATGATGAAATAAGATCAGAGTACTATTAAAAGAGTCGAGCTCTCCCAAAAAGTGAAAATAATAAACTATACGCTGAATTCTCCAGTCCTAAAGATACTGCTTCCTGGATGTGTACTTTTCAGTTTTCGCTTTACGCAATGGTATAAAATCACTACTATTTTTTTTTTATTTCACACACATATTAAATCAACTGCTGTGATTGGTCCAGGGGATCCACAAGAGAGGCAGCATTAGGCGCTCTTGTTGATGCTTTTGAAAGTTTTGTGCTACTTGATTTAGTGGAAAACAAGTAAGTTCATATGACTGCTCTATTCATTTATGAGGATATAGATTCAGAAATTTGCATAACCTAAATTTGGTGCGTTATAGTTTCAAATATCTGGTGAGAAGTGACCTTACACACAAGCTTGTCTGATGTTTCAATACAACCATACTAAGTCTAAATGTTTTGTTCTATTATTGTAGTTGCAAACTATTGAATAAAGGCACTACCTTTTCTATATCTATATCTATATCTATATCTATATCTATATCTATATCTATATCTATATCTATATCTATATCTATATCTATATCTATATCTATATCTATATCTATATCTATATCTATATCTATATCTATACTATTCTAAAGGAAGGAAGGGTGGTGTTAGTGAATCTGCCACCCTCACTAAGCCTATTTATTTATTTTTACTATTACAAAAAGTCCTACATATAGATTCAATCTTATCTCATGTCCAACAGACAAGTTTATCATGCAAAAACATTTATAGAGACGAATTATTCTAAAAAAATATTGTTTTATCTGTAGCAAAGCAATCTTTAGCTAGTATCTAGTAATTCATACATAACTAGACGAAATACTAGCAAACAGACGGGTATATGTCATTTTTATGTTCCTTCATATGATTGTACCTTCTTAGTTTTTCATGATTTGTAATCATTAATGCGAGCAGATAAACCTTCCTTTCCACAGTTTGACCTCAGTTGGGCGAATCATTATTTGTTCTTCTATGACAGTTTCAACTTGCAAGCATTTGAATAATTACATGTCATCTTTTTTGTCAATTTAACCTGAAATTTTGCCATTTTTAATCTTTTCAAGGTATGCAACACTATTGAGCCAATTTATCAATTCAATTAAAAAGGGCTCCATAAAGGAGGTCTGTCTGGCTTGTCACGCCACTGGTTAGTATTCATGTGTATCCTTGGTTTGGGCTGTGCAGTACAATATCTGCTGTTCTGAACCCTTTATATTCTGTACAACTTGCAAGGCTTACTGGCCATAACACTTGGTGCTGGAAGTAGTTCACGTGAAGTAATGGATGAGACTCGCCCACAGCTTCTGAGAGTCCTCCAAACTTGGCCTGATGTTTCAAAAATGATATCCGTATGTTTTTGTTTGTTTGTTTGTTTAAGTAACTGAACTGACTTCGTGAAGCAAAGCTAACCTGAACCCTTATAGGCACTCGATTGCTTAGCTATTGTCACATTTGTTGGTGCAACTGATCTGGCTGAAACCCAGCTATCTATGAAAACCATCTGGGATGTGATTCACCCTAAATCAGGATCAAATGTAAGGGTGCTAACTTTAGGCAATTGTTTTTCGAAAGTACCAATTGCAAAATGTTGTATGAATTTAATTCTGTTGCTGGGATTTTTAGGTTGGAGTTGTCAGAAAACCAAAGCCACCATTGTTAGCTGCTGCTGTATCTGCATGGGGACTTCTTTTGACAACTATTGTTCCATCGAGAAGAAATGCAGACTCTTGGAAAGAGTTAGTGAAGCTCGGTTTTCATTTTCTTCTATCCACCAAACTATATGTCAAACATCATATTTATGTTTTGTCGGATGCAGGTCAATTACATTTCTTTCTGCTCTTCTAGAAGCAGAAGATCGTGCCGTCCGGATGGCTGCTGGTGAAGCATTAGCATTATGCTTTGAGTTAAAACTACTTGATGTTTTCTCCAATGAAGATGCTGAGGTTGACACCAGAGAGGCTAGTAGTTCTAAGAACCAACTTTTCTTGAATATGCAAGCATTGAAGGCCAAAATATCTGGTCTAGCCTATAATCTCTCTATGGAAGCGGGCGGAAGAGGTGCTGACAAAAAAAATCTGAATGGTCAAAGGGACTTATTCCAACAAATCTCAGATTTTATTAAGGTCTAACTTTATTATATTATTGTTTATCATGAATGTTTTCATAGCTCTGTTTTCTGATTATCTAATTGCTTTTTTTTAGACTGGTGAGTGCCTTGAAGAATCACTTAGAATTTCTGGCAAGCATGCAATTTTAAGAGTTACATCTTGGCGTGAATCAATACAGGTGTTTGTTTTATTTCATCATCTTAACTTATGTGCATTGATGTATTTGCTAATTTTTGTATGTTTGACTAGTTGAACTATTTGAGGCGGTTTCTTGGGCGAGGATTTCTGAAGCATGCACAAGTTAGTATCGGTGAAATTGTGCACATTCATTTCTTTGTGATCACCTGTATTTTTGTTTTATATTCAGACTGCCATTTATAAATATTATGTGCAGGACAATGGATTGCTACATGATATCTTTGATATCAAAATGGATACAACTGAAAACATGACAAACACTGAAAAGGTAAGCTTTTCATAGCTTGGACTGCATGACATTCTTATTATGTTTTATGGGGGTGTTATTCAGAGGTTAGTATGGTTCTGTCTGCGTGGCAATTTCTGGTTATATGTATTTTGGATTTTAGTGATATTTAACACTGTTGGGTACTGGCACCCAGACTTCCCATTTCTTTAATTAATTTACTATTTATAAGTTGCCGTGTTGCACACCTGGGGATCTTATGGTCCATGTAGACTTGATTTGCATAGCCTATGCTAGTATATCAAGTCTTTACTAATTGATTTTTCGTTCCATAACCTCAAGCTTTGCATTATAGGCTAGTTTGTTTCCTACTTGTTACTGTTTTATGTTAAGCATTCTTGTGTAATAACCATCTGGACATGGATATTTTTGTTTTGGGCATGGAATCTAGACATGTTTTTCTATCACAAGAGATATCCTCTGTTCGTGCAGAAAATCTATAGGTCTGGAGAAGAGAAAGGAAGAGCTCTTAAGTTGAATAAGGAGCGTCGTTTAGCCCAAGTAAAATACTTGCAACATTATCCATTTTATTTTTGTTGATGCTGGAAATCCGCTTGATGTTAAGGGTCTTCCAATATTTTTGGGCTATGTCTAGCTAAGCTCTTGATGGAAATCAACTGGCATCTTTGATATAAAACTTACATTTTCTTGTTCAATATAATTTGATGCTATATTTGTAATTATTAAATCATTCTAGTAATGATTTCCACTTATCACCTTTGATGTTTTGCATACGCACAGATGAGGAAGCAAAATGTCTCAAACGAGCAATAAAGAATAGGGACGTCCCCTTCTTCCTGGAATTTTGTATAGCCAAAACCCTATCAGGTATTGAGTGTGTGTATAGGCCAATATTAATTCATTTTCCAAGAGTGTTTCAAACATACAATGCTGTAGATTAGAATTCAATGTCGCTGAAGAAACACTTTTGAAGGATTATTTGTAACCTCCTGCCTGATACAGCTGATTTAGACACGCAGTTGTCTAAACAGTATTTTCCCCTTCTAATTTGTTTGTACCTTCTTTTTTTTTGCGGGGAGTTTGTTTGTACATGTTGAAACTAGGTTGTCGAGCTGATGTACAATATAGTCTGGTTTGTAACTAATCTGTCTTCTCCGTATTGTTTACAAAATTTGAAAAAAAAAAGGCTTCTTGTTATGTTACACATTAGCAGCTACCATTGGATCAGGATGAGCTTAAGCCTTATCTTTTAGTTGTGCTTATAAGTTAAAATTAAAATTTTTAAGCTTAAATTTGAAATTAATTTTAGGGTTTTTTATCGTAGTTTATTTGTTAGTCTTGGCTTATAGATAGTTAAGAACATGTATATAAAAATTTTATTCACAAATTATTTTTCATTTGCAAATATATTGTTTGCCTTTTTTTTCATGAAAAAGCAAAATGATACGAGTATAGCTAAGTGGGAGGTGTAGGTGTACAGTACCTCTTATCACTCAACAGTATATATACGTTGCTTTGGTCTCGTGTCACAAGCCACAGATAGAAACTGAAACCAATTACTTGGACCTTTTACAAATTCAACTTTAAAAGGCTATTTCTCTGTTTCTTTGATCTGTTTCACTTTTTTATATATGAAAATAGGGAACATAGTACATTATACAAAGGATATTGACACCACGGATATTTCGGTGAGTTAGTTGCATGCATGCGCTTGAAGCGATCTCCATGACTATTATGAACTAACGAGTAAAAACTTAGGAGTTTGTCAGGATAAAATGAAACGTGGACAAAACTTGAGGAACAATTTTTTTTCATGTGAAAAATGTCTAGCCCTTTACGATTCCTGTTTATACGTAGCTGTAAGAGTAACTCCAACAGTTTGGGATTCTTTGTTTCGCAAATCTCGGAGTTTGGCAACTTACCAAATATTATGGCAAAGAAAAAGTTCAATATTCAATAGTTTGTTATATATTGCGCAACTAGATGCACACAGATCATGAGCGTCCATACGTACGTACCGAGGAGAGAATGAGCGTACATATATACGTACTGAGGAGAGAATTATGCAAGCTTGCAAAGAGGTGAAAGAGGGATGATAAATCATTAAAGATTGTTTTTTTTCTTAAATTGCCAAAAATCAAGGCTGGAGAGGAACGATGGCAAACCTGATTTTTTTAATACGAGCAAAACCAAAAAAATAAAAATTTATCTAAACACCCACACATGGTAATTTTATTCGTAAGCAGGATGATGCAATTCTGTAGCGTCCGTTTAGTATTATTGGACGTACGTGGTATGTCTAGAGCGTCTAGCCTTTGTCCACGTCCATAGCCCACGGGCCTAGGCTCTGAAAACATCTCTCTGTTCGTCACTCCATCTGCAAACATCAAGCACATGAGCGCAAGGAATACCGGTGAGGTTAGGCTTCTGGCAATCACACGTCGAAATAGCATTGCTGCGCACAACTAGCTTATACTTGAAATCCCTTGGAACATATGCAATACGATCTCCTTGTTGCAACACAACTCGTTCACGGTCAACCTTCACCTCGATCATATTCTTCTCTTTCATCACCATATGATACAACAGCAGGCCTGCAATCTTTCCAGGAAAAAAGAACAATATAATCTTCAGATCTCTGCTAAGTATAGAACAGATATGCTGATCGATCAACTGGTGTTGATGTCTAACCAATTCCAAACAACAAGGAGGAAATACCATGAAAACAATCTAACAAATTTGATCATCTGATGAAAGATTAGTGCATGGGTTCTCTGGTAATAGATGATTAGGGATAGAAGAAAGACGGCAACCAATTTCGAGAGATCTGTAATGATTTTTCTCTGTTGTGGGCGTGCAGTTACACTCGTGGCCGCCGGCAAAAGACAGCGTCCATATCAAACAGCTGGATGCTACGTGACCACAGCGTCCTGTTTAAGGACAGATTTAGATTACTACCGTGCTTAGATAAAAATATACATTTCTTGTTCTGCTTAAATAAAAAAAATCGGGGATGGCAAACCATTAGAGTTGCTCTAACCGTCCAAACAACCCTCTCAAGCCGGCTCACAGCGAGCAGTAGTACTGGTATTCCATCAGACCATGGTGCAATGTGCAACAAGGGCATACACACTGAAAAGTACCCCTATCAAGGATCCCTAGGATCCAACTAGGACGAGACCACTCACCCCAAAAAATGATTTTCCACTTGCCAGTGTCCTCAACTGAACTAAATATTTTTCATATCAGCCCCTAGGTTTTTTATTTTAGCCCACATATATTTTTATTTACAAAACAATATAAATCTTTGTAATAAAAACCCTCAAATTAAAGTATTCCTAATAAATCTACCCAACTACCCCCACCAATCCACCCCTGTCATTTTCCCCTTCAACCTACTCTCCTCCACCGGACCACCGCCGCCGGCGACGGCTTGTCGCCCCCTCAACTACCGCCGGCACTGGCTCCGCCTTCTCGTTGTGCCTCAGTTGACGTTAGAAATGCGATCTGACATGTCACACACGAAGGCCTGGGAGTCAATCTTAGACAGCTCCAGTGCAGAACCTAAATTCTTAGAAGATGCGTGGACGTGCTAGTCAGTTTGATCCTGCAACTGACAAGATAAACAGTAATACAAGCCGATTAGTTATCGAGCCGATAGATGACTAATAATCCAACCGATTGGGTGTTGATGTTGCAATGGTTAGCCGATAAGCAAAGCAATTGGCTGTAAAAAACTTGGATCGGTTAGAAACTCGATAGAAATAAACTTGAATTAAATATTAGACCAACATAATCTGTCAAGTCACTTATTAATCTTAGTCGATTGGACAAGCCCCTATAACCAGATCGAACTAGACATATAGAGATTGGACTTAACCAAGACAGTATGCAGTCAAGCACGATATGATTATAGGAAATATAAAGATCAATAAGGCTAATAAATAAACCGACGAATTACTTGGAATAAACAATGAATCATATGTTACGATCAGCTAAAACCAATTTGCATGTAATTCTCATAAGCCGATGCAACATAAATAACTGCCGATCTAACTAAATCAAGCCGATTGGTACAAAAATAATGCAGTAGGGCAATCGGCTGCTCTATTGATGTAAATATGATAAGCATGTAGATCGGCACAAATCATCGGCTATAGATGGCGAACAAACAACCAAGATCTATAAAATACCTAGCCCAGATTGCTAAGAATAATCATAGAAGATCGGACCCAACCGAGACAGTTCAAGATTAAACCTAGCAATGTCAAGCTAGATACCAAACAAATCTAGATTGCCATCAAGCCAATGAGCCGATGACTGGTAACGTATCTGCTGGTACTCCAATAAAACAATGAGTAATGTATATCAATCTGATATAAATCATTTGACAAACACAATCTACTAGATCGGACCTAACCGACACAGTACTAGATTGAATATGCTAAATAGCGAATATCAAACCAACATAGATCGCCCAAAGTGGTCGACCAGATCAACTCAAAACACGAAAGTGATCTAAGTTGAAACTGATACGATAACTAGCAATCGCGCAATTAGATTAGAAGATCAGACCGAACCGAGATAGTTCTAATCTAGCCGAACGATTACCGTGGCCTGGCGGAACGTAGGACTTACCCCTCCGTCGGAGATCGAGACGATGCAGCCCCACGTTAGGTGCCAAGTTCTGCCGGAGTTGAAACCTCGTTTAGGAGGGTGGCGATGCGCCGAGAGTAAGTGATCTAATTGATTGGTAGACCAAAAACAATGACCCCCGGGCATACATATTTATACCCTCGGGTTGAGGCTAGGCTGTGTTGGACACGATATACAACTCCTAATAGATAAAAAGAAATAACAAACTAGTCCTATGCGAACTCTATCTCTAACTCCTACCAGATAAAACACACACAAGTCTCGATTGGACTCTAATCTCTTAGAGATAAAATAAAAATCCTAACCAACTCTAATTAATAGATAAATTTGCGCTACCAAGCCCTGGGTCTTCACGATTCCGTCTCGAATTCGGCTTCTTGTGGATAAGATTTTCTATCGGCGATTGCACCTTTCCTTATCCGAATCCAATACGGAAATTTACCAAATTTTGATGTTAACAGCCTTGCCGTCCTTCCTACCTCCCCAATCGACGGCGGCTGGGCACAGATCCAGTAGAGGCACGTGGCTCGAGCTGTGGCGGGTGGAGGCGGTCAAGCAACGGTTGCCGGAGCTTGAGGCGGCGGTGGCGGCAGAGACGGGCAGGACGACGCCCAATCGATGGTGGCTGGGCACAGATCCAGTGGAGGCGGCGCGGTCGGGCAACACGCGAGCTGCGGCGACGGCAGTCAGGCGACGCTTGGGCGACGGTCGTGTGACGACAGCGGCGCTCGAGGCGGGCGGAGGCGGTTGGGTGACGGTTGCCGGAGCTCGGGGCGATGGCAGCCACGGCGGCGGACCACGGGCGCCGCGGCGGTTGCTGGAACTCGGGCCAGCATTGGGCGGTGCGGTGGCTGCCGGTCGGAGCACGACCGTGGTGGGCGGAGCGACGAATGGGCCGGAGCGAGGACCACCTCTTGCGCCTCCTCTCCGCCCCACTGCGAAAGTGAGAAACTTTTTCTGACGAAGCCTCCATTTCTCTGACAAAGCTCCTGTCTCTTGTAGAAGGCACGAGTTCCCCATGAAACCACCCTCTTTCCCGTTCTCTTCCCTCCATGTGAGCGTTGCGCCTACGTGGCGAGCTAGAGCTCCTCGCCATGTAGGCGCACTGTGCATGCCCTAGGGATGGCCGCATAGTTTTCATATGCCGTTTGGTTGGTGCGAAATTAGATAGGTGTCTCGAACGAAATATTTCACGAAGATGTTAAAGAAATGTATCCGAGTAAATTGATAGGATAAGCTCATCCAACTTCACTAACAATATTTTGTAATAATTAGTATATTTTATTATTAATTAGTAATTCTTAATTTTAAATTAGTGTTAATTATGTGTTATAGATATATTTTGTTGTTATTTGCTACTAATTGCGATAAGATCTATAATGGTTAATTTGTATAATTGAATCATTATATCCCCAACCAAACACAAAACTGAATCAAAGGAGTAAAATCAGGATTCATCGAGAGTCACTACTATGATGTCGGATGGTTGAGCTAACCTTGCTGCCGGGGAGTCAGACAGTCGGTGGCGCCATGACGAGTTGGTGACGACAACAATCGACGTTTGGTGAGGAGCCAAAGATGACAGTCTTGAGAGTTGATAGAGAATAGACAGAACCATGGAAGAAGAAAAAATGTGACATAGGCACGGCAAAATGCCCGCCGGAGGCAGGGACAAAATTGCTCTGCAGGGATTCGGGGTTGGGCTCCCAAATTATTCAAGGACGGGGACAGAACAGCACTTGCAGGGAACCGGTGATAGCCCGAAATTATGAAAAAATAAAAAATCTTTGTCATTGCCCATTAAATCACTGATACAAAGTTTATTGGGCTTTTGACCCATTTGAACAGTAAACCATGGCTCTCACCCTCTCTCAAGTCTTTCTCTTCACCCTCTCTCAAGTCTCTCTCTCTCGCTTTCTGTCACACTGTCACACTGCCATGGCCTGCGCTGTTGCCTGCTCATTGCCCGCCTAGGTCCGTGCCGCCCGTTGCCTGCTCATTGCCCGCCTAGGTCCGTGCCGCCCATTGCCTGCTCATTGCCTGCCTAGGTCTGCGCCGCCTGCCTGTTGCCTGCTCATTGCCCGCCTAGGTCCGCGCCGCCTGCCTGTTGCCTGCTCATTGCCCGCCTAGGTCCGCGCCGCCGCTCGTGCGCGTCGCCTGCCTAGAGTATACTGCCTGCTCACCGTGTTCAGGGACAATGTTTTGTTATCCCCTGGATTCGATTTTGGGGCTAGGACGGGGACATTCTTGCCATCCCAAGCTCCGCCCCACCCATTGCCAAGCCTAATGCAACAACAAATCGGCAGCACATCGATACATCCTCCAACCTTAATTTACTTGATCGCATTCTTGCCTCCCACGATGTGGCCGATGTGGGTCTCTTGGTGGTACATGTGTAGGTGATTTTTGTGGACTCCTACATGTGTTGGTTGTTGGGCTACTATATGGTGGACTTTGTCTATTATGGGTTAAACATATGGAATGACAGTTTCAATTTGGCCCAAGGGGTGTCCATATTGGAACTACATGTGTGGGTATGCTCCTAGGGAACCCTAAGCTCATTGGGCCCTGCCTTCGAAAGGAGTTAATATACATAATTTACTATTTAGAGATATCAATTGAGTTTGATCTATACAAGTAAAATTATTTCTTTTTGTTGTCTCCATAAAAAAAATATAAACATTCATAGATTGATTAGCAGATACTCCATATGTTTGAATTTAAAAAAGACACTTTTCTCTTATATGATGATCAATTTGGGATTTCTAGTTTTCTCTTATATGACTATTAATTTGGGATGGAGGGAGTATTAAGGTTGAGAAAAAAAAAGACTATATCACTCCTCAACAAATGTTGAATTTAAAAGAAATTTGAATTGCAAGCGTTTAATAAGATAATCAGTAATATGAACCCCGATAGAAATACTATATTTTGATAGAAAATTTAAATCCAACAAATAATCACTTGTTCGAAACGGAGGGAGTAATTAAAAAAAAAAGAAAAAAAAACTGGTCAACTCGGCGTCCCCTACCGAAACAACTGGCCAATCGTCCTCGTCTCTCCCCCTTCTTCCCCCTGCGTCCCGCCGTCGTGCGTTCTCAGCTCTTCGGATCCCCAGGTTTTAAAAACCTTCGGCTCCCCCTGCGCCCGTTGCGAATTCAAATTTCGAATCCTATTCCTCCCCACGCTCCGCCCTCCTCCTCCTGCACCTCCTGCATCGAAACCCTAACGTCGAGTCCTCCTCCTCCTCCTCCTCCTCCTCCTCTTGGGCCTCCCAGCATGAGCGCCGCCGCCGCCGCGCCAGCCGCCATGGGCAGCGGCAAGGAGCTCGCCAACCCTCCGACGGACGGGATCTCCAACCTCCGCTTCTCCAACCACAGCGACCACCTCCTCGTCTCCTCCTGGGACAAGGTCAGCGAACCCACGGCGCGCGGCGCGCCCCCCTTCGATTCTTCGCCTTCTTTTCCCTCTAGTTTTCGTGGCCGGTAGTAAACCCTAGCCCCCTCTTTGATTTGGAAGATCTGACCGGGTTTGGTTTCCTTTGCGCCCTGTTCTAGACGGTGCGTCTCTACGACGCGGAGGCGAACGTGCTCAAGGGCGAGTTCGTGCACGCCGGGGCCGTGCTCGACTGCTGCTTCCACGACGACTCCTCGGGGTTTAGCGCCGGCGCCGATCACACCGTGAGGAGGTCAGCGTTTTTGAGTTCCTTCTTTTTTTTCTCATCTCGTTCAACTCTTTCGAGGCTGTTGGTTTGATGATTCTGGACGTTTGTTGTGGATATGTTCCTCTCATTTGAACAATTGCTCATTTAAACGATTTATGGGATACTACTGCACTACTCCCTCTGGTCAACTTGGAGCATCAGTATCATTTTAATCAGATTTGGACGATCAGTTCGATAGATTAGTTTCCCATGATTTATAATCTTATTCAGTTTAGATTTGGATGATCAGTTCGATAGATTTGTTTCTCATGATTTATAATTTATATTCAGCTTCACGATTATATGATAATAGAAATTAGTGGTTAAAGATGTCCCACCACCAGACAACAAAATGGAATGCAATTGAACATATCATAGAAAAATGTTAATTTGGGATCCTTGTCAGAGGCTGGACAAATGGAATAGGTTTTATGCTAAATGGACCACATTGGAATTTATCTGTATATGTTGCGTTATAACATCTACACAAATATTGAAGTTTGGAAAATTATCTGGTTATGGCCAAGGTTGTCAATTTCCCATGAAACTAATTTTGAATGCTTCACACAACACTGACAACTGACAGGCAATATAACCATGTTTGGTTTCCATAAATTGTAAATCTGTTATTCAGATGATGCTACAAAGACTTAATATCATTAAGCAACTATTCCTCCTGTTTCATATTATAAGTCAATTTGGTTGTCCTAAGTCGAACCTCTTCATGTTTAACTACGTTTATAGAAAAATATAACATTTCTAACACAAAATAACTATACTATGAAAATATATTGAATGTTGGATTTAATGGAAGTATTTTGGTGTTGTAGTTGTTAGTATATTTTTCTATAAACTTGGTTAAACCTAAAGAGTGAGGACTTAGGACAACCCAAAGTGACTTTTATATGGATCGGAGGGAGTACAACCCATGAATAAACTAAATGCAGCTTGTTATTGCAGTTATGTAAACTCAACACTTCATTGTTTGTAAATAAGCTTATCTTTATCCATATTGATGTCGTTATTTATTCTTATGCATTCTTCCATAATGTGGACGCTTTGTAAGAGTGTAAGACTAACAAGCAATGTGCCAAAGTGTCTTTCAGGTTAGTATTTGGTTCAGCAAAAGAAGATCTTTTGGGACGACATGATGCTCCTGTTCGCTGTGTGGAGTACTCTTATGCTGCAGGTACGGTATTTTACTGAAAACACTCCCTGCATTAAAATCTTTAACTTTAACAGTTAGGTGAATTACAGGAGTAATCAAATACTAAGGACTTAGGTGAATTACAGGAGTAATCAAATACTAAGGAATTAGGTGAATTACAGGAGTAATCAAATACTAAGGACTTAGGTGAATTACAGGAGTAATCAAATACTAAGGACGTAATATTACTTTTTGAATGCCAAACGCAAGTTCTGACTGAATTTGTATTTGAATTCTATATTTAACTATTAACTTGTAGTTGAGCTTGATAAAATTGATGATAGTTTACCATTTCATTTTGATTGTGTTCTAGACTGTTTATTTCTATTATTCCTACCTGCAAAATACATGTTGGTTTTCTTGTTAACATCGAGTAGCACTTGGGTAGAGGGATTTGACTGATGCCAATGCCAGTTTCTTGTCTATGTTACCTAGCAATTTTCTGTTTAATAGTGGTGTTTGTATTCTGCCTCTTGAAATACTGAGTTAATTTCTCCTGTTGAGTGTTCAATAATTATAGGTATCTGTTCATTTACATTGATAATTTTGAGTATAACTAGAAGTATTCAGATTGTATATGTGAAAATGAAATGTATTTTACTGGTGGGACTGTGGTAGTAGTAAGTTAGGGGGCTGCATCTATTTCCCTTAATTTAAGGATAATGCTGGTCAGAATATGGTTCATGAATATTCTTTCCATCCTCAGTCCAGTAGATCATTAGAAACAACTCAAACTTTTGGTTGCTAAATATTGTCTTCTAAAATGTCTGGAAGTTGTGCAAAACTTGATGCTATGATATTTAAAAGAATTTAAATGTGTATTATCTAGTTGACATGCATGACTCATACATCCATAAAACAGGAAATTAACCATCCATTTATGAATATTTATCTACGTAGGTCAAGTCATCACTGGCAGCTGGGATAAGACTATTAAATGTTGGGATCCAAGAGGCGTAAGTGGACCAGAGCGTACACTTGTTGGGACATATACTCAACCTGAGCGAGTATATTCTTTGTCATTAGTTGGGAATAGGTTGGTTGTTGCTACGGCTGGAAGGCATGTCAATATTTATGATTTGCGTAATATGTCTCAACCTGAGCAAAAGAGGGACTCTTCTTTGAAGTATCAAACACGTTGTGTTCGATGTTTCCCCAATGGAACGGGTAACATACTTTCTCTTATGATTACTTATACTTCAGGGCAGTACATTTCTCCATCAATAGCTAAATGCCCTTGCACGTACAACAAGTAGGAAGGAAACAATCCTTATTTTGTTCAAAACAAACAATGTGATTTGCACCAATCATGTCCTTCACTCGTAGTTTTTTACATGTGTTAACTATGAAACTAATTAAACATTTGAACATTTTAAACTATTCCCTGTTAAATTGTGATTTTAGAAAGTCAAATAAACATAAAATAATATTATTTAATAGTAAAACAATATCTGTGGAGCAATCTGTTAGAAATGTAGTGGGAGCTGATGGAGTGGTAGATTTGCTACCACAATGACCACAACACTTCTGAATGGGTATAAGTAAACAATGTTGTGTATTGTTATAAATATGAGGGCAATAATTTCCTTCTATTTTGATACTACACACCCTTTTATGTTGTGTGCTTGTTATTTGTACTTGAGCTTCTATTTGTGATATAAATGATATGCTTTCTATTTGGTTGCATTAGAAAAGATTAAGAATCTGAATGGAATGAGATAAGCTAAGCTAAGCTTCTTTCCATTTATTTTAGTTTGGGTCTCATGGAATAAGTTCTTCCAGAGAGGCTGTTGATATTATATATGTTTGTTTATTTAAGTTTTGGACTTTTGCTTTTATCCTATGGATTTCATTATGCATTATTATTTTCTCCCTCTACAATTCTATGTATTTGTTGATTGACCTTAATCTTTTTTTTTTATCAATATTTTCTTCAGGATATGCTCTGAGTTCTGTCGAAGGACGAGTTTCTATGGAATTCTTTGATCTATCTGAATCTGCTCAATCTAAAAAGTATGTTTTCTGCATCTTGGCTTGAGTGATCTGCTTTTTTGTTTACACTTATTTGCTATACACTAATTACATGTATTTAATATATTTGTTTCTTGGAGCATATTATTTAATCCTTTATATATGGAGGAAGAATCTTCCGTTCAAACATTTTTCACTGTTTTTACAGAACAATTTTTAATTTCATACCCTCCATTGCTTCTTTATGTATAAAAAACTTGAAATATCATCCAGTCTAAACTGTTTGCTTCTTCCTAGTTTCAATCTTGCATACATCAATTTAGATTGGGAAAACTCAACATGAGACCATAAATTATTAGTTTAACTAGCATATCAAAGTTTCATGATAATTTCATTTTCAGAATTTGAGTAGTTTTGGTGATCTAACCATTCACATCCATGATATGACCAAAATTTAGTGGTCTGATTACCACTAGGTGGCTACCATTGGAGATTTCTAGGTCAAGGGAAATGATTTTTGTAGTTAGAAAACTTACAATGATACTCAGTTGTAAATTTTATTCACCAAAGGGGTGAATAACTGACTTGTGGTCTTGATCAACTAGTATTGACTTGCTTGCACCAAAGTTGTAAAATCCTGGCTTTGGGAAAAATATTGGTCACTCCAAGAAACCAGTAACCAACTTGTTTACTAGTTTTACCCGGACAAAAGTTTCATCATGTTTTTTAATTCAAAAATCCGTGTTATAGACAAGACATTATATGAACAGATGCTGAGCTAAGTCATATCAATACTTCAGATGCATAGACACTTCTTGAACATAATTTAAATGGTTTGAATACTTTTAAGTCTTACCAAGAACAAAGAAACTGCTTTGGACTTCCAAGTTGACAAAACATAACTTTCAGCACTTGATTCTTTTGCATCTATAAAACAAGTTACACAAGTGTAATCGTAGGAATGCCCCAAGCCTATATTCTAAACAGTACTTGTTGTCAAAGTTAACTTATGTTGACTGCACACATCCTAAATTGGCTTTATCGTATGACTGGAGGATGTCCCGAAAATGCTTCATGAAATCAGTGAAATGGCATCACCAGTTACGATCATGTCTGATCATGTCATCAAATTAGAAAAGGTGTGGAATATGTTTCTCAGATGTTTGATTAGCACCGGGTTCTCTTTCTGGTTCTTTGAACACAAAATTCAAAAAAGCATGTCAAAGGTATCTATAAAATCAACAAAAGCTAATACTCATGGAGTTGGAGATGGGAATTGACCTTGACTACTGATTAAGGATTGAAGAGATGATGACATTGATGGTAGCTAGCTTCTGTTTGTTCTTATTTCTTAGAGGACAGAGCAACAGGGGTAGTTAGGCCTTGCTGCTTGCTTAGGAACTGAAATTTGTGTGCTCAGATAAGTGCTAGGGAAAACTTGGCATGCACGTATCAAGTAACATAGGCTTGTTCCTAAACTCAGGCTATTTTTTAGCTTGAGCAGGTCACAAGGCTGCAGCTTCTGCATCATAGCCTATATCTCTTTACATAATGGTACTATATCATGTAAGTTTTACATATAGCTTCAGGCTATTTTTGCCATGGATTAGCAAAGCAGAAGCACATAAAATTTTACATAATGGTACTATATCATGTGAGTTTTCTTTTCCCGAAACAAATTACTCCATTTCATATTATAGTGCATTTTGGATCTTTCTTGATTCAAACTTCTCCGCTTTCTACGGACGAGTAAGCATAGAATGCTGAAAAAGTGGATGTAAATATTTCATTACTGCCAGTACCATAAACCTCAAAGTTAATATTTCAAATGTTTGCTAATATTTCTAAGAATATTATGAAATGTAGAATTTTCAGTACTGGTATTATTCACAGAAGTTGCTTCTGTATTACACAACACTGCATCAGCGAGGGAACTTCTATGTCATATTATTTTATTAAGGACAAAGATAGTGTAATCAACTCATGGAATATATTAGCAGCTTACCTTCGTATATAATCTATTCTGATCTATTGTAGATGGTAACATGTGAAAAATTGCATGTTGGATCATCTGATATTCCTATGCAGGTATGCTTTCAAGTGTCATCGGAAGTCAGAAGCTGGCCGGGACACCGTTTATCCTGTCAATGCAATTGCATTCCATCCAATGTAAAGGCTTGGCATGTGTTATGTTAGCCTTTTGATCTATAGGATTGACTGTTATCATTAACTTGTATCTTTTGTATCCTCTGCAGATATGGTACATTTGCCACCGGTGGGTGTGATGGATTTGTGAATGTATGGGATGGCATTAACAAGAAAAGACTATATCAGGTATAACCATACAAGCAATACTTTACTCAAGGAACAAAATAGTCTAAAATTGTTGCCATCAGTGATGTTCTTTATTTGATTGCAGTATTCGAAGTATGCGTCAAGCATAGCTGCTTTGTCATTTAGTAAGGATGGACACCTGCTTGCTGTGGCATCCAGCTACACTTACGAAGAGGGAGAAAAATCGTAAGATTTAACCTTTTTTTTCTTTCTGTCAATAAGAGAGCATTAAATTAAGAGAACAAGAGTGGTATGTTGACGTACTATGTGATTTTCCTGTTCAGCCATGAACCCGATGCAATATTTATCCGGTCGGTGAATGAAGTGGAAGTAAAGCCGAAGCCCAAGGCACTGGCAGCACCATAGAATCGTTTGTCATTTCACGACAGGGGTAGTCGTGTGGTTAGATGTGTATGGTGAGAGTTAATCGTCATTCAGATTAGTATTTATGTCGTGTCATGTCAACCCACACATGTTGACGAAATTCCTTGTTTATGTTGAAGGGGATGGTTAACATCTAACTCTGTTGCATCTGCTTGTGCATTTCACTGGGAACATATGCTTACATGTTGATGTATTCCAGATTATTGTATATTTAGTACCATTACCTTGTTTGTTTATTTTCTTTTTTGTGTGGGATGTTATGTGAGCTGTCTGGTTGAAGATGTCTCTGGATAAAAATGTTATGTAGTTAAAGTCTTCAGAAGTTCCAAGCTGAACTACTGGGACCTTTTGACTGTTTTCAAATTTCATGGCAGAAGGCCCTCTAACTGCCCTGCATTTCATTAAGATTGAAGCATAGCTAAAGTACATTTTACGAAGACCATGTAAATAAAGAAAATTATCTTGAGTACATCCTCTGTTCGCTTCTGAACTCCTTTTATTGAACATCCTTGTTTTACTAAGATCAACGGTTGTATGGTAGCAAGGTTTTTGAAACTGTCGACGGAAGTGTTACCGCCGCCCAATTGTAGCATGGTAACCGCTACTAAAATGCGCTCGAAAAATGAATTCAAACTCTGATCTTTATGGCTTCTCCGTGGTTTTGTTGCTAGAAAAATGTAGCAAGTCTAGTCCAACGGCAATATAAATAAACAATCATAAAATACTTAGAAAATTATAGAAAATAGGAAATAATTACTATGACATATTTGGTACATGTAGATCATATTAGTTGGTAAATAGAAAATTTTGGCATGACCTTTATCAAAAGTTTACCATTCAAACAATTATAGATGGCATTTCCTAATTAAGCGATAAATATAAAATACAATTGATATTTAAAATTCATACATGTACCATTGAATAGTACAGATATTATAGTGTCCATTATATAAGGGTTTGTTTGGGGAAGCTTCTTCTAGCCACTTTTTCCAAAAGTCACTTATGGCTTCTGCCAGAAGCTGCCCCAAACGGTCCACAGCTTCTGAGAATATATAGTTACATATTCTAGAAAATAAACTAAGAATCCAGAAGCTGGAGAAGAAACTAAGAATCCAGAAGCTGGAGAAGCTGATTCTCAGAAGCTGGCTACTCAGAATCTAAAACACCCCAACCAGGCCCTAAATATTGTTGGGCCAGAGCCTCAACTAATAATAACATTGTCATCGACTTTTTATTTAATTTTCCGGTGTTTAATCGGTTTTGCTAAGATCTTGATTCTGGAAACATTATATTTGCAAAATTTCATCAGCAAGCTGCTCTACAACTCCATATGTATTACTAGATCTTTTTGATTTTTTTCCACAATTTTTTCAAAAAATTTGAATTTAATCAAACTTCATTCGGATCAAACTGCCGGTAAACGCCACTAGGCCATCGCGGTTTGACCGGTTAATATTGTAACCGTGGCAGTTATAGGTGGTCATGTGTAATAGACTCATCTCATCTCAAGTATCGACATCCAACATAGGTACAGACATAGAGATCCAAGTAATTAAACATATTTTAGAATAACACTAATGATGTAAATTCCATTATAAAATAAATAACACAAGTAACATAAGATATAGTTTTTGGAAAAAAAAAGAGTGACTTTTACATGCACCTGAAAATTTTATCAAGCAACTTCCAAATTTTTGATGCAATAATGGTCGCCGATAAATACCGTTTGCTATTCAAGCGATCATTTATTCTGTCCACGAGACTATTCCTTCGATGGTTTTGTGTGGGTAAAGTCACATATTTCATCCGTTCTAAAATATAAGTATTTATATAATTCAAATTTTGTATCATAATATAAATATTTTGCAACAATTCCTATAATTTCAATTATTTCTATGATTCTAGAGACACTCAGATAGTTAGAAATGGGATCTAATCTTTTTAAAATTCAAAAGTTGACCACTGCATTGACTAAAGGGATTTTTTTAATATCTTCCGAGTCTATGCTAAATAATATAAAAATGCTTATATTTTGAATTAAGCAAGTACATAAGACTTCAACTTCACATGTTGAACTGTTAGTATTTAATTGTTGAGTAAAATACGCGACTGGCTCTTAAACTTTGAACCAAGATGCTACGTAGGTTTGTAAACTTGCAAAATGCATATCCAAGCCCCTGATTGTGATTTAATGTATCACACAAGGTTAACCAGGCCGCATGTTGTGGTAAGGATGTTACATTTAAGTCCCTACACTACAGTATGCCCCAAATCAACTCCTGTCATTCCAACCATGTCTGTAGGCGACAATCATTAGCGATAAGAGGTCCTCATAGCCGAGAGTGTGAGATATACAATGCGACATGGTGAGATCGATCCTATGAGTCCATTGTAGTATGATTTTTGTTGTGAAGCTGGACAATAGATATCAATTTGTGGGAATGTTGTGAGTTAATTTGGGGGCATATTATAGATGGGCTTAGACGAGACTTATCGCCATTGTGGATGGGCACATCATTAACCGTGCTATGTCATTTGTACTTTGGACTCCATATGATATATTAAACCAAGATTAGTGATCTCGAGGTGTATTTTATAAGTGTATGGATCCAAGATGACACATCGGTTTAAGTTCAAGGACTGGTCGTGTATTTAATTGTTTTATTTCAATTTTTCTTAAGATACGTGGATAACTTTAGAGTGATCCATTCTTGTCATCTCAAGATATACGATATTGTTGGGGGAAAAAAAATCAAATTTGTAAATTTCAACGAAGACATTATTATCATGAGCTAAGCGATTTGCAGAAACAAGGCTCTTGCTAGCTGAAGGAATATGCAGAATGTTTTTCAAGTGCAAGTCTGTATTTGGGGTAGAAAGTACTGAATGACCAATGTGACTTATGTTCATACCTGAGCCGTTTGCAGTGTGAACCTGATCCTGGCCAGTGTACTTCTCACGGACAGAGAGCTTATCAAGTTCTCCTATGATGTGATCGGTGGCTCCGCAGTCTACGTACCAGTTTGTGTCAAATCCATAAGCTGAGTTTCTAGCTGCTCCAGCCACCTTCTCTTCTGGCTGATAGTTTTGATCAAACCTATGCCAGCATTTGATCACCGTGTGGCAAACCTGGACACACCACCACCACGACCTCCATTGCCACGGCCGCGACCACCATTGTTTCCATTACCACGACCGCCCTTGAAGTTGTTAAAATTGTTGCCACTGCGCTGGTTACCTTGACCACGAGAAGCAGAATTTGCTGAAGATTGGATCTGCCCTCCACCTTGAAGATGATCCATGCGGTTGTCGTAGCTCACCATCTGTGAATAAAGATCACTCAAGGAGATTGGATCAGAACGGCCTACACAGAGGATACCAGCGGATTGTAGTCGATGTCGAGTCCAGCCAGGATGTAGGACACAAGAGATTCTTCATCGAGTGGGTTTCCTGCTGAAGCAAGATCATCTGCAAGACTTTTCATCTTGGAGAAGTAGGCCGCCGTTGTCATGGATCCCTTCCGATTGTTTGCGAGACTGATTCGCAGATTGGTGATGCGTGCACGCGACTGAGAGGCATACATATTTGTGAGTGCCTCCCAGACTTGTGCAGATGAGTCAAGCGTTGCAACTTGCTGCAACACGTCCTTGGAGAGCGAGTTGAGTAGATAAGCTAGGACCTGTTGGTCCTGAGCCATCCACTTGGCGTACTCCAGATTCTTGATGACGATCTTGTCGCCATTCTTGTCAGCAGTCTCCACGGTCTTGGCCGGTTCTTCTACTGTGCCGTCGAGGTAGTCGGTGAGGAGCGCTCCTCGAAGTGCTGGGAGAACTTGAGCTCGCCAAAGGACAAAGTTATCTCTGGTAAGCTTTTCAGTCACCGGAGGACTAAGGGCCGCCGGTGTTGCGGATGATGAAGAGCTAGCCATCTACTAATTGATCGGGTGGAAGAGGAAAGGCTCTGATACCATGTAAAATGCAGAAGCGTTCTCACCTCCAGTAGGAGGCCGCACAAATATATTTATACGAGTCAAGAACACCCCTTGACGTGGCTTACAATCTTGTTTGTTAAAAAAGATAAGAACGCTGTTATCTATCAAACATCTTAACCACCCTAACCAACTATTCGGTATACAGCAGATAAGACTGATGAGATAAAGATCATTCTATCATGTTTGTTTACACGCCGTTGTTCCTGCCTTCTTCCCGAGAGCTGCCCCAGCAACTGGTGCTCGTGCCGAGCCCAACGTCAGCACCGGCGCTGGCGCTGGAGCTGGAGCCAGAGGAGGTGCAAAGCCAAGATCCAGTCGTCCTCGCGACTATGCCTAGCCAAGTTGCCCCTGCTGCTGTCATGGTGATGGAGAAAGAAGCCGAGGCAGCAGCAGCAGCGACGGCGCCCAGGAAGCGGGCTGCTTGCAAGAAGGCGACGGCGGCCGAGGCAGCTGCAGCGAACGAGGAGGTGGTGCAGCTGCAGCACGAGTGAGTGCCAGGTCTGCGGCAAGGGGGCACGCGGGCTGCGCGTGCACATGAATTGCCACCCAGACGGGACCCAGCACCGCGGCGCTCGTCTCGCACGTGAGCCGAGCCGCAGCGAGGCCTGCGGGGGGAGGCAGGCCGAGGAAGCTGAGCCCCGTCGCGGCGGCCGCCATCGCATTTCACAGGAGAGCCGACCTCAATCTGCCGGAGGTTTAGCTAGCTAGGCTGAGGCTTCCATGGTTGTTCAGGGCCGTCGTGCGAGTGCGACTCGATCGATCTGAGCTGGGACGACGAGGACGAGGACATCGTCGACGGTGGTTGGCGTGGCTGCCCAATGCATGTCAGTTTCTTGTTAATTCTTGGATGGTTCTCATGAGTCACACGCATGGCAGTTTCAGGTTAATGTAGTTGAGCCGGCCGGCTGCTTGCATGCATGGTGGCCAGCTGTTAGAGATTTCATCTTTCGTTTTCATCTTGTGCTTCTAAATAAAACTGCAGGCATTGTTTGTTTTGGTTGATTTCGTTATGTGATCGAAATTTTAGGAAATGTCATGTTTACTGTTATGCCGGTCATTGTGATTACTTTTTTTTTTAAATTAACATGCCAGTTGCACGATGCGCTCAAATAGAGTACTTTCACGAATACTCACTTCGATCCAAAAATAAGTCAGCTTTTGGCTATGGATCGACGTGCATATTTTGTTAAGGTCCATATCTGAAAGTTGTTTTTATTTGAGATAGATAGATGGAGTATACTCCAGGAAGAATCTGAGTCACAGTTCCGTTATTACCGAACCCTTAAACTGAGCAGTTTAATCAGCAATTAGTATTACTATGTTTCTACTGGATCCAAAGAAATTCCCGCCTTGTACTTAAGTCCATCTATAAACAAACTAGCCCCCTCATGATATATTTTTTAAAAAACGATGGGCATTTATTTTTTAAGAACAAGGATGAAAATATCAGGTCTATTGATTTTAATCAACTTTGGTTGAGCTTTCGTTAAACTCGTTCAAACTAAGCACACAATTGTTTCAAAATTTCAATATCTCTATGTGATATCTCTTCTGAGATTTGGGAGCACTTGGGATTTTGTCTCATCAAGAAAAACCGTCCCTGGATCCATCGGATTTATTACTCCATCCAAGCTTTAAAGGGCCATCATTACACAATTAGGCCATTCCATCTATGTAATCAAGAGAATCAGTAAGATCCAGGAAACTAAAAATCAAATTAGTCCATGTAGATAATGCTGTTTCTTGTATGAAACGACAAAGTACCTCAACTGTTTGTAGCCATTGACGGATGATCAATCTTCAGTATAAATGACACATCACCTCTCTTACGGTCTTACCTGCACAGCCTTTGGATGATTAACTTATCATCTCAATTCTTCTAGGCTTTTTGAATGATTGATGAAAGTTGGAAAGTGTACAAAGAAAAGTCGCGGCGGTTAGCTACACAAAGCACCCTTGTCATATCATATTTCTGCAGAAGTGCACAGGGGTTTAATCACAACGTACGTGTGCATGGTTGCTGAGCAACCAAAAATATATGCCTGCTATTGGAAATGACATTGAAACAAGGGAAAGGTTCCGGCCCAAAATATTCAGAGCCAAGTATGTGAGGGACTGAGTGCGCATTAGTGTAGATCCATTTAGTTTGCTACATTTTGTGGTATACATGAAAGAAAGCCGTTGTCTGCATGAATTGTTCTTAGTTCCTTTTGCTGTTTTCTGATAAAGACATAACCACTTAGCAGACTGGCTAATATATGGAGGTGTGAATGATGTGCACTCTGTCACATAGACACTGAAAAAAAAATTAGGCCTTATTCGGTTAGAGGGGGATTGGGCGGGATTGGGACACAACCCCTGTGGATTTCTCCCCGCGGAATAAATCCCGTCCCATGGAAAAATCGCTGTTTGGTTAAGTCTAGTTGGGGTTCTGGCCCGGAGATCCCGGGATTTTTCCATTGTCTTGACCAAGGAATTAATCCTCTCCATCGGTGGTATAAAAAAAATCCCATCATCTTGTGTAATAATATATAAAATCCTAACCTGCAACTTTCTATAAAGTCCCTGCCAAAACGAACGGATGTTTTCATGAAAGGGGTTATGGGAAAGTTGAGGATTAAACCCTATAGTGATTAGATGACACGGGAGGGGCTCACCCAATCCCCTACGGGACAGATTGCTCTTGAGGATTAAATCATAACTAACAGAACAAGGCCTTAAGGGGAAGGGCATGGTGGGAATGGAGAAGCACAAACATGAACCGGAGATCGCTACAGAATACAATTGATACTTATATGTGCACAAGCACTCTATCACATAGCCACGAAAAAGGGGAAGGACATGGTGGGAACTGAGAAGTACAAGCTATTACCTCCGTTATATGTTATAAGATATATACACTAAATCTGGACATATACATTGATATATTAATAAATCTAAATAAATATAGAAAATTTTATAATATAGAACGGGAAGAGTATATAATACAAAGAAAGCTGTAGAGATAAAAGCCTAGATGATGCAGAGATGGGAACAGAGTGTCAATTAGGATGGCGAGCAATGCAGCAATGGCGCAGCTCGTAGCTAGGCCAACACAATGGAAACAAGTAGGGGATAATATAGAGGTGCTCTAAGTCTCGGAAACTAGGAGGAAGAAGGCAAGACTGTACAACGCAATACACGTGCGGCACCATAAGAAAGTAGTAGGCAACAAAGAATATATGCACCATTTTGTAGGCCTGTCTACAAACCTAGCAAATGAGACTAATTCTATGGGGTGATTGTTTGAGTTTTTCATGGAAAAACCAAATGTATCTTTGTAAACAAAAAATTATGAATAAAAACTTTTATATATATATATATATATATATATATTCTTAGTGATCTAAAAGCCAATGCTGGAAAATAAACTTTGATGAAAACCCTAAAATCAACTCCAAACTTATGGCTAAAAATTTAAATTTTAGCGTATAAGCATAAGCAAAAGTAAAAAGATAAAGTGTTATTTTCATGGCCTGCGGTAACCTTGACAGAGTGTACCACTAGACATCCCGAGGGCATAACCATCCAGGATAATTTAAACCAAGCAGCTGGGAATCCATTCAAGTTTATCAGCTGATATATGTTCCCCTATTTTCTTAAAAAATAACATAGATTTAAATGTGATAAATAGTAAAAGAATTCAACGTGTGCTTAGAATTTAGGATAAATACTAATAAACGAAACAGATTATGCCAACATGTACTACCTCCATTTTACGAGCTAAGATTTTCTAGCGTGAACTAGATTAATATGGATGCTAATGAATCTAGACATATATACAAATGTAAATGAATTAATCTAGGTAAAATCAAAAAGTCTTACAATATGAAATAAATGTACTAATATATTGCATATGCTTGTCAAACAAAAAGGTTATACCTTGAAATATACCGGGATGGTTCGCACAATTGTCTGGTGTGGTTTTTGAACCATATCTAATGGAGTTGTGGTATTTTTTTTTTGTCTCAGTGTCATGTTTTACATGTTATATTTAATACTTTTTACTCATATATCATTAAAAAACATTAACATCAAATTGACAAGTTTTTAAAAAATCATGTATATACTAAAATAGCCAGAAGCTTCCCTCCTCTTAGTAGCATCTATTGTTTGTAGCACATCATTTCTATTGCTGGTTTGAATTTAAGACACCTTAGTTATATTGTCTTATTTTGCCACTCTTTTCTTTTAAAGTAAATTCATGACTGGGTGGAAACGAGCTGAACCCGCTCGGCTCCTAAAGGCTCGCAAGAATAGGTTTGGCTTGGTTAGGAAAATGAGATAAAACCTAGGGGTGGCAATTTTCTCCGCGGGGCCGGGGGCAGGGGACAAAATGGCCCCGCGGGGATTTGGGGCCGGGGTCCCGGTTTTAGTCGGGGGCGGGGGCGGGGAATGGTTCGTACCCACAAGGAACCCGCGGGGACCCTGGATGTAGTTTAGACTTTAAAATCTAGAAAATTGAAGGCCTAGCCCACTAAAGTCCATAGTAGCAAACTCTACCCATGTGGTCCCCGCTACTCGTGGCCGTCTCTTAGTCTCCCACTCTTCGTCTCTCCCTCAGCTCACCCTCTTGGCCTCTCCCCCTTTCTCTCTCTCACAGCGCGCCCGACCCGGTGGGCGGTGGCGGTGCGGCTGACCCGGCGATGGCGTGGCAATTGCAACTGACCTGGCGGCGGCGTGCCGCGGAGGAGCGGTGCTGTGAAAGGCAGCCGCGGCAAGGCAGTGGCGGTGGCTGTGGTTTCGGCGGCACGGAGCGAAGGGCGCGATTGACCCGGCGGTGGCGGAGCGGCGTGGAGGGGCAGCACGTCAGGGGCCTCAGGGTGGCGCCACGGGCGGCGGCCGTGGAGGGTTGGCACAACGGGTCGGCGCTGCGGCACGGAGACCCGGCGACGCAGCGACCGACGACCTCGTCCTCCTCTTCGGCGACGGTGAGTACTCACTTTTCTCCCCTCTGTGTACACCGTTTGCGGGGCATTGGGGCCCCGTCCGGGGTCAGGGATCCGCCGGGGTTGGGAACAGGGGAGGAGTTATCCCCGGTTTGGCTTTCGGGGTCGGGGACGGGGAATGAATTTGGGGGTCGAGGCCGGGCAGTGGCGGAGTCAGAATTTTTTCAAACGTAGGGCTCAATTAGTTGAATTTATATTTATCTTTATCTTCTAGTTTTTGAAGTTTTAAAATAAAATTTCAGTGCATATTTAGGATCAGGAGTAGGGTTGCAACCCAAGCTGCCTACTCCTGTATCCGCCCCTGGAGTCGGGGCCGTTCTTGCCCGACCCGGCCCTGACCCGCCCCGTTGTCATCCCTAATAAAACCTAAGCTTGTCCCGACTCGTTTCGTGGCTCAGTAGCCTCCAAGAAGGAGTATGCCTCACATAACTTCTAATTAGCCAAATATCGTAAAAAATATCAAGACACAAACTAGAATAAGCTCATATATTTGATTCTTATAAGTTCACATGAGAACCATAAGTTAATAGATGACAACTTCACTAGACAATAGATAATTTGTGTGGCCACATGATAGCGTAGGCTTCAAGCCAAACGAGCAGCTTGCGAGCAAGGTCGAGCTTGCCTTGTTTCAGAAACGAGTCGAGGAGGCAGCTTGGGCTTTGTTTGTTTGGTTTTCAAGCCGAGACATATGAGCTTAAGGTAAGCCCGAGATCTTTGAGCACCCCATGCAAAGGGTGTGGGAGGAAATCACATGTCAAGAAGAGTACATCATGCAAGCGGTGTATCCACCTAGGTCATGCGTGGTGATAAACCTAGGTCACATGTGGAGATAATGAGAGAATAATAGAGAGACCATGGACATTTAGATTAGTGCAAATGATATAGATCGTTGCATTTGAGGATTGAGGATTCTAGAACCTTGATGTTGATGTATTGTAGGGTAGACTTGAATTTTTTAAAATGGCTTAGAATTCTCATATATCGACATTTTTTTTCTATGGTGGTAGGCTGCCCCCTTATGTCTAAATCATGGTTTCACCTATGCAAAGACACATATTATTTGAGGGAAGATAACTAGTTACATGGTTTACATGGTGAAATTATCTATAGTAATGGTTAAAAAACATTACACGGTGAAATTATCTATAGTAATGTTTATAAAACGTTACACGGTGAAATTATGTATAATAATGGTCAAAAAACTACTCTCATTATAGATGAGTTATCTCTAGTAGTTTGTATTTATCAACCACTACAGATGAGTTCGTTTATGAGTGATGATTCATACTATAAAACCCGTTGGCAAATGACCTCGCATCTATGATAGGTTGTTTACCATAGCCATATCTGAAATGAGACACTGTTTAACTAGATAGTTACAAAAATCTGAAATTAGTGCTACCAAATTGAATAGGCATGATTATTTGATTCTATTTGAAGTAGCTTAACATAGTCATATGAATTTATTTTTTAATTTTTTAAAAAACCATATGTTTTAGTGAAAAAAACTTGGAACCTCCAAGTACTAGTAGCTAAAGCTTCTAAAATTTTACACTAAAAATTTAGTACCTCTAAGTATTTTGTTTAACGGTTAACATATATACCATTTGTTTTATAGAAAGATGAGCCCTGGCAAATCCACAATGCACCACCACAGGTACCCTTATGGGGGCCCGAACCACATTTTTTAAGGAATAAGTCCACTAGAGATCCATAAACTTGAAGACGGGTTTATTTTTCGTCCGTTGACCGTGATACTAGAAATGTGTATCCCTAAACTCAGAGAATCCGTTCAAAAAAGTCCCTCGGACGTATTAACCCATTCTTTGATCAGTTTTGCTGACGTGGCGGCCGGTGGGTTCCACATGTTAGAATTTTTTATTTTTACTCTCTCCTTCTCTCCCTTACTCTCCTCTCTCTCTCCCTTCCTCTCCTCTCTTCTTCCCAACTTCCTCCTCCAGAGCGCGTCGACGGGGGTACTAGGAGCGGTCATGCCGGTGGAGACGGCAGGCAGCGACCGGTGTAGGAGGGCGGGGGCTGTGACGGTCAGGCTGGCGACGCAGGAAGGCAGCAGCCGACGCGCGCGTCGCCGCGTGGTGGTGGCGGGCGTTCGCTGGCGTGGGAGGGTGGGGGCGGTGGCAGCCAGGAGGGAGGGTGGGCGGTGCGAGAGGATGGGCGTGGGAGGGCGAGGGCGGCAGCAGAAGCTCATCAGGTGGGCGACGGAGCTGACGGCGTGAGGGGGTGGGAGGGCGAGGTCGGCAGCCGAAGCGCTCCAGGTGGGCGACAGAGCTGCCGTCGCCGCCGTCGATGGCCCAGTAGTCAGCGACGCTGGACGCGACGGTGGTCTCCTAGCCCGAGCCAATCTCGCCGTCGCTGCCACCCCAAGCTTGTTGTTAACACCAAAATTTGGTAATTCTTTTATTCGAAAGAGTTCGAATTCAACAGGGAATCACGAAGACCAAGGCATGACGGCGTAAATTTATCTATTAATTTGAGTTAGTTAGGATTTTTATTTTATCTCTAAGAGAGTTAGAGTCCGATCGGGACTTGTGTGTTAGAGATAGAGTCTACATAGGAGTTTGTTATTTCTTTTTATCTATTAGTTGTCGTATGTCGTGTCCAACACGGACTAGTATCCACCCGAGGGTATAAATATGTACGCACGGGGTCATTGTAAATCATCTACTTCTCAATCAATAGATCAATTACTCTCGGCGCATCGCCACCCTCCTAACCGAGGTTTCAACTCCGGCAGAACTTGGCACCTGACGCGGGGCTGCATCGTCTCGATCTCTGGCGGAGGGTAAGCCCTACGTTTCATCGGCCAAGGTAATCGTATCGGCTAGATTAGAATTGTCTTGGTTCAGTCTGATCTTCTAATCGTGTTGTGCTATTGCCAGTTACCGTATCAGTTTCAGCTTAAGTTACTTCTGTATCTTGAGTTGATCTAGTCGACCACTTTGGGCGATCTACGTTGGTTTGATATTTACTATTTGACATATTCAATCTAACACTATCTCGGTTCGGTCTGATCTAGTAGATTGCGTTTATCAGATGGTTTATATTAGATCAATATATTTTGTTCATTGTTTTATCGGAGTACCAGCCGATAAGTTATCAATCATCGGCTCATCGGCTTGATAAAAATCTAGATCTGTTTATCGGCTTGATAGCAATCTAGATCTGTTTAGTATCTATCCTGACATTGCTAGACGTAATCTTGAACTGTCTCGGTTGGGTCCAATCTGCTATGATTATTCTTAGCAATCTGGGCTACATATTTTATAGATCTTGGTTGTTTGTCTGCCGTCTATAGCCGATGATTTTTGCCGATCTACATGCTTATCATATTTACATCAATAGAGTAGCCGATCGCCTTACTGTGTTATTTTTATACCAATCGTCTTGATTTAGTTAGATCGGTGGTTATTTATGTTGCATCGGGTTAAGAGAATTGCATGCAAGTTGGTTTTAGCCAATCGCAGTAAAGTATTCATTGTTTGTTAATTATTCCAAGTAATTCATCAGTTTATTTATTAGCCTTACCGATCTTTATGTTTCCTATAATTATATTATACTCGACTGCATACTGTCTTGGTTAAGTCCGATCTATGTATGTTTGGTTCGATGTTTATAGGGGCTCGTCCGATCAACTAAGATTAATAAGTAACTTGGCGGATTACGTTGGTCTAATATTTAATTTAAGTCTATTTCTATTAAGTTTCTAGCCGATCCAAACTTTTTACAGCCGATCGTTCATACTATCGGCTAAGTGCTGCTACATCAACATCCGATCGGCTAGATCTTTCGTTACCTATCGGCTCGATAGTCGATCGGCTTGCTTTATTGTTTATCTTGTCAGTTACAGGATCAAACCGACTGGCACGCCCGCGCAATCTAAGAATTTACTAGAGCATTCTGAGAAACGACTCCTAGGCCTTCGTGTGACACACGTCGGATCACATTTTGACGCAAACACCTGCGCCCGCGCTTGCCGCCGCCGTCCCGTGCCCGACCCGCCCACGCCCACGCTTGCCGTCATCGCCCATGCCTTTGCCTGCTGCCGCCACCTGTGCTCCAGCCACCGACCTCTATGGGGAGGGGAGAGAGAGGATTTTCTTATTTTCTTATTAGGCTGACAGGTGGACCCCATATTTTATTGAGTACTTTTTTTTTGACTTGGCAACTGACTGGTAGGTTCCATAAATTTTTTTAATATATTTTTTTGCCGACTGGGATGTCACGTCAGCAAAAGCACCCTCCACTACTGCGGTTTTCGTAATTTCGAGGGCCAACATTTCTGGTATTGCTGTCGAGGGACGATTTTGATACTTCGTAATAACTTAAGGGACCCAAAGTGAACTTATTCTGGTATTGCTGTCGAGGGACGATTTTGATACTTCGTGACAACTTAAGGGACCCAAAGTGAACTTATTCCTTTTTTCAACAGTGCCCCTCGGCCCACAGGTTAAGCATGCATGTCCCTCGGCCCACCAAATTACGTTTAGAACATTGAAGCCCACTTAGAACCTGCCAGCCGCGAGCCCGCAACGCTATGCTATACGTTCTAAGATCGTAATTCATCATCTCATCGTCAATTTAGTACCCCGTGTAACATTTGAACTCAAACATAAGTCATTTAAAAATTATCGACTATTACCTCCGTTTCATATTGTAAGAATTTCAAGCCTTATTTAAATTTATCAATTGATGAATATATATAATTTATACATCTATATGAATTTAGATAAGGTTAGAAATTCTTACGTTATGAAACGCAGGGAGTACTAATGTTGGCGTAGCATTTCTAGTATGACGAGGTTTGCATAGCAACTCTCTCTCTTTTTTTTTTCATTTTAATTTGGTGAAACTGAATGTGGCTAGGCCTGCTTACTTCTGAAGTTCTGATACGGCAAGGATGCTCCTGCTTTGTGGATCGCACTGCCTGAACTGCATCACTGATGTTGTACAAAATTTTTCAGAAAAAGAGCATTAGTACAATGTATTCGCTTGTTACTCCAGTGATGAACTGGCGACGTCCTTCCAAACTGAAGATTACGACCTTCGGTACATCAATGTAGGAAAAATTACTATGAGCAATATTATTTATCGTGGTGTTCTGAAAAAGGCCACAGCTAGAAAGTTTTGTTTCGCCTCTCCAGTTTCTTGCCTGTTCTTCAGGTGAAACGAGAACAGCAAAGCCGGTGTTAAATTAACCGTGCAGGATTAGAGTGATGCGAGGACACAATAGTCCAAAAGCACAGTCGATCGATTGGACGAGCAAGCCGACCAGCGGGACATAGCTAGCGCTGCATGCAAGAGACCGATGCAACAAAAGTTGTAAAAGCTGCCAATTGCAGTGTCTAGTTTCCACATACCTTCCGATGAAGAATGATGACTCACCACCATGCAAGCATGATTCTCTTTTTTTCCTCCCCCAAAGAAGCGTCGCCATCCTGTTTCATATCCCCGAAAGGCTAGCTCATCGATCCCCAGCCTCGACCTGCCAAAGCTTCTTCTGAAATCTGAATAAATAATGGTGGTGGTGGCCGGCCGGCCGGCACCTAAAAGAACAAAAGAGCAAAAAGTTTTTACCCTAGCTAGCTGCTACATGTATAGTGTACGTAAGGCAAGGCTAATAATATAGTCAGCGAGTCGACTGCAAGACATATTATAGCATTCTCTCGGTCCATTTATATAGTAGTTAATTAACACTTCATGATTAATATATGACTTATTTATCTTTCTTATAGAGTTTTTTTAGTTGTGTCCAAGCTGACCGTAAGTTTACAACTCGTTTCTTCTATTTCTTTTTCCATCGTTCCTTTATTTCACCATTTAGCCGGTTTATTGTAATACTTGCTCGTATAGAGCGGTAGCTGCAGTGGAAGTGCGTGAGTGGCGTCCAATCGCAACGCACCTTAGTGCGGGTAAAGTGCACGCACATTATGCGTGTATCGTGGGGGGGTGCGCGCAGTGGTGGCCGAAAAGCTAGCGTGTTACGATCCATGGATCACCAGCATTGGTGGGGGAGTGTACGGCCGTTGCACGATCGCGCGCGAGCTTCCAATTTCAGCGGCCTAATAACTACCTTCCTGTGTCATCTCGGCGGATCGGCCAAATCCACGAATTATTTTTGCTCCTGGCCACCACTGACCGTTACTGCAATCCTGTGCCTTTTTCTCGTTCGTCGGCTCAAAATTCACGTAAAGACTGCAGCAATCTAAACGCATGTTAATCTGCGAATTGAAGCCGAGTGTATGCTACCGGGTAGTCCTTATCGTTTCGCTTATATTAAAGTATAAGCAAAACAGTAAATTAATAATTAAAAAATAATTTATAGTTAAGAATTTTATGTGCGTATTCATATCATTCTTAAAAATAAATATTGTAAAATAGGCTACAATAAAGAAACTCTAACTCAACTTTAAAATTAAACTCTAGAATTCAAATTGTGGCATATACATATGCTTATATGATGTCACGACGATGCAGCAGGTTCATCAGAGATTAATAAACATCAAGGGGTGTACTTGTGGATATGGGTGTGTATAACGATATGGGTACGTACGTATAATGATTAATGTGAAACATGAAATCCACATAAATATTTATTCCACACGAGTCGGGCACAGTGAATGCGGGACCAAAGCTTAATTTGCTCGTTTCGTCGACATACTAGGGGCATGTTTAGGGGAGCTTTTTATAGTTGCACCTTTTTCTAAAAGCTGGTTCAGCCAGAAGCTGCCTCAAACGGTCCACAGCTTCTGAGAATCTATAGTTACAGATTCTGTAAAATGAACAATCCAGAAGCTGGAGAAACTGGGATTAGGAGCTTTCCAGATTCGCAAAAGCTGGCTACCAAGTAGCTGTTTCTCAGAATCTAATTGCATGTTTGGGAGAGCTTTAGATTGTGAGAAGCAACTGATTGGTAGCCAACTTCTAAGAATCTGGAAAAGCTTATAAACCCAACTTCTCCGGCTTCTGTATTCTCAGTTCATTTTCCAGAATCTATAACTATAGATTCTCAAAAGTTATGGACCGTTTGAAACAGCTTCTACAGAAATAACTTTTGAAAAAATCTGCAACTAGGAGAAGCTTCCCCAACAGACCCTAAAGCTCTCCTAAATAGGCCCTAGAACTCAGGGGAACAGGCCCAGTTTGGCTGCCATACCAAGCTGGATCTTAAAATTAAAGCGTACTTACAGTATGCATTGATCGAAGCTAGACTGAACTAACATGAAGGAGCTAGTCAATCTTGTTTGAGTAGTGTACAAAACATAGGTTTTGGGGCGTTCGTAGCACAAACCCCAGTTTTTTCAATTTGTTTCAAGGACCCATAGGTTTTGTGGCAAAATGTTTTACAAAACCCAATATCCCTTTCTAAATCATTTGCTTGGCTATTGCACTTACACATAATACATGTATATAAATAATATGTTGATTTTTTTAATATTGGTAACTTTCTAAATAAATGTCGGTTACCACCTACATTAATTTGTTTGCTGCTTCCAAGTTTTGCATCTTAATTTTTTTTTCATCATAAATTGTGGGAGTTGGGAAGGAAATAGCCTACAGGGTATAGTAATGTGTATTTCAGTCTCTAATGTAAATATATGCTTGCCATTACCGCTTATATAGTGAAATATTTATATCTAGCAAAAATATGAAGTTTTCTGAAACATTTTGTCACAAAACCTATGTTTCCTCAAAACAAATTACAAAAATTCGGTTTCTGTCTCATAAACACGCCCAAAACCTGTGCTTTTACAAATTTTACTCATGTTTCTCCTTACCCATATTATAATTATAACAAAGTAACTAAATACTAAACACACAAGGCAGTCCTTGATGAAAGTGCATCTAGCCCCTAAATGAAGTTTTAGATGATTAATGACAATGCTAGCCAAGCATATGCGCGCTAATGAGCTGTGATTGTAGAGAAGTTTAAAGGATCAATTCGATTGAAGGATTACTTGATAAAACTTAGAGCATGTGTGACCCGAAGCGACGGCTTTATGAAGACGAAGGCGCTCGAAGGCGTATTTTATTTTTTCTTTTTGAGTCGTAGGAACTCCGTACTATTAAGAGGGGTCACCAGAAGCTAAGCATGTATCCAAGAGTGGTTAGGGTTGAGTCAAAGTCGAGCGGAGGCTCGCTGCTGTTTTTCGCAAGCAGCAGGGACCGGACGGTCCGGACTTCTGTCCGGACAGTCCAGTGGCAGGACGGTCCGGACTTTGGTCCGGCCCCTGCTCGGAGTGAATGTGTTAAGTGTCGGCCGGATGGTCCGGCCCCCTAGCCGGACAGTCCGGTTAGGGTTTATTTCCAACGGCTATGTGACGTCTGCCAGCCTATAAAAGAAGCTCTTGAGATCTAGCCATTGGTGAGGCTTTCTGTTCGAGTTTTCTGGTTGCTAGGGCAAGTTTAGCACCTCTCAAGCTCCCCACTAACCCAATATACCTCCTAAAGAGATTAATCGTTGGATTATGTCTTAGAGAGAGTGTTGAAGTTAGTGAGTGATAGAGTGTTCATTCTCGGGCGTTGATGGATGCATGTGGAGTTAAGGTGGCCTATTACTCTTGGAGATTGATCTCCTAGATGGATAGGCGTCGCCCGCGAGCCTCCGATTCGTGTGTATCGCCCGGGAGCAAGTTGTAAAGGTTGGTGCCTAACCTCCGCAAGGGAATAGGTAAGATTGATAGTGGATTCTTCTACTTTCTCACAGAAGGCTGCAGAGTAGAGCGGATTGTAATTTAGGGCTGGGCAGGCTGCCTTGGTCTTGACCTTGGTGGTCGATCGAAGGGGTTGATAGTCCCTAATTGTGAATTCGGAGACCCGTGTTGGCCTTGTGGGAGGAAGCCAAGAGAGGGAAAGGATCGAGAGAGATCCTGCTCGCAGGTGCGCCTCAACGGAGAGTAGGATCGAAAGATCCGAACTTCGGGATAAATCTTTCGTGTCTTTATTCTTATGATTTCGTGTTCTGTTTGTTTATGCGATCTTTCTGCTGTTTTATTACACACACAATCACATCACATTCCCAGGAACATCACCGAAAAGGTAGACTGTCAAGTCTGCATTTTTCACTGACCGGACGGTCCGGTGTTCTAATCGGGACGGTCCGGCCAGAGCTCTCGGCCCAACCCGAGAGTGCCGACCGGACGGTCCGGCCCTGTACTGACCGCTGCGATTTGAAAGAATTTTCAGGACAGCTATTCACCCCCTCCCTTCTAGGTTGTCTCTCTGAGATTTTACTTGATAAGAAATTTACTAACGCTTTCTTTGGAACAAAGGAAAATAAATAGAGAAAATATCGATGGTCCTTAGAATAAATAAACTCCTTTTACAAAATGCATTGAAATCTCTACGAATTTATACTACTTACTTAAATAGAGTAGTGTTGATTGTGAATTTTAACCTGACAGACGTACACGCTTAATCCTTACTGATCAATACTAAGATCCAATGGCCCGAATTCTCCCAGTCCCTCCATGCGATTCCTCACCTCTACGTTTGAACACTTGCTCTCCCCCAATCCGCCCCATCCAACCGCCTACGCTCTTACTGCTCTAATTTTTTTTTTATTTTTTTGTTCATATGTTTTCACAACCCTGTATTCATCGCGAGCTATACACCAATACAACAGTAGCTACTCCAAAGAGGTACACTAGGTATGTCCATGACTGAGAAAGTCGAAAGTTGCAATCAGTATAGGGTTTTCTTTCTATGATTAGAGGAAGGGGAGGTTTCATTAAGGGGATCAATCGTTAAATCTGCAGAAACATCCCTGTATGCCTATGAAGATTTAGCCCATCCCTCTAATGTAGTCATTTACTTTTTATACCCCTTGAATTTTGATTTGGGTCCCTTCCATATCCATACCATTAGTTGATCGCTAGTAAAACAAACTACCCACCCCATCCCAAAATATGTTAATTTTTAATTTTTAGATACAATGTTTGACTCTTCGTCTTATTTGAAATTTTTTGTGATTAATATTTTTATTAGATGATCAAGCATAAATAGTACTTTACGCGTGACTTTTTTTGAGATTTTTCATAATTTTTTTAAATAAAAATGATAGTCAAACGCTAGACACAAACAAAAAAAATGAAGTACCAGAAATACTAACTTATATTCAATTAGTATCAACTAGTACTATGGTGTAATCAGGTAATACTCTATCCGTAGACGATCGATACCAAGATGATACCAGGAATACTCGTCAATACGAGGATGATATTCCAAAATATAAATCATTCCTTAGAATTTTTCAATTCTAATTAAAAAAGATAAAAAAATATATATATAAATCATACAAGATCATCTATGCCTACGCTAGTTTCTGTGCTCCGGATCATGATCGCAAGTGTTTCACAATCGAAACAAAAAAAACATATACGCATGGATATAGTTTGTCATGGTCTAATCAGGAGAACTGACACACATATATGTGGCTTGATTGTGTATGATGACTAGAGACCACGAGGCTCTTTGGTTCCTGCCCTCGCCTGGAGACGATTTCTTAGGCAAGTTGATCCAGCCGCAGGCGACCGAAATCGAACGCCTGAGAATCACGCCTGGCTCAGTTACAAATCTGAGGGCAACAAGCAAACAGCCCCCATAATTTTGGTGCCGTTCTTGTTGGGGACAATAAAAAGTTTATACACAATATGTCAATGCCGCATCCCAAATAAGTCACTTAGAACACTATCCTACGGCCTAGGGAGTAAAGAGAAACTCACGGCTAACTAACGCACCAGTCAATTAATCTATCCTACGGTGTATAAACCTATTTAGGTCGCCCACCAATAAAAACATGTGCACGTGGATAATGGATTCTGTTCCACCTGACCCAAACGGTATAATGGTATCTAGAGTATTCAAAAAATTAAATACAGAATAGGTGTGATTAGTTGTGACAAGAAGTTAGACATAAGAAAATAGATTTTTTTTAGAACAAATGATGAGTTGTACGAAATAACTTTATTTTAGAACGGATATACTATTACAAAAGACATGTCTACTTAAAAGTCGAAAAGGGACACAATAATTGGTGGAAGGAGTCCTTGGCTGCCTCGGATGCATAATTCCCTCGGCCCCGGCCATCAACACATCAACTTGCAACTCCTCTAGGAACAGAAGAGAATATATCGCTGCCCCCATCGATCGATCCAATATCCTCGCGAGCGATCGTGCGGCGCCCATTCTCCTCCTCCTCTTTTCCTCACTAGAGTGTAGCTAGAGTTGAGAAATGAGATAAAAATCCACCAAGACGTGGGCACTGCCATGACGGCGACACCCAACCGAGGCGGCATCCATCCATCCATCTGTGCCGTGATGATGATATGCATTGCCCCGCCCCCGCGCGCAGGATCCGGCCCATCTCTTACTTTACTGCCTCAAGCCACGGTGTGGCTTTACTCCATCTCCACCGTTAAAATCAAATCCGATCCAACGGGCAAGCTTCCCCGTGACATAAAAATACTTTAGTTTTACCTCACCTTATACTAATATATTTTTACCTCACCTTATACTAATCAAAAGAAAGCAATAAAGATTAGAATATTGTCCACATTTTTAAAACTATAAAATGTGTTTGTTCCTACCTTTTCAAATTTTAATACATTTGTCTCCCACTATAGAAACTCTAATGTAATAATTGCTTAAAAAATAGTATTTCGTGAACAAATGAGACAAGCTAAAAGTATGCATGTTTAAGCTTAGCCTGGCTTGGCCCAAAAGATCTCAAGCCCGGTTTAGTCCGACCATACATCAGGCTGAGTTGGCCGATACATGTTGAAGCCCAAAATTTATAAAAAAAACTTAGGAAAGCCCGAAAAAGCTTGGTCCGACCCTACAAGTCCGGAGGTCAAGCCAAACCAAGGGTTTGTTTTTTTTTTTTGAAATTGTCGGGCTCAGGCCTCAGGTTTTTGGATGGGTTTCTTTAAGGCCTAGCCCAAAGCTTAGTCTAACATAGGTTTTTTAAAAGTTCTAGTTAAAAGTAAAGTATTTGTGGGACGGAGGATGGATGCAGTACCTCCTGTCAACATATTGGGTCACTACAAATTGTCCTTTGCTTCTTTCACTCATAGCTAAGTGAGGCGGCGAATATTGAAGGAACACAATAAATCAATTTATCATAGAACATAAGCTCTTTTTTCTGGTCTTTGCACTCTAGAAAATTAACAAGACAATCGAAGCCCTAGGGAAATAAAGCTAAATTGTTGATGATGGTACTCAACTACCATCATCAACAATCTCGCCTACGTGTAGGGATCAAAACGGCTCGGAAACGGACGGAAACCACCTCTACCATTTCTGTTTTCATAATTTTTTTGGGAACCGGAACCGGAATCGGAAACCCCGGATACGGTATCGGAATCGGACAATCTCGAAAACCAAAACAGAGCGGATACGAAGCGGACCGAATACGGTATTGAAAATTTATCGGAATATAAAAATACCTCAAAATGAGTATGAAGATGACCAACACAACACAAAAATGAAATTAATTAGAGCAAAGTAGAAAACAAATACAAATGAAGTGGTATTGCTTACTGTGATGGAGTGATATTGTTTACAACTGTGATTAACAAACAAATACAAAGACGAAGCATTGCTTATCGGCATCGTGGGCAGCAAGGCAGGGCCGGCCAGCGGCGCAGGCAAGGTACTGACGTCGGGGCCAGTGGCTAGCTGGTGGCACGTCAGGTGGCGTCAGGGACGGCGAGGCAGCGAGACCGTCGGCGTCCCGGACTTGCGCCTAGGGGTGGCGCCGGATCTGGCCGCCGCTGGGGTTGGCAGGGGGCAGCTGGGACCCGGAGGACGGCGCGGCTGGAAAGGGACGTACGGACGACGTGGATGGAAGCAAGCGGCGACGCTGGCGAGAGGTCTGGACGGCGGCGACAGCCGGCGCTAGCCCCGCCTCCGCCCTGCACGCACGGGCGTCGGACGGCCGCTGCCTCCAGCTGAAGCTTCAGTTTGGGCCGGTTGGGCCATCGGGCCAAATTCGTACTAGGCTGCTGTTCGGAATTCCGGAAAGTTTCCGACTGATTCCGCGTTCCGATGGATTATACTCTTACCGTAGCCGTTTCCGTTTTCGAAAAAAATTCCGATTCCGATACCGATTCCGAAAAAATTCTGACCGGCTAGTTCCGTTTCTGAAAACAGGTCTAGATTCCGGAAAATTCCGAACCGTTTTCAACCCTACCTACGTGTTATATAAGGTGGAAAATAACTTTGTCGTTTGTGATACAATCGGTCATGCTAGCCAGCATCACATCAAATTTTTAGATGTTTCTAAATTGTATTTTTATATCAATTTCTTTAATTTCTATTCTAAATTTTAGATATTTTGTATAGAACTTTTACTTGGATTCGAACCAAGTCAATCATCTTTCTATATCGATGTTTTGGTTTGACGTGGAAATTTATAGGCCAGGAGAGCAAACTAAGTCAATTCTCTTTTTATCACTTTATCCGTTTCATATTATAAATCAATTTAAGTTTGTCCTTAGTCAAATTATCTTTGAGTAAAAACATAAAAAATATAGCAATATTTTCAACACAAAATAAATATTTTATAATGATATATTAAATAGTGAATTTAATAAAAACCAATTTGGTGTTGTGAGTGTCGATACAATTTTCCATAAACTTGGTTAAACCCAATATCAACAGTATGGGACCCATAATCTCTACAGGGAGTAAGGCGGCAGAAAGTGGCCCCTATAAAAGAGGGGTCTCGTGAGCGGTTCCCGACAATGCAAGCCATCGGGCGAGCCCAACACCTGACCCTGCTTAACTAGCAGAGGAGGCTCAGTCTGTCTGCTTGACGCCTATCATCACTGCGCCTAAATGAGTAGGGACATGAACAGCTAATTATCCACGTGCCTAGTATTACACTGACACCACAAGTAGCCACTATCTACCCTGTCAGGGCATTTAATGAGCGTGTGTTCGAAAGGGAGTTCAGTACAGGCACATCCCTATCACATCAGTCCACCTATCCCATCAACGGTATCACACATCGATATCAAGGTGTTGTCTGCCTTGTTTAGTGCATGCGATGCGATGAAGTCGTTTGGCCTTATAAGTTGCGTAGATCACTAGGAGCCGGAGTGGTGAATGAATGTCAAATGGCATGCGGGCAGCTGCGCGCTGTGCGTCAGCAGGAGCAACATGACTGCATTAAATAGATTCTCGGGAAGCCAAAAAAAGTATTTATGGTGTTAGTGTAACTATCCCTTCATTATACATTTATTATTTTCCTATAACCATTCCTCCCGTAGACATTGTGCTATCCCATTATATGTATATTCAATTTCAGCTTAGCCCTGGCCTTAAAAAGCCCAAGCCTAGCCCGTGGCCCGACCATGCACTGGGTTGAACCTAGGCCTGGATGTTGAAGCCTAAAACCCCAAAAAAACTAAAAATTTTGAGAAAAAAATGGGAAAGCCCGAAAATGCCAAAGGATCGGACCTAGCTTGGGCTCTGTTTTTGTTAGAAATGTTGGGCTCAGGCCGGGATTTTGAATAGGCCTATCCATTGTAATGTTGAAAGGATGGGCTGGCTAGGGAGGAAGACTGAGACAACGCTTTCACATATCATCATCACCACCATAGGAGTAGGGCGTTAGGTCTTTGCACGACATGAACCTGTATACTCGTCCAACTCGACTCTTGCACACATTCACTCATTTCCTCCAAATTCTCTTTCTCTCTCTTGATCATTCCCTAGGTTGAACCCTCAAAGGGGTCTCTCACGATAACTTTTACAACACCCAAAGAGTTTTGACTTAGCACATAAAAAAGTTACTTCATTAAGATAGTAGAATTTTGGTACTTCATTTTTGCAATATAGAGTATTACTCTATCTTTCCAGTGAAGAAAAAAAATCAAAAGTACGTCTGCAGCTGTCGGACAATGATAGGCCAGATCTGTTTTTCGTTTAAAAAAATAAGCGCAAAGAGCATGCTCGTTGGAAGAGGTGAACGGTTAAGATTAAGCCATGACCTTTAAGCTTTGTTTAGATCCAAAAATTTTAGTGTTCACCCGTGACATCAAATCTTCGGATATATATATAGAGCATTAAATACAGTTAAAAAAATAACTAATTGCATAGTTTGAAAGAAATTTATGAGATGAACCTATTGAGTCTAATTAATCTATGGTTAGTCATAACTAGTACAATAACTCATATGTGCTAATGATAGATTAATTAGGCTTAAAAATTTATCTCATGCATTTCCTGACACTCTATGTAATTAGTTTTTTAATTAGTCGCCAAATTAATACATCTAGTCAAACATCTAATATGACACCTAACCTAAAAAATTTTCCGGAACTAAAGCAAGCGCTTAGTGCCTCCATTCTTGTCCCTTCGCGCATCAGCGCATGCCGCCGTCGCCCACCCGCGCGCGGTCGCAGCGGCGCGGCGCGAAGACAGTAATCATGCTTCGCCGCGGGGTTGTCACGCCGTCCTTTGCAGTCGTCGTACTGTTTTGTGTATGTGCTTCTACCTAAGAAGTGTGCTTCGGTTCAGTCTTCGTATAGGTACTCGACTAGATCATCTGGCTTGGTTGGGACTTGAGATAAGGGCTTCAATGATTTTTTTTTAGATACTATTTCATTAGTTCGAAAATAAGTTAGAAGAATAATGACAATTTTTAAGATACTACTACATCCATACTAAAATATAAGTCGTCATTTTAAAAGAGAATAATTTATAACATGAGAAAAAAAATGATTACAACGTCCCTTATTAAACTATAGATATTTATGTGTAAAAGTAGAAGGGCAGTAAAATGACGAGATATTTAAATAACATGGGGTAGGTGTGAGAAATAATACTCTAAAATAATTACTTATCTTAGAATAAATTTTAACACAAAATGACAATTTACTTTGGAATGAAAAGTAATATTTATACATCGAGAATAGTTGAAGCTTAACTTTGAAGCTTTGTTATTTTTGTCATTCTTGAATTTTTTTGTTTTGAGTTATTTTATTACTTAAAAAGTAAGACAAATGACTAAACATATGCTAAAAATTCAATGACATCAAATATATAAAAAGACGGATCAGTATTGAATAGAGCTCGACAGGTGGAGCTTTTTTCTTAACACAAAATTGGCAACTTGACTATGCCAGCCTTAGGCTGAAAACCCTGAACAAAAATGTTGCAATTAACTATTAATATAGCGATGAGGTCTATGATTTAATCGATGCTGGCATCCGTTTTTAGGAGTTTGCTGTGTGTGTCTATATTTGTCTTCCACAAAATCAAAAAATAAATTGTTTTATGAATAGACACGTTCGAAAATGCAAGGGAGAAATTGACCTGAATAACGCTAGGCGACCTGTAAAGAAAGCACAAATAGAATATAATAATGCCCTGGAAAAATGACACACCTAGGATTTCCCCTAAGATTTGCCCTCTTTCTTGAGCTGAGCTCAAAAGAAGGGGCTCCATATCCTAGTATTAGCTGAGGCTTTTTAACCTTTGTAATCCTGAGCCATGCATGCAGCACGAAAACGATGTTCGGAAGGCTCTCGTAAGTGAAACCAACAAAAGGATCAGGAAATATAAATCAGTAGCCACACATTAGATGACCACTCATGCGTCGTGCACACTGTCAGCCTCATCATTTTGTTTATATTTATGTTTATAAACTAAAATTTAAATTTCTTAATGTTAAATTTAGAGTTTTTTATTATAGTTTATTATTCAGTCTTTTGCTTTTAGATCACTAATTAAAATATGTTTATAAAAGTTTTATTCATAAATTATTTTTTATTTACAAACATATCGTTTAACTTTTTTTCGTAAAAAAACTAAAAAGACTCCCAATAGATTCACTCAAGTTAAAAGCCCACCCAGTCAATTCCTGACGGAAAAAAAATCAGCCATTTCTTAGGGGGTGTTTAGTTGCAGAAATAAAAATTTTTGGATGTCACATCAAATGTTTGACCGGATGTCGGAAAGGGTTTTTGGACACGAATGAAAAAACGAATTTTATGGTTGCCCTATAAACCGTGAGACGAATCTTTTGAGTCCAATTAATCTACCATTAGCATATATGGGTTACTGTAGCACTTATGACTAATCACGTACTAACTATGCTCAAAAGATTCGTCTTACGATTACTCGTATAACTGTGTAATTAGTTTTTCGTTTTATCTATGTTTAATACTCTATTTAGATATCCAAAAATTCGATGTGATGTTTTTAGACGAAAATTTTTGGGACTAAACAGCCACTAAGAACAAAATTTCATAATACTGAGATTTTTCTCCCCACATCAGTCCCCCCACATCGCATTCACATGATCACATCACGCGTGGCAGCTGAGCCGATGGCGACCTGGATGCCCGACGACGAGGACGTGTGGGCGTGTGGCAGTGGAACATTGCAGCTGGGGACCGACGACGTGCCGGTGCAAACTGCAACCATCGCGCGCACGGGAAAAGGGCAGGCAAAAGATGCGCCTTGCAAGTTGCGGGAAATATATATTCTCCAAAGTGCAGCAGTGGCAGGAGAAGTTGAGCCCTATTTTCCACTCTACTTGTACTTATAAGCCAAAATTTAAAATTTTAAAGTAGAGTTGATTTTGAATTTTTGTCACCAAAGTTTATTTTCTCAGTCTTGATTTTTATATTGCTAAGAATATTTATATAAAAGTTTTATTTATAAATTACTTTTCGTCTACAAATATACCATTTGATTTTTTTATAGTACAAGTTAAACAATCGTACCAGTTGTAGTAGAAAAATGAGATGAGAGTGTGGGGATTAGTTACGTGCAAGAAACAACCTCCGGCTCAAAGGGGGCACAGATACGCTCAATGCAAGGTGTTAAATAAAGCCACAAAAGTTGGAGAAGGCTTTTGCTTGAGGTGGATGGATGCAATGCATCTGGAACTGCCAGAGCGAAACGATAAATATTGATTTGTTGGAAGGAATACAAGTTTACAGCTTGATTGGCACCACTTAATCTTGAGTAATATATATTGCCAATCATTCTTGTGATTTTTCATGGACCGTTCTATTTTACACTTTCAACTGTTGTTATGCTATTTGAATGGCCAAATCTAAGTTCTCAATGACTAAATCTGGCAACCCATTCTACCACAAGCAGAATTGCTATCCGTGGATCCCACGTGGGTGGGACCCACTTGTCATCCAAATAACTAGTATATGCACATATATTTCACTCTGAAGATCACGGTCAATCGACTCGGCAGCTCCCTTCACCTAGCGCCGCCCCGTTCTTCGGCGGCCTACCGCCCTCCAGCGACGTTCATCTCCGACGGCTGCCTCGCTCTCTGGCGCCGCCTCCTTCACCCTAGCGCCGCCCCGTGCTCCCTCCTTCCTCGGCTTCACCCGGCTCCCCCAGCGCCGCCCCCTGCCGCCTCCTCCACCCAGTGTCGCCCTCTACGGCAAGCTTGCCGCCTCCTCCAGCCTGCGCCGCCCCCCGCTGCTCCCTCACCGGCGCCGTTCCATGGACACGACGGGCAGCTCCCTCCACCCGGCCGCTCCCTGTCGCCCCCTCACCGGTGCCGCCCCCTACCGGCCTGCTTGATGGTGCCGCCTCTGCTACCCGGCGCTGTCAACTCCCCGACAAGAAAAATGGATTCTTCTAGAATCGATCCATCTACAGGTATAACTTGTTGGTTTAGTGCTAAGAAAATTGAAGGTTTATGCTTGCATTTGCATCATCCAGTACTGCTACATGTTTCTCTTTGGTATTTCACAAACCGAGTTGTTTGCTGAGAAATTGAAGGATTGGAGAGTGGGGAAGCAGAGTCTCTTGGAGATGCTATGTGAATTTGAGTTGCCAAACCTAACATAAATGGCTAAATTTTGATTTGGAGAGTCAAAATTTAGCCATTCTCTTGAAGATGCTCTAAAAAACTAAACCTATTTTACGAGTCGAAAGCAAAAGGCAATCGCCCATTAGATTGATGCATGCTAATTAAACCATGCTGCTTAAAGGAGAGAAAATAATAGAAGGTTTTAAGCGGCTATTACTCCTATCAATATTCGCTACTAGACAAAATAACGCTCCTCACGACACATTATTTATATATTAATATGCAGTCTTCAAGACGCAATGAATTACCACCGTATACTGCTGGCGTAGGTTGGATAGTAGCGGCATTTTAGGTAGCAACAATCAAATGAGGAGTAATAGGTGAAAGATTGTCCTGGTTCAAAGGCTAGCAGTGGTGACACCATGAGTATTGTGTCCTTTTTAGGGGTGTTATTGATGTGTCTCCATCTCTTTTCCTAGCAGGATCATCCATGATTTTTTTCGATGAAAGGCCGCAAGATCTCAACACCATGACCTCATTGGAAGCATTGTCTTCAAGGTCACGTCCTTTTCTCTATCTCATATTCATGTGTCTTTATCTTCATCGTCAACGGAAGTCTTGGTTTAGGTTGCTCGAGGGATGGATGGATATTCTTCTCTATTGCCCTTCACCTTCGGTAACATTTCTCCATTTGGATGGCTGGGAGTTTGGAGGGACCTTTTCTTGGAATTAGCAAAGGACGGTGTGTTTATAACCATTGGTATGACTATTGGCAGTCGGCTTATTACTAGTCCATCTCTTTGAGTGTGTAGTGTTATGCGATGGTTTGTTTTGCTTTTTTTTCCTGATCTTGTAATGTCTTCTTACAATATAATTTGAAACATTACACCATATGTGAATAATTAAAAATACGAAAAGATATCGTGTTGGGAAACTAGTGGATTAAAGAAATATAGAAACATGGAAATTGCAAACATTTGGAAGGGATAATTAAGGGTATGGAAAAGTATCCCACTAATATAAGTATGTGGTACTTGTGTTGCATTGTTGCTTTATGTGGAGCTTTACAATAATAGGTCCTTAATTATGCAAAGAAACGAAAAAGAGATTTGTGGTCGATGTCTTTTATGTTTGGTATTTCCGTATGAAATGTTAGTGGCAAATAATGATACTTCATTTCATTTTTCCCTTGACCAGCTTTCGTGTAACTAGAAAGAATTTCTAACACATCAGTATAAACAATACTCGTTTTATCCCAAAATATAGCTATTACTAGTATAATCATAGGATAATACCTAGATTATTACATTTCTACGACTGGGGTGTACAGTAATACAAAATAATCTTGCTAACTAGGTCCAAAACTGAATCTTTAGTCATGCATTTATAGTTAATTATTCTTTATGTTGATCCGATATATTAACAAAATCTTATTAAAAATAAAATACTTATAAAGGCATAGTGTGTAGGTATAGATTTACTGCATATTTATGATGTGTATAAAAAAAGACATTTTAGTATTTGCTATTTTAAATGTGACAATTAATCTGTACGTATATAACATCTGGATTTTAAATGTGCTATTTTAAATTAGTACCGCGTAGTGGTAAATCTTTACATAACTTCAGCAGCGACAAAATATTTGAATGAAATTTAAAAAAAAAAAAAGGCATCCTCAGCCGCGCAGGGGAGGGGCACGCTCCAGTGGTAGCAGCACAAGGCTCCAAGGCACGCTGAGTCAGAGCCACCTGCGATGGATGGGGCGGGGGCTGCGGCGGTTTTGGTTGCTGCCCGACACGCGAATCCACGAATCTATCCCATCCCATCCCATCCTATCCCCCACGCCCGTCCCCACCAGCAGCACACGGAAAAGCAGCAAAAGAAGAAGCGGCAACCACGCGACGTGCGGACGAGGCGAACGCGCGCCCACCCAGAAATTCCCCCACCATCCGAGCGATCCGACCGGCCGCGGAGATACGGAGCCGCCCCCGCGCACCACCCCCACGACCTTGGAACTTCCTCCTCACTCTCACCTCCCGGTCACCGCACCCACGCTCTCCTTAACCATACTAATCTCCCCCGCTCCTCCCCTCCATAACCACGGTTAGTTTCTGGGGCTGCCTTCTTCTGACTGACTGTCTATATAGCTCCCTCCCCGGCTGCTCATCCGCCGTTCTCCTCCCCTCCCCTTCGCTGTCCTGTCCGCTGCTCATCCTTCTTGATCGCATGAGACGGACAGGCTGAGAGAAGCTGGTTTGATTGGTTGGGTTGGGTTGGTTGTGATCACCATCATGAGCTGCAACGGCTGCCGGGTGCTGCGGAAGGGGTGCAGCGACGGCTGCGTGCTGCGGCCGTGTCTGCAGTGGATCGACGCCGCCGACGCGCAGGGCCACGCCACCGTCTTCGTCGCCAAGTTCTTCGGCCGCGCCGGCCTCCTCTCCTTCATCTCCGCCGTCCCCGACGCGCAGCGACCTGGTACGTATGTATGTATGTATGCATGTCGTATCGCATGATATCACGGCTAAGCTAGGGCCGGCCGACCTCTGCACGTGCGTGCATCGTATACCTGCACGCGCGAAGCGAGATGACGGAGCTGACCATGTCTGTCGCTGGCTGGCTGCGCGCAGCGCTGTTCCAGTCGCTGCTGTACGAGGCGGCGGGGCGGACCATCAACCCGGTGCACGGCGCGGTGGGGCTGCTCTGGACGGGGAACTGGCACCTCTGCCAGGCCGCCGTCGACACCGTGCTGCGTGGAGGCTCCATCGGCCCGCTGCCGGAGCTCGCCGGCGCCGGCGGGGACCTCTACGGCGCCGCCAGGCGCAACGGCGGCTGGTCGACCTTCTCCACGGCGAAGCGGGTGAGGAAGGCCGAGGTGCCTGCAGCCCCGTCGTGCGACCTGGGTCTGTGCCTCAGCCCCGGCTCTCCGCCGGCGGCGGGGGAGAGGAGAGCAGCGCTCCGGCGGCCGGGAACGCCGTCGATGAGCTCCGACGAGTCCGTCACCACAACCGGCGGCGAGAGGGATCCCGTGCTGCTCAACCTTTTTGTCTGAGGCCCGGTCATCAAGCCAGCTACAAGCTAGCTAATCCTAATCCGTTGCTTGAGTGACCACCGTGTACTGGATCCCGGCGGTGAAGCAGTAGTGATTTTTTTTCTCGCCGGCGAGCCTAGCTAGCTTCTTATTCTTTTCCTCCCCTTTTACTAGTCTTGGTTTTTGCCGTGTACGTAGAAAAGAAATTACCGGCCGGCCTGGACGCCCCGTTTGCGTGGGCGAGATGACAGCGCCGGTGGCCACCTCCTGCTCCAGTAACCTCTTTTTTCCCTTTTGGTTCCTTTCAATTATATATAAAACCTTCATTGAGCTTTATATATTTATTATTAGTAGCATCACTTTTACGCTCATCTTTTTATTCATCTCCATGACTCAGGTTGTGGAGCTGCAGGCAGGTTCATTTCAAACAAAGGAAAATATGTACAAATCAATTTCATACCAGGACTTAGAACAAAGAATTGGACCCTAGGAATTCCAAAGAAAAAGGCTATTATGCAGAAATGGTAGAGGTTGATATTAGGAGGGAGTATGTTTCTCGGGGCTAAACTTTAGCCCCTAGTTACATCGGATGTTTAGACATTTATTATAAATAATAAACGTAGTCTATAAATAAAACACATGCATAATTTTGGACTAATTTGTGAGATGAGTCTAATTAATTCATGATTAGTCTGTGTGATGCTACTCATTTATTATCTTGCGGATTAGCTCTCATTTATGAAATTAATTTTTTAATTAATTCATGTTTAATACTTTAAATTAGTGGCCCCATCTAAACAACTCCTGGTGGTTTCTTCCTTTCATGTGTACTACTAGTACTCCTATATTCTTCCCATGCCTTTTGTTCGTTCTGTGAGTTGCTAGCAGTGCACTGTGCAAGTCCTACAGTCACTTGCAATCATCAAGCGGATTTGGGGTATAGGGAACAGGGCGCCGCGTAGGTTAATGACGAGGTATTGACGCGGCTGGTCGCGGCACGCTAGCCGAGTATACGATCGAGAGAGAGCGCATCAGTGGCCGACACGGATGCTCCAAAGTCCTCCTACTTGTTGTACCGCTCGTACGAAAGGACAAAGCCCCGCACGTCGCACGATGCAGCACACGTACGACCATCTTTTAACACAGAGCCCCGCACCTCTTCATTAGTTGTGATCGCTATCAGGCTAGCAAAAGCATCAGCTTCGCGAGGCAGCCGGCTCGCCATACGCTTTCTTTCATGCGATTTTCCTCTCCCGCGCGCGACTCCCGCCCAGGTCGCCGCCCACACGTCATTGCGCGCCCCCGTCGTCGCACCCTCGTCCTGCCGCGCTCTCTCCTGCCATGCCGCGCCGTCACCCGGCTGCCCTCGCCCTGCTCTTGCCTTGCCGCGACCTCGTCGGCCCTGCAAGGGAACTGGTCTTTTATCATTATCAAGAGCTGAAGGTGTTACTGTCTTGACAATATGATTTTCTTTTATAAGCTGTCATTGAATATTGCTGTCAGTTCTCTCTTCTTTGATTAAATTACAAATCAGAAGAAAGATCTTCAAACATCAGCTCTGCTGGAATTATGAGAATTTGCAAAATATATCAGACATGGAATTTGTGCTTCAGATTAGACAGAAAGGATGCCACAGATAGTTAAATGCAACAAACATATTAGATAGTGCTAACTCGGTGCGCATTTGGATATGATTATTTATCAGCAAATCACAACTAATTAAGCAAATACCAAAGCTGTTAAGGTTTAATCGCGTCAGGTTTCAGTAGTACTTGTCAGTCACGGCGGCAGCATCCCAAATCGTCTCGTCGGACTGAACAAGCAGAAAAGAAATCACCTTGCCAAGGAAAACAATCTGACGTGGAGGTGATTTAAAAATGGATAGTCAAATTTGTAGAATCTGTTGGTTAGCCCATGGTTTAAGAAGTTTTCTATTTTTTTACCGTGCATGTAAAACTCCAAATTTAACTAGGATTATACCTAGGCTTTTGGAGTTGCTCTAAGGGCATTCTCAACCCAATGACTATAATGATGTCTATAATATTAAATAAGTTATCATTTAGGATGAAAGATGATGGGGCAAGTGAATAAATGAGAAAAGAGAATGAAACTATGTCTTGCATGAGACATGGTTTCTACACAACATCCAAGATATCATGTGAGATAAAGTAGCATTAAATTGAAATATGGAATAGTAGTGTTTGCATTGGAAGAATAGTGTCTAGTACTAGTTTCTTGATGATGGAGGAGTTTATGGAAACTATATCTAGTGTTATGGGTTGGAAATGCCCTAACAACTATCCCGGGTTTCCATGCGTTTTCACCCAAAGGGGCCTGTATTAGAGAGGTGGTAGCAGGCTTTAATCCCATTAAAAGGCATATCATATAGACAAAATTAGTGACGTGGTATGAAATTTATGACGAGACAGAGGAGTTGAATTTTACAAGATGAAACTTGGTGTATCTGGTTACCTGACTATGAAACTAGATTTAAAACTTCACCAAGAGTAATTTGTTTCGTTTCTACATGTTCAACTCTTATTAGTCATTTAGATATAATATTTAAGTGATATTTAGCATATGAAACCGTGAAATAAAATTTTCTATGAGGAACACATTTCATTCATCAATATAAATAGATTTTGATGATATAGTACTATTCAAAACTACACAATGAGATCATTCACTGAGAATGATCTAACCATTTCTATATATATATGGACATGAAGTATATCAAAATAATTAAACAATGTTACAATTGGTTAAGAATAAAATGTAGGAAAGAATATTAGATTAAGAATGGTTGTGATGGCTTGAAATAATTAAATAAGTAGAAAATAACTTTATTTTGGGACAAAGGGTTTGGTGGTAGAAATAGCTCATTTTGGAACGGAAGGAGTCAAAAAATATTTGCTCTGTTTTAAAATATAAATAATTTCTTGAATTTAAATATTGATTTCAAAATAGAAGCATTTATAACACTATTTTTATTACTATTTATCTCATTTATCACTTCATATTTATTTATATTAATTTTATTCCCCCACCTACTCTCTTATCCTCACATATTACTCATTTATTATGGGACACCGCAGTTTTAACTCTACGGTGTTGGCTCACCAGCGTAAGAAAGAAAAAACGGAGATGATGTTATATGTCTTCTTCGACAAAAACTAATATAAAAATCCATGAATTTTTTTTAGGTTTCAATACTTGAGAAAGTTAGATTTTGAATGGTCCATGAGAATTCAAATTTAAAAGAGTATAAACAAACAATAATTTGAAGAATTTTAAAAATATCATACGGTTGTGGGTCAGATTCCAGTAGTCAATTAGAAAGGTGAACTCGAGCTTAACTGGTTCGGAGGAATTCAACTCATATGAATAGAAAAGGTTGAGAAGTAGGAATATATGCTCACATTTATCCATACTATTTTTTCAATAGGTTGAAGTGTATGGAAATTTTCTTATATTTCTCTATACGACTTGTAAGGAAAGAAATGTTTTTTTGGTTTTATGTACTCTATTCCTACAAACTAAATGGCCTTTATGTAAGCCCAATTCTTTGTGTATCCTCCAAACCAAATGGACTCTTAAGTGAGGGAGTTTCTCATGGCATGCTTTACAAATGTAAGTGTTCCTCCTACACTGTAAGTGACTTTGAGACCTCTGTACGAAATATTGGCATAGCTGTTAGTAGGCCTGCCAATGGATTTCGATCCAATCCAAATTCACTCCAATCCATCTCTCATTTCTTTACTAGCTAGTCTACCAAACCAACTCATCCTAATTATTTTTCATTAGGATCCAATCCAAATCAATCCAACTTTATTTTTAGTCCAACCCACACCAAACCATTTAGTTAAAATGGATCCAACCCACTCTAGTAGAATGGATGCACCCATTTGATATGTGTAAACTCGGACCTAAAATTTTAAAACTCGCGTTCACACTAAAAATTTATCAAATTTGACTGAAATTTGGTGGGATGATTTATTATGTTTAAGAGCAACTTTGTGCAAATTTTAATCAATTTCTACATGTGGATCCCACGTATGTCTATTATCTTATCCATTATCTACCTAATTAAAAGATCCATTTGCCCTCCACGGGTTAAATCCATTTAAAACCTAAAATCACCTAACCAAACCCAGTCCATACCAATCCATCTTTCTCTATAACCCAACCCAATCCAATCCATTTGCACCCAACCAAAGACAATCCAAATTAAAACCCAACTCATTTAGTCCATATCCATCCAACCCATTAGCATGCCTAGCTGTTAGTTGTATTTTGAAATATAACATACTGCTTTTTTTAAAAGGGATTCTTTGTAGCATAGCACATTTGTCTCACAAAGACTTTATGGCAATTAATATTGAAGTTTGCTAAATTAGTAGACAAATATATTGGAATATGTTAAAGTATTATATATATAATATATATATATATATATATATATAGAATTTGTTAAAGTGGAAGGTATTCTAGTATTTCTTATTTTATACTAGTATAGTATATGAGATGGGTTAAAAATAGACTTTTTTTTTGCATGGAAACTTGGAAAGAGTGCAAGATGGTCATGATATTGGTTCCTCTTCTAGCTTAAGGGATATATTAATGTACATTATGTACTCCATTGCAATAATATTTACTTATTGGTGATATTAAGATAACCAATTAAGCAAATACTGATGATGTGATACTGTATGATTTTGATTCCGTGGAATCCATCCAGATGTGCAAGTTGAAGGGAAACATTACCGTTGACCCAAGGTTACACAAAACTTGAATGGCGTTGCACCCATATTCTCTTATAAATTACTCCCTACATTCTTATATATTCTTATATTGTAAGAGTTATGTCTCGATAAAAAAAAATCTGTAGCTCTTTATCCATGTATTTAGATTACAAATGAATTTCAACTATAGGTCAAACATCAGTGTAGTCTTAAGCTCGCCTTGTATCACATTTAATAATAATGCAACTATGAATTTGAATTTTAAACTATTCAAAAACAATTAATGAATATTGAGCTTAATTTTACGTGGTGCTAGATAAATCGATCAGAGTATATTTAGATTATTTTAAAGAAAGCATAGCATGGGGGAAATATCTTTATGAAAGTGCAGTTAGCCCCCCACACTCACGTGCGGGTGGGGGTGGTGTGTACCTTCCTTGCAATAGAGAAACATTAGGTTTTAGTTTAACCCATGTAAAAACGTTGGCTCTATCAGTATCACCGTTAATAAGTCTCTTTATAGCTAGCACGGTTTGCATGTTGAACGTGCATATCGGGGGCACACATTTGGTGGTCTGGTGGCTGGTGCACTCTAGTCTTCGATGGTTCTATTCTCAACACCACTAAATTAGTCTTTATATTATCCGTACTAAGATATTAGTAATCATTAATCCTATAAGTTGATCCAATATTCCTAACTTTATCTGTCAGAAAGCTAAGAAAAAAAATAAAACTAGGGATATTTGAAACAAACATCTAAGGGTTGTTTAGTTGCCTATATAAAGCTTGACTCACACCAACACGTGCAGCCGAAGGTCTGTTTTGTTGGCTGCACGCTCATCCGAGCCAGGCTTTGCTCATATAAAAATCATCCCATGGCTAGACCTGTGAGAAACATAGTGGTCAAGCTTTGCTATGTAACCAGACTTGCATGCAAGTGCTAGTGTAGCGGTGGATGACGGGGATGTAACAGTAGATACAAGCAATGCGCCTCTCACCCTCGCTCTCCCATTCCCCAGCAACGGTATGGAAGAAAAGAGTCCATATCATTGCTAGTACCATCGTCCCTTCAGGAGCTTCAAGCTTTGATGATGGTTCCCAACGGCTTTCTAGATCGCACATAGTCATCGTCCTTGGCACAATACCTCTACTCCTTCCTCGTCACCGCTGCAACCGTTTTTTAGCCATGGAACCATGAGATCCAATGACCATAAGATCGCTATCGTTAGATCTGATGGTCTTGAGCTCGTATCCGTCAGATCTAAGTAGTGCCAACAACTATCGGAGTGGCGAATAATTGGTGTGATGGAGCATGGCCAATGGAGCGGTGGATGACGAAGATGAGGAGAGGAGGGGATTCCTATTTCCTTTTTTCTGCTTATATTTTTCCTTTTTATATATCTTTGCTATTATTGCAATGATACTATACGAGCATGATATCAAAGTGATAGGAATACATCTAATTGGTTAATTTTAGTGATACTATGATTTTTTTCAATGTGCAATGTTATAGGGGTAACCTCACCTGCGGAATAAAAAAGTGACCTCACTTAAGTGTATACAACCAACCTATCAAAAATCTATATAGGTAACCGGACTAAGGCCTCGTTCGGCAGTGGAGGAGATAAGGGTTATTACCCGACACGAAAAATGTAATAGATTAGTACATAATTAATTAATTATAAGTTATAAAAAATATATAATAGATTAATATGATTTTTAAAATAACTTTTTTATAGAATTTATTTTAAAAATACATCATTTAGCAGTTTGAGAAACGTGCATGCGAAAAACGAGTGAATTTAAAAACTTACGAGAGGGTGCCGAACAGGGTCTAAACCAATGTAAACAAATGAATAACTACGATGTATGTAATTTTGTACATACTGGTGTATCGTGCCTTGAGGTGAGGGACAATAAGAAAAGTTGGCGTTGGATATATTTCCGTCGAGTTGGAGTCCACATCCGCAAGTTGCAAAGCCTAGCGACCCAGTGGCGTCGCGGCGTGCAGCAGGAGGTGGGGCCAGACATCAGCGCCAAAAAGGAGTCGAGAGGTGCCGCGCGGCCGGAAAGAGCGGACGCGCACCGCAGCTCGTACCTGCCACCTCCGGTGGGCCCCACACCAAAATATCAGTACCACCGAACGCGAACCCGGATCCTGTTCTACACACACAGCAGGAGGAGGTTCCAGCGCACGCCCGCTCCGAGAATCGCCAGGTTTTTAGCTCGTTACGATAATAAATAAGTCGAGCCGAGTCGAGTCCAGCACTACGCGCGAGCGAGGAAATGGTTGTGGCGTGCGAGCAGAGAAACGAGACCGGAATCAATCACTGTGTGGGGGTCGGCTGTCCGCGACGCCGGGGCCAGGGCGTCGTCGCCTTACGCCTCTCGGTTGGAAGGAATCGCTGCCTCTGCGTCGGTGTGGGGGGCAAGCAGCAGCTCCGCTACAGTGTACCGCTAGGGGAGTGATTGATAAGATTTGCGGTGCGATCACGTTGCGTGGTGGTATGGGAGTTGGGGAATGTGAGCGGAGTGGAAGGAAGGAAGTTTCGCCGCGCCTCCCCGCGGCTCGGAGGGGCGGGTCCCACCCGCGTGCCACTGCCAAGAGATGAGGGATGTCGCCGCCCGCCTGGACCTTTTGGTCTTTGTTTTTGCTTTTCCACGTCTGCCCGTCTGCTCTACGGCACATCTCTTCGTCTCTTCCGAGCCGTCCACGGTAAAGTATAAAGGTGCAGTTTACGTGTGACTAAACTTTTTAGCTCTCACATTAAATATTTAAATACTAATTTAAATTATTAAATATAGATTAATTAATAAACTAATTTTATAAATATATGCTAATCCACGAGACGAATTTTTTAAGCCTAATTAATCCATAACTATAGCATGTTTACTGTAGCATCACATAGGCTAATCATGGATTAATTAGACTCAATAGATTCGTCTCGCGAATTAGTCCAAAATTATGGATAAATTTTATTAATAGTCTATGTTTAGTATTTATAATAAGCGTCTGAATATTCGATGTGACAAGAGACTAAAAATAAGTCTCTTGTCCCAAACACCACCAAAGTATGTGAATACTGTAGTATTTTTTTATCTGGTGGAAACTTATAGGATCTGATCATCATCATGTTGAATGAATCCAAACGAGATACTTGCAAAAAAATAATTTATAAATAAAACTTTTAATTACGTGTTCTTACCGATCTAAAATTCAAAGTAAAAAATAAACTAGGATTTAAAAAACTCAAAATCAACTCTAAGTTTAAGGTTAAAATTCTAATTTTTCTCTCATAAACATAACAAACAACGAAAAAATGGAGGTGCCCATCTGTTAAAAATAATATAACTTTAGAGTTTAAACTTTATTTTAAAATAAATCAAATTTTCACTTCATATCTATTATTATCGGTTTGTAAATCTAGAAATTTTCACTTCAACCCTACCTATCCACCAACTACCACGACTTTTACGTTGAATAAGATGCATTTTAGTATTTTACTCCTTGTATGTTTATTATGCAATAGGGTTATATGTCACGCCCGGAGTTTTATCCCAAGCCTAAATTCGTAAAGAAATTGTAAATAATAATTGGCTTAATCAACTCAGGAAAAATCCCTCTAAAAGAAAGTAATTTAATTAAATTGAGATTCCAAATCGATTAACTGGATTTAAACTCAGACTGAAGAAATATAAAATTTGGCCAAACAAATCAATTTAAAATTGGCAAAAGTGGGGCTTTTCTTTTCCCTTCTTTTTCCCTCCCTCCTCAAATTGGGCCGAAGTCCAATTTGCCTCCCTCTTTTTTCCCCTCCTCCTTCCTCTCCTTCCTCCCCTCTCGGGCCGGCCCAGCCGAGCCGGCCCATCCTCTCCTTTCTCCTCTCCGCGCACCCCTCTCCCCGCCCGGGTCGCCTCGGCCAAGCGCGCCTCCCCCGCCACGCCTCGGCCCAGCTCCGCGCCATGCGCCAAAGTCTGGCCTTCCTCCCCGCGCCGGTCGAACCGAGTCCGCGCCGAAGCCGCCGGCGCCGACTCCACCTCCGCCACGCCGCCGCCGAATCCGCGACGTGGACGACGCGGTCTCCAACCAGCTCCCCGCCCTAACCGCACCACCTTCCCCTATAAATCCCCCTCTCCCGAGCGCCGCCGCCGCTTTTCCCCGTCCGACCCGAGCCGCCGCCGTGCCGCATCACCTCGCCGCCGCCACCTAAACTCACCTGAGCACGTTCAAGTGTAGTGGAGTCGTGTCTTGTGGGCACAATAGTACACCTCTGATCAAAGTATAACCTATTCGAATAGCCGTGCCCACGGTTACGGGCGAACTCCCAGCTTCCCAGCTTCACTATGATTAGTGAACCTTTAATGACTTGGGTAAACTGGTTTTCACTTGGGACTACTGCAACGTGGTGTAACGTTGAGTAGCGGTTGGGCCTGTTGCAACGTGGTTTAACGTTGGACAGTGTTGTGGTATTTTACAATTGTTATTTACTTATTCTTTAATGCATTTAATTACCTTTATTCGGTTTATTCTCTGTTATTTATTTAAGTGCTGCTTTATTGCAACTAATCCTAAGCCTGTCCTTGATAATCCTTATGCATCATTTATTACCCTCTTTTCCGTGCTACTTGTTGAGTACGGTGGTTTGTACTCAGCCTTGCCCAATTTCCTCCTCCAGAGTTAGAAGTGGAATCCGATGGAGGTGACTCTCAGGAGTGAGCTGGTGTGCCGTCGAAGCTTTGCCTGTGGACTAGAGCCGTACCCGCTGGAGCTAGTCTACCTTTCTTTCCGCTGTATTTTCGTTAGAATAAGTGTTATTTTCAGTTGTTTCTAAGAACGATGGTTATGTAATCAACATTGTCTTTTTGTGTACCCTGGCTGGTCCTGGACAGGGATTTTAATACACAATTAAGTTCAGAAATTCGTGTGAGAAATTTATAGGCGTGACATTATATGAGTCATCTTTAGGTGCAATAGAGAGACTAAAGACATGCATAATGTAGGTCATTTGTATGAGGGTTTCACAGTGCTCTTACGTGACGAGTGGTCTCAACTCGTTATATAGGAGGCTCTTACGTGACTAGTGGTCTCAACTCGTCATACAGGAGCCATGCTACTGTGGAGGAGAGAGAGTGTGTTTCTGGCCGAAAGACGTGTGTCTTTTGGAAGAGTTGAGTGGCCTTGTCGGAGCCTGGTGAATCCACGCTCAGTACATGCGTTGGGAGGGTGAAGACACATGGGGAGGAGTGGGGACAAACCTGCGCTGTCCTGCCCGAGCTGCGAGATGCGCCGCTGCCATCGCCCGATAGCCGCCATCATCACCATATACACACCACAGGATCCATTTTGCTCGAGCTCCACACCGCTGGATCTGTGCTGCACAACCGCGCCACTGGATCTGCGCCACCATTTGATGGCTTTTGTCATCGCTTGATGTGCACCGCCCATACTAGATCTGTGCCACCACCGGCAGGGAGAGGAGGCATACTATGGGGAAGAAGAGGAGAACCCTTTGCTTGCTCTTACAAATGGTAATAGGGATTTTTTGTGGTTTTGGGGATAGTATACTAGTTTGTGATTTTCGAGGTCCTAGTTATAAAATCTTAGACTAACATGTAAATTTAGAAAAATTAAATATCGAAAAGTAAATGATAGGTCACAACTATAAAACATCCTTACTTGGATACTTGCTTAGTAGAGTCGGTATCCTTATCCCATGTGGCAGCTTCTCTCCTGTTGAAACTACTTGTAGAGCTATACAACACTGTTAATGTCCTAAGTGGTCTCACTATACCATGTAAATGAAACTACACGTACCAAGGGACACTCTTTATACTGACCACTCTAAATGGGACCCACAATATTTTCCATTCATCCTCTCACTTTACCTCTACATCAGATCCACTATTCATGTTTTATCATCTAGTAATAATTAAAATATTAATCTCAAAAAAATTTAAATAAAATGAAGAGTCAAAACCAAAAACTGATGAATTTTGTCGATGATTTGGATGTCGGCAATATATATGGGGTGGCTAGCGAGGCGTAAAGATCGATGGTTAGGATGAAGACACAGGATTACCCAGGTTCAGGCTCTCGACTAGCGCGATAATACCCTACTCCTGCTTGGTGATTGTATTGGATTGTGGGCAGATCAACTAGAAGATAGCCGATCTGAATATACCGTCTGTCCGACCGTCCCCATGAGAGGTGCCCCCGTCCCCCTTATATAGTAGGGGTAGGGCTTATAAATGAGTCCTAATCTGATGAGACTAAGATCTATCCTAATTCGGTTACAACTCGGATCTGGTATAGGTGGCATGCAATCCAGCCGTAACCAAACTCCGGTTGATACCATACAGATATAATCTCCTTCCTATTCAGTACCCCTACGACTGTATGTATACATATAGTTTACGGATACCCCTAGTAAAGGTATTCCACAGCAGCTCCCGGAGTCGTACATAGCCGCGCAAATCATCCGTGTAGATTATTGATCATCAGACGTATCTTCACACAGTATGCTTGACGTTATACGAGTGCTTCCCGGACGCTCCTGGAGTGCTTCCCGAGTGATCTCGAGTACTCTGTGATGATTGTAGAGGCTGTGGATGGCTCCGAATGGAAGAAAGGAATAGGTGCATCGAAGATGCACCTATTAGGTGTAGCCCCCCGACTCTATGCTTAAATGCCTTACAATTAAACATAGAGTCTTTTCGAGACTGTATACTAAAAAGGCTTAGGTGCATCGGAGATGCACCTAATAGGTGTAGCCCCCGACTCTATGCTTAAATGCGTAACAATTAAACATAGAGTCTTCTATGGACTGTTACCCAAGAGATGTTTCTCGAAGTTTCGAGTTTTCTGACTCGAGCAACACTATTCTGAGTGCTTTCGGACCCGAGTGGTACCCAGCTCTGGTTGCTCTCTCCGAGCGATTTGAACCCGAGTGGTTTGGAGATGGTTTTTTATGCTGTGTCTCTCTAGACATACAACCTTTGGCTATGTTCTGCCCATGGGGTAGGTTACGCCAACTGGCTTAACCGTTACAGCCGAGTAGTTAGTACCGAGTTTATTCGGGTTTACTCAAAGTTTAGGCACAGGTTGAAAAGCGCAATTAAGTGGCATGGGCGATATCAACCGACGCCTGCCCGTGTGTGGCCATGGGCCCATAACATAGGCGTACCGTTGATTCTCGAAATGTGAGAAATCACGAATTTTATGTCACCATTTGGGCCTAGCGAACCATAAACTCGCAACGTCCTCGTTGACATGGTATCAACTATGCCAGCACCGAGTTTTATGCATCGGTTCGCTAGGCCCATGAAGGGACATAGTAACACTTAGTCGGTTTTGGAGATTTTGAGTCGTTGAACTGTTTTAGTTCGGCGATTTTGGAGATTTGGTGCGATAGAGCACCCGTGCCACAGTAGCCAATCTCGAGGCCCGACTTAATGTAGTCAAAGCTACTCGGGACCGGTTTGCTTCTGCAGCCTTGGCGATCTTCGGGTCATTCGAGACTATGGCGACCAGCTTCAGCTCCATGCCACCCAAATAAAATCCTTGAGAGGCTTTAAAGAGGTACCCGGGCGCGTGGTCGAGGAGGTGAGGGACATGGCGATGATTGCAGCTCATCAAGCCTTCGCCATAATAAAGTCCCTTTGTCTCTGGGTAGTCTTTTTAGCCACCATCGAAGATTTTATAGCCGATTGTGACTCGGAGAAGGTGTTGGCGCTAGTGGAGGAGGCTGAAGCCGGTGCCGACTCCATAGTTCGGACATTTAACCTGCAAATAGGAAATATAGCCATTAGCAGTAACCTGTCTTTTGCAAGACATTTGTTTGTCTGTAATGTAAATCGTTTTGCTATTGCTTCAAGTCTTTATTCTGATTTAGATCTCGTAATCTGAAATGAGCTGTGTGAACTTATGCTGTGTACCCATCCCGACAGCCCCCGAGTAGATTTAGCCAGGGCGGAGCGTAGAGTATACTCGGTTTGGTAAGGTAAGTAGGGCGTAGCCGCAAAGTTTGTTTAGCTTTATTTAGATATTGATCTCGTGATCGAAAAAGAGCTTTTAAACAACATACTTCAAAAGAATCGTATGACATGATACGGTGTAGCCCCCCGACTGGCTTGCTGAGGGTAAAACCACTCGGCGCAGGTAGTCAAAGGATGGAGAAAGAAGAAACTTTTACAGAAAATGTACTAAGTATGAAAGGGACTTAATTGTTTGATATTCCATAAGCTCTCTCGTTGATGGCGATGATGACGACCGACATACAGATGTGATCCCGATTTGGTGGTGATGATTCTGATGTCAAAAGGAGACGTGGCCGACATGGTAAATAGATTACCACTTAGCGGCGACGAAGTTGATGCGTCCAACACGGTGGCGGTGCATGCATTCGGTGTGGTGATGGGATCACCACTCGGCGAGGATGAAGTCGGGTGTGGCCGACTTGGCGAAGATATCTCCATTCGGCCAAGATGATCTTGGTGGTAACGAAGTTGACGAAGAACCTACGTCCTTCTGTTGGAAACTAGGGTCACTGATGACCACTCGTTTCGTTTTGACCACTCGGCAGAATCCAATCATGCTTGGTGTTAGTCTGTTTACTAGTAGTCTTTTACTGTTGTATGTCTCTTAGTCGTGAGATGAGTTGGCTTTGCGGCGTGTGCCCATCCTGACAGCCCTCGGGCGGACTTAGCCAGCGTAGAGCGTAGCGTCGTTTACCCGATTCGGTACAGTAAGTAGGGTGTAGCCACGAAGTCGTATAACCGTATGCAGATGTCGATCCAGTAAATAGATGAAGAGCTCATGAGTAGTAGATTTAACTTTCCTGATTCTTGTCGTCCGAGTCATCGTGCCGGTCGGAATGAGATGTAGAGACTGCATCTGCCGATGCAGCATAGGTGTTAGCCATGTCAAAGAGATCCTTGACTGTAGTTGGCTTTTTGCGAATGAATTTCGCAATAAATGACTCATCTTTGACGCCTTTGCGAAAGACGGCGATGACCATATCATCCTTGACGTCGAGGATAGAATTGCGAACCTCAGAGAACCGTTTGACATAGGCCTAGAGAGATTCGTTCTTCTTCTGTTGGATCTGGTAAAGGTCGTATTTGGGTCGTGGCCTATCGTAAGTGCCCTGGAAGTTGGCTATAAACCGATTGCGGAGCTCTGCCTAGGAGTCAATAGACTATTTGGGAGCCCCAACAACCAATGTCTAGCTGAGTCATCCAAAGCGATTGGTAGATAGTGGGCCATTGCTTTAGTGTCGCCGCCACCTGCTAGGATAGCCATGGTGTACACCGTTAGCCAATCCTTGGGGTCGGTGGAGCCGTCATACTTCTTGATACCAGTCGGCCTGAAACCAGTCAGCCAAGTAAGCTGGCTTAAGTTTTTTGTGAAGGCTGCTACACCGTCGACCATGTTGGTGTCTGAGCTCTCGGGTGACCGATGCCTAGACCCCCAGCTATGGCTCCGATGTTCGCGGTCCCGATGACGACCTTCTTGGCAAGCTTGACGTTGATGTTCGTTCTTTCGACGAAGGTTGAAGCTATCTTCCTGGTGGACACGCTTCTTCTCGGCCTCAAGGTCTTGGCGTTGTTTATCCAGTCGACGGATTTCGTCATTGAGGCGGCGTTGCTTACTGGCTATGTCCTTCCTCTGCTCGGGGTCGGGAGATGCTCGGCGCGATCTGTATCGGTCGGTGGCCGAGATCCGGATGGTCGTTTGGAAACGTTCGATCTAGATCAGGGTGACCTAGTCGACTGAGCCTCCGACCGTACCGATGGTGTTCCCGAGTTGCATTGCAACGAGTGTTGGACCGCAGCTGTTGTCACCATTGCCTTGATCTTGTTGATGGTTTCAACCATCGATGGATCTTGCTGAGGTAGCTGCTGAACGACGTCGCCGAGTAGATCCACCGCCGCTTGGAGGTTTTGTTGAGGGGTCTTATAGACTGCATGCCCCTCAACCCGAGTGTGGAGTAGATCGCGTTGCACTTTGCGCGGTTGGCTCCTTAGTTGTTTGCGAGATTGATTCTCACGTTGTCGTCTTGCTTCATCTTCAAGTCGATGGCGTTCGTCTTCCTGCCGCTGTTCTTCGGCCAACTTGGTTGCTTGCTCCCCTTAGCGCTTCTCCTCAACCTCGTTCGTTGTTGCCCAAGTGATGGTGAAGACCTCTCTAGGGGGAACGAAGCTTCCCGAGCTGCTGTAGGTGTCTGATGCGGCGACTCGATTAGTCGGCTTTGCATTGACCTCGATCCCGAGCGGCAGAGGTGCCGACTTAGGAGGCGGCAGCTCGGTGTGGTGAGATCTAGATTGGATGTCATCTTGAAACAACGCCGAGTTGCTTGGTTCAAAGCGGCACACATCCTCCTTAGGCCCAGATGAATCTCAACACGTGTAGGAGAGCGCACCACCCTGATCGGCGAGTAAGTTGATGCCGCCAAACTTGAAGATTTGCCCCGGGACAAACTTTGTCTTCATGATCTTCGAGTTTGGGTCCATTGATCTCGTCGAAGACCTCGGAGTAGCTTCCCCTACCTGGCACGCCAACTGTCGACGATTTGGATGTCGGCAATATATATGGGGTGGCTAGTGAGACGTAAAGATCGATGGTTAGGATGAAGACACAGGGTTACCCAGGTTCAGGCTCTCGACTAGCGAGATAATAACCTACTCGTGCTTGGTGATTGTATTGGATTGCGGGCAGATCAACTAGAAGATAGCCGATCTGAATATGCCGTCTGTCCGACCGTCCCCATGAGGGGTGCCCCCGTCCCCCTTATATAGTGGGGGTAGGGATTACAGATAGAGTCCTAATCTGATGAGACTAAGATCTATCCTAATTCGGTTACAACTCGGATCCGGTATAGGCGGCATGCAATCCAGCCGTAACCAAACTCCGGTTCATACCATACAGATATAATCTCCTTCCTATTCGATACCTATACGACTGTATGTATACATGTAGTCTACGGATACCCCTAATACATGTATTCCACAAAGTTATTTTAGGATAGAGATAGTAATAAGTACTCATATTTCAAGGATAGAGATAGTAATAAGTAGTCATATTTTATATTACCTCTATTTCATAATGTAAGATGTTTAACTTTTTTGGTTGTGACTTTTGGCTATTCGTCTTATTCAAAAATTTAGTAAAAATATAAAAAATGACAAGTCGTGTTTAAAGTTCTTTTGATAATAAAGTAAGTCACAGCAAAATAAATTATATTTCCATCATATTTTGAGTAAGACAAATGGTCCAACATTACAAGGAAAAAGTCAAACATATTACATTATGAAATGGAGAGAGTAATAAAATTTAGACGTTAGGAACGATTCCATCTTAAGATGGATAGGAATAGCAAACATACTTGCCCTCCTTAGGGCATTCACAATAAAAACTATCTTGATTTCTATACTCTTTGATATCATGTCAATAAACTATCTCCATAATGTAACTTTTGTATCTTGTTATCACATGACCCACTTGTCTCTTACAGTCAGTCTTGTTTTACATCAAGACACTGAGTCTTAATCTAGAACTAGTTTCTTCGTTTCTATGTCTCTTAATAAATAATCTATCAGGGCATCCACAATGTAGTCAAAAACTAGTCCATAAGCAATAAAATATTTCATTTAGCCACCTAACAACATTGTGAAACTAGTCCATAATAAGAAAATAGTAAAAGCCACCCATAAGCATATGGGCTGCCCATAAAGGATAAAATATATTATTTATCTCTATTTTCTCTCTCCTCCTAATACTAGTTGCTATCTATATACATTGGAAGATAACAATAGTTATGGCATATATGTGTGGGTCCCATATATATGAACTACTTTTGCTATATACATTGTGGATATCCTCACACTAGCAAATAGAAACTACCCTTAGAGCTGCGCTGGGAGTGCCCAACTCAACTCGTGAAGGGCGCCGCGTATAGCAGGGGAAACAGTTTTTAGCGCATGGGTGTACATACACCCGTGTGCTTGCATGTTATCTAAATAGTCATCAAAAAATATGAAAAATTTGACCAAATAGATTAGTATGAGTTATATCACTTCACAAACATGCAAGTTTAAATTTCAACTTGTACAAGTTGTAAAAAAAACAAACAAAACTGAAACTAAGTATACGCATATTCATAATTGTTTAAATTTAAACTTGTATGTCGGTGGAGTGATATAACTCATATCAAACTATCTTGTCAATTTTTTATATATTTTAATGACTATTTAGATGGCATGCAAACAACTTGTTTCCGTATAGCAGTACTTCCGTGTAGGTGTATCCCCGACAGGCTAACGCGGCGATTCACGTGTCGATCGAGCTCATCGATCTGCAGACCCGGCGGCCGGCGCGTTTCGGCGCCGAAACCTCTTCTTTCCCCCCGACAGATGAGACAGCGGAATCGCGTCGCGTGACGTCTCCTTCCGCCCAGGAACGCGGGCCGTACGGCCGCTCGCGGCGTGGTCTCCTCCCATTCGGCCCCTGGGCGCTGGAGCCGCATGTCCCCATTTTCACGTGGGCGCCTGCACGCGCGCAGGCGCAGCCATGTGCCGCCACGTGAAGATGAAGAGGGCGGCTGGGCTGCCAAGCGTGGGGGCAGGCCGTAGCACCGGAGTCCGGGAGCGACTACTTGTCGCCCGGGGCTGCGTCCTGTGAACCTCTGACAGTGCTATAGTACTTGCGTGGCATCAGGTACATACAGGTCGGCTGGCCCTGCTACTAGTAGAGCCCGGAGCCGTATGTGAGGAGTCGGGCAGCGGCCGTACATGCCTGTGTTTTCATTTCACTAGGCGCCTGCCTGCCGGTCTCGATAGCCGATTAATTTTTCACACCCCTAGTAGTGATACATCGTGGCTGCCATGTTTCGCTTATTGGAATAACAAGAGAAACAGGGTATTGGCAGATAAAAAAATAACTTACGCATAAAAGTAATGTAAACCAAACTACAATAAAGAACAACAAAATCAATTCATAAATTAAGTTTTATAATTTGTAATTTGGCTTATAAGAAGCATTTATACACACACCATTAATATTTTATGTACTTTTTGGTGAGAAGGGGCTTGGATAATAAACACCACACCATAACTTCTTCTCATACGGTAATGCCTTGTGTAGTTCCTAAAAATTTCCCGTGTACATCTAATTTTTAAACACATGTATATTCATAACTGCTACAGTAATTCACATGTTCTAATGACTAATTAATTAGGCTTAAAAAATTTATCTCGTGGTTTCTTAACCCTACGTAACTAGTTTTTCAATTAGTCGTCGAAATAGTCTTTCAATATCCAGTCAAAACATCCGATGTGGTACCTAACCCAAAAATTTTCACGAACTAAACAAGCCATAACTCGTTATATCTAGTTCGCCTCCACCTCAGGACTAGCTCACCATCTCCTCAACTTCCTCTACTCTACTTTGTCAGCTTTTGGGTGACTTGTGACGAGGATCGGCAGCTCGTATCATCTCTTTTGCAATTGCTTATAATCCAAACTTTGAATTTTAACTTAATTTGGTCGGTTTCTCATCCTCGTTTATTTCACCACATTTGCTTTTGAACTGTTATAGACACTACAAAAGTTTCATCAATAAATTTTTTTTGCTTGTAAATAAATTGTTGCACTTTTTCTTTAACAAATGAAATGATGGGAACCGTTTCAACTGCTCAGGATTGTCTTCAGCTCGGGATTGTGCCCCTTAACCGTAAAACCGTTCAAGTCTAGGCTATCAGCGGTTTTGAGGACGAACTAGTACTGAATCCGTCGTGTAAACCATTAAAGGTCTAGATTTGCATTGGTTTTAACGATTGAAGGATATTATATACTCCCTCCGTATTTTTTTATATGACGCCGTTGACTTTTAAGTCGACGTTTGACCATTCATCTTATTCAAAAAATTATATAATTATTAATTATTTTGTTATAATATGATTTATTATTATAGAAACTTTAGTTATGCATTATATTTTTGCATATGGTCAAACGTGATTCTAAAAGTCAACGGTGTTAAAAATATGGAGGGAGTACCAGGTTTTATGGATAAGGGACACGGATGAAACTCGATCTGTCGAAGAACCTAAATTGGATTTTTTTTCTCTTAGCACGCTGATTTTGGAGCCATCGTAAAGCCCATTTTAAAGAAGAGTACGCACTGGTTTCACACATGTCAAAACCGGTACCGGCCCAAACCAACCCACTAACACCGCCTCCAGGCAAAAACTCTCTTGTGGGCTGGATTGAAAATGCAGCCCGGTCATTTCTACGTGGACAGCAACAGACCTGCTGCACTATAGACTAAAATAAAGACCAAACAAGCAAGTAAGCTGATATTCCACTAGAAATCGAGCCCAGATACTCGCCCCAACACTGATATGGAAAACCGAAAGGATAAGTCCACTTGAGGTCTCTTAACCTATTATCCAGTCCTGTTTTTGTCCTTGGGACGTAAAATCGGATAGACCGGTCCCTAAACTATCAAAACTACTGCAAAAGAGGTTCCTCAGTGGTTTTGGCCGACTTGGTGTCAACATGGCTAGTTTGACTAGGTCTTCGTCCCACGTAACATTGACATGACGCTTATCTGTAATTATATATTAGAAAAATAGTGGACCCACCTGTCAGCTATACCCAAAATATGATTTAAAAATGCCAGGCTCACGTGGGCCCATAGTCAGCTACCCAAAAGAAATAAATATGGTGGGGCTCACATGGGCCCCACATGTCTCCCTACCATATAGGCACCAAGTCAGCCAAAACCTTGAGATACTAAAAATTTATACTAAAATTCTTGATACCTTAGGCTACTTTTGAAGGATAATAGAAAAGTCCATCCTAAAAGTACTCTCTGTGTTATGGCTAAATATAGCAAGAGAGAGAGGTTGAGAGGGGATATTGTATTAAAGCAATACGGATTATGCCGCCTCCAACATCTACGTCTATTATTATTATTCATATTTGTTCTTGTGTTCGAACACAGGGATCGACAACAACATTTACTCCAGATCGGTGCCAATAGGCCACTAGGTTCTCAACATTAAGAAATCAAGTTTTGGTAATAAGGTTTCTTTTCTAGTGAGTACTCCCTCCTGTTCTGATTGGTTCAGATGTAAAAGTGGTAAAGAAATTAAATAATGGAAGATCGTAATTGGTCAGGGTTATAAGAATTTTTTGGAAAAATATTATTCTTTTTATGAAAAACCACAAAATTGGAGCCCGTTCACAGAAAATCGCCAAACTAGTGGCCAGTCGAACAGCCCTAGATCGATAGACGCCTATCGAACCGTGGAAGGGCGATGGGACCCACCACCTTGGCCTATCGAACTGCAGGACATTGATCCCACCGCCGTGTGCGTGCTGCGCCAGCGTGACCAAGTTCTGATGCAACGGCCTATCGAACGTTGGATGTTCGACAGGTCCTCCCGTCCAGGACCTGTCGAACTCCCTCTATTCGACAGGGTACTGTTCAGGACCTATCGAACTCCCTCTGTTTGATAGGCCCTATCGATCTTCAGTATTCGATTTGCCTCCTATCGACCTACGGATGTTCGACTGGCCACTTGTTTGGCGATTTCCGCGGGTAGACTCTAATTTCACGATTTTCCATAAAAAATAATACTTTCCCAAAAAATTCGGGTTACAAGGTGTGAAGTACCATTTATTATGAGATAAATTTGAACAAAAGTAATTATATTATGAGACAAGGGAATCCATAAATGGAGGAATTACACATACTTTTTGGGCTCTTCAATAGTGTGATTCATTTTTAAAAAATATACATTAGTTTTTCATAATACCATTTTAAAGAATCCATACGGTCAAAAATATTTGTTGTTTTGGACAAAACTTAGTAAAACTTCTAAAATTCCGACAAACAAATATTTCTTAAATTTTTAGTTTAAATACAAGACAAATGATATAAGTATATTGAAAAGTATCGTCATAATATCATAATGAGGCTTATAAATTTAATTTAACACAAAATTATTTGCCGGAATTTTATTAGTTTGACCCAACCTTATACTAAACAATAAGTATTTTTGACGGGGGGAGTGCATCGTTAAATAATTATCATATATTCTAGGAGTCAATTCATCCATGGACGGTGAGTTTAATAGATTTATTTTTAGCCTTCTCCTAAGAGCATGTATAATAGCAGGCTATAAACTGGTTAAATGCTTATGTGGAGAAGAGAGGAGAGCACAGAGAGGAGAAGTGGGCTGTAATCTTATAGCCAACTTAGTCGACACAGGAACCAAGAAACTACGTGAGAGAGATATGTGAGTCCTATATTTAATAATAAAGAGCTAACTATTATATGGTTGAGCTAAGAGAAGACCACAAGAGTCTTATAGCTAGCTTGTTGGCTATATTATTAGGCTTGCTCCGAGAGAGTACGTTGTACTGTTCCTTGTGATAGTATGATTGCGTGAACGTCTTACTATTCCTTGTGATAAATAGGAAAAAAAAGAGAGAGACAGCGAATGCGAAGACCACTATAATTTGTCAAGAAAGGAAATCAAGGTGAAGTGAGGAAACGTACGACCAAGAAACGCGAGGAGCAGCAGCAGGAAGCCAGGCGATAGTACAAGAGAAAGATGAAGCTTTGCTATGATGGTTATCGTGCCAAATTGAGGCACTGGTGGAGCCATGGAGGGTGCTTCAGCGCGTCCTGCTCCATGTCCAAACGCTGCTGCGTCGTCGTCGTCCCAGCACCGACGACCTTCACTGACGACGACGACGACCGCAATCTAGATGGCCGGTGCGGCGCCATCGTCGTCGCGCCGAACTGGGGGCTACCGGACTCCGTCGACGACGACGAGTTGCTCGTCCTGGAGTCCACGCTAGACGACGGCGCCTCCTTCTTGGTCGTCGTCGTCCCTATCGCCAGCGTGAGCTCCAGCTCGCTCTCGTCGACGACAGCGGTGGCAGCAGCAGCAGCCTGCCTTTCGCTCGCAGCGTAGGCCTGGCTCGACCCTGCCTCATTCTCCTCCTCTGCGTGATGCTCGTCTTCAGGTGTGCATCTGATGGCTGCTGGCATCGCCGTCGCAGAGCCGGCCGTCGTCATCATTAGCTTCTGTACTCGGTACAGCCGGTGCAGTTCCTGAACCTGCACAAGCTAGCTAGCTGCTGTTAGCTGGAGGGAGGCCTGAAAGCGAAATGCGTATGGATATAACTAAACAGAATTTGGAAGTTTCATGCTTCATATTCTGCACAACCACAACCTGCTGCTTGAATGTCTCCTCCTGCTTCAACATGGCCATCTTCATGTGTTCCTTCTCGTACTGCTTCAGATGCCTTGACATCTTCTTGTATACCCGGAGAATGCTGGCTGGCTAGTGAATCCAAAGTTTAAAGCGCAGCTTCTGCAAAATTCAGCAAGAGATCAACAGACTCGCTCGATCGGTACATGGACACGCTTAATTTGCTCTGCCATGGAAGTAAAAGGCTATCTTTGTAGATGCAAGAAAAACGGGAACCACTCACAGCAAGTGGAATTGGGACGCTTATCGGGATCGAAGCCTCGAAGAGCCTTGCAGCAGGGGCACTTAACTTTCTCAGCAATCTACAAGACCCTGTTTTAAAGGCAGAGAGAGAGACACAGAGACTAGCAATGGAGATTGCAGCCTCTATTGGTCATCACTGACTGCAATCTGAAGCATTTGAGAGGGAAAGGGAATGATGCCCGCACCACAAAATGTCAGGCAAAGAGCAGACTACAAAAGCGAGGAGACATAGCAACCCCCACTTGCTATAAATATGTGCATCCATGTATCTATCTATCCACAAATATATATACTGTAGATTTAAAGGAGGGCACTAACACTAGACTAGATAGAAAGAATCACACACCTCAACCAAGAGACAGGAACAGCTAGAGTAGCCAAGGCAGTTCACATGTGTGCATGCCTGCCTGCCTGCCCTGGAATCATGCATGGCTCCTCCCCACTCAGGAATGTATATGCAACAGTACGGACATTTCCTTTTATTCCACAATCTACTAGTACTAGTTGAAATGACTGATTAATAATTGCACATCTACTAGTAGTAAGATTGTTTAATGCCATTGTGGATCTGGGGATCTTGGTGATGTTTAGATTGAGAAAATTTTTAGAACAAGTATCATGTCGAATGTTTGATCGGATGTTGGAATGGGTTTTCGGACACGAATGAAAAAACGAATTTCATGGCTAACCTGGAAACCGTGAGACGAATCTTTTGAGTCTAATTAACCCGTCATTAGCACATATTGATTACTATAGCACTTATGGCTAATCATGGACTAATTAGGCTCAAAAGATTCGTCTCAAGATTTCTTCCGTAACTGTGCAATTAGTTTTTTAGTTTATCTATATTTAATGCTTTATTTAGGTGTCCAAAAATTTAATGTGATGTTTTTTAAAAATATTTTAGGAACTAAACAAGGCCTAAATGAAGTCGTCCTGGAGGGCTTCAAGTTAATTTGATGGGTCTATCTCTTCAAGCCTGAAATGCAGCATGACATTCAGTCAAGCAGTTTCAGGTAACGAACTTCTGAAACCGAAACAGATGACTTTTTTTGCCCTGACGATTGAGAGATGTATGTTAATTAGTGTTATCAACCTAAACCAAACTACAAACGGTGCTTTACACAAAATAATTTGGAGATGATAATTGCCCATCCACCTAATTCGATATTGAAAAATGCCGCACTTGGTGCATGTGAAACTGCAGAATAATTCTACCTTCCCTTTCCGGCTTAATTTTCTCCGTTTCCTTTCTTATTAGACTGGGGCAATCTCAATGAGAGTTTTATGGGCAATAAATAGAGTGTCACGTAGGCATTTTTGATGATATGGCAAAGTATTAATGAAGAGAGAGATGAAATGAGTTTCATGAGGATGAAACCTTCTATGCACTGTTACCTAGACTGCTTGTGTCTGATATGTAACCTAGAAAACAACAATAGATGAAACTATGTATTGAGAGGGGGGTGTTTCATCCTAGTTTCAAGCTTTTTAGATGATATGTCACTCTAGTTAATCGTGTTTATGAAAATTGTATTGAGAATGACCTAAGGTTTATGAAACTTGACCCAGCACCGACAATGTTCCTCCAGCTTTCCAAGAAACCCGATCACCGATCGCCGCCACGTGCGACAATGGACTCAAACAAGCTATGAGACACGGATGGATCACCAGCGGTGTTGTGACTGGTGAGAAAAGGCCCTTTTGGAGATCGGGGGTTGACTGCACGGCTTATTTACAAACGAAAAAATAATTTGTAAATAAAATTTTTATATACATATTTAGCGATATAAAAAAGACTGAAAAATAGACTAGACTCTAAATCAATCTTAAATTTATGGTAAAAAATTAAAATTTTAACGGATAAACATAGACAGAAGCGAAAAGATAGGGTGCGCACCCCTACCCACGAAGCTCATTAACAAAATGGGGGATACTGAACTGTGTATATGCCGCCTGCGTTGGAGGGATGCGAGCCTTCTTGAGACAACTCACGCATTAACAGCCAAGCCCGGGAATCTGGAGACAATGGCATGATTTCAAGGGATGTGGCTGCATGTGCCCCATCCCCATGATCTGATCTTCCATTTATTTTTTTTTCCTTCCTCCGCCATGCGTACATGCGCTGGACTTGTCCTCCATGTCTTGGTTACTAGTAGACAATAGGTATACATGCAAGGGAGGGCAGGTGATGGATTGGTAGCCATTCAATCCAGTACTAGCGCTTGTGTGTTGTGTACTTTAGGCCAGTCTTAAATGTATATAGTTTTATGATATAGTTATTAAGACTATAAACTAGGTAACCGAGCCAGATGAGTTTTATGGAGACGAAACTCCTCTTTCATCTTATGAAACTCACTTATTTAATGACTCTGCTAAGTCAGCAATTTTACTGATGTGGCACCCTATTTAATTAGTATGGCACTCCTATAAAACTTGCATTGAGACGGCCTTATAGATGATGGCATCACAATGTTTTCTTTTTTAAGCCCCCTAGCTGTGCTAAATCTGCAAGGATAATCTCTGCCCGGCCACCATGTTCTAAGTACGCTTGCCAGCAGTTTTTGGGATGTAATTTAATGTGTCGACTGCCGATAGTGAGTTGCAAATCTAGGCTAGCTGAGTTCACCTAACAATCATAATTAAGCCAATGGATCTGTTTATATTCGTGCCATGATAGATGTGCACCAAATTAACATAAAGTTTGTTTCACTAATTAACCGGCTTGGCGTTGACCGTCTTACATGTCAAATGCTACTGCTTATCTTTTGTAACATTAAACGTCAAGACCTCAAGATATGAGTTCAAACCTCGAACGGTGAATCAGCGAAGAGTAACCTGACCAGATCAAGTAAATTATAACTATATCTCTCGTTTGAAAAATAAGTATGTTTAAAAATAATTAAAATTCGTGTCCTTATTGCTTATTCAGGGGCGTGCATAAACATGCATGGAACCATTCAACATTCATAGCTTTTCAATTCTATGTGGTTCTTCCAAGGTTAGAATAGGAAACAGAAGTCATCCAAAGCTTAATATTTCTCTTACCCCGTCCGTGGATGGTACTATTCTCGTTCTATATATAAGATATTTTAGCTCTGCCTAAATTTATTCTTGATCAATATATATTATTTGTAATTGTATGGATGTTTACATTCATAATTAGTACTCATATAAATTTAAACATTTTTTTCAACCTTGAGAAGGTCCCATAAGGTACCACTGTTTTCTACGTAAAATTTAATATCTTTTAGTATCTAAGGTACCAAAAGGTACCAAATTTTACATAGAAAAAGTGGTACATTCTGGTACCTCCTCAAGGATGGTAAAATTGCTCGTAAGACTGAAATATCTTATATTATGGAATGAGGGAATTAAGGTTTTATTTCTATAGTATCAGATGGCTGAAGTATCAAATAGTGAAAAAGCAAATCCCCTCTAAACAAAAATCATTATAACTTCACCAATTTAAATTCATTTAGTTTGAAACTTAAACATAAGTCGTAGACCGTGCCTACGTTCAATTTTTGCCAATAAATACAACAAACAATGGATGAAATTGAAGGGATCTAAGCAAACTTTGATCTGACCAAAATATGACATACGTTCATTGAAACACTGAAACCTAGACTGATTAAAAACAAACCAATATATGGTGTTAATTTTGGAAGACACAAACTTGACTTGAAATCTTCAATACGAAACTAACAAACAGAACTGCACTCAAATCCATAGATCAAAATCTCGAAGCAATCTGAGATCTGAAAGTCCTGCCAAAACTCTACATGCGTGAAATCCTAATTTAAAAGCATAACTGACAATGAATTTGATGAAATTTATTGGTCAATCCAGTTACAAAAGAGTCTACAAAATCACCCCATCTCTTCCAACTCTCGTTCTCTCAAACCCTATAAACAGCGATATTTTTCTCTTCTCTTTTCCATCATCTCTAGCTCTCTAAATTTTATACCATAAAGTATAGACTGTGCAATAATCATTTGACTTGGTTCAACGTGGCCTAATAGCCATCGTAAGCACATTATCCAACAAAAACTAAGGTTATGTTTATTCAGCTTGGAATTATTATAATCTGTCTTACTAAGAGTAAGCTAGAACAAATAGATAGATTATTGTAACAAATTATTATAATCTAGATCCTAGATTACTGTAATATGATATAATATGATAAGTTCATCCAAACACGTTTTTTTAATTATTAGGTGGCTTTAGACCTACTGCCATCGGATACTTTAAAATAATTACCTACATTTATCATTTCTTTCTATTTAGCTTATAATAATCTAGCTTACAATACTCTGACTTAATAATTCAGATTACAATAATCTCTAGCTGAAACGAACATGGCCTAAATCATTAGCCTACACACCGGCCTAACGCTGTAATGTTCGTTCACCAGGGACCTAAGATGTACATAACCTCCCCATTCCACGTTACCCATCATATTCGTGCGACCAAGCTAGAGGGTAACACTACAACCATTCAGTGACATCTCTAGACCAACTATGATCTCGGAAACCCATTCTAGTCTCACTCCATCATCATTCACCATGACCAAAGATAAAGAAAATATATTCTAGAAATAAGTTCTTCCGAACTTGATCCATATTAGTCCAAACAATTTTATCTTTTCATTATTCATCACATATATCACACTTGATCTTACAATTACATACAATGTGAAGTCCATTATGTATAGTATTAATTAGTCCATTGCTATTAATACCAAGAAAAAGTATATATATTATTATAATTCAAATTTAGACTGAAATTTTAATAAAAAGATTAGTGGAATGCTATTTTATCTCTTACTTTCAGTTTGAAAACAAACTTTTGAAATTTTGAGTTATACTTATTTTTTTTCTTTCACCTATAGAAATATCAGGCTTCAATATACAATAATTGTTTCATCATAAAAAATATACGGATTTAATTTGAACAAAACTGCAGTTTCACTAAGGTCCTCATCTTTTTGTTTTTCTTTTTATTTTTGTTTATAAGCCAAAATTTAAATTTTCATCTTTAAATTTGGAGCTGATTTTTAGTTTTTTCATCGTAGTTTATTTTTTAGATCATCTTTAAATTTTTTTATTCATAAATTATTTTTCATTTGCGCATATGTCATTTGGCTCTTTTTTTAAAAAAAAAGGCCAAAAGATCATCCTGTAAATTTACCAACACTGAATATAAAAGCTTAGGTCGTCTCCTTCACACATAGGTCCAACCCAATTTTTCGATGGGCGTTGTTGGCAAGGCAAACGTTCATGGTTAGAAGAACAAACATATATGATATATATAATTCCTTTTTTTGCTCTTGACTTATTAATGGAATTAGCCCGCTAATACATTTTTGTCTGCGCGGGGCTACATTTGTACTAAACAAAATGAATATAATATTTAGTATGCCTGGGAACACTTCGACGCATTTTACTTCGGTGGACGATTTCCAATCGTACTGGTGCACTATTTGTGTTGCATTTACTATTGGGGGTGGATTAAAAATAATAGTTCACCGGTGTCATGACACGCTAATCACATAATATATTGATATCTTCACTTGCTAAGAAATTTAAGAAATTTAGTGATGGATACACTCTATTCGCACCCTTAGGGTTTTTTCGGATTAAAGGAATTTTATAAAATTTTTAAACGAAACAGTTCAATTCTTTTATTTTTCCTTTAAAAATCCTTTTAAACCGAAGAGATCCTTATAGTTTTGACTTTATATATATTCGCAAGGACAGGGCGGTATAGTTTTGACTTTATATTCGTGAGGACGGAGCGGTACTAGTGTTCTGGTTCCTCATTCTTCCCTTATAAACCATGAATAATCTTTTGCTTTTTGCTCGATGAATGATAAAAGATAAAAAATTATCTGATTTTTTTTATAGCTCTTTAATAGTATAAATGATAAAATTAACTATTATAAAATTAGAAATCTATAGGATGAGGCAATGAACTTGTATATAACATTTTCATACCAAATACACTATTTAGCAGTTCGACAAGCGCGTATACGTACAAAAGCGAGAAATAATCTTGGGCAAAAGAATGGATTCTTCCCACAGCCCTTGCTGTAATAGGTAAGCCCACGTTGGGACATAGGTTAGTTATTCGACGCGAAAAACGTAGTAATAGATTAATACATGATTAATTAATCGTTAGTTATAAAAAATTAAAAGTAGATTCATATGATTTTTTAAATAATTTTTCTATAAAAAATATTTGCAAAAAAACATATCTTCTAGAATCTAGGTTAGGAGGAGAGGAAGAAAACTCGGCCGTAATACATGTGCATATCATGTTGACAAGATAGTTCACTTGCATAGATCATAGCAGATAGTCCTAGCTAGTAGCTCCCGTGAATTTTGCACCTGTGATCGATCACTCGATCTTTTAGTTGAGAGAGCGCGGGGGGAAAGAATCTAAGGGGTGTTTAGATTGAGAAATTTTTTTGGAGAAGTGTCACGTCAAATGTTTGATCGAATATTGTAAGGGGTTTTTGGACACGAATGAAAAAATGAATTTCACGGCTAGCCAAGAAACCGCGAGACGAATCTTTTGAGCCTAATTAACCCGTCATTAGCATATATTGGTTACTGTAGCACTTATGACTAATCATGGATTAATTAGGCTCAAAAGATTCGTCTCAAGATTTCTTCCGTAACTGTGTAATTAGCTTTTTTGTTCATCTATATTTAATGCTTTATTTAGGTGTCCAAAAATTCGATGCGATGTTTTTGAAAAAAATTTAGAAACTAAACAAGTAACAGCATCACATAGCTACCCGACCATCGAACACAAAACTATAATCTCATCTCGGTCACTATATAGGTTAGTTGCATGGGCAACATGACAAAATGGATCACCGGTCACCCCTGCTTGCTTGACAGAGACGTGTCAAAACGGATCCGCTTTAGGCCTGGCTCGGTTATTCCCCAAGAAAGAGGGATTGGAGAGTATTGAGAGGGAATAATTCCACACCACAATAGATATGGAATAAATTTATTTCTAATCCCCTTAAATCCTCCCGTGATAAAGATTAACCGAATAAGGTCTTAGTGGGTACTAACTTGAGTAGAAAAGAATCAAATCGCAATGGTACACAGCAGACAGTGATGCATAATTATCCTTAACTAGATCAGGGGCGCCGGGGCTCATGTTCGGTGGAGTACATTCTTTGTCTGGTGGATCGATCTGATCCAGCTACCTAGTTACAGACACGCAATTAAAATAAAACCAGGACACATGCAAGGAACTGCTGCCTCCAGTGCTATAATTCTTGTGGTTTTTAAATAAGAATGTAATCAAACTTTTAAAAATTTGACTATTAATAACTTTTAAATTATTTAGTTTAAAAACACTACGATAACATGTATAAATAAGTCATAAAGAGTATTTTAATAAAAGTAATTATTTGTTAGTTCTTTTATATGTTTTAATAAATATTCATATTCAAAGATACATCTAAAAGATCATGCCATTGTTCAAAACGACTATAAAGGGAGTAGCTGTGTGCATGTGAACTGCAGATATCTGAACATGTTAAAAATCCATAGGACAATTAGAAATATGTATCAGTTCTGATAATAATAGGCATTATTATCTAGTGAGAGAACTCTTTTGGGTCCTTTTTTTTGAGAAGTGTTCTTGCTGTGCCAGAGGAATCTGCCTCGAGAAATGGGGAGTGCTTAGGCAAAATAAGAGCAGTTATAATAGTAGGCTACAAGCTAGCTATAAGCATATTTTAAAGAGACAAGAGAAGAGAGAAGAGAGGTGGGCTACTAATTTGTAGCCAGCTGCACACGGACTCCAAGACAGAATGTGCATATGATATGTGGGACCATGTACTAATGTTTTGTAGCTAACTATTGTATGAATTGGCTATAGAAGAATCGGAGCTAGTAGTTGGCTATACTATTGAACTTACTCTAAGACAATGAATTACATCTGAACTGATTTGTTTTTTTTTTCTTTTTGCCTCGATATGATTTGGTTAGTTGTTAGGGTTGATCTAGCTTTCAGTTGGAAGGTACGCAGTACAGATGCACGCGCCCAACATGTTCAGAACAAGTTAATCAGTTCAGACGGCAGCATGTGCCACATGCAAGAGCCACATGTAGGTGCAGCGTTAGTGGATTGTTACATTAGATTTGCTGCACGCGACACTGTTGCAAGATCGATCTGTGAGTGACCCGAATCAAAATAATGGGGAGAACGGGAGAGGGGTAGATTCATTTAGCTTTGCACATTGAGGGATTCAGATTGTTGATTTCTATGTTGTTTTTTTTTGAACGGGTTGATTTCTATGTTGTTGCCAAGTGGAGACATGAAACTGATGGTGCTCGTATGCTTCGACCATGAATCAATACCACTGGTAACATCTAAAATTTGGCATCGAGAAAGTATGAGAAGACTTGCCAAATTTAGAATCTATTGGGCTTTCCCTAGGAAGCCCATCAGACCGTGAAACACCTCAGTCCCTAAATACAGATATCCCTTCGTACACGTTAAGTACAACTATGTTTACATAGCACATCACTTATATTTTGTTTCTCGATACATGTAAAATGGTTAATTGGAGGTATTATGTTTAGGAACTAAACACTTGGGTCTAATGAGTCTAAAACGGAATGAGAACGCACAAACATGCTTAATAGTCAGAGCTGATACCCCCGAAAGCTTATCATTACACAAAAGATGAATACCTAGGATCTCCCCTTGGTGGCATGGCATTGCGACGTGTTCCTCCATGGGTCGCCACATACACAAGTTCATGTATTGTGGTTTGAGTCTCTAATACCATCTATAACATCTCAAGCTCCAAATCCATGTAGCCCACTCTACATGTTGAGTAAGTCCGCGTTCATATTGGGCTTCTCTTACCCTTTTGTCTTATTTCACTTTATGTAAAAGGTTATACAGAAGTTAGTATAGTTGGGTTGAACGATGCATATAAGCTGATATAGACATATATAACTTTTTATGAGGGACTAATAACACAAAACGAGCACTTGGGACTAAAGAGCTTAATCAGGAATAAGAACACACAACTGGGCCTTAAGGGCTATGGTGTTACAAACCATCTATAAGGAATATAAGGAGCTAGTCAAACCCACAGTGTAATGATGATTAGACTAACATAGACATGATGGGCTGATCAGTAGAGTCCAAGATAGAGTTAAATTAATGTCATTCCCGTGTTTCCTTCGGTATGCACGAGGTTTCCTTATTGATAATGGATCCTGAGACCTAATAGGACATAGAGGAGGTCCTATGAAGACAAGCCCAACCCCTTTATAAGATGCTAAGCATGGTTCAATTGGGATAACCAACAACATAATTAACACAATATCCAATTTAGCCAATTGAATTGTTCTACTTTTTTACTTTCCAGTTTAAACCTACATTGTCCCCTAGTTTAGCCTTAGTTGATCCTTCTTTGTCGTTTGTGGTGTCAGTTGTTCATCCTTACCGCGAGAATGCAAATCCCTTGATTGGTGTTTATACTTAATTGATTACTTTTTCCTTTTACTCTCTATTTAATTGGTATTTTAATTTGGGTCCGGTACGTGCATGCAATCTGGCAACTATCAAACTCCCGTTCAATCCTATACAGATATGATTACCTTACTATTCGGTACCCTACGACTGTATGTATACATGTAGTCTACAGATACCCCTAGTACAGGTATCCCACAACACTCATCAATGGCTCTACCTCCACCTACTTCCCATGCAAGAACAATGAAACCAAGGCAATGATGCCTTCTTTATGATACACCACTTATGTCCCTGCGAGAGAAAGAGGAGAGGGCTCGGGAAGACGAGGTGTGCTGCCAAAGATTGGTTCCACAGAGTTTACGCCGGGAGCAATAACATCACAAGGGTGTCGGATGCTCAAAAAAAATAGGCCAATAAGGGTGAGGGTGAGGGGCGTCATCGCTGGTGCAAGGGCGAAAGAGAATCTGACCAAAGACTGAATAGGATTGCTCACATGGGCGATGACACACTCGACTCTCTAGGATGATGCAAGTGACAGACGACACAATTATATTCCGTTTTATATAACGTAGATATAGAGATATAAACACCTTCAAACCGACGCACATTTTTAACTAGAAAAAAGTCCACCAGAGGTCCCTGAACTTTAAGCCGAGTTTGTTTTTCGTACCTTAATCGTAATACCAAAAATGTGTGCCCCTAATCTCACATAATCCATTCAAAAAAGATCCTTCGACAGTATTGAGATATGGCGTCCAGTGGGTCCTACATGTCAGGTTTTTTTTCTCTTCCCTTCTTTTCTTTTCTTCTCTTCCTTCCTCTCCTCTCTCTTGTTCCTCTCTTCTCTGCTTCTCTCCTGACCTTCTAGCTTGTGGCAGGCAGTGGGCGAGCAGCGGTGGGTTGGGGCATGGTCGGTGGGCAAAGACGGGGGCTGGGGTGCGGACGGCGGTGGCGGGGCCCGTGGGCTAGGGTGCGGGGCGCCGCTTGCCCACCGCTTCTAGGCGATTGGCGCGCACATGTCCATGAGTTAATACGATTGCGTCTGTGCCAAACGGCCGGCCGACGCAAAGGCGCGCGCACCCAGCAATGTGGGCACCGGCTGGAGCACGGGAGCCGGCGAAAACCCCAGTTCCACCCACATGTTACGGCTAATCATGCGAGCACCAATCGCGCGCTGAAGTGCCGCCGAACCCACGCCGATGCTTCTCGGTTACCTCCCCTCTCACAATCTGTGTGTGCACGTGTGTTTGTTTGGCATGTTGCGGTGCTAGGGATCGACTCATTTTTACTATGGAGTATACTCCTCATTCACCGTGAATCCTTCTTGTGTTTGCTCGTGGTAGTAGTACCCAGGGCTTTAAATTCCAGAATGAAATTTTCGAAATTTCGGTCGTTTCGGTGGGTCCCGATAGTCAGTGTCTCTGGTCAAAAATTTCGCCTAAAAAAATTAACGCAAATTTTGGATGGTAACCCTAAGCAGCTCCCAATATTCCCAATCCGCCGTACTCCCTCACCAGATGCGCATGCGGCGGCCACCTAAGAATCAAAATAGATCGTGAAAAAAATGCGCTCGCCCAGTCTCCCGCTTCCGGCGTCGGTGGCGCCCGCTGCCTGCCTTCTCCGTCTGCTCCATCCTCTAGCCACTGCGCGCCGCTGTCGGTCCTCCCCCACCCCGTCGGCAAGCTTCCAGCCTTCCCCAGCCGCCGCGCATCGCTATCGCATACCCGGCCTCCCCAGCTTCCGCGCAGTCGCTGCACGCTTTCCCCTGACTCAAAGTCATCGCCGGCACCCACTTGCAGCAGTATTCTTTGATTTGAATCCAATTTTTTAATTTGAATTCAAATATTGTTTGAACAATTTTCGTCCGAAATATTTCTGAATTTTTTCAAAAATTTCGCCATTTCGGTGACCCCCAATACAAAACGTCATTGCGATACTCCGAACCCTAGTAGTACCACATCGCTGGTCACTCCCTCGAGAGCTCGTCACTCCCGCACTCACAAACACTCCATTCCAGCTAGCTCTAGCACATGAGCTAGCTACAGTTTGTTGGTGTCTAACCTAGAAGGAATTCTCACACACGCACGCACGCTATCACCTGGAATTTGGAGTAGAGTTCACAGCCAAACACCTAGTGCGAATACTGTAAACGAAACCCCAACCCCCGCCACCGCCCACCGACCGCACCTAGCCCGCCTGCCCCTGGCGCTGCTCGCCCACTGTCAAGGACGGGAGAGAAGCATAGAAGAGAGGAAGAAGAGAGGAGAGGAAGGAAGAGAATAGAAGAAAATAAAATAAAATAAAATAACCTGACATGTGTGACTCATTAGACACCACATTAGTAAAACCAGTTAAAAAATGAGTCAATACTGTCGAGAGACTTTTTTGAACGGATCGTGCAAGTTTAGAGGTACACATTTCTGATATTCGGGTTAAGTGACGGAAAACAAACAAAGGCTCTAAGTTCAGGGACCTTTGGTGGACTTTTTTATTTTAACTATACGCACTGATTCGTGGGCCTATGGGCACGTATAGCCCAAATGTAGCCCATATACGTGAATGGCTTCCGAACGGTGTCCAGGTCGGTGCACAAGAGAATGAGCCGTCCCGATCTATCATTACCGACCCCACCCACAGTACACGGTTACACCCGTAGTCCGGTATTACTATTAGACCGTAAACCAAACCCTAAATTCCCCAATCGCCGCCGCCGCCGCCGCCGCCATGGGTCGCAAAGACACTTCGTCGTCCTCCTCCGCCGCCGGAGCCGGCAGCAAGAAGGAGAAGCCGATGTCCGTCTCCGCCATGCTGGCCTCCATGGACGCGCCGGCGTCCAAGGCGAAGCCATCCAAGGCGGCGGCGTCGAAACCCAAGCCCTCCAAGGCGCCCGCGTCGTCTTACATGGGCGACATCGACCTGCCCCCCTCCGACGACGAGGAGGACGACGCCGACCTTGCCGCCGTGGTCTCTAAGCCCAAGGCCCGCGCCACCGTCGACCTCAACGCCATCGCGCCTTCGCAGAAGGACGCCAAGAAGAAGGACAAGCGCGAGGCGATGGCGGCGGCGCAGGCGGAAGCGGCCAAGCAGGAGGCGCTCCGTGACGACCGCGACGCCTTCTCTGTCGTCATCGGCGCTCGCGTCCCTGGATCCTCCGGGGCCTCCGAAGGTGACGCCGCCGCCGATGACAATATCAGGGATATCGTGCTCGAGAACTTCTCTGTTTCCGCCCGCGGGAAGGAGCTACTCAAGAACGCCTCGCTCCGGATCTCGCACGGCCGGCGCTATGGCCTCGTCGGGCCCAATGGCATGGGCAAGTCCACCCTGTTGAAACTGCTGGCGTGGCGGCAGGTCCCTGTGCCCCGGAGCATTGATGTCCTGCTTGTGGAGCAGGAAATTGTTGGAGACGATCGTTCAGCGCTCGAGGCGGTTGTTGCCGCTGATGAAGAGCTTGCAGCGCTCCGCGCAGAGCAGGCAAAGCTCGAGTCCTCCAATGATGCTGATGACAATGACCGGCTTGCCGAGGTTTACGAGAAGCTCAATCTCCGGGATTCGGATGCAGCACGGGCTCGTGCGTCCAAGATCCTTGCTGGCCTGGGGTTTGATCAGGCCATGCAGGCCAGGTCCACTAAATCATTCAGTGGTGGCTGGAGGATGCGGATCTCGCTTGCTCGCGCGCTGTTCATGCAGCCAACATTGCTGCTGCTTGATGAACCAACGAACCATCTTGACCTCCGAGCTGTTCTTTGGTTAGAGCAATACTTGTGCTCACAATGGAAGAAGACATTGATTGTTGTGTCTCATGACCGTGACTTCCTGAACACAGTTTGCAACGAGATCATTCATTTGCATGATAAAAATCTGCATGTTTACCGTGGAAATTTTGATGACTTTGAGAGTGGGTATGAACAAAAAAGGAAAGAGATGAACAGGAAGTTTGAGGTGTTTGAAAAGCAGATGAAAGCAGCGAGGAAGACTGGGAGCAAGGCAGCGCAAGATAAGGTCAAAGGTCAGGCACTATCAAAGGCTAATAAGGAGGCTGCCAAGAGCAAGGGCAAGGGGAAGAATGTAGCAAATGATGATGACGACTTGAAGCCAGCTGATCTTCCACAGAAGTGGCTTGACTACAAGGTTGAGTTCCACTTCCCAGAGCCAACTTTGCTCACACCACCATTACTTCAGCTCATTGACGTGGGCTTCAGCTACCCTAATCGCCCTGACTTCAAGCTGTCTGATGTTGATGTTGGCATTGACATGGGAACACGTGTTGCGATTGTTGGTCCCAATGGGGCAGGAAAATCTACTCTTCTTAATTTACTTGCGGGTGATCTTACCCCAACTGAAGGAGAGGTAAGGAGGAGCCAGAAGCTGAGGATTGGGCGATACTCACAGCATTTTGTTGACTTGTTGACAATGGAGGAAAATGCAGTTCAGTATTTGCTCAGAATCCACCCTGACCAGGAGGGAATGAGCAAAGCAGAGGCTGTCCGTGCGAAGCTTGGAAAATTTGGTTTACCAGGGCACAACCATCTCACTCCAATTGTTAAATTATCTGGTGGTCAGAAAGCCCGTGTTGTGTTCACTTCAATATCAATGTCACATCCTCATATCCTCCTGCTGGATGAGCCAACAAATCACCTAGATATGCAAAGTATTGATGCACTGGCAGATGCGCTGGAAGAATTCACTGGTGGTGTGGTCTTGGTTAGCCATGACTCGAGATTGATCTCTAGAGTGTGTGATGACGAGCAGAAGAGCGAGATATGGGTTGTGGAAGATGGCACTGTGAACAAATTCAATGGAACATTTGAGGACTACAAGGATGAACTGTTGGAAGAAATCAAAAAGGAAGTTGAAGAGTAATGCTTTTTTATGTGAATTGTAAGATGCTTAATTATTCTTTATATACACTGGGCTGGTAAACTTAATGTATTAGTAGTTCTTTTTTCCTTTGGTTGGCAGAGTATTTGTATGGTGGGAGTCTGAAACACCTATTAAGAGAAGCACTTTTGGCACTTTTGCTTTTTGTATGTTCTAATAGTTTCCAGGATGAGTCTGATAAATATATTTTATATGATTTTGCTCCAATACTCGATGGTATACCTCCATGTTTCTATACTACTTTAAATGTCTCTAGTGGTGGTGGCAGTGAATCAGCCACTCCACTACTTTCTATAGTTCTTTTGCAAATTAGCGTATGGTATTTTCTAATATTATGGAATAGTCCATATTTGGTTTAAACAAGTGATATTGGTATAGTTGGTAAAAAAATTCCTATAACATTTTGAATAAAGTATCATAGCAAAGCATGGGTATTTTGCTAGTAATTTGTACGATTTCATGTTATTGTCTTTGATACTATATTATGAATAGTAACATCATGTTGGTTAGGTTAATCCAAATACTGTTATTGTCAAATGTTTGGTCAATTTTCTTAATATATTTTTGAATATTGCCTATATGCTTATGATTTACAAATGGAATTTCTGCTCACAGAATAATCGTATGGAACTGCAGTACTGAAATTGATACATGTGTACCGAAATCATGATAAGTAATGTTCAGAATGCTGTCTAGTAATTGGTTCAGGATAATGTGACACATGTGTTGTTTAATTACTCTAGATGATACTGCAATTGACTCATCTGGTTATTATCTTCATATGCCTTACTGAAAACATGCTAATCTAACTACCGAAATGGTGTACATATGTCGCAAGTTGTACTGTTAATTAAATAAACTTGCATGCTATGAATTGTGACCTGATGCATTCTACTTTAGATCACTCTGGATGGTTTGTTGTCAGGCCTATGGCCTCTGCTTATAACTCTAATGGTTCAATTTGATTATTTTACTGCAGCACGCTGCTACATGATCTTCCATGCATAAATATGAATTACTGATGCCACCCTAACTTCCATGCATACGATTTTCTCGAGGTTAATTTATCAAGGTCAACTAATTCTAAGGGTATGCACTGAGTCAAAGAATTGGATATATATGCAGTTCTTAACCCAAAGTACACTTATATGGTACTTCCAATTCATCTAAGACATGTTGACATGACTATTCTGAACTTGAGCTAACCTTCTTACACAATTAACTCCTGAAAACTATTTCTTGTTTATTGTGCATGTGCTGTTCTTCAACTCAGATGATTAACATGGTTCCTCTATTGAATGATTGAATCTGGACTCTGGAGTGAAATTGTTTACTTTTAATTTAGGCGGATGCATACACAACTACTACTTATGCTAGAACATTCACAGATCAAGGTTATGACACTACAAATTGATTTTATCACTGATTTTTTTTTGGCTATATTACCTTGATCTTCTAGTTTAAGGTGTTGTGAGGGTGTGATTTGGTTGCTTGGCTCTAATTTGCTCCATCTCTACTAGTTCGTCTCCTTTCTTCCCGGTACTGGAGCTTTCTGTTCCTCCTAGCCCTGATGAATGCTTATTCCTTCTTTCTTGTTGGATCTAACTGCTAGCTTTGCTTGATTGGCACCTTGAGATGCTACTGGTTGCTTGAGCTAAAACTCCATGTTCCTCCTGGAACTCAAACACTTTCTGATGCTGCGGTTCCATGGTTGCTTCGGTTGTGCTGTGATGTTGTGTTGTTTGCACTGGCTCACCAGATCAGCCGCCGCTCTGGTGTTTTACTGCTGACTACTAATACTTTGAAAACCAGGACATAAGTATATATATATTACTAGAAGCAAAGTACATAATTTATGGAACAACTTGTCGTGATATACTACCGGTCTTTAAGATCCTTAGCAGAACATCTACTAGTAGGGTGATCAAGATGAGAATTATCATGGCAGACGAAGTAAGCACCGGAAACATTTTGTTGACTTCTCTAGGGATCCATCTAATTTGGATTAGCTCCTCCGGAAAGCTAGTCTGAATCTGGTTTAGCCGAAACAACTAGGATTAATTAGGCTCAAAAGATTCGTCTCGCGGTTTCTAGGCTAGCCGTGAAATTCGTTTTTTCATTCGTGTCCGAAAACCCCTTCCGACATCCGGTCAAACATTTGACGTGACACTTCTCCTAAAAATTTTCTCAATGTAAACACCACCTAAGAGCAGACCAAAAGGAAGTGTTATCAAAATACTTCTCTTCAAGATTTTGGAAGTTTCATCGTTCGGTTCATTCACTATTCTCAAGGCTGCATTGATGATGAGGCTTTCATTGACGGCTAATCTCTGCTTCCTAATCCACCTTCTTTTAGGTCAGTCTCAGTGACCCATTTCATTTCACAGTTTCTAAGTATGACACGTCAGCGTTCTAATTTTGTTGGACATCTCTCAGTGGCCTCTTTTATTTCACAGTTTCATAGACTTGATGGACCATTAAATTTTTGTATGAGAGTATGATCAAATGTACCATCAAAACTGCTGCATGAAAGAAAAATAAGAGATAGACCCCGCACAGGATCTGGATGAAAGAAAGGCTTAGCCTCAATAGACTTTCATTGGGCTTTCATTTGTTTGGAAACAACACCACGAGCCTTTTACAAAGATAAAAGGGTTATCTTCTCTCTCCTAATTAAATTCTTGTCATATCATCAAAAAAATCTGATGCGGCACTTAATTAATGGCAAATGAAAGGGCCACTGAGAATGCCTTATAGGCCTACAAATTTTGTTCCAGGATTTCAAATAAAGAGTTTTTTTCTTTGTCCTTAATTCCCTATCCACCAAAAGGTTCTAATAATAGAAGTAAGCTTAGCAATGATTTTTTTTATTTGCAAAATAGTAGTGGTCATATAGTAAACAGGCAAGGAAGCAAACACTGATATGGTGAGAGTTAAGCGACCAAAGCTGCTATTAAGGCTATTAAGCCTGTATTTGAATTTGTCTATAATAAATGCGTAGGTTGAAGCTATATTTTTGGATGACACGAACATGAGGGTGGACTAGATGTTTGGTGTTAAGATCAATAGTTGAAACCGGAAAATTTTGCTTGATAAGATGTTGAGTTTGAGTAGGAGTGGCCTTACTTAAGAGAATTTGTCTCAATCTGGTGTCTGACCTGAGTGGCTACAGAAATCCTCAATAATGTTCTTGATTTGCCTTGCTTCCTCCTTGTTGCTAGACCTGTGATGATTAGGTCATTTGCATAGAGTAAAGAATGGATAGTAGGACCATTGCTTCCCAGCTTAACACCTTTGAAATTATGATTAGTCAAAGCTTTATTAAGTAAATCCAAGAGTTCATTAAATCTAACACGAAAAGATAGGGAGAGGGGACAACCCTGCCGAATACCTCTATTGGCGTTGAACTCACCATATGGTTGTTCATTGATGCAAAGGAGGGAATTTTAAATACAAGCAAGAATCAGATCTATGAAATTGCTACGAAACACTTTTTTATGCATAGCTATAGCAATAAAGTCCCACTCGATTATGTCGAAGGCTTTGGAGAGATCAATTTTAAGCAAGAAGGCATTAGTTTAAAGGAATTGGGACGGGAGGAATGAACAACTTCTTGGGCCATAATAATATTGTTAGGAATTCTTCTACCAGGAATGAAAGCATGTTGAGTATGATTGATTAAATTAGGAAGTTTACCTTTAATTCTGTTGGCCAATGATATTGCGATGATTTTGTATGGAACATTGCATAGATTAACAGGCCGAAAATCCACTGGAGAGGTAGGCCTTGTTTCTTTTGGAAATGCTAGTTCTGTTGAGAGAAGGATGGTGGTAACCTGTTTCATAGAAGTTTTTGACCAAGCCCATCAGATATGTTTTTATCCAGCTCTAGGCTGCTATTAGAACGCCACGTTTAGCCCATCTGGACTCGGGGCAGCATTTCTCCTCGTATCATTAATTATTAGGACCATTACAAATTTGCCGAAACATTATTGTAAAAATGTTACTAAAAAATTACACAAATGTCATTAAAACTGTCATTCTAGTGGCATTCTTGCAATTTAAAAAAAAACTAGTAACAAATTTGCAAAAGCCCCTTAATTGTTTGCCAAATTTATTCTTCCTCTGGAGCTTGACAATTCACATCATCACCCTTGTTCTGAGGAGTATAAAACAATGTGTCCCTGTTTGATCTGTTTAAACAAAAAAGACTAAAGAAATAATTGATTAAAAGTAGCTGCAATGTCATCTAGGTTAGTTGATCAGGGAACCATATATCATAATTGAAGAAATTCTATTTTTCCTTTTTCGCTTAATAGCGGCTTGCTAAAAGAAACTATTCTTTTCTGTCCCCTTCTACCCCCCAGTGTTTTTTTGGCTCTCTGCCTGTGAAACTCATAAATCTTTTGCATTAGAGAGTCATAGATGTCTATTAACTCTTTTTCTTTATCCACCAAGCGATGCATGTCACTGCTGCACTGGATTTTCATATTCTGTGGTAGCAATTTGGTGTTGAAGAGGTTTCTTCTTCTTCCTCCATTTGGTTAGGCCTCCATTTGGTTAGGCAATTGCTTAGATTACTGACTTTGTTGACGAAGGATCAATTATTGAATTTGTTCCATGTATTGATCACATAATCCTGATAATCTTCCTCCATTAAACACCAGTTTTCAAATTTGAAGGATTTTTTTTTTTGGGTTCCCTGCATTTGGGGTTAAGTAAAACCAAAATTGGAGCATGATCCCCATATATCAAGGGAAGATGATAAAGTGTGGTGTTAGGACATTTAGCACACCATTCAACATGAGCCAAGCATCTATCAAGTCTCTCATAAACCAAATCCCTACCAGTTGTTTTATTTATCGAGGTGTAAGCTGGATCATTAAACCCATATCCAAGAGAACCAGATTCATCACATGATGACAAAAGAAGGAAATGCAAGTGCAATTAGGAGGATTACAGCCAAACTTCTCACTAGGATCCATAAGTTCATTCAGGTCACCCATAAAAATAGTAGGTCCGTACCTACTTTGAGACACAAAAATATTTACATCTTGCCAAATTCTACTGAGTGGGTCATCATAAATATACAAAGGTTAAAAGTAATGCCATTGAGGGTATGCACATCTACTTAGCACTACTACTTGTCACAGAGATGTCCATCTCGCTGTTCCACGAAAGCCATACATACATATCCCTAAAAAGTAAATGTATGCCTACACATAATTTAAATAGTAACTTTTACCTAACGAGTGATAACTATGATTTTTATTTTTTATATAATCTTAACCTTATGATAATTTAAATAGTAACTATTGCCTAACCCTAACAAGTGGAAACTACATGCAATTAACATAGAACACAAGTGACATTTTTTGTTTTGTTTTCGCTTTGTTCTTGCCTTTAAACTTGTTTTTTCATCTATTTCTTTCACCAAACATCACTACAAATCAACCTCTACCACATATATTTTTTGTTTCAAATTTTCTCTATTTTTGAATTCGGCTTAAATTCATATGCCCTTACCGCGACTTAACGTTACCGTGCCCCTACAAAGCGCGCGGTTACCGTCGCGGTAACTGCGGTTTTGTCAACCCCGTATCTAACTGTCTTCCTTTTCCCCAATAGAGAACGGTGGCACCACGCAACCAATGCTTTCCTCCTTCGTCTCTCGCGCCAGCCCCTCCTGAAACTGGATTCACCAACCAGGGACAGATTTGGCATAGGGCGCGGGGGTCTTCAGCCCCTACTACCGGCGTCTGGACCATGGAGACCCCCCCTAAGGCCCCACTAAAATTTTTCTTCTATGGATGTGTAAGATGTGGGGGCTAGATGTTTTTTATTTTTGGCTGGAAGAAGGGTGTGGAGGTTAAATACAACTGGAAAAAAGGCTATTTAGGCCGCATTGGAGAAGAAGCCAACGAGATCACTCTCGTTTATATATTTTGGCCCAGTCCACTCGTCCACCTAAAATGAAATCCAGCCGTCTGTTTCCCTTAGCTCCTCTCTCAACCGTTGATTCCCTTAGCAACCTTCTAAACCTGAACCCTATCAGGATTTCCACCAATAGATGGACATAATTCATTGGTGACAGGGGTGGATCCAGCAAAAAATAATAGGGGGCTGAACAAAGTAGGCTAACATAAATTGAAACATGGCTGATATGTAAATTAGCTACATGTCTAGTTCTAAGTACAAAAAATCAAATTAATGATATGTAGGGAATTTTCTCCATACCGAAAAAGCAATGGTCCATAGATAGTGTGACGTCCAATCGTCTATTATTTTTCATGAGTAGTAATCTATACAAAGTAAATGATAAATTGGCAAATAATCATGCATAGTTATTTTGAATTGAAAAATTTAGAGACTTAGGAAGAGAATAGAGAATTGCTGCTATTTGTGTTGCTTGAACTAGAAAAATAAGTGAGCAAGGTTCTCTTTGACATGTTGGACAATCTAAAAATAAACAGATAAACAAATGCTAATTTTCAATCGTTGAACTTGAACTACTGACAATTTGACATACAAATTTAGAGCATCTATTTACATTTTAGAATAGTATTAGGCCAATCTCAATGAGTCTTATGGGCAATAAATATAGTGTCATGTCGACATTTTTTATGATGTGGCAAAGTATTAATAAAAAGAGAGATGAAATGAGTTTCATAGAGATAAAACATTCTATGCATTGTTACCTGGATAGATTGTGTCTTGTATGTAACCTATCAAACAACAAATAGATGAAGTTATACATTGAGAGAGCGGTATTTTATTATAGTTTCAAACTATTTAATAACATATTACTCTAGGTAATCGTATCGATGAGATGGCTTTAGAGCCATATAGGTTTAGGAATTCAGGAATCAGTCAATCAGAATTAGCCAATCAGAAATAACTACGGGAAATTTAACCATCTGCCACTCTTATGAGTGGTCTTAATCTTATATGTCTATGACATATGGACCCGGATCCATATGTCATAGACATATGAGAATGGTAAAAAGTTAAGACACTCGTAAGAGTGGCAAATAGTTAAATGTCCCGGCAGTAAGAGTGGCAAATAGTTAAATGTCCCGGCAGGTACCTGCCTGGGCAAAGTGGCTGCGTGACTGCCTTCCTTCTGCTCGCGGTCTCACCTCGCACGCGCCCGGCGCGGCGGCGCCTCAGTCTCGCGCCCTCGCCGGCTCGCCGCCTCGCTGCCCACGGCTCCACCGCCGCGCGCACCCGCCGACTACTGACTGTGCGAGGTGCGCACCCACCTACTTGCAAGCGGTGTGCCTGCCGCCGGTCCGCTGCGGCGCTGCCCTGCACGGTGCTGCGCCCGCCGCTTGCTCCAGCAGCTACTCCAGCTCCAGTCCAGGTCTCCAGCTAGCCGGGGTAGCCGCCCGCTCACCACTCGTGGGAGACTGGCAGTCACCTAATATGCGATTGGGCGGATGGATGCTCCGGCCACTGAACCGTCGCCGCCTCCTTCGTGCCTTCTCCTGCCCCGTGGCCTCATGCCGCCGTGGGTTCGCAGCCAATGCAGCGGCAACGCTGCAGTGGCTGGAGGAGGAGCTCACCTCGCTCGCGCTGCCCCCGACCCCTGGCCCCGTGGTGGACCCCTTCGCGTGCGCCAGGCAGCTGCAGGGCTGCATCGAGCGCGGTGATGCCCGCGGCGGCCGCGCGGTGCACGGCTACATAGTGCGGCGCGGAGGGGTGGAGCGCCTGGACCTCTTCTGCACCAACGTCCTGCTCAACATGTACGGGAAGGTTGGCCCCTTTGTCAGCGCACACAGGCTGTTCGACCGAATGCCTGAGCGCAACATGGTGTCCTTCGTCACACTTGTCCAGTCCCACTCTCAGCGCGGTGAGTTTGAGGCTGCTGTGGCTCTGTTCAGGAGGATGCGGTGGGAGGGACATGAGGTGAACCAATTCGTGCTCACCATCATGTTGAAGCTGGCTACTGCCATGGATGCACCAGGGCTTGCTGGGGGTGTGCATGCTTGTGCATGCAAGCTGGGCCATGATCACAACGCCTTTGTTGGTTCAGGGCTGATTGATGCCTACTCCTTGTGTGGGCTTGTCAGTGATGCGGAACATGTGTTTAATGGGATCGTGCACAAGGATGTTGTTGTTTGGACTGTGATGCTTTCTTGCTATTCTGAAAATGACTATCCAGAGAATGCCTTTTGGGTCTTTTCCAAGATGAGGATGTTGGGTTGTAAGCCTAACCCTTTTGCACTTACCAGCATGCTCAAAGCGGCAGTTTGCTTGCCATCAGTTGTGCTAGGCAAGACCATCCATGGTTGCGCTGTAAAAACCCTTCACGACACCAACCCTCATGTTGGTGGTTCTTTGCTTGATATGTATGCCAAATGTGGGGATGTTAAGGATGCACGCTTGGCTTTTGAGATGATTCCCTATGATGATGTGGTACTTCTGAGTTTCATGATATCCCGATATGCACAGAGCAATCAGAATGGACAAGCTTTTGAAATATTCTTCCGAATGATGCGGTCTTCTGTGCTGCCCAATGAATATAGTCTTTCTAGTGTTCTGCAAGCTTGTACTAACATGGTTCAGTTGGATCTTGGCAAGGAAATTCATAACCATGCTATAAAGGTAGGACATGAGTCTGATCTTTTTGTTGGCAATGCACTAATGGATCTCTATGCCAAGTGCAACGACATGGAAAGTTCACTTAAGGTCTTCTCATCATTGCGAGATGCCAATGAGGTGAGCTGGAACACAATTGTTGTTGGCTTCAGTCAGTCTGGTTTTGGAGAAGATGCATTGAGTGTATTCTGCGAGATGCGAGCTGCTCAGATGCCTTGCACTCAAGTTACATACTCTAGTGTGCTCCGAGCTTGTGCAAGCACAGCATCTATAAAACACGCTGGTCAGATTCACTGTTTAATTGAGAAGTCCACATTTAATAATGACACTGTCATTGGCAATTCACTTATTGATGCATATGCTAAGTGTGGATATATGAGGGATGCTCGCATGGTATTTCAAAATTTAAAGGAATGTGATGTGGTTTCATGGAATGCAATAATCTCAGGATACGCACTGCATGGTCAAGCGACAGATGCTCTAGAACTTTTTGACAGGATGAATAGAAGCAACATTGAAGCTAATGATATCACCTTTGTTGCTTTGCTCTCTGTCTGCAGTAGCACAGGATTAGTAAATCAGGGATTCTCTCTGTTCGATTCTATGAGGATTGATCATGGCATCAAACCATCTATGGAGCATTATACATGCATCGTTAGGCTTCTAGGACGAGCTGGCTATCTGAATGATGCTCTAAAATTCATTGGAGATATTCCTTCAGCACCATCTGCTATGGTTTGGCGTGCATTGCTTAGCTCTTGTATAGTCCATAAGAAGTTGGCTCTGGGAAGATTTTCTGCAGAAAAGATACTTGAGCTTGAACCGCTAGATGAAACGACCTATGTCTTACTATCAAATATGTATGCTGCAGCTGGAAGCTTGGATCAAGTTGCCCTTTTCAGGAAATCAATGAGGAATTTTGGTGTAAGGAAGACACCTGGTCTTAGTTGGGTTGAGATCAAGGGTGAAGTTCATGCCTTTTCAGTGGGATCAGTGGACCATCCAGATATGCGGGTGATAAATGCAATGCTGGAATGGCTCAATGTTAAAACAAGCAGGGAAGGTTATATTCCTGAGATTAATGTAGTGTTGCACGATGTAGATGAGGAACAAAAGGCTCGGATGCTATGGGTGCACAGTGAGAGGCTGGCTTTAGCATATGGCCTTGTAATGACACCTCCTGGGCATCCGATAAGGATATTGAAGAATTTGCGTTCCTGTTTGGATTGCCATACTGCATTTACTTTGATATCTAAAATAGTTAAACGAGAAATCATCGTGAGGGACATAAATCGCTTCCATCATTTTGAGGAGGGAAAGTGCTCGTGTGGTGACTATTGGTGATATTTTTGTTCGTTGATGTGTTAAAGGAATCTACACAAGTTATATGTGGTATAATGTGTTTGGCAAAATGGCAGTCTTATAGGAATCCAAGTTATCATGCCTATATTCAAGGCACTGGAAACTATTGTTTTAGATGACATGGCTTTGACGTTGTACTTATGTTAAGTTTCAGCTATCTTCAAGGCACTGGAGAAGAGATATCATATCATACTTGGCTAACCCATGAGAATACCATTACGAAAAAGAACTTTATTTTAATGGTTAGTGTTACCTAAACACTTTTTTTGTTATTGATTTGAATATTAGTGAATTTCATCAAATTAACTGTTGAACCTTATGGATGAATGACTGATTTTTCTTTCTTCATGATTACATCAAGTTGGTAGACAGCTTTTATTTAAGTACTCTAGTAACTGCATTGGACAATTGACACTTGCACTGGCCTTCATATTTATAGTAATTAGCATAATTGATGCTACAGCACAAAGCACTATGCCATGCCAGTGATGTTCATGAAAGAGCTTTTATAACTAATAAATTAGCATAATTGATGGTATGCCACAGAGCACAAAGCACCAAGCCATGACTTCATATTGATAGTAATTAACATAATTGATGCCAGTAATATAAATGGCAGAGCACCTTTAATTTGAGCACCAGTCCTTTCTTTGTTTATTACTATGAGTCCCCTTCTCCTGGAGTATAAATCAGTTGACACAAGACCCTCTATTAGATTTTAATGCGTTGTTTTTGCACTTGTTAAGGCTGTGAATGCAACAGTGCTACTGAATAATACCATGGACTTTCATGTGCTATGTTGTGCATCTATCAGCTTAGCTGCTGCTGAGCTTGGGAATATATGATGATAATGCAATTATCAATTTGATTTTAATGAATAATTACTAAGGTGTACCTCCCATGTTGCAGGCAAAATTTCAAGATTAGTGAAGATCAAATTTCCATCTTGATATGCCAGAACTGTCCAATCTATCGACATCATGATTGTTCCTTTTAGGGAAGTTTTAACACAGGTCAATTATTTCAATTCAATCTGTGTCAAGTACCTTTTCTATTCAAAACTCAAAAATGTCTAATAATGAACCGCAAATGGGTTTGGTGTTAACTGGAAAAATGTGACTAGTGATAGCTACTCTAGGATTGACGGGGACATTAAGTGTTGTGTATTCTGTTTATGCTTGCTGTGGGATCATTTTTTATTAGTTTTCTTTACTGCTATCTTCTGAATATAGTACAACAAAGCTTGCTAAATGATTGCATTTTTATGAAGTGTTTATTTTATTATTTCTGATTGTTCTCCTTAGGTTTAGCTCTGGTTGCTCTATTATAATAAACTCTGTTCTGCAGATGATAACACTATTATGACTATTTAGTCAGTGCAGGTTTGATATAGTAATGCATGATACATCAGTTTGCCCAGAATAATTTGAAAAAGATAAAATAAAATCTGAGAAATTGTTAGGTGAGTTCAAAATTGATATCATAATTCAAATATTGATATTGAGGCAGTAAGGCATCAAAACCTCGTTTAAAACATTTCATATTTCCCAAGTGTAGTAGGACTTTGCAAATATGTTATGGGCGCTAGCGAGAGATCGAATTGGATATGAATGAGTCACCAGTGGCCGAGGCTTGGGCAGCCTCTAGCTGCCCTGCCCGTGATGGCGATAGCGATAACAAGGGATGAGAGAACAGAGAAAGGGAGATGAGAAATAGATTGGATCAATTGCTTACTTTATTCATGAATCCTTAGCCCTTTAATAGGCATACAATGACTAAGTGTTAGAATAATCTCTGAATTGTCATTGGCCCAACCCTAGGAATCAATCCTGTTGCAGAAGAAACCGACGGGTACAGCAAACAGATGCTGACAGATCTTGCTCCACCAATCATCAAACTCGTGGAGGGTGCAGACGCCGTATCGAAACTGAGATACCGATCCAAACTGAATGGTATCGGCCAGCTTGTTGATTCTGTCATACTCCAGGGCAGAGTTAGCGGATCCCCTCATTTCTATTTTCCCGGCAAAGAATAAATCAGCTACTCCTTGCCCACATCCAAATTGACGTGCGGCTAATGCCGGGTGATAGAATTCGTATGATGGCTTTGCGGATCGGCCCATGTGAAAACTCACTGGGAGCAAACAAGGTGTGGCAACAGTCATGAAAGTCTCCCAGGAGCACTTGTCTGGAAAAACTTCTCCGAGGAACATGTTACTCGGTACTTCAAATTCATCATAGCCATTGTAGGCAAACCATGTGCAGGCTTCTGGTTCGGGCCCGAGTAGCAGATGCCAAAGATATGGGCCAGTCGGGAGACGGACATTCGGTGGCCTAGGAAAGAGGAGAGTGCTTCTCCGAATAACATGCATCTTTGAGTGATGGGCGAGTCTGACTCTTGGTAGTCCGGTGGGAACCTGCAGTTGGTAAGGGCTGATAGTTCTAGAACCTTAGAATAGTATAATCTCAACCAAAGCTGCAAGAACCACCAGGGACCGGCTACATGCCCAACAGGTTGACCAGCTGATAGCTTCGATGCCACTTGATGAAGCATCTGATATACTGCACCCAACAAGAATCGACCTAAGGGGAGGACGTTGCCATCGACCAGAGACTCTGCTAGGCACTCCATATTGGTCGTGGGCCCAAGGGTCTGCCCGCATAATACAAATCTCTCGAGCCACAGGTTGAGGAAGGCGCTGTGCTCTCGATGATCAACTGAGTCGGTTGGCTTCCGGTGGCTGTCTATGTATTTTCCCCGTCCCCCAGCTCCCTTTGTCTGCAGCCGATGCTGGAAGTTGTTTCTCAGACTGTGGGGGGAAGGTGGGGAAGGGTTGCTATCGAGGGAGCCAGGTCCTGAGGAGGTCGTAGTTGCTGTTGAGACCCTTGAGCCAGGTCCTGAGTGAGGAGGGAAGACATGCAGCACCAGGATCCGGTCGCTCACCGGACAGTCAAGGTCATGAAGAGCATCCGCCATGCCCTTCATCCGTCGGTAGTACTCACCAACGGAGAGGTACCCCTGCACGAAGGTGCGGAACTGTGCGTCTAGCTGGAGAGCCCGAGCCTCGGCGTTGCCGAGGAACTGGCCCTCAAGAGCTAGCCAGGCCTGGCGAGCGGTGCCTCCGGGGGTCCGGACGATGTCCTGGAGATTGAGGGAGATGGTCCCAAAGATCCAAGATAGGACGATGATGTTGAGGTGCAGCTAGATCCCGTCCCGCGCCTGAACAGGAGCATTGGCAAGGATGTGATCCTTGAGGGCGTAGCGACGAAGGGCGAGGAGGACCTGGTCCCGCTATCGGCCGTAAGAGGTGGACGAGGTGTCGAGGACGACGGAGACTAGAGTCCGAATGTTCTGGACCCCGACTGCCTGGAGGTGTAGCTGGGCGACCATCGGGTCACTCGAGTCGAGGCGGTGTGGAGCATCGGGCTAGGGCGGGCGAGAGGACGAGGCGACGGTGTCGGCGACGTGGACAATCGACGGAGGCCCGACTGAGAGGTGCAGGAAGTGCTCCGCCTCGGCAACCCGGCGAGCGAGGGCATCCGCCTCGGCGCGCTCACGCTTCCAGGCGAGGGCGGCCGCCTAGACCCGCTCCTGAGCCGCCAAGGCTTCGGTCTTTGCCACGAGAAGAGCCACCGCGAGGGCGGACTCCGCAGAGGCAGCGCGGTCCGGGACGATCGGCGGAGGCGGAGCGACGACGAGGAGCTCCGGCAGCATGCCCAAGCCGGTGTAGGAGAAACCCGGGGGCAGGCCGAGGCGGGCAAACGTGGAGGAAGGAGCCGCGTCTGCAAGACCGGCGGCGGTGACGACGTTGGCGGCACCCCGCAGCAACGGCGCGCCGGTGGCATGGGCGGCCGGGGGCAGGGCGGTGGCCCAGCCGTGCCGGCGACGGCGGTCAGGGCGGCGGCGGCGCAAGTGCCCGCTGTGGCCCCCCACCCCCCCCTCCCCCGCACCCGCGCGTGTGCCCGCGGCAGCCGAGGCCGGTCTAGCAGCGGCGGCGGCGCCAGTGGCGGGAGCAACACCGGGTGGGGCAGGGCGGCGGCATAGGAGGGTGGGAGAGGAGGGAAGTGGGAAGAGGAGGGGGCGGCGGCAGGTAGGCCCCCCGGTGGCCAGCGGCTGAGAGAGGGAGGAGAGAGAGACAGGGAGAAACCCTAGTCTGATACCATGTTAGAATAATCTCTGAATTGCCATTGGCCCAAACCTAGGAAGGGGGGATAAGTACACTGATACATGGGCCTCTAATGGGCTCTACTGGGCCTCATAGGCCATACACCAACACTAAGTTGTTGCTAATAAGAAGGAATAAACTAACTAACTTTTAATCCTATCCGTGCAAGCGTGATCACTGTTGCTCGTCTGCAAAGCGTGCCGGCAACTCAGGCAACTACGTTCTGGGGGCTATCTGCCATGCCTGCTTTGCAATTCCTCCGTTCATAGACAGTGCCGACCAGGACAAGCCAAACTAAAAATTTTATAAGACTGTCATAATTGGTTCTGGGTTTTGAACATTTGAAGAAATTTCATCCTTAGAGAAGCCTAATAGGAATGAATCTGTTGCATTTGATGTTTTTCTTATCATGTGTTCTGGGATGGTGTGACAATACATATAACATTAAAGAACACATTTCTATTCATGTGCGTATGAACCAAAGGCAGGCAAGTAAAACTTGTTTTAGTCGACATGTGATCCAAACATGGTCAATGAAATAGACTAACAGCTTAAAGCCGTTTTCTAAAAAAATCAATAAAACCTGTTTTCTGGAAATTCTATCCTAAAACCTAAGATCCAAACAATCACCACCTTTGCCATTGATCAAACGTTTGATTTTTTGTTCTTCTGTCAAACACGTACGCAATGCACGAGGGCTAGGGGGAGGGCGTGTATGAGTTTTTTGACTTGCGTGTGCACGCCTTCAGATTATCATCCAACCATAGTGGCCAGATTTGATTGATGGAATTAAAATTTTCAAACATTTGATCACTAGGCGAACTCAACAATCACCCTTAGTGCCTTCTGGTGGTATCATCTTTTGATGATAAAACAATGCAACACAAATAAGAATGTTAATTTGGCATGCAAAGCGTAACAAAGCTTCTCCCATTTGGCTAGCTTGTGCTGTTGTAGCACGAATGGGGTTGCAGGTTCTAGCCTTCGCAACCTTGCATCTCTTCAGTTGTTGCTGTTTAACTTGTTCGGTTGTGATTGGATTACCATGTTAATTTGCTGGTTGCCTGGTTCAAGGGGTGATGACATGTCTGATCCACCAACCCTGGTCGAGGCGCCTGTTCATCGAGGTGCCTGAACGGCCCTTCGTTTCCTTTTTATCGTTTTGTGGTGCAGGTGATCAAGTACGAGAGCGTGATTCACGAGTTCGACCCCTACTTCAACTTCCACGTCACTCAGGTTACATTGCGAGGTTCCGTCTATTCTGTGTGTGTGTTTTTTTTTTGTGAAGTAGAAGGAATTCTGCTCGCACATAGGGAACTGCAGTGTTATGTGCAAAATTTGAGTGCTGATGTTAGTGGGTTTTGGGTTTTGCAGTAGATTTTTGTTTATTGTTGGACGATTAGTTGTAGTGCTGCCCAGATGGTTACATTGGAGAAAGACATGCTTGCTGGAATCAGTTGTGGATTGCATCTGATCTAAAATTTGCACCTTAAATATTACAGTTTTTGTCGAAGAATGGGATTTACGAGTTCTGGAACTGGTTTGATGACAGGACATGGTAAGAGCCTCAAGTCAGATGAAATCAATTAGTATAGTGTAATTACGATGCAAAATAGAATGAGTAATATGCATACTTGGTTGATTTCTGTTGCTGTTTCTTCTGTTTTAGATACCCCCTTGGCCGTGTGATTGGCGGTACTGTGTATCCTGGCTTGACATTGACAGCTGGAACCATTTGGTGGTATGTAATCAAAGGAAAGCACTTGTATGCTCTTCATAAGTACTGTAGGCGTGTCTAAAATTTGATTGGTTTTACAGGTTGCTAAATTCTCTAAACATTCCACTGTCAGTAGAGACTGTGTGTGTGTTCGTTGCTCCAATTTTCTCGGCAAATGCTTCTTGGGCTACTTACCTATTAACAAAGGTGTTTTTCTCTCTCTCTCTCAGAAGCATGAGTTCTCACACTAATTGTTATACAAAAAAATTGTGCTAATTAGCTTTTACCTTCCACAGGAAGCTAAGGGCACTGGGGCTGGATTGATGGCAGCAGCCATTTTGGCAATGGTAAGCTGCACTTGTGGATTTCCTTCTAGGCATTATTAATCATTAACGATTACTAAGTATTTGACTTAATTGGATCTGTGTTGTTTTTCACATTCCACTCGCATAGTAATAATGAAAATTCAGAGTTTTTTGGGGCCAGTTTAGAGATTGTTAGATGGTTTCAGCTATAACAAAGGACAAGGAGAAAAGAAATTCGTTGTCCATTACTGTTGATTTAACAAAGGACAAGGAGACATTCTTTGACTTGTACACTTCGTTTGTTTTGTTGTTTCATCTTTGCCTGCCCATATTTAGGCGTTTCTATTTCAAAAGACTGCTCTGCACAAGTGCAACATGGCTGGAAAGCCTTCTGTTGCTACTCGTGTTCTGGACAGTATGACTGACAACCTAAGGCCTACTCGTGCAGAGGCTACGGATGTGGCAAATGGTACTTGATGGTGAGTTGTTTGAGCAGTTCATGACATTATCTTCTGATAATTTAATCCTAAATTGTTATTGTTTACCTTTTTAAGCGAGTGATGCTATTCTCCTTGCTGCTGAGACTGCGTGCTTTATATCCAATTAAAACTATATCAATGGAGGGTAAAATTTGTGCGGAGGTGAGTTCTCTTTGTACTTATAGATTCTTTTTCATGTACGATGTTGAACAAGTATAATGCTTTTTTTTCCCATTTGCATTACTTAGTGATATATGTCATCCATTGGTTTGCAGGCTGAGGTGGTCTTCAACCAAGATTTATACTTCAAGAAGACTGAAACATGTTGGAGAACCCATGACCCACTTGGAGTCTATTGCTTCCTCTGATGTATGTTCTTTGTTTCTTCTCATGTTCCAAACTTTGTTCTCTCACATGGGAAAAGTTTTCAGTATTCCATTGGTTTAATATAACAGAGACTGTGTTCGGCTGGGGTTTAACTCAGCTGACGTGCAAACGTAGTTATAGATTAGTACATAATTAATTAATTGTTAGTTATTAGTAACAAATGTTCTAGGCTAGCCATAGCAAAGACGCCTGCAAACATACTGTCCATACACTCTAAGCAGAAGAAAACCTTTTACAAGGGACATTGTTACGGCTCTCCCGTGCTACAGGCACAACAATATGATTCAAACGTATAAATATCTGTGATCCTGCAAGCTCACCCAAACAACCCCTCATAGCCCACTCATATCAAGCACATTAAGAAACCAGCTATTGATTCTGTTCAAATAAAGCCAGGTACTTACAAGGTCGATGGCTATGCCTATTTTATAACATCAGGTGTGCGCAAGGAAATTGACCGCTCGGCGATTCGAGGGGCCGTATGCTCACTCCTCACACTATCTGAAAGAGGAGATCAAGGCACATCGTGATCTAAGGTTGGGGCTGTCAGTCGTCAAGGAGAACACTGCCACCTAGAGTTTTCTTTTTTAGCCTCCTACTTTTCCCGTCGGCGCAGGTAGTCCCCAACTTTCTTGTACACTTGGGCGCATGTATTAGGCGCATGTAGTCCCGGAAAACAGTTTTTAGCACACGGGTGTATGTAAATCCATATATTTGCATGTCATATAAATAGTCATCAAAAAATATAAAAATTTTTGACATGATAGATTAATATGATTTATATCACTCTATAAACATGCAAGTTTAAATTCAACTCCTATAAGTTGTAGCAAAAAAACAAAACCAAAACTGAACTAAGTATACGTATATTCATAATTATTTTTGTTATTTTTGCTACAACTTGTAGAAGTTGAATTTAAACTTATATGTTGGTGGAGTGATATAAGTTATATTAAACTATCTTGTTAAATTTTTTCATAATTTTTTATGACTATTTATATAGCATGCAAGCAACGGATGTATATACATCCGTTGTACACCCGTGTGCTAGAAAATTCCCCAACTTTCCTGCCATTTGGTTCACAGTGCTCCATTTCATACGGACCTTACATTCACTCGTGGAGTGGATTAGCTGCTCCCAGGCGGCGTGCCAAGTCACGCCCCAGCCATTAGTTAAATATGATGTGAACACTTTTTCTATTTTAATAAATTTAATAAATATCTATACAACATTGAAAAGTATAACAATATCTACTCTAGAAATATCATTGTGCTCATATCCACGTTTTAAACTGTGGTGTACTGGTGTTTCTCTTATGACATACCACAGCTCTTTCCAAAGTCAACGGAGTTAGGTCTAATCTATGTTCTTTCCAAAGTTTTATCTTTACTACCTCACTATAATAAATTTGGTATACTGGATTCGCAACATACATGCTTTATGTATTTTATATAGCTTGCATAATTTACCTGAACCAAATATTCATAATCAGCATTTCTTTTTTTTAACAGAATCAGAAAAAGCTTAAGGCTCATGATGTCATTGTGACTATGAAGAAAAACATTAAGATAGTAGTCATTATGCAAGATAAGGTTCTTTAGATACAATAGGCTGAAAATTGGTTGAATGGTTTTATGTATACTGCATGCACCTCATGTATACTCTTTGTAGGGATCAGCAGCAGCTTGTGTAAATAACTTCGACATTGCGCGGTCAGGAACATAGCAGAAGAAGCCAAGAAAACTGACAGACATGTTAAAGCCAAAAATTTACTATTTTATTTCCTTCAATTTATTTTTAGAAAAGATATTAGGAATAATAATGTTATAGTTATTTTATCAAAAAATAATATGCATGTCTTGTAGAGTCAAGTAGTGTTACATCTTAGAAGGATTCTCTGTGAGGAATAGACAGGCATCCTATGAACTACATCTCAATTTGAACCTTCTCTGTCATTTTACAAGAACTATAAGTTTTTCTTCCCGTTAATAACTGACCAGTTGGTATAATCCTAATATTCTGGCATTAAACTGAAATGCATGATGTTTGAGAGACAATAAGTGCATAGATTTTTATTTTGCTAAGAAATATGTTTTATTCAACTATATATGTGTCCATATCTTTTTTGATTAATTGCCGATCCTTTCTTGTGTTTGGTGCTTACAATTCTTGTTATAAATCTATATGAACTCTATAGATATTTTTGAACAGAAGTGCAGCAATGAAGTTTCGAAAAACTAATTACATAGTTACGGGAGAAACCGTGAGACAAATCTTTTGAGCCTTATTAGTCTATAATTAGCCATAAGTGCTACAGTAACTTACATGTGCTAATGACAGATTAATTAGGCTCAAAAGATTCGTCTCGTGGTTTCTAGGCGAGCCGTGAAATTCGTTTTTTTATTCGTGTCTGAAACCCCTTCCGATATCCGGTTAAACGTCTGATGTGACATCTAAAAATTTTCATTTTACCAACTAAACACCACCTTAGTCTTGTTCTTACAATTGATTTATAAGAGTTTGTGATTGTTTTAGCCTAGGTAAAGAGTTTGTATTTTAAGGAATACATTATTTCGAAGGAACAATCTAAAATATATCTTCACGTTATTGATTTTCTTTTTCATGCTCTCCACGGTCGTTCCCTCTCTCGACTACGGCTATTCTCGACCACTTTTAGTGTATACTGGACATATTAAGAGCTATTCACCGGAAAATGAATTATAGGAAAGGACATATCATTGATTGGGTTTTCTATTTATTGTAAACTTGCTTTTGTGGTAGACAAGAGTTTAGTCGGATTATTCCTAGATTTAGCCTATTAGATGAATAATTAACATACTGTGTTATGTCAATTCCATGTAACTGGTGGACATGAACATTCTTAGCCATTCAAGTTGTGAGCTTCGGTGCATGCTTAAGACTATTCAGGCATTCATTTTTTTTTAGAACAGACATATTATCTCAGCAGTACGGAACCTTAGAATTTACTTCTTTTTATCAAGAATTAACATGTGTGACGCAAAATATAATTCAGAAAACGTGCTTTGCACGTGCGTGGTTACTAGTTCAGGCTAAGGTTGCGTTCACCCCTAGCCATAAGTTAACTTAACCCTCTTGTTTTCTGCGTGCACGTTTCCCGAATTGCTAAACGGTGTATTTTTTGTAAAAAATTTATAGGAAAGTTGTTTTAAAAAATCATATTAATATATTTTATATTTTTTTAATTATTAATAATTAATTAATCATGTACTAATCTACTACCATGTTTTCTGCGCCGGGTAAGTTAACTTATCACCTCAAGCAACCGAACGCGGCCTAAGCACCAAACCAAGCTTGTTAAGCGGGGAGATGTCAGCCATAGTGCTAGGTTCAAGGGTCCATGGATCAACTGTATCTATGAATTGTTTGCATCTAACATGCAACCTACCTACGAATGTATCGGATATATATCCCTAACATATACATTCAGAGATGAAGTACAGTAACAACTTTCTGGCCTCACTGAAAACTTATTGAATTTTTTTCTTTAATGGTAGTTTTGATGTTAAGAGTTCCGTTGATGTAAGATAAAGTGACAGTGACCGTAAAGTGGTAATCTGATACTACCTCCGGTCATCTTTATTTGTCGTTTCAGACAAACATTTTGGCATATTTTCTTTATTAATTGTTTGTCTGAAACGTCATTTAATTATGTATGGAGGGAGTATTTGGATGTTCAACACCATGCATTAAAATATTGTGCTCTGCGCTATTGATGTCATGGTTTGTGTTATCGCAGAGACCTTCAACTGCCACCCGGCAGAGTATGATTATTATGCGTTTATGATAGTTTTTTCCTGGTTTTTGATGGTTTCTTGTTGCCATAATCATGATTTTTTAGGCTGGCAAACCGATGGTATCGGCACCCTGATGGAGACTTAACATCTACTGTAGCGTATGTGTGTATGTGGGAAATTCGTGTAGTAACCGAAATTTTGATAGGGTTGCAATGATTGAAGAAGAAAGTTAACCAAAAAAACAGTGGATTAACGAGAGAAATCCATCATTATACCTAGGGATGGGCACGGGTAAGCCCGTAGGTATTCCGTGACCGAAAAATGAATTTATTATTTATTTATTTAAATTAGAGCTGGCCATAGATTATCCGTGGCTGACCTGTTGTAGCAACCCTGCTGTTTATAAAATAAATGTTTCTACGATTCAAAATTACTCCTGTAATAGAATATTTTGGACACTAATCTAGGTGCATGGAAATCCATGCATTTTTTAGTCAATCAGACACGTAATTTAAAATTTGACAACTGATAGAACTTTATTATATTATATTATATTATATTATATTATATTATATTATACTATACTATATTATATTATATTTATATTATAGACATAGCTAAAAAAACATCATGTTCACTCTTAATGCTAAAAAGATCCACATTAATTAAAGAAAAATAAAATGTATGAACCATTAGGTACAAAAAATTATAATTGCATATATAAAAATAAGAAATTCAGTGTTTTACATGAAAATAAGAAATCTATTGAGCAGAAAATACAACTGTATCTATATATATAAAAAATACAATAGTTGTATATGAAGTCTTATTTAACTGGCACCGTGTAAATTTGTACGGGATATCCCCTAGTTTATATATAGCATCATAAAAGCTAAAACTGTTTATATTTTGGGGCGAGAAGTAATGGTAATAGTAGTACTCCCTCTATCCCATAATATAAAAGCATCTACCACTAACGTAAATATCAAAAAAAGAGAGGTATAACCACCACTCATTTATATTACCTAGGTACATGTATATATGTATGTAATATGGTTGAATGTTTTAACGGTGAAGAATTAAAATAAATTAAAATTATATAAAAAATGCTAGTTAATGTATGCTTGCATGCTTGACTTATATTATAGATAAGAGAAAAAAATAGTTATGATGGGATAGAGGGAATATGAATATTTCCTTTGTTTCATAATGTAAGACTTTTTAGCTTTGTTTAGATTTATATGAATACTAATAAATATATATATATAAATTATATATATTCATCAACTAATAAATTTAGATAATGCTAGAAAGTGTTAAGATATAAAACGGAGGAAGTAGTAAATAGAAAATGAAAAACTGAGAAGGCCTGTGTTGTAAGTAAGGGTGTGTTTGGTTAGCTGGATTTCTCTAGATGGGAGATGACCGCCCAGCTTTTTGATGTGTTTGGTTTGCGGACGAAGCTGGATAGGGTGGTCCAGGAGAGGAATATTCTATGAAGATGCTGGATGAGTGTATCCGGCCAAATTGGCTGGATAAGCTCATCCACCTTCACTAACGTTGTTCATTAGTAATTGTTTAGTGATAATTAGCATGTTTTGTTATTAATTAGTAATTAACAAGTTTAAATTAGTGTTAATTAATGATGAGAGATATATTTCATTGTTAATTTGTACTAATTAGGATAATATTTATGTTGATTAATTAATAGTATTATTTATTAGTAATTAAATATGCTCGTCCCATCCATCCTCATCTATCCAACCAAACAAAATATTGGATCGTCCCATCCATCTAACCAAACATAAATCTGGATCATCATATCCCTAAAAATATAGATGGACATATCCCATCCCACCTTGACCACCAACCAAACGCACCCGAATTAACCTCCGGCAGATGAAAAGAAGGCCCAGATAGTAACGGCGACCGGCGAGATCATCTGTGTTTGGTTGGTGGGATATGCCTGGATGGGAGATGGCCGTCCAGGTTTTTGATGTGTTTGGTTCGTGGACGAAACTGGATATGGTGGCCAGAAAGAGAATATTTCATGAAGATGCTGGATGAGTGTAGCCGGCCAAATTGACCGGATTAGCTCATCCACCTTCGCGAACTATATTGTTTAGTGATAATTAGCTTGTTTTGACATTAATTAGTAATTACCAAGTTTAAATTAGTGTTAATTAATGATGATAGATATATTTAATTGATAATTTATATTAATTATGATAAAATCTATAATAATTAATTTATATTATTATTTATTAATAATTCAATATGTCCAACCATCTAACCAAACAAAAAATTAGATCATCCTATCCATAAAACCTGGATCACTGTATCGGAATGAGGCCAAACTAACGAGGGGGCCTTCCTTCCTTCTTCGAAAAGTAGCCTGGAGCCGACAGGGGGGAAGAAGGCGCGGCGAGGCGAGGCGAGGCGAGAGGGAGCGGCGGCCTCGCTTCGGCCATGGATCCCCTCATAAGGTTCCTCGACGACGACGTGGTGCGCGCCCCTCTCCCACCCGCCTCTCGTCTCATTCTCGAATTCTTCGTCTGGGGATTCAAATGGCGGTTCCTCTTCTTCTTGTTTTTGCGGGGGGGTTGCGCAGGACGAGACCATGCACTCGGGCGCCGACGTCGAGGCCTTCACGGCGGCGCTCAACCGCGAGGTGGAGGGCAGCGGCAGCGCGAGCACCAGCGCCGCGGCATCCTCCTCCTCCTCCTCGCAGCCGCTGGATCGTGGCGCCGGTGAGTTTCCCGGCCTAATTAACCCTAGGAGATTGTTCTACCTCTCTCGGATCGAATTCCTCTACTCTTGTGGAGAACCGGGAGGGTTTGTAGGTACCAGCAGACAGTGTCTGTGGAGGGTTGGAGAATGCTGTTCTTGGAATCGGGGAATAGTGAAATCAACAAACATTATCACATGGCATAAAAAAAAAACTCAGCTACCATGTTCGACTTACCGTTTTGCAATTTTAGGTCTAGAGTGTTCAAAATATTAGGAATTCAGACAAATGAGCCTTCTATGAATTTTTCCAATTGTAATGGTTATCTCTTTCTCATGATTCTCATCTCTGAGGTCCTTCCCCTAATGTCAAGACAGATTTTCTTCATATTGAGACCCAAAGGGAATAGAAAATTTCATCGTGGAAGTACAGGAAACATGTTTCAAAGTACTGAAGGGATGAATAGCTTGTTAGGAAAACAAAGCTTTTCTGCTGGTTTTATTTTGACTGAATGAAAATAGCAGCAAACTCTTTGTAAGGGTTCATTTTAAAAGAATGTGTTTATTGATTTTGAGAAATCATTTAGACTCTTGAAATTTGCCCTGAATATAGGAGAATGGAGCAGTAGCCCATAAATTCATTTTAGCTTACAATCATGGAAGGCTTTCTGTCATTGTTGTGAACTAGCCTGTGCGCAGCCACCCGAGATCTCCAGCCACCCATGCCCATTCAGGCTAGCTGAGACAAGGATTGGCAGATTCAGTTCAATGTACAATTGTACATCAATGTATTTGTGTAGTTTTGGATACAATCCTATCTTTTGTTGATTGATTGCATTAGAGTTCCTTCTTCATTTCCTAGCTACATAATCACATGTTTGTCATCTTTGGATTAATCAATGAAATTACAGAGTAGTCTCAGTCCTGCCATATGTTTTTCTCTTGGTTGGCATTCTATGCCTAGTCCTCCCAGCTGGTCATCTCTGTGGCCTAGGATCTTCTTCAAACTGTTGTTATTTGACCTCCCTTGGATGGATCTTTATTCTTTACCCCCTCATTCACAAGGTTTATGATTCCTCTTTCTCTATGGAGCATTCGGGAGCTCTTAGTCAGCTTTGACCATTAATTGTTAGAGTTTCTCATATGTGTACTCTTATGTTGCTGGATACATGTCGATGTGTGTTTTTGCATGATTGTGCAAAACAATTGCATTCTTTTCATATCTAGGCATTGATATCAGGTGTTCATGACTTCATATACAACTTTTAGATGTGATGATAATTGTTATATCATATTATTTGGCATCCATGCATTATGGCTGTGTTTTTTCCCCTGATTATTCTTAGATTTTTCCTCGGCTTTCGCATGCACTAAATGGTGTAATTTTCGCAAAAAGTTTCTATATAGAAGTTCATCATCTTACCTTTCTAAAATAGATGTTTAACTTTTGTAGTAGCTAATTCCATCATTTACACCATTAAATAGCTATCACAAAAATCAGCTAATCTTTCATCTTTAGCTGGAAAAGAACACAACCTATGTGTATTTCTATAATTATAAGATTAAGTTAGCATGTTTTGTAATGAATATTCCCATCCAACTTTCACCTGACTAATGCAAGTACTTAAAAGGGTGAGTTGTATATGAGTTTTAGAAAACGCCAGGTTATGTGGATAACCTCACTTTGCTTTGGGAAAACATTGTGGCAATAAATAAACAAATCCTATGCTTTGTTACTCCCATTGCTGTTAATCAAATGACATAATGCCAAAATTGTTGAAAGATGAGAAAGAGAGCACATACTTCACTGACCTGTGCAACTCACGAGCCCTAAAACAGTCTAAATCAATTGCACGCAGGATCCACTGGGAGATAACAAGACAGACTTCTGCTGTATTTTCTTAAACCTTGGGTTAACTTATAATATTTACACAACTTTTGTGCATGTGTTTTGAACGCAGTTAGAAATGTCAATGGAAAAGATAGTTGGCTCCATTCTCTAACAGTAACAGAGATACTATAGTTCTAGGGCAACAAAATTTTCATCCCACGAATACTTCTCACAGTGCCAAGGATTTTGGACCGAAGGGTAGTATGGTTACCTTGCCTGACGTACAACTCAATATGTATTAAATTACTTGAATCTAGTTCTCTAAGAGTCTAAGTTGCTTTCAAGATTACTCCCTCTGGTCATAAATATTTGATGTTTAGGACAAGATTCAGTCAAATTTAACCATCAATTTATATATTGGAATAACTTTATGATATTGTGATAGTACTTTTCAAAAGCAGATCAACACATCATTTTTTTGTTCTTAAACTAAGCAGTTGAGAAGTGATGATCCAAGCTTAAAAAAATTGACCAAATCTTGTCCTAAACTTCAATTATTTATGACTGATGGGAGCATTACTTTATTCCATTGAATTTGCCGATGGTTTTGTAGGTTGAATCATGCCTGTTTTAACATGCAACAACTTCACATTGACAGGGCATCCCTTTTGACAATTATAATAAGTAAGCTAGAAAATTTGCCACATAAGTAGCCTGTTTGCTTATCAGGTGACAAATAGCTTGCGCAAGCTTTAGATGTAGCAATGTATTTTACTTTAATATTGCAAACCAGCTACGTTATCTGTGGGAAGAGTGTTTCAAACCTTGTAAACTTCCATTCAAGATGTCAAATGGCTAAGTAGAAATTGCAAAATATTTTACTTCATCCTGCCTAAAGATACAATGCAAATGATAACGGAAACTTCCTATAACATTGTGTTCATATGATTACGAGGGTAAGATGCACATGATACACTTTATTTGAAAGTGCTTAACTGGAGGTTTCTGCAACTAAAATGTGACCAAAGTCCTGCTTGGTGCATGCCTACTTTAACACAGCTTCGCCATATCAAATACCTCACATATTTCTTTAACAAATATCTCAGCAATTCACTGTATTTCTCTCATAGGAAAAGAATCTTAGCATGTTCTTGGTAACCTAGTTATGCTTTGATAGTTTTTATCAAGTATTCAATTTATAGTTCAATCTTTTCTTCTAGAGGCATATTGCATGCTAATTTGACCTCAAATATAGGTCTTGTACCTCAAGAGAGCAACTCAATAATCAACCACAATCATGAAAAGTGGCAAGATTCAGTAAAGAATAAAATTGGTAATGAGGACAGCCATCAACAGGAACAGAAACATTCGCATCATACAAATGAACAGTTATCAAGACCTGAAGTGGTTTCTGGAGATGCTGATAATAAACACCTTCAGTCTAATTCCCAGAAAGAAGACCAGCCAAAAGTTAAGCAAGAGCCAGGAAACAGTTCTCAACAAACTATTGCTTGTCAGAAGCAGCCTTTGCAACAAATAACGAGTCAACAAACACCAACTACAAGTCAAACTAATAGCGCTCCTGCAGTGGGGAAACCTCCTGTTGTTACATTTCATATGTTAATACCGATTTTGAGACGCTACCTTGACAAAGACAAGGATATGCAAGTTCAGTCCATTTTTACAAAGTTACGGGTTGGTATTTGTTCCTTAACTATGCTGAATTAAAAAAGATCAAAATAGTATTTTATTGCATAACAGATTACTTAACTACTCTCATCACATAAAAGATATCATTTCTTTTCAATAGAAAAACGAAGTCAGCAAGGAACACTTTCTGAAAGTTGTAAGGACTATTGTTGGTGATAAGTTGCTCAAACAAGCCGCTGCACAATATCAAGTTCAGGTAACTAAAGTTTCACTTTGTTAGTGTCTAACATAACCTCTTTTCCTTTAAATGCAGGCAATTAATGCTGCTTAACATTTTTCATTTAGCGCTTAAGTTAGGTCAATCTATCTGTTGTTTGGGATAATAGGTCAATTTATCTATCACCAGTTCACCACTGTCTGTACTGTTATTATTATTCATACCATCACAATCCTGTTTTTCTTGGGAGTTATTCTGTTTTTGTTTGGCTCCAGGCTGCTCATGGGCAACGGAATCCTCAGACAAATCCAAGCAATTATTCTTTGTTAAGTCAAGTTTCCAATCAGCAGAGTGTTGCCAACAGTTCAATTTCAGGAGCCGAGCAAAAATCGTATCCATCAGCTCACTCCATTCCTGGAAACCAAGCGACTGACAGCCCAAGACCACCTCCATTTCGACCTTCTTTGTCAGGCCAAATGCAAAGTAACATGGGTTATCCATCTTCAGAAAGTAATTTGCAAAAGGTTAACGAATCTGGTAACATGTCAGATGTGAAAGGTGGGCAAATGCTCAGGCGCCCACCCAACATCCATTCAGTTCCAGTGCAAGCAACGCAGCATCATGTGCAGCGTCCACAAGCATCTTTACCAGTGCTTGGGACAAATAATATTCATGCTCGTCCATTTCCACGACCAGTTGGAGGTCCAGTAGTTCCACTTAGACCACAAATTGCAGAATCCAGTCAAAGAGGACAATCAGTCCAGGGAGTGGCTGGGAGCATGGCAGCTCGACCAACATTGCAAACTAATTTATCCCCATGGCAACAAGCAAACAAGGAGCAGAAAACTAAGTCTTTCACTCCAACAGAACATATGAATAAGGTAACTGCTCTATGCACGAGTTTTTTTTTTTTTTCTTTTGGGTTCCATGCATGCAAGTTAACACACCCTTTGGTTCTAAGGGTCCTGGTGTTCCTGAAAACCAAACATCCACATCAAGCACATCTAAATCTTTGACCACAACAAACTCAACTCAGCCTTATCGATCTCACGGCACACAAGTAGAACCAAACATGCAGGTATATATGTTGATATGTGTGCTCTTCTTGTTGCACTTTATAAGTCAATTACAAAACAATATAATTGGGGGATAGAATCCTGCTGAATAATTTGCATTCTAATTGTTTGTATATTTTCACATAAATCCTCAAATGTGCTGATCTTACTAATGCCAAACTTCTGACGGTATCCTCTTGTAACCATATATTTAAATGTATGTGTGCCTTTGCTGATATGTTTATATTTGCATATTTGAGACTCGTCTGTACATTATGTTGCTTAAGATATGCCAGTAGTAACTGTGGTTAGTAATAATTCATCAAACTTTAAGATATTATGCCCACCGTGTATGTTAGAGCGACAACTAGATGAATTATAGAATTGATCTGAGGGAATTGTAGTTTGAGAATTATAAGCTCACAAGTCCTGGATGTTTGCACTGGAAGCTAGAAAGTCCAGTGCGTTTTCTAGGCAGGAGGAACTGGTCAAATGATGGCCATTGTTAAACATATCTAGCATTAGTTTTTTTTTATGGAAGCTATTTGCACCTCGAAATTTCTTGGTTCCCTCTCTGGCTAAGAAGTTTGAAATCAGTATTCTCTTGCTTATACATGTATAATTAGTTGAACATGTGTAGGTAAGCCCTCATATTTTAGGTGATACACAATTAAATACTTGGACGTCGTGATTGCCAGGCTACATGCGTTTGTTCAAAATAAAACCATATAATTATATATTTTTTCCATGAAACATATATGATTATTCCCAGATCTTTCAGAGTGATAACTCATGTCACTGCAAGCATATACTCTGTTTTTTTATTAGACGTTGTTGACTTTTAGATTTACATTTGACCGTTTGTCTTATTCAAATTTTTTTGTGCAAATATGCAAAGTTATAAGTCATGCTTAAAGTATCTTTAGTAATAAATCAAATCATAACAAAATAATTAATAATTATGTAAAATTGTTGAATAAGATGAACAGTTAAACGTAGAGTCAAAAGTCAACGGCGTCAAATAAAAAAAAAGTGAAGGGACTAGTTCATATTAACAATTAGGTTTCGAGAATCGTTCAGGAGGAAAGACATTTGAATTTGAGAAGTAGTTGATAGTATTTCATTAATTGTGTGATTTTGCTCTAGTTTTTCTTTTAAGTGTTTTTATTACTATTGACCTTTTTTGCCAACTGCTAATATTTAACTCTAGAACTGCCTTTTGGAAAAATGAAAAATTGATGCCTTTCATGACGTACATAGAAGCATGCATGCTTGCTTTGTTCTATTATTTCTTGCTGGTTCTCATCATTTTTTAGAGTGTACATAGGAGCATGCAACTCTACATACACCACGCACATCATCCCACACATGCACACACATACTCTATACATGCTTGGAAATTGCCAGAAGAACTGAAGACCTCGCAGAATTCTAGCTGTCTAGTATGTGCATGCCCACTGAGTGCACATGCATGTGTACTCTGAAAACTGGTCTAGGACAAGAACTTCACTGGGTTTGGTGCCCATCTGTACCTCTAACCATTTGGCTACATGCCAGCTAACTGACATTTTTTTATGTTGTCTAAGAAGTGTTTCAATATGATGCACAGTATTGTCACACTCTAACCAATATTGCTGCATCATTAGATCCAACCTGCCACACAAACACCTCCCCCTGCAGCAACTTCTAAAACACCTCAAAAGAAGACATCTGCTGGACAGAAGAAACCTTTGGATGCATTAGGCTCATCCCCTCCACCATCTAGGTAAATCCAGTGCCTATTCTGAGTTATTGTTCTTAATGTAATCATAATTGCTCTGTGATTTCTGATGCCTTTTTCCATTATGCCAGCAAGAAGCAGAAGACATCTGGAGGTTATCATGATCAAAGTATTGATCAGCTGAATGATGTTACTGCAGTTAGTGGTGTTAATTTGAGGGTATATATTCCTTAACGTCCTTCTATTCTGATGGTTTGCTTTCTGCGTACCTTGGAGTACTAATTATTAAGTGAACATTACTTGCATAACTTCCCATTTTTACCAGGAAGAAGAGGAGCAACTTTTCTCTGCTCCTAAGGAGGAGAGTCGGGTTTCAGAAGCTGCTCGGAAGGTTGTACAACTCGAAGAAGAAAAACTCATCCTACAGAAGGGCCCTTTGACAAAAAGATTAGCTGAGATCAGTTAATACCTTTGTCCTTCAAGAATAGTTTACTTGGTAGTGACACTTTTTATACTTTTATTTTATAATGCTGGTGTTTTGGCAGTGAGGAAATGCAATTTGAAGAGCATGGGCAGTGATGTTGATCGATGTCTATCGATGGTGAGAAATTGTCTAGCAACAGCATTTCCATATTTGGTTTATTCCTGATATAACATACTTTTTATTCAGTGTGTTGAAGAGCGGTTACGAGGATTCATAAGCAATGCAATAAGGCTTTCAAAACAGGTGTGATGGCTTAATTTTATGGACGTTTCCAAATAAACGTTCTACTGAAGATACTAATTCATATTTGTTCTTTCTATTGTGTAGAGGGTTGATCTTGAAAAATCAAGACATCGAATTTATCCTTTGTCTTCAGATGTTCGTAGTCACATTTTGAGGGTGAACAGAGAAGCTAGAGAACAGTGGGAAAAAAAGCTGGCTGAAGATGCTGAAAGAATCAGGAAACAAAATGATGTAAGTTCTGCATGCTGTCTCAGCTTAAATTTCAGTATATGTTTTCACACATAGTACAATACACATGACGTAAATAAGGATAATTTTCCTTCCTTTAGCATTTATTCAACATGCTTATGAAGAGAGTAAGTGCCACTGTCAAGTGTTGTATTTATCGGGGCAATTAATCTAATTGCTCTAATGCCATTACCGAATGATCAACATTCTTGGTAGCAGGCTAGTAGATGTGCTAACTAGTATCTGATTTTTAAGTTGGTCCGTTACCACTTCATACTTTTATATTCCTATACCAAATTACAGAAGACAATAACAGCGTGTTCTTGGTAAGAGGTAGGTTCAATCTCATCAGCTTCTTGCATACAAAACATCTTCTATGACCACTTTGTTAAATGAAGCACATCTAGTAATGGAATTTGCTTACAAAAAGGATCCTCATGGCTTTTAAATTACATCATCTTCTGGCATTCGATTACATGTGTAAGTTTGGATGTACAGTTGCAATCTTTGGTTAAGTAGGGTAATCCTCAACCTTCAATCAGTCAATGCTTTTTGTGTAGCGTCTGAATCCCATGTGCTAAGTCATCGATCTGTCACACTTGACAGTTAAATAAAGGAATGTTTCTGCACATATCTTCTGATAAGTTGGATTGTAAGGTACATCTTAAAGGCATTTGCAAATTTGCCACTGGCTTTTTCTATTTTGCAAGGATGCCACTCGAATGACAGCTTTGGTGGTATTTTTGCAATTTTCTAGTGGTAGTTCTGCCTGTAATAACAAGTCAAAACAGTAGCAAATTTGCAATTGTCCCTTGTTTATTTTAGTTATGTTAGTAGATTTCACACAACCATATGTAAGTTACCATATGTACTGAGTTACTAATATGTTTTACAAATAACTGGATTTGACAATTACTTGTCGCTCTACTTCTAACCCACTTTTCGTCCTCATAACTGATACGGCCATTCTATCCAGCTCACATTGGTTATGAGAAACTGTCAGGTGGATCAAAGCTATCAAAGGCTTTAGCATGTGAGGGGTAAACTAAGGATCTCCAGTTGATTTAGTCTCCATTGTCCATTTGTGTTCCCTCTCCTTTTACAGGTTGCCAGGGTGTTTATTTTGTGCGACAAATAATCCTCAAGTATTAGTGTACAAGCTCTTTCCTTTATCTGAATAATGTTGATTGGAATAATGTGGGCCTGAGTTTCAGAATTTTAGTACTTATGATTTGTGCCGTTCAATTAAAGATCATGTTTTCAAATGCAGGGAGATGACAATGCTGTGGCTGATTCAGAGAAGGACAAGAATGAGAACCGTAGCACATCAAAGCATGCTAAGGTTAGTGTCTTTTCACTAGTCAGGTGATACCTGCACAGTTGCACATATACATGCAATGGATGTCGATAATTTTCATATCTTGCAGACCTACAAGGCAGAAGATGATAAAATGAGAACAACAGCTGCAAATGCTGCTGCACGAGTTGCAGCAGGCGGAGATGACATGTTTTCAAGGTGGCAGTTGATAGCTGAACAAAACAAACAGAGCAAAGGAGGTGATGGTTCTTCTAGTTCCATGCCGGGTAACATGTTACCTCACAAGTCTTCACCAAGACCTGGAAAAGGCTCAAGAGAACAGCAGGAATTTGAAAAAACAGGTTATTTTCAATGCTTGGGCCTGATAAACTCTTAACCTTTTACTGTTCTTTGTAGTAGTAACCAATGTGCATAAGGCTACTTAATTGAACAAATCCACTTGATGGTTGGGTGGGAGTAGTCTAAATGTTTTGGTTATCAACATTTAATAATGTATCCATGCCCAAAAAAAATGGTCGACATATGTTCTTTGACGTACATACTAAAAGGACTTTGCATTACCTACATGGTACGCGTAATTGGATGGTGTGTAGAGCATGAGGTTGTTTACTGTGAGCTGTTAAGAGGACAGGATCACCTTGTATCCGGTTATCATGTGAACCATTTTCCAGTAGACAGTGCTCACTGTAAAATGGTAGACCAAAACTTCATATAGATAAGGGCCACACCCATTATGCCATGGCTTACATTTAGACGTTTTTTACCCTAAAGTTTTGTACCTCTTTCACTAGGTGGTGTCAGAAGGTCATCACATGTAAAAGTGACACGGAGCATTACGGTGAAGGATGTGATCGCTGCGCTTGAGAGGGAACCTCAGATGTTGAAATCCTCTTTGCTGTTCCAGCTATATGGGAGATCAACAGAATCATCTCCGAAATAGTTCCAGTATAATCATTGCATTTCTGGTTGCAATGTTCAATTTTTGTTTGTGCTCTTGGTGGCATTGTATTGAGTAGAATGGTTGATAGGAGACGAGTCATTTACCAAGCGATGGGTTTGATTGGTTGATAAATCATTTTTGCAGGATTTAGCAATCAGTAGTGAACCAGCATCATCGCCTTTCTAGAGCAACCATTTTTTAAAACAAGAATATTGTGCATATGTGTTCTTTTATTTTATGAATAATATTGTAATCGCTTCCTTTGTAGGCATGATATGATAAATAGCATCAAGCTGGTTAGCTGATGGAGTTGGCTTGTTTCTTTCCCTTAGAATAATTACATTACTTTCATGTATTCTGATTTTTTCTTTTACCATGCAATGCTGGTATTTCAACCGTTGAGAGAATTTGTCACTAGGATCTGTATCACCCAAGATACAAGCACTGCAGTAAAACAGCTTACAATTTACATACATATAATAATAGCAGTATCATGAATAAGTAAAACTTCTCTGAATACATTCTTTGGTTATGCTGCCTGGGTACATTATCCCATAATCCCCTTCAGCTCTGCAGCTCTGCTGCATATATGAACTTACGACTTTCATGCTAGCTTTCCTATTTGTACTACTATATTCCATTCCATTTATCAACGGACGACATGCATATTGTTGTTCTACTTGTGCACCAACATGGAGCTTAACATCCAAAGTCATACGGAACCAAACCTTGCAGCTCTGGGCCGTTGAGCCTGCTGTTATTCTCAAAGCTGAAAAGGATAAGAGATGAGTAAGCCTTTCATGGTACCAGTTATGTCAAAGGTCTAGCGGTAATGGACGATACAATCTAGCAAAATAATGATCTGATATTTAAATTAAACAATGTAATCTTCTCTCGTTAGCAGAGAATGTTTACCATCTAAACAAACTTTTTTCTACTGAAATAATTCTAACAAACCTAAGCAATACAAATAACAAATGCCATGTCAATGCACAAGGTGAGAAATGAATAACATATATCTGTTTTGGTCAAGCATCAAATTCATCCTAATGCATTTTAAACAATAATTAACTTTAAGGTATACCTTCGAAGAGGGAAGGTTGAGAAAGGACCGTCAACAGGAATAGTTCCACAGATGTCATTGTTAGACAAGTCACTGAATTCCACAAGAACTTATACCAATCAGTAACCATAGAGAGTCCAGGAAATAACTAAGTTCGATACATATAATTTTATACTCACATGACTTTCAGATTGGATAGTTTGGCCAGCTCCCTTGGAATTGATCCAGCTAGCTTGTTGTTGTTCAAACGCCTGATATAACAAACCAAGCATTCAGCTGTAGCATACAAAACATTGTGCAAATGCCAAATATGAATTATGAGTTGAAGGTTTGAAGCGTACTTTCTTTCATTCATGTTTCTTTTCATATAAGTTGCTACTGTAATGCGCATTGGCATATTATTTTTTTTTAAAAAAAAGAACTACTTAACCATGGATAAAACAAAATGACCAGAGATTTATGGATTTCATATCAGTTGAAGAATCATGATCATAAGAGTCGCGGTATTTGGATTTATGGATCATTTATTTGCATTAGACATGTCATGGCTTCAGGGTAAGCTAGAGCTGTAATCAGGTGATGCACATACATGAATCTCAACGAGCTGAGCTTGGAAAGCGACTTGGGGATTGTCCCAGTAAGCTTGTTGGCATACAGATCCAAACTGATCAAATTCTTGAGATTGCCCAATTCTTTTGGGATCTCGCCATCAAGATTATTTCTGTAGAGCTCCCTGCAAATCAAAATATGATTTTTACTGATTAAATCATGGTCATATATCCCTTTCCCCCATTTGAGCAGAAAAAACTTCAATTTACATGCACATACAGGTATTGAAGGTTCACAAGACGGCCAAGCTCAGGACCAATGGAGCCGGAGATGTTGGAGTTCCCTAAATCCCTGAAACATTAACCACAATTAAAAACAATGACCAAATCGCTAATTAAGGATTTAGCGTGCAATCATTTAACCAAAAATACATCGAATTACACCCTTTGAAGAAGAGAATGATGCGATTATTGCTTCACCGGCAGCAAAACTAGAAATTCGTGAACGAGAAGGAACTCAACCAGTGGAAGACTAGCCCGCAAATCGTGAGTTGAGTAGTTGACCCGCTTATCTTTGAACAGTTCGTGCATCGAGATCTTGAACCCAAGAGTTGATTTTTGACGCGTTCAATCGACTTCTTAATTAGTTAGCGCTAGACGATTTGCCTACTAAACGACTTATTATCAGTTTAGTATAGTTGATAATTGAACCCCAATCATTCATCACAACATGCACAGTTGACAGCTTCCAGAATCAAACAAGCAAGAAACAAGAAGAACACCAATAAGGAATCGGTCATTCGCATAGGGAGAAGGAAGGGTCGCCGGCGTAGAGAGGGGGAGGGAGCTCACAGGCGGACGACGCGGCTGGCGTGGTCGCAGGTGACATGGAACCAGGTGCAGGGGTTGACGAGGGTGGGGTCCCAGCTCTGCAGCACGCCGTTGGGGTCCAGCAGCCTCGTCCGCAGCGCGTACAGCGCGTCGCCCTCCTCGTTGGACGCCCGCGCCGGCGCCGCCAGGAGCACGACGAGGAGGGCAACGGCGCCGGCGGAAACCAGGGCCATCTCCATATCAGAACAGGGCTGGAGGAGGAGAGAGGCTCCGCGCGCGCGCTCTCACGCCTCACGGTCAGGGCCCTGGTGTGGTGCGGTGCGAGCTGGTTGGTGGAGGAAGAACAAAGCCGCGAGGCTTCGGACGGGGGAGGAGGAGTCCGGAGGAAGAAGAGAGGAAGGGGAAGCTTGTAGCTGCCGGTGGTGGTGGTGGTGGTGGGCGGTGGAAATTTTTGCAAAGGTTGGGGTTGCGGTCAACACTTCAATACTGGGAGGCTGAGTGCTAGTCCACGGTCAAACTTGGACCAGGAACAAACAGGATGCATTTTTGCAAGGTTCACCCCAGAGGAGGAAGTTTTCCAGACTCGTCAGTTTGCTTATAAACTACGGAGGGCAATCGGGCACAACGGGCATAGATACTAACTATCCGTACCTGTACCCGTCACCCGAAACTATATCCGTGGGTATACCCGTTACTATGTTACGGATATAAAATCCGTCCATACCCGTTATCCACGGGTGCCGTATACCCGCAAATATACCCGCCCCTAGACAGGTACAAGATACCCGCGGGTATATCCGTGGGTACTATAGGTTGACAGATAGTCAACCACAATTGAATATAACAACCATAAGAGTACAAGACTAAATTTGTATATAATAGCCACAACCCATGAGACTAAATGCATATAGTTCAACAATCCAACTTAAATTCAAATGGCATAGTTCAATACAATAAATAGAATTCTCAAACAAAATACTTAAAATGTTCGCATACAGAAATGCCCACCTGTCAATCTTATATATGGGTAAACGGGCGAAGCGGGTATGAGTAGTACCAACCCATACCCGTACCCGATTACCCATTGGGTACTAGTTTGACCCAATAAATACCCGCGGGTATTAAATAGGGAACAAACCTGACCCTATTAGGGTTTTTATCCACGGGTAAACGGGCATAATTGCCATCCCTAGGCATGACAGGAGTTTGCTTATAAATTATAACATCCATACGTGAAACCGCTTATTAATGATCACAATTAATTTATTAATAAATATTTTTATATGTGTTTTAAAGAAATCTTAAAATCAACTTCAAATTAATATTTTAAAATTTAAAATTTAAACTATAAGTATAAGTATAAGTGAAAAGATGGAGGACTTTTTACTAATTTATATCAAATAAAATGAAATGTTTTGAGTTGTAAGTTCGAATGGTTGGGGCTATGCCCGACAGTCGCTCAACTAGCCAAATAATTTGCAATCCGTATGCTCTATTTTTCGTTTTTGCTTATATTTATAAGCCAAAATTTAAATTTTAACTTTAAATTTTAGAGTTAGTTTAGGGGTTTTTATTAAAGTTTATTTTTCAGCTTTGACTTTTGGATAACTAAGAATACGTATATAAAAGTTTTATTTATAATTAGGCATATCTAATTTTTTTCATTCCATGTTATTAGTCATATCTAATTTGGCTTTTGCAAAATGCAAGTTGGACTTTTTACCTTCTCAACCCTATATGTGAATCACAAAAATGCACCTATATTTCATACTCATATTAGGGCCACGTCTGTAGATTATTTCCATATTATAACTCGGTTTCTAGAATAAATTTTCTATTTTATACTAGTTAATCTCATAATTTATACCATTAAATAATTATAAAAATCAAATAATGTTTTATTTTTCTTCATCAGAAGAACACAACCTTAGAACTTTGATGGTCGAAGCAACTTCTTTTTTCCCGGTAAGATGTATTTGGGTTTTGCGTGTGCTACAATAATCCTTCTCATGTTTACATAGTAATTTGAATGGACGAATGTATTTAAGAAAACAAAAAAATGTTGAATTGAATTTTTATTATACGTAGAGAAAGGGGGAAAAGGTAGTTGATGGAGTGGACATGACAATTTGCGGAAAGTGGGTCCCATAAGCACTCAGTCGTTTTGCCGTGGTATTGGCGTTCTTCCTCTGCGCGTATGGTGTGGGCCATACGTGGGACCCACCAAGAAATATTCAAAGTCATGAGGTTTTTTTACATATTCCACCCCAGTGGAAAGCCAAATCTTTTCTGGAGCCACCCTACCCCATCACTATTATGTTGAGATGTTCGTACTACTTGTTACTGTATGTGATGTGCGTCTCTCACTCTCCCCGACATGCAGAACGTGCTGCGACGAAAAGAGAAGGCACCTGCCAAACTAAAGTACTCTTGCCCCAATGCCATATCGGATGTTTAGATACTAATTTAAAATATTAAATATATATTAATAAAAAACTAATTTCATAAATGAGTGGTAAACCGTCAGACGAATTTTTTAAGCCTAATTAATCTATAATTAGAGCTTGTTTACTGTAGCATCACGTAGGTTAATCATAGATTAATTAGGCTCAATAGATTCGTCTCACGAATTAGTCAAGATTATAGATGAGTTTTATTAATAGTTTACGTTTACTATTTATAATAAGCGTCTAAACATTCGATGGGACAAGGAACTAAAAATAAGTTACTTGTCCCAAACACCACATTAGTCTTGCCTAGATTTATATCGATGCTAATAAATCTAAATACATATATAATTTATATACGTTTATCAATTGATGAATTTAGCCAAGACTAGATAATCTTACATATGCAGCTTGACTTGACTCGTGAAAGGACATAAATATTTTGCAAAACAGGAGGAATTAAACCACCTTTTTGGAAATCCTATAAAATCCATGCATCTCAAAGTGACGCTTCGGTCTTAAAGATGAACTTTGCTATGTAGACATTTTTTGAATTCGCTATGAGCAAAGAGCACCATATAAAAAAAAGAAAAAAACAATGAGAAGGGAAAGATAATGTGGCCATTGCTACTCTTAAAATAAATGTTGCTCATATCATAGGTCAGCTAAAGAGGATCAAAATCAAGGTGTCTATATTCTAAAATCCAATTAATCCACCTGCTATCATGCTTTGTCTTCAAACGGCAACATAGGTAGATGTGTATCGATCGTTAATATATAACATAATAACGTCTAATACGGTTATATGGTTTCTATATGGTAGTTATCATCGACTCATCAAAAGATCAGAGCAATCAAAGCCAATTATATTAAAGTACGGCCGGTAATCAAACACCCTTACATTTGCGATTATCATCAGACAACAACCTTAACCGTGAAGAGAAGACTCTTAGCTAGTCTTTCTGGGAATCCAGCTAGCTGAACAGAATTAGTGCTATAGTGAACAGCCAGTCAACTGAAGACAGAAATATCAAATCTGTATATCGGTACCATGGAATATTTCTGACAGATCTGTTCACCCCTGGCCGTTTATCCTCACCCTAAGGCTTTGTTTAGTTCTAATTTTTTTTTCAAAAACATCGCATCGAATTTTTGGACATCTAATTAAACATAGATGCACAAAAAAACTAATTGCATAGTTATGGAAGAAATCTTGAGACGAATCTTTTGAGCCTAATTAGTTTATGATTAGTCATAAGTGCTACAGTAACCAACATGTGCTAATGAAGGATTAATTAGGCTCAAAAGGTTCGTCTCGCGGTTTCTAGGCTAGCTGTGAAATTCGTTTTTTTATTTGTGTCCGAAAACCCCTTCTAACATCCGGTCAAACGTTCGATGTGATGTTTTTACTAAAAATTTTGGCAACTAAACACCACCTAAGATTATTCTTACTTGACCGCAAGTCGTTCATCTCTATCCATTTTGCAAGCAGTTTCATTGAACAAGGAGGCGTTTATTTCTGGAGACTAAAGTTTAGTCTCTAGTCACATCGAATGTTTGGACATTTATTATAAATAGTAAACGTAGACTATTAATAGAACTCATTTATAATTTTGGACTATTCACGAGATGAACCTAATAAGCTTAATTAATTCATGATTAGCCTATGTGATGCTACAGTAAACATTTGCTAATTATGGATTAATTAGACTCAAAAAAATTCGTCTCACGGATTAGCTCTATTTATGAAATTATTTTTTTATTAGTCTATGTTTAATACTTCAAATTAATGTCCAAACATCCGATATGACATGGGCTAAAAAGTTTACCCCTATCTAAACAACCCCTAACAACCAATAGATTTTGACAGGAGAGAAAACGGTAAGTGCCAATACTGCTGTAATACTGCTTGCTTCCGATCAAGAACACTATCTTGTACTCTTGTGTGTCCTTGTATGTCTGATTGCCTCTAAACATATTTTGTAGAGTGGTTTCAACTTCCCACTGGAATGCATGCTAACCTACCAGAGTGGCCATATGTAATTCTAGCTTAAGCACTGACTGTAGAAAAAAGATGGGTTAACTTTTGTGCAAATTGATGAAGTAGAAAATTCATCTAGGATTTCTAACTAGGTTTCATCTAATACTACAGGATGTGAAGTAGTAATGTGCTTACTAAAATGTACACTGTGATGATTATATCGATCAAATATGGAAATCTTACAACTACTAGCATTTAATGATATGACATAGATTATTTTTCCATGGTAATGGGATTGCCATCTTTATAAAGCATGAATAATTGATCCGTTGAGGAAGCGAAGTTCAGCTCAACCACTAAAGGGAAGGAAGGTAAAAGAGCACACTCCCACACATTATACTCCTACATAGTGCTTGAATTTTGCACTCCTTTGTTGACAATTTGGAAAGGTTGGAATTCTAACTCCCCGGTGCTCTCTGACGCAGAGATGCTATGTATCAAGCAGGATTTGGTTAACCTAACCCAGCTTAGTAGAGGATTTGGCCCAGCAATGTCATGTCACAGCTGCAAAAAGATCAGGTATGCAAACAAATGAGCACTTCGTTTCGTCCAACGCATCGTCGATTCATTGTATCGCTCATTCGAGCTGTCAGCTCTTAGGAGTTAGAGACCAGGCTAAAATTACTCTCTCCGTCTCATAATAAATTCATATCTCTCCGTCCCAAAATAAGTTCATAGGTCAAATATTGATCTTTCTAGTCTAATTTTGAACTACAAAGAATTTATTTTACAACTGAATGCAAAGCAAAACGTTCTTCGTCAGTTAACATCCGGGTCATAATGTCCAACTGGATAATCGGGCACCACATTCTCCAGCTGTACACTATACTTATTTACGTGTTCGCGATGCCCAAACCAAAGAAACCGAAGTAATGCCTATCGTCCAATGGATCTTAAAATTGGAGAAATTACAATGGAAAATTATAATCAGAAAGAACTCACTTCACAGCAAGTTAAGGCTCCTTTACCAAACGATGTTGACTTCGACTGGAATTCCAATGTAAATGCAAATGTATATTCTCAAAGCTCAGATAAACATTAAGCAGTTCAATGTAAACAAAATCACACAGTATTAAATAACACATGCGTGAAACGAGAGCAACAAACTGAATTTAAGTTACTGAAAACCCTGCAAAAAATAGAAGGCATGAAGTATGATATTGGTATATTGCTGTGAATGAACCTCTGGTTTTTACCAAGAAGAAACAAACAAATGACTGCAGGAATAGTGAGGCTTTGATTGGTCAAACAATATGCCCTCTTCATTTGATACTCAGTTAAAGGTTGAATACCATGTGACTGAACTACAGAAAACTATGCAAAATGAATTCTAGAGTACATGCTCATGCAAATTGGCACAGAATTCTCATGATCAGTTAAGTGTTTGCATAAGAAACTCATTGCTCTGACAATGAATCTGGTTTAACAGCAGACAATAAATTCGTTGGACACCACATCACTTTCTTATGTAGAATAACATAGGACAGGACGCATGATCAGATGGTAGCAAACAACAAGGAAGGAGCTCCATCAGTAGAGAGAAGCCCCTGTACTGATGGCAACCAACACAAACATTAACTTTCACATTTTTCTGGATTCCATGACCATGATACTGATTGCTGATGCGTGCCTTCATTTCTTGAGATGGGGGAAGCACTGGTAGACATCTGTCTTTGGATGCTTAGCCTCTGCATGCTCCCGGCATTTCACTTCAGATGTTGTGCACATGAATGTTTGCATACACACCTTGCACTGTAATCATGTCCATCAAAACAATCAGTAAACTGAAACCAGCTTGCCACAATATGCAACCAATGGTAAACAAATTTGCTAGACATATGTACATAGGTTTTGAGAGCTCAGTTATGTAATCACATCTTCAACAAGCAGTACTCGACAAGGTAATTGATTGAATGTTCTTTTTGGATGAAGGGATTAATGTATGTGTTTCCCAGACTTCTAAATGGTGTGATTCTCATAGAAAAGATTCTCTATGCGTTTTTTTTAGAAAAATGTTTTAAATCCATTTTTTACTTTATAATAGTTAATTCATTTGTTTGTACCCTTGAATAGTTATAAAAAAATCACTCAGCTATTCAGAAAAAATGGTACATAATCAACTACCCTGCAGCTTCAGCACGAACAGAAAACCATTGAAGCTAATATTTTTTCACTTTAAGGGCATGTTCAAGCTAATGCTTTACTAACACGCAGGCAGCGTGATGTATCAATAAGTTGCTGGTGGACCAGTCAAGTGGCAAGGCAGCATTTAATGGGAGGTGAGGCCCATATAATTGAAGTTAATTTAACAGATCAAAGACACATCCACGGGGTTCGTTGTCAAAATCTTTACAGTCCATCCAATTTTTACATTCCAATCGAAGATTAGAATTGGGAACCAAGAAAGAATGCAGATAGACCAAAGTAAAGTTATCACGATCTTGTTAGAAAAGAAAAGACAACTTAAACACCCATACTGTACCGACGAAAATTCATCCTGCTTCCAGTAGAGAAGCCAAGTGAAGTTACAAGAGCATACATCAACCCAAGAAACTGACATGACCCCCCCTATCAACCTACCTAGGTATGATTTCATGAATCAGGAAGACTGTAAACACATATCAAATAGCACGGATCTGGAGGGCATACCTGGATGTTCATGGCCTTCTTGTTGGTCTCAAGCTGGCTCCCTGCGCAGGCACAAGGGAAACCACAGATCCATCAAACTCAACGACTGCCGGGGTAAGTGCAAGAAAGGAAGGAAGGAGAGCAGCAGAGAGATCGAGGGACGGACCCTTGGCGCCCTTGGCCTTCTCCAGGTTGCGCTCGCGGGCCATCTTGGCCTTCTGCCCGTTGCCGCCCCCCATCGTCGGCGCCTGCGAGAGACGGTCGTACTCACGAGCTCGCTCCCGGCGGCCGCCCCCGCCCCCGCCCCCGCGCCGCTGCTGCTCCTCGGTTTGTGGTTCACGGGCCGGGAGGATTTGGGGGATGGCAGACCGAAGGTGGGGGAACGCCGAGTGGGAGGAGCGCTTTTTTTTTTTTTTAATACGGAGTGGTGCGCCGGTGCCTTGTTTTCGGGCTTGTCGACTTGCCGAGGGATCTCAGCCGTCTACTATCTTGTATCGATACCAGAAAAAATATGAAAAAAAAAGAGCGACCAGTAATACACAATATATCCATGCTAACGCCACAGGGTCGTAATATTTTCATTCATATATTATTAATTTTGTTAGTTAACATAATTTTCTTAATAATCCAATTTCACCTTAACTCGATTCAAGTAATATATTAAACATATATATGTTGATATTTAATAATAAAAATTTTTTGGATTGAAATAAAGTTTGTCTCAGACATTGCATAATTTTGTTTACCCATAATCATATTTTATAGTCTACCAAATAAATTTCATGGTCATTGTGTACCATCCAACATGCTATTAATACATGTCTATACTAAATACTAAAGATATACTAAACAGAATATTTTTAAAGACACACATCGGTCACAATGCAATTATGATTTATCTTCTAATACATGTAAAATGAAGTATTTAGTCAGATTTGTAAATCCCAGCGAACAACGTTCTTTTATCACAATCTAACATGAATAAAAAATTCTTATATAAAAATAGTCATAAATTTTGCATATATATATATAACATAATTATAGAAGCTATATACCATATAAATTTATATTTTATAGGAAGTTTCTAATATATAAAAAGATTTTGTCGACATATATATACAAAGTTTCTAATACAAGTTTATATTTTATATAAAATTTCTACTATATTTTATCACTATATGGTAGATTAGATTATACATGCGCATATATATTAAACAAATAATTTAGTTTGGACCTAAACAAGTTGTTTATTTATTTTATGAATGACACATGATATTGTATATTTTCAATAAAATTTAAAAAATACAAACGGTCAATCATAGGTACGAAAGTTAACATCGCCTAAAAACCGAATGGAGTAGTACAAATACTGCTGTGTCAAAAATAGCTCCCGCAACTACCTATGAGTCAATTTGAACACACACATAATAATTTAAATAATATATGCATGTATATATCATTTAAAGAGTTAGTAAAGATTAATCAAAATGCATATAAACTATTAATGTGAATGCATATAAACTCGATTATTTAAAGATTAATGAGAATGCATATAAACTCAATTAATTTAAATAATATATGCATGTATATATTATTTAAAGAGTTAGTAAAGATTAATGAGAATGCATATAAACTCGATTTGCCTACAGATTTTGAGGTTAGTCCCATATTTAACGTTACAGACTTGAAGTCGTATTTGGGAGAAGATAATGAACTTGAGTCAAGGATGACTCAAATGCAAGAAGGGGAGGGTGATAAGGACATCAACATCATCGAGACATCCACGTCTTCATAGGTACAACTTCGTGGTCCTATTATCCGCGCTCGTGCACATCAACTCAGCTATTAGATGAGTTCATTCTTGAGTTCATGTTCCTCTTCTTTATACCCTGGAGACTAGTGCACTCTTGTTTTACTTTGGAACAATGGAGAGGATCCAACGAGGTGGCGATTCATGGGGGTATGGATTCGGATTGCAGGACAACGCCAACTCTTGAGGGGTGCCACGACTTCATGCGAACTCCAAATTAGGTGTGCAAGTACTTCATGGAAATCTTATCAAGTCTACTTTCAACTGGATCCAATCATGTATCCATATCTATTCTGGATCAGCTGTAATTGTTGCTTTACTACCAAGTGCTTTTCTGTTCACGGTGTTGCATCACCTCTTTTAGGCCTAATAGGTTGTGTATCAAGTTGGGCCCATGAGGGGCATGTCCTAGGTTTAGAGAACGACTCCAACACCCTGTGTTTGTTCAACCCCTCTTCTTATACCTCTAGCTACCACAAAGAACATGTGTGTTTTGATGATTAAAGTTAGCAACTTGTTGAAAGTGCATCTAGACCCTAAAGCGGGTTTTGGATGATTAATGATAATTCTAGTCAAAGCATGTGTGCGCTAACAATTTGTGGTTGAAGAGAAGTTAGAAATGTTTTGACTCATGCTCGGAAAGCGCAATTTCAATTAAGACGAGAAGTGATCTCTAAAGCAAAAAGCGAACGGAGTCAAAGCGATAGAAAGCGTTTTTCTTTTTCGCTTTGAGTCATAGGACAATCCGTACTATTGAGAGAGGTCACCAAGTCGATACATGCATCCATGAGTGAAATTTGAGTGCTAGAGGCTTGGTTGAGTACAAATCTAGATAGCCTGGACCGGACAATCCGGTGAGGACCGGTGTTGATGTTAAAATGTGAACATTGATGTGTTACACATGAAGGCCTATGAGTTAATCTTAGACAGCTCTAATGCAGAACCTAAATTCTTAGAACGTGCGCGGACATGCCAGTCAGTTTGATCCTACAACTGATAAGATGAAGAATAAAACAAGCCGATCGGCTATTGAGCCGATGGGTGACTAAATATCTAGCCAATCGAATATTGGTGCAGCAATATTTAGCCAATAGAATGAGCGATCGGCTATAAAAAGCTTGGATCGGCTATAAACTTGATAGAAATATATTTAAATTAGATATTAGACCAATGTAATCCACCAAGTTACTTATTAAGCTTAGTCGATCGGATGAGCCCCTACAACCAGATCGAACCAAACATACATAGATTAAACTTAACCAAGACAGTATACAGTCGAGCACGATATAATTATAGGAAACATGAAGATTAATAAGACTAATAAATAAACCGATGAATTACTTAGAATAAACAATGAATGCTTTGTTGCGATCGGTTAAAACTAATTTGTGTGTAATTCTCGCGAGCCGATGCAACATAGATAACTGCCGATCTAACTAAAACAAGCCGATTGGTATAAAAATAACACAGTAAGGCGATCAACTACTCTATTGATGTAAATATGATAAGCATGTAGATCAGCAAACATCATCGGCTATAGACGGCGGGCAATCAATCAAGATCTATAAATTATCTAACTTAGCTTACTAGGAATAATCATAGAAGATCGGACCCAACCGAGACAGTTCAAGATTACACCTAGCAATGTCAAGCTAGATACTAAACTGATCTAGATCGCTATCAAGCCAATGAGCTGATGACTGATAACTTATCGGCTGGAACTCCAAGAAAATAATGAGAAAAATACATCAATCTGATATAAACCATCTGATAAACGCAATCTACTAGAACAGACCAAACTGAGACAGTATTAGATTGAATATGTCAAATAGCAAATATCAAACCTACGTAGATCGCCCAAAGTGGTTGACCAGATCAACTCAAGATACAGAAGTAACTCAAGCTGAACTGATATGGTAACTAGCAATCGCACAACCAAATGATCAGACTAAACCAAGACAATACTAATCTAGCTGTGCGATTACCGTGGCCCGGTGAGACGTAGGACTTACCCCTCCGTCGGAGATCGAGTCGATGCAGCCCCGCGTCAGGTGCCAAGTTCTGCCAGAGTTAAAACCTCGATGAAGAGGGTGGCGATGCGCCGAGAGTAGTTGATCTATTGATTGAGAAGTAGATGATTTAGAATGACCCCAGGCATACATATTTATACTCTCGGGTGGATGCTAGTCCGTGTTGGACATGACATATGACTCCTAATAGATAAAAAGAAATACAAAACTCCTATGGAGATTCTATCTCTAACACATAGGTCCCGACCAGACTCTAACTCTCTTAGAGATAAAAGAAAAATCTAAACTAACTCTAATTAACAGATAAAATTAAATTATACTGACTCTGATTATTCCCGAATCTATCTGTAACATTCTAGGCCCAATCAGACTCTATTTCTTATCCGATCCAGACTCCGTCGGCTGAATCGGAATTGTATTCCGCTTGGTCTTCTGTCTGCTTACCCTATCCGATTACCCTGTTTCCTATCCGATTCGGTCATTAATCTTGTTTTAATCTCCAGCGACAATTTTCAAAATTCTAGCGTTAACAACCGGACAGTTCGGCCCCAGGCGACAGCCCAAGTATAAGTGCTGGCCGGACGATCTGGCCCCTGGGCCCAGACAGTCCAGCCCATATAACTTTATCCAACGGCCAACTGACGTTTGACAGCACTATATAAGCCACCTTAAGATTCTAGCCGTTGATGACGCTTCCAGTTCAAATAGTAGGGTTCCTAGGGTTGTTCTAGCCATCTCCAAGCCTCCCCCACTAATCCTAACACTCCCTAGAGTGATTAAAGCAAGAATCAAGCCTAGGTTGTGAGGTTGAGGATTAGTGAGTGACTTTGAGTGCTCCTGAGCGATTTTGTGGGTTGTTGAGTGATCTTGAGCGACCGATGGATGCATGTGGAGACGTAGAGGCCTATTACTCTTGGAGTTCGTGCTTCTAGACGGATAGGCATCGCTCGCGAGCCTCCAAGCTTTGTGGATCGCCCGGGATGAAGTTTGTGAAGGTTGAAGCCTAACCTCCACAAGGAAAAAGGCAAGTTCTCTAGTGGATTATTGTTCTTCTTCTTAGAAGGTTGCCGGTTAGAGCGAGTTGCGACTTAGGGCTAGGCAAGACACCTTGATCTTGACCTTGGTGGTCGATCAAGGGCTTGCTAGTGCCTAGGGGTGAACTCGGAGACCCGTGTTGACCTTGTGTGAGAAGCCAAGAGAGGAAAATGATCGAGAGAGATTCCGCTCAGTGGAACGCCTCAACGAATAGTAGGATCGAAAGATCCGAACTTCAAGTAAAAATCTCTCGTGTCTATCTTTATGCTTTTCTTGGTTTCCTACTGTTTCTGTGATCTTCTTAAGTTCATTTTCAACACACTGTTAACGCCAGATTTTAGCAAATGGGCGTTATTGGTTGAAACACGGTAAAGGACCGAATCAGATGAGAGAGCTTGAATCGGCTGGAGGTAGGAAGCTGAAGGCAAAGGGATTGCAGCCGATAGAGTTCGAGTCGGACAAGAATGGAAGTCCGATTGGGCCCAAAAACCTGGAGATCAATTCGGTGTTCGACCGTGAGTCCGTGTAAATTAAGTAGGAGTTTATCTTGAAGTTTGTTTAGGATTCTTTTATTTAATTAGAGTCCGAATAATGTAAAGTTAGTTGGTAGCGGATTCCTATCCGGTTAGTTATCTCCCGGGGCTATAAATATAGGTGCCCGAGATTCTTGTAAAAATATCTCTCGATCAATTAACTTGGCGCATCGCCTCAAATCTTCGACTTGCTTGAGCTTTTGGCGTAGGGTTTGTCAGCTTCGCGATGTAAGTTCTAGTTCGTCAAAACCCGTCGAGCAACTAACATAGAACTGTCTCGGTTAAATCCGATCTTCTACTTGGTTGATCGGCGGGCTGAGTTCTATTACTGCTTTTGATCTCTGATGGTTTGAAGTAGTATTAGCGCTCGTTCAAGTCTCTACAAATTCTTCTTTTCTGTCTGGTAGCATTGTTCTAATCAACTTGATTCTGTCTCGGTTCAGTCCGATCAATCTGGTTTATTGGATCCGTGTTGTTAGATTGGATTGGGGGTTCGTAGAGGCTTATCGTTGGAGGTTCAACCAGTATTATCTTAAGTAATCTGTTGATTAGTTGATTAAGCCTGGCGATCTTCATGTTTCCATAGTTAGATTATGCTAAACTGCACACTGTCTCGGTTAGGTCTGATCTATGTGTGTTTGGTATAGTCTGGTTGTGGAATTTTGTCTGATCGGCTGAGTTTAGTAGATTGGTTGATGGTTTACGCTGCTTTGCTATCTTACTACTCGCATGCTGTAATATTCATCTGATTTTATGCGTGACTATAGTTAGATCTGTACTGTCTCGATTAGGTTCAATCTTCTAGATCTAGGCTAGGCACGTATGCTGTTAGTTGATATTGTTTTATGTGAGTGATTAGTGTAGCATTCTAATTTACCGTATAAATTCCATGTTTAGTCTTACATCGGCTTATAATTCAGCGAAGGGTAAATACCAGAGCGGTTCGATAGGCCGATTAATCTTAAGACTGTCTCAGTTGGGTCCGATCTTTTAAGATTAACTTGTCGGTTGGCTTATCTAGTATTTATCTCGTTTCTGACTTAGCCGATTAAGCATATTTATACTCGTTATCACAAAATTCCTGTAAAGCCGATCGTCTAGTCTATCGGCTAGGGTCCTGGAACGGTGTCGGCTATCTAGCCGATAGCGACTTCGGGGTTAACTGTTTTCCATGGTATATCTTGTCAGTTACAGTATCAAACTGACTGGCACGCCTGGTATTTCTAAGAGTTAGGTCCTGCACTGGAATGGTCCAAGATTAATTCACATGCCTACGTGTGTGACCGTTGATTGTTATTTTCAGCGTCAACACATTTTTGGCACGCCTGGTGGGACCTCGTGTCAAGAACCCAGTTCAAGTCAGTCAAGCGCACGTCAAGACAGGACAACAGCAATGGCCGTGAAAGAAGTCAGCGCGGAGAACATTCTCCCCATCACCTGGGAGAGGCTCACCGACGAACAACGGGCCTTGGTGCAACGCCACATGGACAAGTTCCAGAAGTTGTGCCTCGAGTCTTTTAGCATGACGCGAGGCGGGCCAATACAGAAGTCTCAACTTCCGACGCCAAGTTCAAATCGTCGGAAAGCAGGTGAAGTAGGGAAGGGAGCTGACGCAGAGAAACGAGGTGGTAGCAACCCTCCCTTAGAAAACCAGCCGAATCTACCGAACATGGTAGACTCGGCAGTGCACCATGCCCTCATCAATCAATCGGGGGCACTGGTGAACACCTTGTCGGGATTAATCTAGCATGTGGCTGATGGAGCTCCCGATGGAGAATCACACCAAAGGGGGCCCAGATACTTCCCAAATGGGGAAATGCCTAAGTATCGACAGTACGAAGATGAAAGAGATCCAAGGGATGACAAGCCGATACCACGCAATCCCTGTGTACACTTGGAGGAGATCCCACAAAGGCCAAGACAAGCTTACCATGAAAGAACTCCTCCAAGGAACGCCCGCCACGCTGATCCCTTTTACCGGGACAACCATCAATATCAGCCGCCTCCGGCATGGCCCCATCGGCAAGAGCCGATGTATGAAAACCAGTTTCAACAACCTGATCCAGCGCCAAGAGCACAATTCAGAGATGAAGAGTGGACGGATCATATAGCCGAGGTTATGCAGGAATGCTTCGGCCTGAGGCCGAGGGAGCAAACGACCATGTATCAGCGCCCGTACCCAGAGTGGTTTGAGAGGGTGCCGTTACCTCACCGGTACAGGGTACCGGATTTCTCCAAGTTCTTAGTGCAAGATGGCGCATCAACCATCGAGCATGTCAGCCGATTCCTAGCTCAATGTGGCGAAGCATCGGCTGAAGATGCACTCAAAGTACACTTCTTCTCGCTCTCGCTGTCTGGATCGGCTTTCACCTAGTTCTCGTCCCCACCTCCAAATTCAGTCAGGAACTGGGCCGATCTCGAAAAACAGTTCCACAAATATTTCTTCACGGGAGTACAGGAGATGACGCTGACCGATCTCACCATGGTCAGGCAGAAGATGGATGAGTCGGTCCACGACTATGTCCAGAGGTTCTGCAACGTGAGAAGTCGATGCTATCAGCTAAACTTAAGTGATCAACAGCTTGCCGAACTAGCCTTTCAAGGATTGCTCGGCCAAATCAAAGAGAAATTCTTGGTGCAAGAGTTCGAAAGTTTAGCCCATCTCGTGCAAAAGGTGTCGGCCCACAAGATCCGATACCAAGTGGCCAAGAAGGACAAATTCCAGCGTCGCGTTACCTACCTGGCTGAAGAATCGTCGGACTCCGACGTCGAAGAATCCGACATAGGGTTAGCAAAATGGACCAGGAACAAGAAGCCTGTAAACTGCCCCTGGGTCCAGGGGCAAAGGAAACAGAAAAATTCGACTACGATGTCAACAAGGCCGATAAAATTTTCGACCTCCTGCTACAAGAGAAACACATCCAATTGCTGGCGGGGCATGTGATACCATCAGCTGAAGAGCTTAAAAAGAAAAAGTATTGCAAGTGGCACAATTCTGTCTCCCACCACACCAACGATTGCCAAATCTTCCGACGGCAAATCACCAACGATTGCCAAATCTTCCGACGGCAAATTCAAGTGGCAGTCGAGCAAGGACGCATCAAGTTCGAAGAAACCAAGAAGCCGATGAAGATTGATGCACATCCGTTCCCCGTCAACATGGTCCATCCCGAGTTCGGCTATGGGTCAAGCAGCGGCTCAAGGAGAAGTCCAGGTACCAATGACATCGCATCCACCTCAATGATGAACAGGTATCATCGGCGTTTCGAAAGGAACCAAAGGCATGACGGACCGTCCCGATACGATGATCATTGGGATTGCCCGTTCTTCCAATACTGCTAGGAAGAGAAGATACGACTGCCATCAAGGGAAGACTGCCCGGAATGTAATCCCGAAGAGTAGGGTTACACCAGCCGACGACCACGCCCCAGAAGGTCAAGGACACCACCACGACGCCTCATGACAGTGCACGACAGGCTGGGCCCTCGGGAGCAGAACTGCGATGGTTACGACGAAGAGGAAATCAGCCAGTACTATAATGATGATCAAGAGCAGCCACCGCTGATGAAGCCTGATCAGTGGTGCCCCAACGACTTGTTTACCAAGAACCAGAAAAGACGGCTACAACGACTTCGCCAACGCGAGCTTCAACAGCAGCTAGGCGAAGCACAGCCGCCGGCACCCAAGAAAACACGCAAAGAGTGGCGCGTCAAGTCGGAAGTCCACAAACCATCGGCCAATGTGAACATGGTAGTAATTTTACAGCAGAATTCAGGGCCGATTGGTCTGATGATGACGCACAAGAGGCCACAGCTCAGCTGGTGTTACCCTCACAGCCAGCTGTTTTTGAGAAACCGGCAGAGAAGGACCATCGGCACCTTCGGCCACTCTACATCCAGGGGCACGTCGATGGAAAGCCGATTGCGAAGATGTTAGTTGATGGTGGCGCAGCGGTGAATTTAATGCCGTACTCCACTTACAAAAAGCTGGGCAAGACTTCCGAAGATCTGATCAAGACTAACATGATGCTCAAAGACTTCAGGGGCAACTCTTCAGAAGCTAAAGGGTGCCTGAACGTGGAGCTGACAGTCGGAACTAAAACACTGCCGACCACATTCTTTGTCATCGATGGGAAAGGATCCTACAGCCTACTGCTCGGCCAGGATTGGATCCACGCCAATTGCTGCATACCCTCTACCATGCATCAAAGCCTGGTTCAGTGGCACGACGATCAAGTGGAGACGATTCCAACCGACCGGTCGGTGAACATAGCCACAACAGACCTTCCCACTTGGGAAGCAGAAGGCTATGAATGCATCTTCGGAAAACCATGGTCGGGGGAATTCCTGAGCGTATCAGACACTAGGATCCAGCCGATACGCGGTCAGGAGTCCCAGTAAATACTTTGACCGGAGCAGTAGACGACCTAGATGGTAAGCTAGGCTAGGGATTTATGTCCGCTGACAAACTAGAGGAAATAGACATAGGTCCTGGAGACAGGCCAAGGCCGACATACATAAGTACAAATTTGGCCCCGGAATTCCGAGAAGAATTAATAAAGTTATTAAAAGAGTATGTGGATTGTTTTGCATGGGAATATCATGAGATGCTAGGATTGAGACGAACGATCGTAGAACATCGGCTGCCGATTAAACCAGACTATCGGCCCTTCAAGCAACCACCAAGAAGATCCAAACCCGACATATATGAACCGATCAAGGTAAAAATCACAAGATTGTACGATGCTAAGTTCATTCGGCCTTGTCGGTATGCAGAATGGGTGTCCAACATCGTCCCGGTGCTCAAGAAGAACGGCAAGCTACGGGTCTGCGTGGATTTTAGAGATCTGAACAAAGCAACCCCCAAAGATGAATACATGATGCCAGTAGCCGATCAGCTGGTAGACGCAGCCTCAGGGCACAAGATGATAAGTTTCATGGATGGCAACGCCGGGTACAATCAGATCTTCATGGCGGAAGAAGACATCCACAAAACAGCTTTTAGATGCCTGGGGGCAATTGGCTTATTCGAATGGGTCGTCATGATGTTCGGACTAAAGAGCGCCAGAGCAACCTACCAAAGAGCCATGAACTACATCTTCCATGATTTAATCGGCTCCCTGGTGGAAATCTACATAGACGATGTTGTAGTCAAGTCTGGAACAGTGGAAGAACACTTGGGCAACCTTCGACGGGTATTGGAAAGAACCAGGCAATATGGGTTGAAAATGAATCCAACCAAGTGCGCTTTTGCTGTGTCGACCGGAGAATTCCTGGGGTTTATGGTACACGAGAAAGGAATTGAGATAACCCAGGGATGTCTTCAAGGGATAAACGACACTCAACCCCCGGAGGATAAAACAAAATTACAATCCTTGATCGGCAAAATTAATTTCATCCGAAGATTCATATCAAATCTGTTCGGAAGAATTGAACCCTTTTCTCCTCTGCTGAAATTAAAAGGCAATCAAGAATTCTCGTGGGGGGAGAGTCACCAGAGGGCGTTCGACAAGATCAAAGAATACCTGTAAAACCCTCTAGTTATTATGCCACCCAAAAAAGGGTACCCTTCAAACTTTATTTGTCGGTCAATTAGAAAACTATCGGCTCAGCACTTATCCAAGAAGTAGATGGCAAGGAAAGGGTGGTATATTACTTGAGCAGAAAGTTGTTAGATTTCGAAACTAGATACCCAGAAGTTGAAAGACTATGCCTGTGCTTGTATTTTTCATGCACCAAGCTAAGGCATTACCTGCTGGCAGCCGAGTGCACAGTCGTATGTAAAGCCGATGTGATAAAATACATGCTATCAACCCCGGTCCTGAAAGGGAGGATGGGTAAATGGATTCTGGCATTAACAGAATACGATTTGAAATATGAGTCGGCCAAAGTGGTAAAAGGACAGGTAATGGCCGACTTTATAGTTGAACACCACAAGGAAGTCGATTACGTCGAAATTGTACCTTGGACAATATTCTTCGACGGATCGGTCTACAGACATGGGTGCGGCATCGGCCTGATGAGAATCTCGCCTCGAGAGGCATGCTTCGAGTTTGCATACACAATCAAGCCATATCGGACCAATAACCAGGCCGAATACGAAGCGTTGATCAAAGGGTAAGAACTGCTAAAGGAGATAGGCGCCAAAGCGGTTGAAGTCATGGGGGATTCCCAGCTAGTGATCAAGCAGCTATCCGGGGAGTACGAGTGCAGAGATGACATCCTCAGGGCCTACCACGAAGCAGCTAAAGAACTACTAGAGGAGTTCAAGCAGATCACGTTGACTCACATTCCCTGAGAACAGAATATTGAAGCAAACTCCCTCGCCCAAGGGGCATCGGGCTATCGACCGATGAACGTAGAAACAAAAGCAGAAATAACACAAACATATTTGACAGAAGGGGCAAGCATATTATGCGCAGAGGTCGATGATTGGAGACGGGAAATTATTGATTATCTGAAGAACCCATCGGCATCGGCTAACCGGAAAGTGAGGTTCAAAGCGCTCAAATACGTACTACTTGAAGACCTACTGTATTATAGGACGATTTATGGCGTGCTGCTGAGATGCTTGGACAAAGAGGAAGCAAAAGTCCTAATGTGTGAAGTACATGACGGTGTATGTGGTACTCACCAATCGGCCTACAAGATGAAGTGGTTGCTGCGGAGAGTAGGATACTATTGGCCGACTATGCTGGAAGATTGCTTTACATATTACAAGAGCTGCCAGGACTGTCAGAAGTTCGGTGTCACGCCCAGAAATTTACACCAAATTTCTGAACAATAGCATGTATTAAATCTCGGTCCAGGCATCAGCCCGAGTACACACTATGACAAATTAATACACGGTTCCATGTCTTAAAAACAAATAAAAACAAGTATCTATCGAAATGCAGCGGAAAGAGGAAGACAAAACTAGACCATCTAATCTTCAGCTTCAGCTGGCGAAGACGGCTCCACACCACAGGCACTCTCGACGGCGGACTGAACCTTACCTCAACCTTCGGAACAACCTTCTTCTGACACAGGCTCTGGCACTTGCTCTGGTGGGGAAAAAAAATTAAGCAAGGCTGAGTACAAACCACCGTACTCAACAAGTAACACCCAAGAGAGGGAGAATAATGAATGCAATAGGGTAACAAGGATAGGCTAAGGTTAAATTGCACAAAAGCTGCAGTAATTTAGCAAAACAGTAAATAAAATAGACTGAAATAAAAGTGAAGTAAACATTTAAAATAATCATCCACTGTCCAACGTTACACCACGTTGCAACAGACCCAGACCGCTGTCGAACGTTACACCACGTAGCGACAGGGTCAACCATCTGTCCAACGTTAAACCACGTTGCGACAGACCCAAACCACTGCCAACGTTACACCACATTGCGCAGGGTCAAACCAGTTCCAAGATTCATAAAATTATTAAAGAGGTTCAACTAATCCCAGTGAGTCTGTCGGTTCGCCCCATAACCGCGGGCACGGCTATTCGAATAGTTTTACTCTGCAGAGGTGTACAACTTTACCCACAAGACATGGCTCCCAAGCATGTTACCATGCCCCAACGTATCACCACGATACCTCAGTACGGAAACCATGATAAGACCTTTCACCCAGCCCTCCCTGGACAATCGCACCACACTTCAGGTTTCACCCCCTCCTTTACACCAAGTCGGGCAGTCCCCTCTTGTGCCTTGGTAGATCCGGAAGCAGGAGAAGCTTTCGTTACACCACGATTGCCCGTCCATACTCCATCACGCCTACCCTTGCCTGGGTACGTCGAATAGGGACAAGCTAGATTACGAGTCTCACCGTTGCCCATTCTGGCTTGTGGTTAGTACGTGTAAGACCTTCAGGGTTTCCTGAGAACCGGTCCTTAATTGCCATGGGCACGACTCTCAAAACCATGCACCCACAGCCAACCATAAGCAATATTTTAGTTGTATTAAACCACATCGGGAAATGAATAATGATAACAACCATTGAAGGTGTACCAAAGTGCAACAATAATTAAATAATAATTGGTGAGCTAGTTGAACTAAGCGTGGCTAAGCATTGACTAACCCTAATTCTAGTCAAATTAACCCTGGGATGACAATAATAAATGGGAATCAACGGATATAAAGGTAAATGCCCAATAGATAAATACAATAAATAGATTTGCATAAAACAATGCATGTTTGAATGTAAAAGCGGGGGATTTTATAATCATGGGTTCAATATGATCAAAGAAGGGTGCCACTTGCCTTGCTTAGACCCACGAGGAACTTCGGCGATGACTTCGAGAACGAACGGCGCTGCGACTGGGTCAAAACCTACGACAAACAAGGCAAAACAAACAAAACAGGCTAAAAAACTACTGAAACAGAGAAAGAAACTATTTTTAATGGATTCTTGGCATTTTTCTGGATTTAATGAAACTTGAATGGACCTAAACGGAGACTAGATGAATTACTTATGAATTTTAGAAGTTTTCTGGGTTTTTTAGCTAAACAGAAAAGTCCTAAATCAATTATTGCGCAATTAATGGGGCTGCTGACGTCAGCGAGGAGAGAGGGAGCTGACGGCTGACAGGTGGGGACCACCTGTCGGTGAGAGAGAGAGGGAAATGGGCGGTTGACACGCGGGCCCGGGGAGGAGAGAGAGGAAGGGGCTGGCGGGGAACGGCTGACGGGTGGGACCCACTCGTCAGCGAGAGGGAACAGAGAGAGCGCGGCTCGGCGGACGGCGGCGACCGGCGGGAGCGGCGGGCGACGCGGCAGCGGCGGCGCACGGCGACGGCGACGCGACGGAGACGGCGCGACGGCGACGACCGGCGAGCGGTGACGACGGCCGGGGCGGCGACGCACGGGCGCAACCCGGCCGACCAGCGGCGACGGCGGCTGGCGAGCAGCGGCAGCGCGGCACACGCGGGCGCAAGAGACGGCGGCCAGACGTCGGCGACGCGGAGGCGACGACGACCACGGTGGCCGACGGGAGCGGCGGGCTTCGGCCTCGTCCGGCGACGGCACGCGACTCAGCGGCGGCGGCCGGAAAGGGGGAGAAAGAGGGGAGGTAGGTGCGGAGGCTCACCGGCGGCGGCGAGGGCGCGGACGGGTCGGCGAGACCGAGGCGAAGGGGAAGGCGACGATGGCGAAGGTGGTGACGAGGACGGCGACGACGAGTCGACGCGGAGGAGGCGGAGACAGCGATGGGGTGGCGTGGCTCGGAGCGGCGACGAGCGGCGGGAGGGAAAGACGGCGACGCAAAGATGATGATTGCGACGAAGTGGGGAACGGCGGCGTGGAGACACGGCCGAGAGGGAGAGGGATCGGGGCAGCGCGGCGGGCGGAGGAGCTCAGCGACGACGTCGCGAGGGAGAGAGGGAAGGGATGCGGCATTCAGCCGGGGAGGCGGCGACGGCGCAGCAACGACGGCGTCGGCGACGACGTCGGGCGGCGACAAGCGGGCGGCGACGGCGACGACGGCGCGACGACGACGACAGCGCGACGACGACGACCGGCGTCCGACGACAGCGCGTGGCGCGCGACCGAGCGCGGCGCACGGGGACGACGGCAGAGCGGCACGGCGACGGCGGGCGGGCGCGGGAAGCGGCCATGCGGGAAGGCGTGGGTGGCGCGAGGACAGCGTGACGACGGCGGAGCTGGGCGACGGTCTGGCAGGGGCCGCTGGCGACCGGCGGAGTCCAACGACGACGGCGCGGGGGTGAGCTCAGGGGTGATGATGAGGGAAACGGGAGAGGGAGAGGAGAAACGCTCACCGGCGGCGACAAAGAAGGCGGCGCGTCGGCGAGGGCGAGGCGGCGGTGATGACGCAGACGCGCGGCGGCTGGCGACGCGCGGTGACGAGATCGGCCGATGGCGTCGAGACGACGGGCACGGCGGCGGGAGGGATGAAGGGGCTGCGACGACGCTCGGCGACCACCGGTGGCGACGAGGGCCAGCGGAAGGTCGGCGAAGCCGAGGCGGAGGTGGTGACGCGGGTGGGCGGCGACGTCCGACGGCCGACAAGAAGATCGGCGGCTGACGGCGACGGAGGGGAGCTTCGGGCGGAGAGGGGAAAGTGGCGGCGGGGCGGCGGCGTGAGGATTTTATAGGTGGTGGCGCCGGCTAGGGCGGAGCGGCCGGTGGAGACCGAGTCGACGACGCGGCGAACTCGGGGACGGCGGTTGTGGCGGTGGTTGCAGCGGCGGCGCGGCGCGGAGGACTCGGGGCGGCGGCGGACTCGCGGCGCGGCGCGGAGGCGGGGGCGCTGGCAAAACCTGGTCGCTGACAGGTGGGCCCCACCTGTCAGTGGCGCGTGGGGAGGAGGGAGGCGAGACGGACTTCGCCGCGGCGCGGGCGGACGAGCGGGCGAGCTGGGCCGAGGCGGCCCAGGCGGGAGGAGCGCACGCGCGCGGGGACGGAGCGGAAGGCCGGCTCGGCTGGGCCGGCCGGGCGGGGAGAGGTGGGCCGGCTCGGCTGGGCCGGCCCGGGAAGGAGGAGAGAAAAAAGAAAAAAGGAAAAAGAAAAGCAAGGGAGGAAAATTGGACTTCGGCCCAATTTGAGAAGGAAGGGAAAAAGAAAGGAAAAAGGAGGGAAAAAGGAAAGCCCCACTTTTGCCGAATTTTAAATTAAATTTGTTTGGTCGAATTTTATACTTCTGCAATTTGAATTTAAATCCAGTTAATCGATTTGCGAGCCTCGATTTAATTGAATTAGGTTCTTTTTAGAGGGATTTTTCCTGAGTTAATTAAGCCAATTGTTGCTTACGAATTTCTTTTACGATTTTAGGCTTGGGATAAAACTCCGGGCGTGACAAATCCACCCCCCTTAACAGAATCTCGTCCCCGAGATTCGGAGGAGCTGTTAAAGAGGTGCAGACAAGCAGCCTAGAGTTGGCAAAACTTACCTGGAACAAACTCGGGTGCGGCTTGAGCTTCCTTGGCTGAGACTTGATTGACTTGGGCTTGCATGAATCCTCGTTTGTTGCGTCTTGGCTGTGGACACTCCTTGGCGAAGTGACCCGGTCTGTTGCAGTTGAAACAAACCCCTGGCTTCTGAGCTGGTGTTGCCTGGCTTGGCGGTGGCAGTGCTGATAAGGGCTGCAGTGGTCCTCCATTGCTGTCGTTGTCATGGGGGTTGTAGTTGCTTGGGTTGAAAGGTCGGTGTTGACGAACAATCGGTGTCGAAGACCCCTGCTGTTGTCCAAAGTGCAAACGTGGCTTCTGGTTCTTTCCTGTGTTGACTTGTTCCGCTTTTCTCTTGCGATCCATCTGGTTGCACTGGTCCTCCTGGCAGATTGCTTTGTCCACTAACTTCTCAAAGTCCGCAAAATCCTTTGAGATCAGTTGTTTGGTCAGGTCATCATTCAATCCTTCAAGAAACTTCTCTTGTCTTTCAGCATCGGTGCGCACATCTTCCGGGGCATAACGTGCTAGGCGGTTGAACTCATGGAGATACTCTGTAACTGTCATATCCCCTTGTTGTAGATCACAAAACTCTCGCTTCTTCTGTGCCACTATTCCATCCGGCACATGAGCTTTCCGAAAACTGTTGCAGAACTCGTCCCAAGTGATATCTGTAGTGGCAGTCCGAGTAGCCTGAAGGTTATCCCACCAAACGGAGGCGGGTCCCATCAGTTGGTGAGTCGCGAAAGCGACCTTCTCTTGATCACTGCACTCCAAAAGATTCAGCTTCTTTTCGATTGCATGTAGCCAGTCATTTGCTTCCATCGGGTTGGTTGTGCTCGCAAACGTCGGTGGTCGAACTCGAAGAAACTCTGATAACCTTGACTGTGCTGGTGGTGGTCCTTGGTGTTGATTCTGCTGCTGATTCATCCAAAGCTGCATCACCTGTTGGTGTTGTTGTTGCATCTGTTGCATCATCATGGTCATCATCTGAGCCTGGTTGGCTAGAACTTGGGCAATCGTCGGGTCCTCTTGCTGCGGCGGTGGCGATCCATTGCGCGAACCTTCATGGTTTTCTTGACTTCCAGTTGCTCCATTGTTGTTGCGGTTACTGTTCCTTGTGTTCACCATCTTCAGAGCAGAAGGAGAGAACAAAGGCAGAGGAGAAAATCAAAGGGGCTTTTCTTGAATTACTCGAGTGAAATTTTCTGATCTGGATTAAAACACTTAAAAGAGCACTCAACTCCTGGTGGTACAACCATAACGCCACTACTTGCTATGGTGAACCGCTAACCCCAAAACAAACCTACACACACAAAAACTACCAAGCAACGACTAAAAGACGATGCTAGGGTAACGTCTACGGCTCGAAACGGCTGCGACGACTGAAGAAGCAAAGCTTGACTCTTGAACGACTTGTCTTCAACTTGAGAGCGACGCTTGGAGTAGCGCAGACCTGACTCCTCACTTCTGGAAGAACTTGAATCTTCGGTCTTGACACTTGATCGGCTGAAGTTGCTGACGACTGCTGCGACGAAGGCACGGGCTCGTCGGTGGGATGACACACATCTATAGAGATCAAGGTTTGAGAAGCAAGAATGCTCGCTAAATTTTCAAAACCAAAAGACTCGACTCTTTTTTTTTAAACGACTCAAATTTTGCAAATCCTAATGCATATGACAGAAGGCTCCTAGCGTTTCCATTTGGCTCATCCTACGGTCAAGATTGGCTCTGATACCAACTTGTCACGCCCAGAAATTTACACCAAATTTCTGAACAATAGCATGTATTAAATCTCGGTCCAGGCATCAGCCCGAGTACACACTATGACAAATTAATACACGGTTCCATGTCTTAAAAACAAATAAAAACAAGTATCTATCGAAATGCAGCGGAAAGAGGAAGACAAAACTAGACCATCTAATCTTCAGCTTCAGCTGGCGAAGACGGCTCCACACCACAGGCACTCTCGACGGCGGACTGAACCTTACCTCAACCTTCGGAACAACCTTCTTCTGACACAGGCTCTGGCACTTGCTCTGGTGGGGAAAAAAAATTAAGCAAGGCTGAGTACAAACCACCGTACTCAACAAGTAACACCCAAGAGAGGGAGAATAATGAATGCAATAGGGTAACAAGGATAGGCTAAGGTTAAATTGCACAAAAGCTGCAGTAATTTAGCAAAACAGTAAATAAAATAGACTGAAATAAAAGTGAAGTAAACATTTAAAATAATCATCCACTGTCCAACGTTACACCACGTTGCAACAGACCCAGACCGCTGTCGAACGTTACACCACGTAGCGACAGGGTCAACCATCTGTCCAACGTTAAACCACGTTGCGACAGACCCAAACCACTGCCAACGTTACACCACATTGCGCAGGGTCAAACCAGTTCCAAGATTCATAAAATTATTAAAGAGGTTCAACTAATCCCAGTGAGTCTGTCGGTTCGCCCCATAACCGCGGGCACGGCTATTCGAATAGTTTTACTCTGCAGAGGTGTACAACTTTACCCACAAGACATGGCTCCCAAGCATGTTACCATGCCCCAACGTATCACCACGATACCTCAGTACGGAAACCATGATAAGACCTTTCACCCAGCCCTCCCTGGACAATCGCACCACACTTCAGGTTTCACCCCCTCCTTTACACCAAGTCGGGCAGTCCCCTCTTGTGCCTTGGTAGATCCGGAAGCAGGAGAAGCTTTCGTTACACCACGATTGCCCGTCCATACTCCATCACGCCTACCCTTGCCTGGGTACGTCGAATAGGGACAAGCTAGATTACGAGTCTCACCGTTGCCCATTCTGGCTTGTGGTTAGTACGTGTAAGACCTTCAGGGTTTCCTGAGAACCGGTCCTTAATTGCCATGGGCACGACTCTCAAAACCATGCACCCACAGCCAACCATAAGCAATATTTTAGTTGTATTAAACCACATCGGGAAATGAATAATGATAACAACCATTGAAGGTGTACCAAAGTGCAACAATAATTAAATAATAATTGGTGAGCTAGTTGAACTAAGCGTGGCTAAGCATTGACTAACCCTAATTCTAGTCAAATTAACCCTGGGATGACAATAATAAATGGGAATCAACGGATATAAAGGTAAATGCCCAATAGATAAATACAATAAATAGATTTGCATAAAACAATGCATGTTTGAATGTAAAAGCGGGGGATTTTATAATCATGGGTTCAATATGATCAAAGAAGGGTGCCACTTGCCTTGCTTAGACCCACGAGGAACTTCGGCGATGACTTCGAGAACGAACGGCGCTGCGACTGGGTCAAAACCTACGACAAACAAGGCAAAACAAACAAAACAGGCTAAAAAACTACTGAAACAGAGAAAGAAACTATTTTTAATGGATTCTTGGCATTTTTCTGGATTTAATGAAACTTGAATGGACCTAAACGGAGACTAGATGAATTACTTATGAATTTTAGAAGTTTTCTGGGTTTTTTAGCTAAACAGAAAAGTCCTAAATCAATTATTGCGCAATTAATGGGGCTGCTGACGTCAGCGAGGAGAGAGGGAGCTGACGGCTGACAGGTGGGGACCACCTGTCGGTGAGAGAGAGAGGGAAATGGGCGGTTGACACGCGGGCCCGGGGAGGAGAGAGAGGAAGGGGCTGGCGGGGAACGGCTGACGGGTGGGACCCACTCGTCAGCGAGAGGGAACAGAGAGAGCGCGGCTCGGCGGACGGCGGCGACCGGCGGGAGCGGCGGGCGACGCGGCAGCGGCGGCGCACGGCGACGGCGACGCGACGGAGACGGCGCGACGGCGACGACCGGCGAGCGGTGACGACGGCCGGGGCGGCGACGCACGGGCGCAACCCGGCCGACCAGCGGCGACGGCGGCTGGCGAGCAGCGGCAGCGCGGCACACGCGGGCGCAAGAGACGGCGGCCAGACGTCGGCGACGCGGAGGCGACGACGACCACGGTGGCCGACGGGAGCGGCGGGCTTCGGCCTCGTCCGGCGACGGCACGCGACTCGGCGGCGGCGGCCGGAAAGGGGGAGAAAGAGGGGAGGTAGGTGCGGAGGCTCACCGGCGGCGGCGAGGGCGCGGACGGGTCGGCGAGACCGAGGCGAAGGGGAAGGCGACGATGGCGAAGGTGGTGACGAGGACGGCGACGACGAGTCGACGCGGAGGAGGCGGAGACAGCGATGGGGTGGCGTGGCTCGGAGCGGCGACGAGCGGCGGGAGGGAAAGACGGCGACGCAAAGATGATGATTGCGACGAAGTGGGGAACGGCGGCGTGGAGACACGGCCGAGAGGGAGAGGGATCGGGGCGGCGCGGCGGTGAGTCAGCCAGCAGCGCGGCGGGCGGAGGAGCTCAGCGACGACGTCGCGAGGGAGAGAGGGAAGGGATGCGGCATTCAGCCGGGGAGGCGGCGACGGCGCAGCAACGACGGCGTCGGCGACGACGTCGGGCGGCGACAAGCGGGCGGCGACGGCGACGACGGCGCGACGACGACGACAGCGCGACGACGACGACCGGCGTCCGACGACAGCGCGTGGCGCGCGACCGAGCGCGGCGCACGGGGACGACGGCAGAGCGGCACGGCGACGGCGGGCGGGCGCGGGAAGCGGCCATGCGGGAAGGCGTGGGTGGCGCGAGGACAGCGTGACGACGGCGGAGCTGGGCGACGGTCTGGCAGGGGCCGCTGGCGACCGGCGGAGTCCAACGACGACGGCGCGGGGGTGAGCTCAGGGGTGATGATGAGGGAAACGGGAGAGGGAGAGGAGAAACGCTCACCGGCGGCGACAAAGAAGGCGGCGCGTCGGCGAGGGCGAGGCGGCGGTGATGACGCAGACGCGCGGCGGCTGGCGACGCGCGGTGACGAGATCGGCCGATGGCGTCGAGACGACGGGCACGGCGGCGGGAGGGATGAAGGGGCTGCGACGACGCTCGGCGACCACCGGTGGCGACGAGGGCCAGCGGAAGGTCGGCGAAGCCGAGGCGGAGGTGGTGACGCGGGTGGGCGGCGACGTCCGACGGCCGACAAGAAGATCGGCGGCTGACGGCGACGGAGGGGAGCTTCGGGCGGAGAGGGGAAAGTGGCGGCGGGGCGGCGGCGTGAGGATTTTATAGGTGGTGGCGCCGGCTAGGGCGGAGCGGCCGGTGGAGACCGAGTCGACGACGCGGCGAACTCGGGGACGGCGGTTGTGGCGGTGGTTGCAGCGGCGGCGCGGCGCGGAGGACTCGGGGCGGCGGCGGACTCGCGGCGCGGCGCGGAGGCGGGGGCGCTGGCAAAACCTGGTCGCTGACAGGTGGGCCCCACCTGTCAGTGGCGCGTGGGGAGGAGGGAGGCGAGACGGACTTCGCCGCGGCGCGGGCGGACGAGCGGGCGAGCTGGGCCGAGGCGGCCCAGGCGGGAGGAGCGCACGCGCGCGGGGACGGAGCGGAAGGCCGGCTCGGCTGGGCCGGCCGGGCGGGGAGAGGTGGGCCGGCTCGGCTGGGCCGGCCCGGGAAGGAGGAGAGAAAAAAGAAAAAAGGAAAAAGAAAAGCAAGGGAGGAAAATTGGACTTCGGCCCAATTTGAGAAGGAAGGGAAAAAGAAAGGAAAAAGGAGGGAAAAAGGAAAGCCCCACTTTTGCCGAATTTTAAATTAAATTTGTTTGGTCGAATTTTATACTTCTGCAATTTGAATTTAAATCCAGTTAATCGATTTGCGAGCCTCGATTTAATTGAATTAGGTTCTTTTTAGAGGGATTTTTCCTGAGTTAATTAAGCCAATTGTTGCTTACGAATTTCTTTTACGATTTTAGGCTTGGGATAAAACTCCGGGCGTGACATTCGGGAACATACAGAGATCTCCGGCATCGGCTATGAACCCGATCATCAAACCTTGGCCGTTCAGAGGCTGGGGCATCGACATGATCGGACAGATATATCGCCCATCGAGCAAAGGGCATAAGTTCATACTGGCGGCTACAGATTACTTCACCAAGTGGGTCAAAGCCATACCACTCAAGAAAGTAACTTCAGCCGACGTGACAAATTTTATAAAGGAACACATCATATACCGGTTCGGAATTCCCCAAACGATAACCACGGACCAGGGATAGGTATTTATCTCAGAAGAGTTCCAACAATTCATCGCCGGTATGGGAATTAAACTACTCAACTCGTCTCCCTACTACGCTCAGTCTAATGGACAGGCAGAGGCTTCAAACAAGAGTTTGATTAAGCTGATAAAAAGAAAGATAGCCGAGCAGCCTAGGAGATGACATACCTCGCTAGTCGATTTGCTTTGGGCTTATCGGATGGCGTGTCATGGATCCATCCAGGTCCCACCTTATCAGCTGGTATATGGGCATGAGGCAGTACTACCGTGGGAAAATAACATCGGCTCCAGGAGATTGATGTTGCAAGATCAGCTGACGACCGATGAATACTATAACCTCATGATGGACGAGTCAGAAGAGGTCGCCCAATCCCGGTTAAGGGCGCTAGAGAAAATAAAAGAAAACAGGACTCGAGTATCAAGACACTACAACAAGAATGTCAAGTCGAAAACTTTCGAAGAGGGTGAATTGGTAAGGAAGCTGGTCTTGCCGATCGGATCTAGAGATAACGTCTTCGGCAAGTGGTCACCAAATTGGGAAGGCCCCTTTTGGATACACAAGTGCGCCCCGGGAAACGCATATATGCTAGAGGGGCTGGATGGAGAAGTGTTCGGGAGAGCTCTAAACGGAAAATACCTAAAGAAGTACTACCCGAGCGTATGGATAAACACTTGATCGGCTGAAGCCGATTAACGAGAAAGCCGATACAGTCAAGTATCGTCTCAAGATGGCCGGTGTTAATACATCGCCCTTAGGATAAAAACCCATTACAAATCAAGGCGGAAGATAAGTCATAACCAAAAATCAGAAGTCATGTCATTAAGCTAGGGGTTGCCAAGGGCCAACAGAAATATCAAGTTATGACAGTTAACCGATTATAGAAGAAAGGTCAGATAGTTACAAGCCCAAGTGTTTCTTCAGGGCTGTTATCACGCGCAGGCGAACATTCTCGGCTTCATGAATAATCTTTAGGTCATCGGCGTCAGTAGATTGCCTTCAGAGATCGGCGGCTATGAATGGCGGTCTGAACAGCCGATTTCAAGGTTTGCTCCTAGGCAGCGATCGCTGATGGCAAACTTACCAACTTCTCTTCTTCGGCAGTGAGACTCTCTGTGAACCTGGCCAATTGCGCTTCCAAGTCGGCCTTCTTCATCTTCAAATCGGTGATGATGGCCGATATCCTCGGTGTAGCCGACTAAAGTTCATCTAATTTGGCTTTCTCAGCAATGGCCTTCTCACGATCAGTTTGCACTTTTGCCTGGATGGAGGTTTATGAAGCGTGATCAGTGATCCGTTGGCGGGCTCGGAGAACAGGAATCCGGTGGGATTCGATGTAGCCTGCTGGCGCGATGGCATCAACTAAGTCATCAAGCAGCCGATCTTGTATCTCTTCAATCCGTGATATGATCGGGCCAGCGTCGTTGATCAGCGTGTCAACCGAATAATCCAGTCTGGCCAAATATCTTGAAGCTGCGCTCGGAGGTCAGCCGGCAAATCAACAGGCTCATCAGCGTCGGCTTTAGATGAATCCAAATATTGGCCAACCTCAAAGGAAAAGAAATCGTCTAAGTCCTAAAATTAAAACAACTGATGAGCCAGGACAATGATAAGGCGAGAAGATGAGCTCAGAGCTTACCTGTGCCACGGGGGCAGCGTCGGCCGATTGGATAGACGTGCCAGCAGGCAGAGGAATTTCCTCTAAGATAGGCACTGGTGTAGGATCGGCATCGGCTGGTGGAGTCAGCGAATCGAAAGCATCGGGAAGCTGTCACAAGGAAATAGAACGTTAACCGAGGACGTAAAAACTAGATGATAGAGGCATCATCGGACACGTACTTGTGCAGAGGCGGTAGCTGGCCTGGGAGACCGATGAGCCACCCTCTTTCGCTTCGTGCCGGATCTCGGAGACAGGCTGGTAGGAGAGGCTGGACTCGGTGGCACCGGTGGTGCAACGACAGCAGGAGCCGGAGTAGTGGCAGTTAACGGTGCTGAAGTATCATCGGCTGGCGGTTTAGTAGGAGACTGTAAAAAACAAAGTGAGTCGAGCGATGGATGGAATGTAATTGTAAGATGGTGATTCGAAAGATAGTTACCCTAATAAGAGGAAAAAGATAGGCAATCACCTGCTGGCGAACCTCAGTATCCGAGAGTTCATTGGCAGTGGCGTCAATAGCGGCGTCTAGCTCAGCCGAAGATGCTGGGATTGGCGAGACCATTGGCAGCGTCTTGGCCTTCTTCTTCTTTGGGGCCATGGTAATCTTCTTGCTTCTAACTGATCTCTTGGCTACGCTTGAAAGTCCCAGGAAGTTTTTGATGTATTCGCTCGGAGAAGGTGCTCCGTGGCCCAAAGAAGGAAGAGCCAATGAAGAGTACTCGATCGGCTTGCCACTTCTACTGGTGGTGGGAACGGCGATAGTAGGCAGTAAAACAAGAATTAGTGGCCATAGAGATAATATGTCAGAAGTAAAGATACGAAGTTAACATAAAGGATTACCTAGGAGTTAGAATACTCATAATCGGAATCAATCCAATTACAAAAGAAGCCCACCGGCGCTAAGAACAAATGTTGGTGCAGTTCTTCCCACCAGCTGATATAGAGGCCTAACACCATGTTTCCGAAAGAAAAGGAAGATATTGACCCAAATGGGATCACTTCGGCTATTTTGTTGATCCGGTCGAACTCCAAGGCCGAGGCTACGAGACCCCTCATCTCAATCTTTCCTAAGAAGAAAAGATCGGCTAGCAGTTGACCACATCCAAGCTACCGAGACACTAGAGCCGGGTGGTAAAACTCATAAGATGGTCTGGCCGATCGACCAGCATGGAAACTGACGGGTAGCAAGCAGGGGGTGAGTGCGAATTCAAGATTTTCTGATGAGCATTTGTCAGCTGAAACTTTGTCCAATCGTAAGAAGCTAGGGATCTCGTAATCCCCGTAGTCCGGGTATGCAAACCATATACATGCATTGGGTTTTGGCCCAAGGTAACATAGCTTGAAAACCTGGGCTAGGCGAGCTGCTGACATCCGATGGCCGGGGAAAGAGGAGACCACCTCACCGTAAGACATGCACCGCGGGGTCTCTGCTGGTTCCGACTCTAAAAATGATAGAGAAGGATAGGTCCGCTGGTGAAAGGCCGATAGCTCTAATACTCTGGAGAAGTACAAGCGGAGCCAAAGTTGAAGAAACCACCAGGGCCCAACGACGTGTCCAACTGGCTGGCCGATGGAGAGCTTGGATGAGACTTGGTGAAGCATGTGGTAGACTGCTCCTAACAGATACTGTCCAAGAGGAACAGGGCTCCCATCGGCCAAGCACTCTGCTATGTTCTCCATGTTGGTAGTTGGGCCCAAGGTCTGGCCGCAAAAGACGAACCTTTCCAGCCAAAAGATTAGAAAGGCACTGTGCTCCCTGTGGTCGGCCGATCCCGAGTCCTTGCGGTGAGCCTCAATGTATTTGGACCAACCCCCAATATTCTTGGTCTGCAGCCGATGCTGGAATTTGGCCTTTAAGTTGAAAGGGTTTACTGGGGCCATAATGTTCAATCCCGTTAGCATGATAACATCCATAAGGGTGGGGGTAAGTATACCATGGCCAAATACGAATGCGTTTAGAGCATCAGACCAGAAGTAAGAGGCAGCGGCCAACAAAGGTTCATGCAATGGCCGATGTCCGATGCAATGGCCGATGTCTAGTTCTTCCCACTTGGTACCATATGTTTTGAATAGCCGATTGTACCAGTCTCTCCAACCAGCCAAAGGAGTGGGGAAAGATCTAAAGGACTAGGTCCAATCGGAGATATTCAGATGAGCGTTTTTGAAGGGGATCCTATTGGCTTCGGAACAGATGACTTCGCTAGGATCGGGTTTTCCCATGGGACCGAGAAAATAAAACCTAGGGTTTGGGCTAGGAATCATGATCTGGTTTTTGAGTTGCTGAAAAGAAAACAATGCGAAAGAGGAATCAGCTAGTAGATCGATTGAAGGCATGGCACAAAGAAAATTCGCTAACAGAAAACCCTAGAATCGAGAAAATAGGGCATTCAATGGCGGAAAGCGAAAATGTGACAGGAACGAGAATTTACCTCTGGGATCTCGTACGGGGTGTCTGGTGATGAGCTCGTGGAGGCCATTGCTGGTGGAGGATGCTCGGCGCAACGGGATGACTGGTGCTTCTTCGCGGAACAATGGCGAAAGTAGGCACAGTAGGTGGATGGATGCTGCTCCGCAGAACGACGGTAGGGAAGTGTAGCTTCGAGCGGGAAGTGCAGAGCACAAGGGCTGGAGGAGCAGGAATAGTGCGAGAGTGAAAATGTTGAACGCCGGAGCGGAATGGAGGTTTATAACAGAAGCGGGCTGAAAAGAGCTGTTAGCACAGTGCGCCAAAACAGGGGTTTCGTTGGATTGTACCGTTGTAATAGTGAGCCGATAATAGAAATCGGTTACAAAAGAGGAAATTTCGGAATAATGAATTATTCCGAAATTGGGGGGCATGTGTTAACGCCGGATTTTAGCAAATGAGTGTTATTGGTTGAAACACGGTAAAGGACTGAATCGGATGAGAGAGCTTGAATCGGCTGGAGGTAGGAAGCTGAAGGCAAAGGGATTGCAGCCGATAGAGTTCGAGTCGAACAAGAATGGAAGTCCGATTGGGCCCAAAAACCTGGAGATCGATTCTGTGTTCGACCGTGAGTCCGTGTAAATTAAGTAGGAGTTTATCTTGAAGTTTGTTTAGGATTCTGTTATTTAATTAGAGTCCGAATAATGTAAAGTTAGTTGGTAGCGGATTCCTATCCTGTTAGTTATCTCCCGGGGCTATAAATATAGGTGCCCGAGATTCTTGTAAAAATATCTCTTGATCAATTAACTTGGCGCATCGCCTCAAATCTTCGACTTGCTTCAACTTTCGGCACGGGGTTTGTCAGCTTCGTGATGTAAGTTCTAGTTCGTCAAAACCCGTCGATCAACTAAGACAGAACTATCTCAGTTAAATCCGATCTTCTGCTTGGTTGATCGGCGGGCTGAGTTCTATTACTGCTTTTGATCTCTGATGGTTTGAAGTAGTATTAGCGCTCGTTCAAGTCTCTACGAATTCTTCTTTTCTGTCTAGTAGCATTGTTCTAATCAACTTGATTCTGTCTCGGTTCAATCCGATCAATCTGGTTTATTGGATCCGTGTTTTTAGATTGGATTGGGGGTTCATAGAGGCTTATCGCTGGAGGTTCAGCCAGTATTATCTTAAGTAATCTGTTGATTAGTTGATTAAGCCAGGCGATCTTCATGTTTCCATAGTTAGATTATGCTAAACTGCATACTGTCTCTGTTAGGTTTGATCTATGTGTGTTCGGTATAATTTGGTTGTGGAATTTTGTCTGATCGGCTGAGTTTAGTAGATCGGTTGATAGTTTACGCTGCTTTGCTATCTTACTATTCACATGCTGTAATATTCATCTGATTTTATGCGTGACTATACTTAGATCTGTACTGTCTCGATTAGATTAGATCTTCTAGATCTAGGCTAGGCACGTCTACTGTTAGTTGATATTGTTTTATGCGAGTGATTAGTGTAGCATTCCAGTTTACCGTATTAATTCCATGTTTAGTCTTACATCGGCTAATAATTCAGCGACGGGTAAATACCGGAGCAGTCTGATCGGCCGATTAATCTTAAGATTATCTCAGTTGGGTCCGATCTTTTAAGATTAACTTGCCGGTTGGCTTATCTAGTATTTATCCCGTTTCTGACTTAGCCGATTAAGCATATTTATACTCGTTATCACAAAATTCCTGTAAAGCCGATCGTCTAGTCTATCGGCTAGGGTCCTGGAACGGTGTCGGCTATCTGGCTGATAGCGATTTCGGTGTTAAGTGTTTTCCATGGTATATCTTGTCAGTTACAAGATCAAACTGACTGGCACGCCTGATATTTCTAAGAATTAGGTCCTGCACTAGAATGGTCTAAGATTGATTTCCAGGCCTATGTGTGTGACCGTTGATTGTTATTTTCAGCGTCAACACACACACTACACGTTCCCAGGAACTTCACCAAGAAAGAAGGACTGAAAAGTTTGTCCTTTCATTGACCGGACGGTCCGATGTTCATAGCCGGACAGTCCGGCCAGGGTTCTCGGCCCAACCCGAGAGCCCCGATCGGACGGACCGGCCCTACTCACCGCTGCGATTCGAAGAATTTTTCAGGACACCTATTCACCCGTATAGGCTGTCTCCCTGGGACTTTACTTGTTACATGCTCACAGCGTGCATGTTGACTAAAACACCCGTCTGCCTATAATTGGAACCCCGCCATATTGTGCTTTTCATAGTGAAACTTTCATCATTATCGAGCAATTTAGTGCGTGTTCTAATTTGCCTTGCTTGTTCTCTGATTGCTTCCAGGACAAGTGCCCTTGTGGTCGGATTGTCGCGCACCACAAGTTCGTGATGATCATTGGAGATGGTGTACTGGTTGCTAAGGCGCAATTTACTTGGACGGTTGTAGTCAGGCCATGAACGTCGGCTTCATCCAATCGAGTTATCTCTCATCTCTCATCGAAAGATCGGAACACAAACCCTTGTAGGTTCACATCACTACCTTTGAACACACTCTTATGTAAGTTAATCTACTTTCAGTAAAATGCATGAGTCTTCAAAATAAAAATCTATCATGGCTTGTCTTTCTCCATGCCGGGCATTGTGTGGCATGGTTGACATTGTGTAGTGCATATTGTCCATTTTGTATCTGCTGCTAAATCTCCCAAACAAATCGGTCGGTACACGCTAATTAGGTTGATACATACTCTAGTATTTATATATAGATTTCTACAATATACGTGATTGGGACAACTTTATTAATTTTAGTTCATCTATTTGCTCTTATGATTTATTTATAAAATAAATAAGAGTAAAGTACATGGGCAGTCCTTAAATTTGGGAACGTATGTCATTTATGTCCGTAAACTTGTAAATTGCATATCTAGATCCTTAAACTTGAGAGCGGATTTCATTTAGATCCGTAAACTTGAAAATTACACATTTAGGTCCTCCACCATATTGGTTTAATGAATCATAGCCGGTCCAAATCTTATTCGATTGAAGTTGACCACAAACGGGGTTTGCAGATATAGTATCTATGTGAAATGTCATGTTAACGTTCAACTTCAGTCAAAGGTTTGGATCGATTATGATTTACTAAACCAAGATGGTGGACCTAGATGTGTAATTTTTAAGTTTACGGACTTAGATGACATCCGCTCCCAAGTTTAAGGACCTAGCTATGCAATTTTTAACTTTATAGACCTAGATGATATCCGCTTCCAAGTTTAAGGAATGGGTATGTATTTTACTCAATAAATTAAACCTACGAGTGCTTATATTTCCTCCAAAATTGTATAAATTAAGATAATTAATAGGAATTTCCAGCATTAAAACTCTTGAAAACTCCTTCAAATATCCCTTGATCCAAAGGATTATTAAGTTTTGAAAATTGTTCGCCGGTTAGAAATCTACCAACGCTTGAGTCTGACAGAAAATCTAATTCAGTTTAGAAATCAATTGCTGAAGAATTTTTCCATCTATCAGACTCATTGTTTTGGTACCGCCATATAAACATATGCCAAAGTTTGAATTATAAGTTTAATTTTAGAGTTTTTCATCGTAAGTTATTTTACAATATTTACTTTGAAAAGATAAGAATAAGTATGCACAAGTTTTACCAATAAATTATTTTTAGTTACTATATGTTTTCTATGTATATTTATTACAAGTGGAACAATGAGCCCCTCGGCCACATCCGGACATCCGGACTACGTAGGCGTACTTAAGATATTTACCCTAAACCCTAGTATACCATCTTTTCGTTTCTGCTTATACTTATAATCCAATGTTTATATTTTCAACATCATATTTAAAGTTAATATTGAAGTTTTGTCACCATAGTTTATTTGTAAATTATTTTTCATTTGCAAATATGCCCCTAGTTTGGTAACTAGTGTCATTTCAATACGGTAGACACTAAATTTTAAAACTACGACAGTCAACAACTTTTAAAAGTATATATTAGTTTTTAAACTACTTTAAAACCAAATATATGTTTATTTTAATATATTATTATAACAAAAATCACCCTCACATATAGATTTTAAAATCATGATATTCTACTACTAGTAAAAAGATCCCAGTGAATGACGTGCGGGCCCATTCTATCAGTGTCTAACCCCTCATTCATTATATCCGTCAATGACGTGCAGACCCGTTTGTCAGTGTGCAACGACTCTCCACCTGCCCAACGATTATCTATACCCCTATAACACCAACTCCCTCCTATTTTCTGAAAGAAAAAAATAACTAAGACATATATCAAACTATTTTGATTAGCTCCATTTTAATAACATGCTAATAATACTTTTTTTTAATAAAATACGGTTTTAACGCGAAGGCGTATCTAAAACAATCTGAATTATCAACCTGGATGGACGGGTTACGGTACCGGCTTTCCCCAGTCCCCAACATGCGCCGGCTCGCGCTCGGTCGAGTCAGCAGTGTGCCACGACCCCGCCCGCCACGCGTTGCCAGCCGCTCCGGACCAGACCGTGCCATAGCCACACAAAACCGGGGCGCAAAGACAACCACCGCCACGTAAAAGATGCACGGCGGCTATGAGACGACGGCGAGCTGCAGTCCCCCACCCGGTAACCGTGCTGGCCGGATAACACGTACGTGACCGATAGCAATACACACACACACACCCCCCGACCGATCGAGAGAGTTTTCGCGGGTTTTTGTCCCTCGCGCGTACGTACGTGGTCCATGCTGCTCCGCCTGAGGGTCGTCGCCGTCCATCCGGCGGCGCCGCTCCTTGGGCGGCCGGGCGACCATGCCGCTCCCCTGCTTGGGGGCGCGGCGAGGCGGAGGAGGAGGAGCAGCATCACGGTGACGATGGCGCTCAAGGAAGAGCCTGAGGGCAGCCGTAGTGGCTTCGCCGGCGGCGGGCCGAGCTGGGACCCCGGCCTTGAGATCCAAGTCCCATTCGAGCAAAGACCGGTGATTGATTCCCTTAATGTTCAGTTCACTGCATATAATATGAGCGTACTGTACCTTTTGCTTCCTCGCTGTATGCTTAGGCTTAGCAATGGATTAAGGATCCGTAGTGCATGCATTAGTCCCTAATACGGTTAATCCGGTGATGGTGCTGCAGGTGAACGAGTACTCTGCACTTAAGGATAGCGTGCTGTACTCGTGGGCAGAGTTGAGCCCCGTGTCCTTCTTCCTGCGCCTGGGCGGCCTGTGGCTCATCACCTTCACCGTGCTCGCCGCGCCCATTGCAGCCGCAAGTTTCAGTCCTGGAAAGGTATGCTACCGTCAGACATGCCTCCACTTCTCTTCAAATAATTAAAAATGTATTCATTCGGTGGTTATTCTAGATTTATATATGGGTCCATAAATATGTTTTATATATCTATTTATATTTATTAGTATATATATAAATCTAGAGAGAACATAACATCTTATAATGTGAAGCAGGGTAATAGATGTTTCAGAGCATATTCGAAATGAATTTGGAACATGACACGAGACAGAGAAAAAATAAAGGGTGTTTTGTAATCCAATAAAAATGAGATGGGTTTGTTGGAAATTTAGTCATATATCGGTAAATTTTAATCCAAAATATTAAGATAACAATCATGACATAAACAATGTGGAGTGATTTAGTAATGAAATCAAACATAACCAGGAGCATGCTTAGTATAAAATAAGCATCATCGACGTGTAAATACCGCAATATCATTGCGACTAACAGGAACAATGAAGGCAAAATAGCGGTAGAAAGTTATACCCTGTGAAACTTCCTCCGTTGGTGTTGTTGATCGGTGCGCCACTTCCTGATCCCGGTGCACCACCTCCTGCTTCCTGCTTCTAGTGTGTCATCTCCCGACATGGCGATGTAGGCAAGCGAACGAGGACAAACAGAGGAAGAGTAGTCATGCGGAAGCACTCCCCAAAAACCTGATCATCCGCCTATCCGGTGCAGATCTCAGGCGAAGGTGTGGTTTCCGAGGGCCTACTCATTCTGATCTCTAGTGCGCGCAAGAGTAACAGAACCGGGGAAGGAGGAGGGAGCTCAAGAACTCGAAGAACCACATGAACGGAAGAATGGAGAGAACTGCTCTGCTTTGGGAGGAAGAAGAAGAATATGGAAAGCGAATCCCACGCCCCCAGATTCCGTTACGTAATTGCCACGCAATCAGATCACACAATCACCGCTGCGGAAATTTTGGTAGACAATCACAGAGATTTGAATTCGTTTCCTTAAACTCCTAGCCGTTGCAAAAAGGAAGGGCAGCCCACCGCGCCACGTCCCGGACCGGCCGGCGCGCGTATGGCGGTCTTCCTACCGTTTCAACCAGTCAACAGAGAGTCTCTTCTACCTCTCTATTTAAGTTGATATTCTTCACTTTAACTCTCCAAGGTGGTATTATTATCTCTACCATTCATTGTGGGCCAGTGGAATTTTCATTAAACTTAATTGGGCCTAGCCCATTTAATTAATAGGTTTTTGATCAAGAAGTGTTGTGATTGTGTATTTGTCATTGGAATTAGTGACATTAATGTTTCTGCGTCGACGCCAACCTGCCCTGCAGGATCCACTCAAGTTTGTGCTGGCAGCTGGGATTGGCACTCTGCTCCTCGTGTCTCTGGTTGTCCTAAGGATCTATCTGGTAAGTTGGGCGAACACTGCAAGCTAATCCTGAAGCATTGATCACTGCTAAAAATTTAAAAAGACAAAAGGAAATGGTCTAGAAATTGAACTCTCATTCCCAACGGATCAGTTTTATGATCTTTGCTAATACCATGACAGGGTTGGAGCTACGTTGGTGACAGGCTGTTGTCGGCAGTTGTGCCGTACGAAGAAACCGGATGGTACGACGGCCAAATGTGGGTCAAGCCACCAGAGGTAAAAAAACCTGCAACCGCACCGCAATGCAGCGCTTCAGTTTAGAGTTTCAGATCAGCACATTCCCTTCCCATTTTTCAGGTTTTGGCTCGCGACAGGCTCTTGGGATCTTACAAGGTGGAGTACTACTCCTACTACTACTACTAACTCCCTAGTTCTCTTCAGCGTGATCTGGTAGGCAAACAAAACATGGCATGAAGACCAACCTAATAATAAATGTTTGGGTTGTTCAGGTAAAGCCGGTGATTAACCTGCTGAAGCAGACGCTGGTGGGCACCGGCGCGCTGCTGGTCGGCGCGGTGTCGCTCTTCGCGTTCGCCGGCCCGGTGGAGGACTTCCTCCACTCCTTGAACGCCCCCACATCTGCTGCCTCCTCCATCTCCAAGCCCAGCCTCAGGTGCTAGCTTGACGCGCATTTGATGCTTTTCATTTGTCTGTTGCTGTTCTTGCGTTCCATTTCTTATGTATGTGGACGTGCAGAAGGGAGGAGCTGCTGCGCCTGCCCGTGGAGGTGATACAGGACGACGACCTCGCCGCTGCCGCCGCGGAGGCCGCCGACGGCCGGCCGGTCTACTGCAGGGACCGTTACTACCGGGCGCTCGCCGGCGGGCAGTACTGCAAGTGGGACGACCTGCTCAACTGATAAATAGCCAACGTATATATATATCACTATATATATGGTATTCTGCTAGATTGGCATGGGAAGCCTTAGCACATGCATGTATTATATCGGAGCTAGTAACCATGCACGTTATGGCCCATATGGATTCAACAGAACATCTCAAGGGACTTGCATAATACATTTTGTTTAGTAATAAATTTGGATGTAACGTGGTGGTTGTTCAGTTTGACCACACAATTAAGTCCAAGTCAAATGGTACCAATATCAATAGTACATAGTATTGACAGAATTAAAAAAAATGTTTAACGTAAGTCAAATTAAAAGTTTAGGATGTTTCAAGTGACACAAATTGTACAGTGTATGTCATGACCTTGGACGGAGGCCGATGTGGCAGCGGACGGAGGGGAGCGGCGTGGTGGCACCCTCACCGTCTCCTGCTCGGCCGGGAGATCCGGGGACAAGAGAGAAGTTAAAGGCAGAGGAGGCTAGGAGTATGGGTAGCACAGGAGGATGAGGCGAGCACATGAGATAAGGACTGAATGAATAGTTTATGATTTTGGTGTAGGTTTTTTTCAAGAGAGGGACTATGGCACGCGATTTCGTTGGACGGGATAGTTAAAGTAGAATGGAGAAGAGAAAACCGCGTCCGTGCATCGCCCATGTTGCTGCATGCCTGCATGCTCCGCACGTTGCTACATGCCTGCATGTCGCCCACGTTTCGCCTGACTCCACCGTCGTCACGTGCCTCTCGCCTCCGCCGTCACGGCAATCCACCTACCTCCATGCGCCCCATGTCCGTTTGCCTTCGCCCCACGTCAGCCCGCCTCTGCCCTACGTCAGCCCGCATCCGCCGTCATAGCACTCTCGCCGCCGTGCGCCCCGCGCCTTCCACCTCTATGCTCAGATGCACCTCACGTGGGATAGCAGATGATACCACTGGTATGGTACCAGATGATACCACTTGGTATAATCTTGTATCATAGCGTCGCGTGATAAAAGAAACTCAAAAACATGCAGGTATCACACGGTATCAGGCGGCGCCAGCCTCCGCCGTCGTTGCACTCTCGCCGCCATGTGCCGCACGCCTCCCGCCTCCGCGATCAGATACGCCTCACGTATGATACCAGATGAAACCAGTTGGTATCATCTGGTATCATAGCGTCGTGTGACAAAGAAAACTAAAAAAGATGCATGTATGACATGGTACCAGGCGGTACTGTATGGTTCTTTGGCCGAATTGCCTGTAAGAAGGAGGGAACGACAAGGAATTGTGGTGAGGATGCCCATGCCGGTGCAAGGCAACGTGCTGCATGAGGTGGCGGCCATGATGAGCGAGCTCGACACCAACCGCAACGGCTTCGTCAACCTTGGGGAGTTCGCGCCGTTCCACGACCGTGACCGCAGGAACGCCGAGCAGGAGGCTGAGCTGCGCCTTCGTCGTGTACGACATCGACGGAGACAGACGCATCACGGCAGCCGAGCTCGGAACGGTCCAGATGGAAGGACGTGGATGCCGTCCCCTTTAACTATCCCGTCCCCTAGACGGCATGCTGTTGTATATTTTTTTTTCTTTAAAGAACTAGCACATGCTAATTCTTTTAGAAAACCCATATTGGCTGCGTTCGGTAGAGGGGTGGATATATTAACTTACCCGGTAAAAAAATGTAGTAATAAATTAGTACATGATTAATTAATTATTAATTACTAAAAAATATAAAATAAATTAATATGATTTTTTAAAACAACTTTTCTATAGAAAATTTTTGCAGAGCGAACGCGGCCATTACCATGTTGGTTTTTTTAGAATCGGTACATATGGGTTACTCAAAAGTATCTATCTTCCATTCAGGAGAGATGAAAAATAGCTAACACGAAATTAATAGGTGCCCGTTTTAAATGAACCAACAACTACTAGCCATCATTTATTAAGGTTTGTTCAAAGTTAGAGCCAATTATCGACTTGTTTTTTATCCACGTCAGCAATAAGGACGTATTTTATAATGATATCTACAAAGGCAAAGTTAGACATGATTTCTTCATTAATGCAATAAAATATTTTTTATCACATTAGTTTTCTTTTTATCTACCCTCATGCAAGAAATTTTCCTTTAATAAATGCTAAGAGTCAACTCTAAGCCGTTATTATGCATAATAACGACTTTTCTCTCTCCTCCACTCTTTTTCCTCCATATCACCAAATTTGCTTACGTAGCGATTGAGAGAGTCAAAATAAACACCTTTGAACGTGCTCTTCGGTGTTTTGCACTAGGCTTATAAGTAAAAACTGAAATGCTACTCGTAACGGAACCCAACAACGAGTGCAGTTAACCGGTTTTTAGATACTGGGAAAGAAATCCTGACGTTTGCTTCCACAGGAGTTAAAACCAAATTATTACATAGTTTTGAGCACATCCGTTCCGTTTGCTTCACAAAACAAAGAGAGAGCCAACATATTGCAGGTTTGCAACAAACTCCTGGAAGTCAAGCAAGGAAACGGTGCAGGCTACATCTTGAATTCTAACAGTGATATCATACATAGTAACCTGCAAAGCTTCCGCAATTTGAGCAATTTTACGATCCTTAAGGTACCATAAGGTACAGAATTTCAGTGTAAAATTTTGGTATCTCTCAGTATCTACTCAAGGACCGTAAAATTATTCCCGCAATTTATATCTTGAGGCTGTCCAGGAACCGTGTCCCGTCAGAACGCACCGCGAAGTGTCCCTTCATGTACTCAAGCTTTCCGACGGACCTGTAGCGTGCCTCTGCTCCGTCGTGCTCGAGCACCTCCGGAATCGGCTCCACCATCCCGTCGAGGTGGGCGTCGTGGAACATCACGACGGTGGTCCGGCTCTTCCTTGCGTCTACCAGCACCCTGTGCTCGACGCTCCGGTACACGCCATTGGTGAGGACCTCGAGGATGTTGGCGACGTTGACGACGAAGGAGCCCTGCCGCGGCGGCACCGGGAACCACCTGCCATCCTTCCTGATCTGCAGGCCGGGCGTGTCGTCGGCCTGCAGCAGCAGCGTCAGGCCGAGGCCGTCGGTGTGCGGCGGGATGCCGATCACCTTGTCCGGGTGGCGGCAGGGAGGGTAGTGGTGAATGGACATGTTCTGTCGCCTGCCCCGGAACGCGCGCGCCAGTGCCTCCGGGTCGATTCCGAGCTCTGTAGCCATGAAGCCCACGATCCTCATTGTCAGGCTCGTCGTCTCGACAGAGAACTTGTGGAGTGCATCCCTGTAGTGTAAATCGACTAAAACATTAAAAGCAACGCCCTGTCGAGGTCTGATTAATTATGTATGTATTCAAGCACGTGGTGGAACAGGAGGATGAACCTAAAGGTTGCTGGGTTTGTAGGCCACAGTTCCGGGTTCCTGTCTTCGATTGGCTGAGTGACGAGGATCACGCTCTGTGCCCAGTCCAGCTTACCTGCTCTGCTGTAATGGTGGCCAAACCCTTCGATGCTGTTCTCTCGGACCTCCACTGGCTTCTTGCTTTCCAGTGGCAAGCTGAAAAATTTCGTCGCGCTGTCTTTCATGTCGTTTACCACTTGTTCGTCGACTCCATGGTTTACTAACTGACTGACATCAGGATATGCACTTACACATATAAATAAATAGTATGCATGCATCAACATATATACAATTATAGATAATACAGATCGATGGTAGACTGTTAGGCCTGACCTGAAAGAAGCCCCAATTCCGACACGCAGAGCCAAGCTTTGCAATCTCCGCCTCCGCTAGCTCCGGGTCAAGCAGCCTCGCCATGTCCACCACCGGCAGCTCGTAGGCCTCCTCCTCCTCGTCGTAGCCAACAACGATGCCGGCATGGACCTCATCGGGTCGGTAGTACCGCTCAGGTATCACATTGGAGTCGGTGAAGATGGCAACGACTTCTTCCGTGATGGCGTCCCTGTTGATAGCCTTGTTAATAGACGGCTGAGCCATTGATTCCAAAGATTCTTGGTCGATCAAGAACGATTTGCTGGTGCTGAGTGGTCTTCTCCGGCCTGAATAGCTTCTCAACTGCATCCTATCAAAGCAAACTACATATATATAGTCATCAGCGTCCTAATCGTATTGGTCTGCTCCCATGCCAAGGTAAAAGTGTCGCCGCGCGCTCTTACATGTAGAAATTATTGAATATGTAGAAACCTATAATCTATCTATTGTATATTACATTGATTTTTTAGGGATACATATGATGTACGTAAGAGAGATGCATAGCTCGAGTATAAGGTAAGTTAAAGATGATTTAAATCTATCCTATCTCTAATATTTTATTTTAGCTCTCTAGTATATCTTTAGCACTATAGTTTCTATTCGACCCTATTATTTCCAACTATATATGTCTATATCTCTAACACTATACCATGTGATTATTGTACCCTAGATTATTAGGATTAGAATACTAGTTAGTATCGGTTTACTCAAAGTAGTATCATATGATAGGATCGTATCATAGTATTGAGGTACTATGGATTTTTCTCTTTTCAGAGCAATAACAATGTTTGTCCCATAATTATTGACACAAAATTTGCACCGCTGTGATGCAAAAGTCACGATGACCATTTTCCGTTTAAAGCTCTCCCGAACACTTCTCCATCCAATCCATCTAGCATATATGCGTTTCCAGGCGCACATTTGTGAATCCGAAAGGGTCCTTCCCAATTCGGTGACCACCTGCCGAAAACGTTATCTCTGGATCCAATCGGCAAGACCAGCTTCCACACCAATTCACCTTCTTCGAAAGTCTTTGACTTGACTTTCTTATTGTAGTGTCTTGATACTCGAGCCTTGTTCTCTTTTATTTTTTCTAGCGCCCTTAACCGGGATTGTGCAACCTCTTCTGACTCGTCCATCATAAGGTTATAGTATTCATCGGCCGTCAACTGATCTTGTAACGTCAACCTTCTGGAGCCGATGTTGTTTTCCCATGGGAGTACTGCCTCATGCCCATACACCAGCTGATAAGGTGGGACCTGGATGGATCCGTGGCATGCCATCCGATAAGCCTAGAGCGAATCGGCTAGTGACGTATGCCATCTCCTAGGCTGCTCGGCTATCTTTCTTTTTATTAGCTTGATCAAACTCTTGTTTGAAGCTTCTGCCTGTCCATTAGCCTGAGCGTAGTAGGGAGACAAGTTGAGTAGTTTAATTCCCATACCAGCGACGAATTGTTGGAATTCTTCCGAGATAAATACCGATCCTTGGTCTGTGGTTATTGTCTAGGGAATTCCGAACAGGTATACGATGTGTTCATTTATGAAATTTATCACGTCGGCCGAAGTTACTCTTTTAAGCGGTATGGCTTTGACCCACTTGGTGAAGTAATCTGTAGCCGCCAGTATGAACTTATGTCCTTTGCTTGACAGGGGATATATCTGTCCGATCATATCGATGCCCCAGCCTCTAAACGGCCAATGTTTGATGATCGGGTTCATAGCCGATGCCAGAGATCTCTGTATGTTTCCGAACCTTTGACAGTCTTGACAGCTTTTGTAGTATGTAAAGCAGTCCTCCAGCATAGTCGGCCAATAGTACTCCCACTCTCTGCAGCAACCACTTCATCTTGTAAGCCGATTGATGGGTGCCGCATATGCCGTCATGCACTTCCCACATTACCACTTTTGCTTCCTCTTTGTCTAGGCATCTTAGCAGCACGCCATCAATCATCCTATAATATAGCAGATCTTCGAGTAATACATATTTGAGTGCTTTATACCTAACTTTTCGGTTGGCCGATGACGACGGGCCCTTCAGATAATCAATAATCTCTTGTCTCCAATCATCGGCTTCTGCGCACAATATGCTTGCTTCTTCTATCAGTTCTGTCTACGTTATCTCTACTTCGGCTTCTGAGTTCATCGGCGGGTAGCCCGATGCCCCCTGGGCGAGGGAGTTTGCTTCAGCGTTCTGCTCTCGAGGAATATGGGTCAATGTGATTTGCTTGAAGTCCCCTAGTAATTCCTTAGCTGCTTCATGGTAGGTTTTGAGGACGTTGTCTCTGCATTCGTATTCCCCAGACAGTTGTTTGATTACCAACTGGGAGTCTCCCATGACTTCGACTGCCTCGGCACCTATTTCTTTTAGCAGTTCTAGCCCTTTGATCAATGCCTCGTACTCGGTCTGGTTATTGGTCCGATACGGCTTGATTGTGTATGCAAACTCGAAGCATGCCCCCCGAGGCGAGATTATCATCAGGCCGATGCCGCATCCATGCCTGCAAACCGATCCGTCGAAGAATACTGTCCACGGTACGATCTCGACATAATCGGCTTCCTTGTGGTGTTCGTCTATGAAGTCGGCTATTACCTGTCCTTTTACTGCTTTGGCCGACTTGTATTTCAAGTCATATTATGTTAACACCAGAATCCATTTACCCATCCTTCCTTTCAGGACCGAGGCCGATAGCATGTACTTTATCACATCGGCTTTACACACAACTGTGCACTCGGCTGCCAGCAAGTAATGCCTTAGCTTGGTGCATGAAAAATATAAGCACAGACATAATCTCTCGACTTTTGGGTATCTGGTCTCGGCATCCAACAATTTTCTGCTCAAGTAATATACCACCCTTTCCTTGCCGTCTACTTCCTGGATAAGTATCGAGCCGATAGTTTTCTGATCGGCTGACAGATAAAGTTTGAAGGGTACCACTTTTCTGGGTGGCATAATGACTGGGGGTTTTTTCAAGTATTTTTTGATCTTGTCGAACGCCCTCTGGTAACTCTCCCACCACGAGAATTCTTGATCGGCTTTTAATTTCAGCAAAGGAAAGAAGGGTTCGATTCTTTCAGATAGATTTGATATGAATCTCCTGATGAAATTAATCTTGCCGATCAAGGATTGTAATTTTGTCTTGCTTTCGGTTGAGTATCGTTTATCCCTTGGAGGCACCCTTGGGTTACCTTGATCCCTTTCTCATGCACCATGAACCCCAAGAATTCTCCTGCTGAGACAGCAATGACACACTTAGTCGGGTTCATCTTTAATCCGTATGGACTTGTTCTTTCCAGTACGCGCCGGAGATTGCCCAGGTGCTCATCCATCATTCCAGATTTAACTACGACATCATCTATGTAGATTTCTACTAGGGAGCCGATTAGATCATGGAAGATGTAGTTCATGGCTCTCTGGTATGTTGCTCCGGCACTCTTAAGTCCGAATGTCATAACGACCCATTCGAACAAACCAATTGCCCCCGGGCATCTAAAAGCTGTTTTGTGGATGTCTTCTTCCGCCATGAATATCTGATTGTAACCGACGTTGCCATCCATTAAACTTATCATCTTGTGCCCTGATGCTGCGTCTACTAGTTGATCGGCTACTGGCATCGGGTATTCATCCTTGGGAGTTGCCTTGTTCAGATCTCTGAAATCTACGCAGACCCGTAATTTGCCGTTCTTCTTGAGCACCGAGACGATGTTGGATACCCACTCTGCATACCGACAAGGCCGGATGAACTTATCATCGTATAATCTTATGATCTCTGCCTTGATCGGTTCATACATGTCGGGTCTGAATCTTCTTGGTGGTTGCTTGAAGGGCCGATAACCCGGTTTAATCGGCAGCTGATGTTCGACGATCGATCGACTTAATCCTGACATCTCATGATATTCCCATGCAAAACAATCCACATGCTCTTTAAGCAATTTTATTAGTTCTTCCAGAATTCCGGGGTCAAATTTGCATTTATGTATGTCGGCCTTGGCTTGTCTCCAGATCTTATATCTATTTACTCTAGCTTATCGGCCGACATAAATCCTTGGCCTAGCTTGCCATCTAAGTCATCTACTGCTCCGGTTAAGGTGTTTACTGGGACTCCTGATCGCGTATCGGCTGGATCCCAGTGTCCGATATGCTCAGGAATTCCCCCGACCAGGGCTTCCCGGAGATGCATTCATAGTCTTCTGCTTCCCAGGTGGGAAGGTCTGTTGTGGCTATGTTTACCGACCGATCGGCCGGAACCGTTTCCACTTGATCGCCATGCCATTGTATCAGACTTTGATGCATGGTGGAGGGAATGCAGCAGTTGGCGTGGATCCAATCCTGTCTGAGCAGCATACTGTAAGACCCTTTTCCATCGATGACAAAGAACTTAGTCAGCAGCGTTTTGCTTCCGACTATGAGTTCCACGTTGAGGCATCCCTTGGCTTCCGAAGAGTTACCCCCGAAGTCCTTGAGCATCATGCTAGTCTTGATAAGATCTTCGGAGATTTTGCCTAGCTTTCTGTAAGTGGAGTACGACATTAAATTCACTACCACACCGCCATCGATTAGCATCTTTGCCATCGGCTTCCCATCGACATGCCCTTGGATATAGAGCGGTCGAAGGTGTCGATGGTCCTTCTCTACCAGTTTCTCAAAGACGGCTGGCTGCGAGGGTAGCACGAGTTGAGTCGTCGCCTCCTGTATTTCATCATCATACCAATCGAGCCTGAACTCTGCTGGTAGAATAACTACCATGTTTGCATCAGCCTATGGTTTATGGACTTCTAACTTGATGTGCCATTCTTTGCGTGTCCTCTTAGATGTCGGCGACTGTTCTTGATCTTGCTACTGTTGGAGTTCTCGTTGGCACAGTCGTTGCAGTCGTCTTTTCTGATTCTTCGTGAATAAGCCGTTGGGACACCATTGGCCGGGCTTCATCGGCGGCAGCTGTTCTTGATCATCACAGTACTGGCCGATCTGCTCTTCGTCGTAATCCTCATAGTCCCACTTCTGAGGGCCCAGCCTGTCATGCACTGATACGTAGCGTCGTGGTGGTGTTTTATTGACCTCCTGGGGTGCGACTACCGGCTGGTGTAACTTTGCTGTTCGGGGTTGCATTCTGGGCAGTCTTCCCTTGATGGAAGCCGTATCTTCTCTTCCCAGCAGTATTGGAAGAACGGGCAATCCCAATGATCATCATATCAGGACGACTCGTCATGCCTTTGGCCCCTTTCATAGCGCCGATGGTACCTGTTCATCATTGAGGTGGAGGTGATGTTGTTGGTACCTGCATTTCTCCGGGAGCTGCTGCTTGCCCTGTAGCCGAACCCCGGCTGAACCATATTGACAGGGAACGAGTGCCCGTCAATCTTCACCGGCCTCTTCGTTTTTTCGAACTTGATGTGACCCTGTTTGACAGTTGCCTGGATTTGCCGCCGGAAGATTTGGCAGTCGTTCGTGTGGTGGGAGACAGAGTTGTGCCATTTGCCATACTTCTTCTTTTTAAGTTCTTCAGCCGACGGTATGACATGTCCTACTGGTAGCTGGATGTGCTTCTCTTGTAGCAGAAGGTCGAAGATCTTGTTGGTCTTGTTGACGTCGAAGTCGAATTTCTCTGTCTCCTTTGCTCCCTTGACCCAGGGGCAGTTAACCGACTTCTTGTTCCTGGTCCATTCTGCCAGCCCTATGTGATCCATCCACTCTTCATCTCTGAAGTGTGCTCTTGGTGCTGGGTCAGGTTATCGGAACTGGTTTTCGTACATCGGCTCTTGCCGATGGGGCCATGCCGAAGGCGGCTGATGCAGTGGTTGTCCCGGTAAAAGGGATCAGCGTGGCGAGCGTTCCTCGGTGGAGTCCTCTCCTGGTAAGGTTGTCTTGGCCTTTCTGGGATCTCCTCTAAGTGCACACGGTGATTGTGCGATATCTGTTCGTCCTCCCTTGGATCTCTTTCATCCCCGTACTACCGATACCTTGGCCTTTCCCTATCGGGAGCTCCATCGGCCACGTGCCGGATTAGTCCCGACATGGTGTTTACCAGTACCCCCAATTGATTGATGAGGGCATGGTGCACTGCCGAATCTACCATGTCCTGTAGATTCGGTTGGTTATGTAGGGGAGGGTTGCTACCACCTCCTTTCTCTACGTCAGCCCCTTTTCCTACTTCACCTCCTTTCCGACGATCTGAACTTGGCGTCGAAAGTTGAGATTTCTGTACTGGATCGCCTCGAGTCATGCTGAAAGATTTGAGGCACAGCTTCTGAAACTTGTCCATGTGGCGCTGCACCAAAGCCCGTTGTTCGTTGGTGAGGCTCTCCCAGGTGATGGGGAGAATGTTCTCCGCGCTGACTTCCTTCGCGGCCATTGCTGTTGTCTTGCCTTGACGTGTGCTTGATTGACTTGAGCTGGGTTCTTCACACGGGTCCTATGGGCGTGCCAAAAATGTGTTGACGCTGAAAATGACAATCAACGGTCACACACGTAGGCCTGGGAATCAATCTTAGACCATTCCAGTGCAAGACCTAATTCTTAGAAATACTAGGCGTGTCAGTCAGTTTGATCCTGTAACTGACAAAATATAACATGGAAAACAGTTAACCCTGAAACCGCCATCGGCTAGATAGCCGATACAGTCCCAGGACCCTAGCCGATAGACTAGACGATCGGCTTTACAGGAATTTCATGATAACAATTATAAATATGTCTAACCGACTAAGTCAAAAGCAGGATAAATAACAGATAAGTCAATCGACAAGTCAATCTTCAAAGATCGGACCCAACCGAGACAGTCTCAAGATCAATCGGCCGATCGGACCACTCTGATGTTTATCATCCGCTAAATCATTAGCCGATATAAGACTAAACATGGAATTTGTATAGTAAACTGGAATGCTATACTAATTATTCGTATAAAACAATATCGCCCAACGGCATACGCGCCCACCCTAGACCTAGAAGATCGAACCTAATCGAGACAATACAAATCTAAGCATAGCCACGCATGACATTAGATAAATATTATAGCATACGAATAATGAGATAGCAAAGCAGCATAAACCACCAACCGATCTACTAAACTCAACCGATCGGACAGATTTCTATAAATAGATTACACCAAACATACATAGGTCAGACCTAACCAAGACAGTATGTAGTCCAACATAATATAACGATAGAAACATGAAAATCGACAAGTTTAACCAACCAATCGACAGACTATTTAAGATAATGCTGGCTAACACTCCAGCAATAAGCCTCTACGAACCCCCGATTCGACTCGACAACATAGATCTATTAAACCAGATTGATCGGACCGAATCGAGACAGAATCAGGCTGACTAAAACAATCTATCGGATCGAAAGAAGGAACTCATAGAGACATGAACGAGTGCTAATACTACTTCTAATCAACGTAGATCAAAATTAATAATAGAACTTAGCCCGCCGATCAACCAAGCAGAAGATCGGATTTAACCGAGACAGTTCTGTCTTAGTTGATCGACGGGTTTTGACGAACTAGAACTTACATTGCGAAGCTAACAAACCCCACGCCGAAAGCTCAAGCAAGTCGAAGGTTTGAGGCAATGCACCAAGTTAGATTGATCTGAAGATATTTTACAAAGACCCCGGGCACTCCTATTTATAACCCTGGGAAATAACTAACCGGATAAGAATCCGCTACCAACTAACTTTACATTATTCGGACTCTAATTAAATAACAGAATCCTAAACAAACTTTTAGATAAATCCTAATTAATTTACACGGACTCACGGTTAAACACCGAACCTATCTACAGGTTTTGGGCCCAATCGGACTCCTATCCTCGTCCGATTTGGACTCTATCGGCTGCAATCCTTTTGCATTCAGTCTCCTGTCCCCAGCCGATTCGAGCCTTCTTATCCGATTCGGTCACCAACCGTGTTTCAATCAATAACGTCCAATTTGCCAAAATCTGGCGTTAACAACTACGATGTTGGCTTAACTTTAGTGGAGGTCCTATCAAATTGGGTTCGGGATATTCCAGTTAATTTGATCTCTATAATTTGCAAGAGAGATATAAACAATTAAATCTAGCAACTGATCGACCTGTGGGTCGATAGGACTTGCTAAGACCAGCAGCTTGTCCTTTGAGCACTGTAGTAAGACTATCGACTATGTTATTGATATAAATACAATGAGTGCAGATTGGAAATGATCATCACTACATCCAACTAGGCAGACGATTGATCTGATAAGCCGATGACTGATAACTTATCTGCTGGAACTCTGATAAAATAATGAGTAAGATAAATCAACTTCATATAAACTATTTGATAAAGCAATATGATACATCTTACCTAACTGAGACAATACCAGAAGATATCAAACAGTAAATATAAAGTCAACGTATATCAGTCAAAGTGGTCGATCATATCAATTCAAGATACATAAGTAACTTAAAACCATTGTGAAACAATCACTAGCAATAATATAGGTTTTGATTAGAATATTTGACCTAACATGAAAGTCCCATCAGAATTATTAAAATTAGAAAAGTAAATTAAGCTGAAATTAGGAAGATAACCAACTACCATATAAGTTAGAGCATAATATTGAACTTAATCAAGAAAGTCCCTTCAACCGATATGTTTAGCAGTGTGACAAGAACTCACTCAAGTACCAAACATGAAATCTAACCGATGCCCCCAGCCGAGAGCTCGCTCTATCAAAAATTACAACTAGGGCTGACGATGCGCCAAAATATTATATTGATATGTTGAAAAAGGTTAGAGAGGCCTCGAGCTATACCTTTTTAATCCTTGGGTCGATACAAATCCATATAAAAACAAGATAAGACTTTCTTAACGAGAAAAGAAAAATAACTAATCCACCCTAATTACAAGAGATATATTAAGAAAGTATAAGACCGTCTTGACGGGTTTTTTAAGATTCTTTCTTGAACTCAGCTTTTTTATATATCGATTGACTTCTTTCTTTAATTGAATCCACTAAAGAATCATATCAAATTTTAGTGTTAACAATTATACAAATATAATAATATTTGTTAAGGGAAAACCACACACTAGAGTTTACTAGTATCTTTTTCCTCCTTGTTAAAATTTTCCCTTTACCCTCAAGTTCTTATTAGTGTCCTGATAGCATGACAATAATAATAATAATTATATGGTCCACATCCCTATCCTACAACTGTAAGACCCGAAAACGATACAGACACCAATACATACCGTGTAATCTAGGTAGTAACGTAGGATCGCACGATATTGCGAGACAAACCTCAATGCTGTCAGTCTTGTCTGTGCCCACTACCCTTCTACTCGGTTTGAGGGATACAAGTGCTGAGAGTGACGAGTGGGAATGGGACAGGGAGATATTTTTTTTTATGTTTTTGTTGCAAGCTGAGCTGGCCCATTTTTTGTTATTGGGAGTTAAATTTTAGTAATCCTGTTGAGAGGAGAAACATATCTCACACCTAAAAATGTGGTTGGAGAATCCCAAAACGAGAATTTTAGGTATAGAGTCTTGGCAACCATTGGCCTTGCACTTATTTTTATAATTACCTTTGTGAACTTTGGTTCAAACCCTAAGTTTCATCTTCAGTACCTACACGCTGAACTAGCCACCCAAACTAGAAGGCTGAAATTTCCTATCTTTCTGATTGAAAGAACGTTACAACTACTTTCCTGTTGTCTTCCAACCCCATGTTTTTGTCCACTTTCAACTACCAGAAAGAGACTGGTCTGAGTATCTCAGCTGTGTTCAGACAAGCTTAAAGGTAGGCAAAGTTTGAGAAGATTAATTTTGTTGTGGTAATGACAAATCTTATTCGTAATGTCAAAATTAACCAGTGTAATTATTGCTCTTTTATCGCATAAATCTGACAAGGCAAGTGCCTTTAACGCAAACTTTGTTAATGTATAGTATACATATATGCACACACACACACATATAGAGAGAGGAAGCCTATGTACTAGTACCAAGAATAGTTAATCTCTTTACGTCTAAGATGCAGAAACATCTTCATACATATTTATGCACCTTATCTTCTATCATCATATCATCTCCCGAGTGCAATTGGATTCCTTCCTAGTTTGAATATACCCGATACCTTGAAGAACATGTTTACTTCCATCTTCCATATTCAATTTGATTTCATCTACTCCATGATTAGATAACTGTTGTCATCACCAAATAGACAAATTCAAACACACCTAAGCGATATAAGGAGAACCCATCATTCCTTATTGTCTTATCCACCGATCTAATAAATCCAATGTCCATGCTTTTGCATCCTTAAACCATGTCCATGATACTTTGAGAAATTTGGTACTAGTGGAATTTATAGCAAATGCAAACCAAATTTTGGAGAAACTGACATTTTCCCACAGAGGCTAGTCTGAGTTGAAATTTGATATTTCTCATGTTTCCTTGCTTGAAGCCGGGGTTTCTTGAGTCCTAGTTGATCTTTAATTCTAATGGAACGTGGGCAATGCTATATGGACTGTAGACAGAAAACTCCCCCTATATATGTCGCACACAGAAATTTACACTAATCTTCGAACAACAGTATGCATTCATTCTCAATTCTCAGTTCAAGATTAGCCCGAGTACACATTATGATAATTTAGTATAGATCTATCATCTTAATAAACAAATAAAATAAATAAAGTCTTAACAATGTAGAGAAAAAATAAATTCTAATATAGCTTTTCAGACAAGAGACGACAACGTCATAACCCCACAGACAACACTAAGGATAGCAACTAGCATAATCTTTAAACGACTCCTCGTCTGAGCAGCTTTAGCTTATAAAGGAAAAGGCAGAAAAACAAGGCAGAGTACAACTACCGTACTCAATAATATACCAATAAATACAAAAAGAATGAATAAGGGTGTATAAAGGAAAATATAGCTAAGACCCACTTTTGTAAAAACAACAGTTAAAACAAAATCAAAATAGAATGAATAGACAATAAAATAAAAAGTAATTAAATAACAGTATTAAACTAACCACTGGTCAGTGCTAAACCACAGCCGCATCAGGCCCAACACTAAAATTGTTCTAAACCAGACAACACCAGTGCTCTCAGCACTATTATGTTGAACCACATGATACCAGTGATCCCACTAATACCTTGCTAAACCACATGATACTAACTCCCACTAATACCATGCTAAACCACGTGACACTGGCTCAACTATCTTAATAAGTTTTACCATACTCATTTAATTATGAAAATAATAAAACTAATCACAGCAAATCTCTTTGATCGCCCAATAACCTTGGGTGCGGCTGTTTAAATAGTTTTACTCTGATCAGAGGTATACAACTTTACCCACAAGACATAGCCCCACATACGTACCCGCATGCTGGCATATCACCACTACATCTTGCAAAGAGGCTCTGATAAGACCATTCACATAACCACAATGAGGTTGCATCTCCCACAGCCTAACCCGGGTTGACAAGACTACCCCTTGTGCCACGACAGATACAACAGTTGATCAATCCATCCCTGGGCTGACCCAACTCTTTCACTTTCACCGTTGCCTGGATGCCTAGGAGAGGAATAAATTATATATCAAGTCCAGCTGTTGCCCACACTGGCTTGCGGTAAGTACGGATATGTCTCATGACTGTTTCCTGTGAACCGGTCCATAATTACCATGAGCACCACTTGCAAAACCATTTCACTCATAGTCCAACAATATTCATGTTTTAGTTGTTTTAGAGAAAACACCTAACCATAACTATTACCATTGCGAGACTCATGGTAAACAAACGACTAAATTAAAACACGCACTAAACCAGCAACAAGAACTTAAACTAGGACTAAAACTCAACACTATGAAATCTAAAAAAGAATTATGCAAAGACTAAACACTGTCTGGGATGCAGAGAAACAAATGAGTACAATTTTTTTGGCTTTTCTATAGTCTTTAGGATAACAGTGAACTTGACAGTGAACCTAAAGCTCTGATACCACCTGATGTGGACAAGAGTTTCCAATCTTTCGAAACGTTCTGATACAATCAATTTGGTGGATTTGTGACACAAGTCAATCTGACTTGTGAACGAACACGCTCTTTAGCCTCACAGTCGCAACACCACGTCTCCTCTGGTTATCAATCGTGTCGAAACACGGTTGACCTCACCGACAAGGCTAATTACTACTTGCCAATTAAAGAACACAAACAAGAACAAGAAAGATTGCAACTAAATTATAGATGAATAATTAAGCTCATAAGTTGGGCTATCACAAACCGAAGAATCAACAAACTATTCTTGACATATTAATCTAACCAAACCCAAACCATAGAGGTGGTGGCGGCTACTAATATATAGAGTCAAGGGTCGTCCAAACACCCCTTGACACAACCCGAATGAGCTCCAACATGATACATGACCCAAAGGTCAAAATTTGGTGACACACTACCAGAACAGATTATGGATGTTGTCACGCCCAGAAATTCCTCACACGAATTTCTGAACTTAATTATGTATTAAATCCCTGTCCAGGACGAGCCAGGGTACACAAAAAGACAATGTTGATTACATAACCATCGTTCTTAGAAACAACTGAAAGTTACACTTATCCTAGCGGAAATGCAGCGGAAAGGAAAAGGTAGACTAGCTCCAGCGGGTACGGCTCCAGTCCACAGGCAAAGCTTCGACGGCGAATCAGCTCACTCCTGAGAGGCACCTCCATCGGACTCGACTTCCAGCTCTGGGGGAGGAAGTTAAGCAAGGCTGAGTACAAACCACCGTACTCAACAAGTAACACGGACAAGGGGGAAATAAATGATGCATAGGGATTAACAAGGACAGGCTTAAGGTTAGTTGCAATAAAGCAGCAGTTAAACAAATAACAGAGTTTGCAAAGAGTAAAGGTAATTGAATACAGTAAAGGACAAGTAAATAACAGCTGTAAAGTACCACAACACTGTCCAACGTTACACCACATTGCAACAGGCCCAACCACTACTCAACGTTACACCACGTTGCAGTAGTCCCATGTGAAAAACCAGTTTACTCAAGTTATCAAGGGTTCACTAATCACAGTGAAGCTGGGAGCTCGCCCGTAACCGTGGGCACGGCTATTCGAATAGATTATACTCTGATTAGAGGTGTACTACTGTACCCACAAGACACGACTCCACTACACTTGAACGTGCGCCGACATACCACCATGGTATACCGGAAAGGAGACCGTGATAGGACCCGTCACATAACCCTCCCTATTTAATCGCACCACACTTCAGGTTTCACCCCCTCCTTTACACCAAGTCGGGCAGTCCCCTCTTGTGCCTTGGTAGATCCGGAAGCAGCAGAGGCTTTCGTTACACCATGATTGCCCGTCCATACCCCATCACGCCTACTCTTGCCACGGTACATCAAATAGTTCGAAGTCATGCTTCAAATCCCACCTTACCCATTTCGGCATGTGGTTAGCACTTAATTACTTTCAGGGTTTCCCGTGAATCGGTCCTTAATTGCCATGGGTGCGACTCTCAAAACCATGCACCCACAGCCCACCATTATTAATATTTTAGTTGACATTAGCCCGAACCGGGTAATGAATCAATATTACAGCTATTCAGAACTAAGCATGATTAAATGTGATCCCATGAGCTACTTGTTCTAAGCACGGCTAAGCATCAACCTAGGTCTAACTCTAATCAAGTTACCCCTGGCCTAGCAATGAATAAAGTTGGATAATCAACGGCATAATAATAAGGTTTACCCGAAAATTACAGTAAATACTTTAATTAAAACAATGCATATTTGAATAAATAAAGCGGGGAATTTGCAATTATGGGTTCAATATGATCAAAGATGAGTGCCACTTGCCTTGCTCTGGCCCCTGGGGAACTTCGGCGATGATCTCGAAGTAAACCGGCTCTTCAGCGGGGTCCGAATCTAAGCGACAAAGCACAAAAATAAATAAAACAGGCACAAACTCTACTGAAACAGCAAAAGAAAGCATTTTTAATGGATTCTTGACAATTTTATGAATTTAATGAAATTTGAATGGACCTAAACGGAGACTAGATGAATTACTTATGAATTTTAGAAGTTTTTTGGGTTTTTTAGCTAAACAGAAAAGTCCTAAATCAATTATAGCGCAATTAATGAGGCTGCTGACGTCAGCGAGGAGAGAGGAGGCGCTGACGGGTGGGGTCCACTTGTCGGTGGGAGAGAGGGGAGAGGAGAGATTGACTGGTGGGTCCCACGGGAGGAGAGAGGGAGGAGGGCGCAGGGTGACTGACGGGGGGGCCCCGTCGGTCGGCGAGAGGGGAAACAGAGAGGGGAGCAGCGGCTCGGGCGGACGGTGGCAACCGGTGGCGGTGACGGCGGCGACGGCGCGACGGCGACGACCGGCGTCCGGCGATGGCGCGTGGCGCGCGACCGGGGCGGCGGCGCACGCGGCACAACCGGGCAGAGCAGCGACGACGGGCTGGCGCGGCGACGACGAGCGAGCAGCAAGCATGGGCACGCACGGGCGCGGGCGGCGTGTCAAACTCCTCACACGAATTTCTGAACTTAATTGTGTATTAAATCCCTGTCCAGGACCAGCCAGGGTACACAAAGAGACAATGTTGATTACATAACCATCGTTCTTAGAAACAACTGAAAATTACACTTATTCTAGCGGAAATGCAGCGGAAAGAAAACAAAGGTAGACTAGCTCCAGCGGGTACGGCTCCAGTCCACAGGCAACGCTTCGACGGCGGAACAGCTCACTCCTGAGAGGCACCTCCATCGGACTCGACTTCTAGCTCTGGGGTGGGAAAGTTAAGCAAGGCTGAGTACAAACCACCGTACTCAACAAGTAACACGGACAAGGGGGAAAATAAATGATGCATAGGGATTAACAAGGACAGGCTAAGGTTAGTTGCAATAAAGCAGCAGTTAAACAAATAACAGAGATTAAAAAGAATAAAGGTAATTTAATACAGTAAAGCATAAGTAAATAAACAGTTGTAAAGTACCACAACACTGTCCAACGTTACACCACGTTGCAACAGGCCCAACCACTACTCAACGTTACACCACGTTGCAGTAGTCCCGAGTGATTACCAATTTACTCAAGTTATTAGAGGTTCACTAATCACAGTGAAGCTGGGAGTTCGCCCGTAACCGTGGGCACGGCTATTCGAATAGATTATACTCTGATTAGAGGTGTACTACTGTACCCACAAGACACGACTCCACTACACTTGAACGTGCGCCGACATACCACCATGGTATACCGGAAAGGAGACCGTGATAGGACCCGTTACACAACCCTCCCTATTTAATCGTACCACACTTCATGTTTCACCCCCTCCTTTACACCAAGTCAGGCAGTCCCCTCTTGTGCCTTGGTAGATCCGGAAGCAGCAGAGGCTTTCGTTACACCACGATTGCCCGTCCATACTCCATCACACCTACCCTTGCCTGGGTACGTCAAATAGTTCGAAGTCATGCTTCAAATCCCACCTTACCCATTTCGGCATGTGGTTAGCACTTAAGTACTTCCAGGGTTTCCCGTGAACCGGTCCTTAATTGCCATGGGTGCGACTCTCAAAACCATGCACCCACAGCCCACCATTATCAATATTTTAGTTGACATTAACCCGAACCGGGTAATGAATCATTATCTCAGCTACTCAGAACTAAGCATGATTAAATATGATCCCATGAGCTATTTGTTCTAAGCACGGCTAAGCATTAACCTAAGCCTAACTCTAATCAAGTTACCCCTGGTCCAGCAATGAATAAAGTTGGATAAACAACGGCATAATAATAAGGTTTACCCGAAAATAACATACAGTAAGTACTTTGATTAAAACAATGCATATTTGAAATAATAAAGCGGGGAATTTGCAATAATGGGTTCAATATGTTCAAGGATGAGTGTCACTTGCCTTGCTCTGGCCCCTGGGGAACTTCGGCGACGATCTCTGAGTAAATCGGCTCTTCGGCGGGGTCCGAATCTAAGCGACAAAGCACAAAAATAAATAAAACAGGCACAAACTCTACTGAAACAGCAAAAGAAACTATTTTTAATGGATTGTTGATATTTTATGAATTTAATGAAATTTGAATGGACCTAAACGGAGACTAGATGAATTACTTATGAATTTTAGAAGTTTTCTGGGTTTTTTAGCTAAACAGAAAAGTCCTAAATCAATTATTGCGCAATTAATGAGGCTGCTGACGTCAGCGAGGAGAGAGGAGGCTGACGGCTGATAGGTGGGGACCACCTGTCGGTGAGAGAGAGAGGGAGGGAGAGACTGACATGCGGGCCCAGGGGAGGAGAGAGAGGAAGGGAGGGCGCGGGGCGACTGACGGGTGGGTCCCGTCGGTCAGTGAAAGGGGAGCAGAGAGGGGAGCGGCGTGCGCGGCCGGCGACGGGAGCTGCGGGCGACGCGGCGACGGCGGCGCGACGGTGACGGCGCGACGACGGCGACCGGCGCGACGACGGCGACCGGCGTTCGGCGACGGCGCGACGGCGACGACGGCCGAGGCGGCGACGCGCGCGGCGCAACCTGACAGAGCAGCGGTGACGGCTGGCACGGCGATGGCATCGCGAGCGGCGAGCGCGGGCACGGACGGGCGCAGGGGGTGGCGGCTAGACGACGGCCTCGCGAGGGCGACGACGACCGTAGTAGGTGACGGCGACGAGGAGCTCCGTACCTGTCCGGCGACGGTGTGCGGCTCGGCGGCGGTCGGCTGGGAAGGGGGAGAGAGAGGGGAGGAGGATGGGGACGCTCACCGGCGGCGGCGAGAGCGCGGGCGGGTCGGCGAGGCCGAGGCGGAGGTGGCGTTGCGGGTAGGAGCGGGAGATCGGCGGTGGCGACGGAGATCGAGTGGCGGCGGCGAGGCGACGAGGCGCTGCGGCGACCGGGCGGAGAGGGAGCGCGCGGCGCTGGGGATGTCCACCGGCGACGACGGGGGCGGCAATCCGACGGCGACGGCGGCGCGGAGATGGTGACGCAGCGGGACGGCGACGACCAGCGGCTGGCGGCGAGATTGCACGGCTGCGGCGAGCGACGACAGCGCGGCGGCAACTCGGGCGGAGGCGGAAAGTGGGCGACGGCGCGCGGCGGCTCGGGATTTAAAGGGCGGCGGCACCGGCTAGGGCGGGCGGAGGTTGGAGACCAAGTCGGGGACGACGCGGTCTTGGCGGCGGCCGTTGCGGCGGCGGCGGTTGCGGCGGCGGCGCGGAGTCGGACTCGGCGCGGAGGCGGCGCGGCGCGGGCTGGCGTGGAGGGGGGGAAACGGTCACTGACAGATGGGCCCCACCTGTCAGTGGCGCAAGGAAGGAGGGAGGCGGCGCGGACTCGCGGCGTGGGCGCGGCGCGGGAGCTGGGCCGAGGCAGCGGCCCAGGCGGGGGCGCGCGCGGGCGGAGGGAAGCGGCCGGTCGACTGGGCCGGCTGAGGGGGAGTGGGCCGGCTCGGCTAGGCCAGCCCGGGAAGGAAAAGAAAAAGAAAAAGAAAAGGAAAAAGAAAGAGGGAGGAAAATTGGACTTCGGCCCAATTTGAGAAGGAAGGGAAAAAGAAAGGAAAAAGGAGGGAAAAAGGAAAACCCTAGTTTTGCCGAGTTTTAAGTTAATTTGTTTGGCTAAATTTTATACTTCTGCAGTTTGAATTTAAATCCAGTTAGTCGATTTGCGAGCCTCGATTTAGTTGAATTAATTCCTTTTAGAGGGATTTTTCCTGAGTTAATTAAGCCAATTGTTATTTACGGATTTCTTTTTACGATTTTAGGCTTAGGACAAAACTCCGGGTGTGACACGGCGGCGACTCGATGACGGCGTCCCGAAGGCGACGACGATAGCAGCGGCGGCGGCGACTACGAGCTCCGCACACGTCCGGCGACGGTGTGCAGCTCGTCGGCGGTCGGCCGGGAAGGAAAAGAGAGGGGGAAGGGGGAAGGAGACTCTCACCGGCGGCGGCGACTGTGTGGGCGAGTCGGCGAGGATGAGACGGAGGTGGCAACGCGGGTAGGAGCCCGCTTAATTGCGCAGTAAATGATTTAGGATTTTTCTGTTTAGTTAGAAACCCAGAAAACTTCTAAAATTCATAACTAATTCATCCGGTCTCCGTTTAAGTCCATTCAAATTTCATTAAATACATAAAATTGTCAGGAATCCATTAAAAATACTTTCTTTTGCCATTTCAGTAGAGTTTATGCCTGTTTTATTTATTTTTATGCTTTGTCGCCTAGATTCAGACCCCGCCGAAGCGCCGGTTTATTTTGAGATCGTCGCCAAAGTACCCCAAGGACCAGAGCATGGCAAGTGGCACTCATCTTTGATCATATTGAACCCATTATTGCAAAATTCCCTGCTTTATTTATTCAAACCTGCATTGTTTTGATTGAAGTATTTATTGTATTTATTTTGTGGGTAACCTATTACTATGCCGTTGTTTACCAACTTTATTCATGTCATATCATGGGTAATTTGAGTAGAGTTAGGCCTAGGTTAATACTTAGCCATGCTTAGAACAAGTAGATCATGGGATCACACTCTAATCATGACTAGTTCTGAATGGGCAACAGTGGGATTTGGAGTGTTATTATGAACTATTCGATGTCCCTAGGCAAGGGTGAGCGTGATGCAGTATGGATGGGAGTCATGGTGTAACGATGGCCTATTCTGCTTCTGCATTCACCTAGGCACAAAAGGGGGATGTCCGACTTGGTGTAAAGGAGGGGGCGAAACCTGAAGTATGGTGTGATTGAGTAGGGAGGGTTTTGCGACGGGTCCTATCATAGTTCCCTTTCCGGTATGCCATGGTGGTATATCAGCACACGTTCAAGTATAGTGCGACTATGTCTTGTGGGTACAGTAGTACACCTTTGATTAGAGTAAATCTATTTGAATAGCCATGCCCACGGTTAAGGGTGAGCTCCCAGCTTCACTGTGATTAGTTGAACATTTAATGACCTGAGTAAACTGACTTTCACTTGAGACTATTGCAATATGGTGTAGCGTTGAGTAGTGGTTGGGCCTGTCGTAGCGTGGTGTAACGTAGGACAGTGTTGTGGTATTTTACAACTATTATTTATGTATTTATTCTTTAATTTACTCAATTACTTTTATTCAATTTCATCTCAGTTATTTATTAAATGTTGCTTTATTGCAACTAACCATAGTCTATCCTTGTTGATCCTTATGCATCATTTATTACCCTCTTTACCGTGCTGCTTGTTGAGTACGGTGGTTTGTACTCAGCCTTGCTCAATTTTCCCCTTCAGTGTTAGAAGTTGAATCCGATGGAGGTGACTCTCAGGAGTGAGTTGTTCCGCCGTCCAAGCGTTGCCTGTGGACTGGAGCCGTACCCACTGAAGCTAGTCTATGTTATCTTTCCGCTGCATTTCTCGTTAGAATAAATGTTTATTTTCAGTTGTTTCTAAGAACGATGGTTATGTCATCAACATTGTCTTCTTGTGTACCCTAGCTGGTCTTGGACAGAGATTTTAATACACAATTAAGTTTAGAAATTTGTGTGAGGAATTTTTGGGCGTGACACTTAATTGCCACAATGGCTACATACACCGTCATCAAATGGCAACCTCGTCACAACTTTGGTCGCATCTTCCATCGACTTCATATTCAATCACATTTGTTGTCGCCGAGTGGTAACCTTGTTCTCACATCAGCCGCCTCTATCACTGTCCCCGAGCAATAACTTTGTCCTAAGTATAGGATTATTCGCCACCTAGTGATCTGTCGTGTCAGCCCCATCCATCGCCACATCCATCAGACATTCACCATCCCATGGTGAGCTGCCTTTGCTGCTACCAAGTGTTGACTATGTCGCCTTGTTGGCCCCATTCATGTCGTTACCAAGTGGTGGCCTCGTCCCCACACCTGCTGTATTTTTGTCACTTCCACATTGGCTGCCATCGCTGAGTGCAAATATCTTCCCCATGTTGGATGCATCCTCACGTTGGTCGCCGTTGTCGATGTCGATTCGTGACCTTATCCTCATATCGATCATCATCGCCACCACCGCCAAGTGGTGACTCGAGGAGTACTGAACAACTAAGCCTTATTTTCTTCTTACATGACTAATATTTTATTTTTCCTCTTCCTCACTACCTCAATTGGTTCTCCATTGACAGTGATTCAGAGGCTGCACATGTTATATCATGTTTTTTTGCAAATCTTTTCAACCTTTTACTTTGATAACTAGTAAAACTACTAAGTGGAACAAATTTGGATAGTGAAGCTCGGCTCCACGTCCAGTTAGTCTATAAACATAGGGATTAACTACTCCAAAAAATACTGGTTAGACATGAGTGAAGTCGAATTGCGTTTGTCTTGATTGTTTATCTTGATTGCTTGCAAATGAATTCGAGTAGAAAAAGTGTTGAGTCATGAAACTCTAATTATTGGATCAACCCAAGTTCTATGCTATATTTAGCCTTGGCCTCTAGCACTCGAGGGCTTGTTGATGAGGACATCACTACTTTGCATAATAACAATACTTCTTAAGTTACTATGCGAGGTCCAATCACTAGAGCTCGTACCCGCTAATTGAATTTATATGTGACCTTATTCCTAGGTAGTTCTTTCTATAGTTTTGAGAATAGATTGCTAACTAATGATCTTATCATGCTTAGGAACAATGTAGAGAATTATGAAGTACATGGAGAGAGTACTGGAGTTGGAGAAGACCTTCAAGGATGTCCAAGCAAAGCAAGAGTGCTAGTCCAACCGAGTTTGAGTCTGCCTCAGTCTCCAAGATCAACAGCACTAAAATGGATGCCTAGGATGCATACGGACCTCGTTTTCAATGATACACATATGCATGGCGAGATATTTTTATAATCTATCCAATGGTCTTGGTTAAAATGATTTTGGAGTCAATGGGAATTGTCGGAACAAGTCAGCGTTTAGAATCTGTCAGTTACCATGCTACCGTCTTTTGGCCCGTTGGGCCATGTAACGTCTTAAGAGTCCATTAGGGACTGCGTCCACAGGTATCATGTCCCAAACTATATAATTAGTCGTTATACCCCACGCTAGGTTTTTGGGTTTTGCTTAAATTAATTTACATTTCAGTTTTGCCGATAGATCGGTTTGTGAAACTACAACTACGAGTTTCTCATTAATCGGTTTGACTCGATTGATAACTAGAGAAGATGTGGTGCTACGATTGCAGGGTTCATACCGTGTTAATCGGAAGCCGAATCACATGTTTCATGTTTCCACAGAATCGAAAGTTATCTTCAAAGATCGGACAACCCGTTGCTATCAATAGTAGCACTATAAGAAGTACCAATGCTTACTTTCCCGGTTGTAAAATAGTTGACTGGTGGTATTGAAATTTTATTCCGACATAGTTATTGCTTTATACTACTACTTATTTTATCGATCAACTCATATTTATATTCATGTATATTCTACTATATACTCTCCACTCGCACGGAACTACTCTATTTTTTTTCTCTTAAAGCTAAACTAACCTAGAATAATAAATATTTTTGGGATGAAGTTAGGATTCCCACTTTCTTCTTTCCTTAAACCTACGTGGACTAGACCAATAAATATTATGGGACGGAGTTAGGATTCCATATCTTTGTCTTATGTCCGCACGTTCCATCTCTGGGCGTCTGGCCCGTGCTGCCGGGCGTTTTCACTTGATTTTCCAGTGCCTTTTTAACCCGGGCCGAATTGAAAAGCGTGCAAACTCGCAAAGGCAGGCACGGTGAGGTGACAGGCAGGATGAGCGAGGAGATGCATCTTTGAGCATCGTTTCTAAATTTTTTTTACAAAATCATCGCATCAAATCTTTGGACACATAAATAATAGAGCATTAAATATAGATGGAACAAAAAACTAATTACACAGTTATGTGAGAAATTGTGAGACGAATCTTTTGAGCCTAATTAGGCCATGATTAGCCATAAGTGCTACAGTAATCAACGTGTGCTAATGACGGATTAATTAGTCTCAAAAAATTCATCTCGCAGTTTCTTATCGGAATCTGTAATTTGTTTTTTCATTTGTATCCGAAAACCGCTTTGGACATCTGGTCAAACGTATGACGTGATACTTCTTGTAAAAATTTTTGCAATCTAAACGCTTCCAAATTGTTTGAAGCTGCCCAAAAAGGCGGAAAAAAATGGAGCTAGCACGCGAGCAGCGACTGAGGTGCCTGCCACTGCCATCGGGCATTGTCGCCTTTAATTGTTGCCTGAAATTAAAGTTCTCTTTGCTCGATCGACAAATTGGAAAGTAGATGGGTACAGTTCAAAGCAACGGACAGTTACGTAACAGTGGCTTGGGACAAAACGTTGCGGGATAATGTTCCCGTTTAGTGCAACGCTTCGGTGCATCACTAGAATAAATTTCATCCATTGATTTAAAAAAATATTTTTGTACTTTGATTAATATTTGATTTATATTTATTATTTTTTATCACATTATGCACGGATAAAAAAAGCCCAGCAAGACCCACTTACTATTACATCTAAAATTGTTGGTAGTATAATTTAATACAACCGTCCAATAAAATTAGATCGAACAGTCTGAAATAAATTATATTACAAGTAATATGCATTGCAGTCGGTTCTCCCGTTTAACATGGTGTATGGATATATATATACACCTACGGGATAACGGGAACGTGGATAGGAGTGTCACTGTGTCAGTGTGGCACCAGCAGTCGGTTCTGGGCCGTTTCGCGGAGGGGATATGTATTCAAATCTTCCGCGGATATGCATTCAAATCTTTTCGTATAAATTTATGGTTATATAAAAAAATTGAATATGGAGTTTTTTATCAAAATTTATTTTTCAGCATTAACTGATAATCACTAAGAATACGTGTATAAAACTTTTATTGATAAATTAATTTTATTTGTAAATATGGTGTTTGGCTTTTTACGTGGAGAAGATAAACAATTCTATAGTTTGGAAACCTGAATTGCCATATTGATCAGAACATGGTTCAATGAAGGTCGTTTCATTAGTACCTGCTGATAATATTTTATTACATCTCTAGAGGCCGTTAGCTTTAGTCAAAGACCCCGCAAAAAGAAACACACACTGTAGATAAGGCAGGATAAAGGGCACTACTAAAAAATAATGATCTCTGTGGATAATCCCCTCTTCAAATTCCAAGCTGACTATTAGAGAGAGACTGTCTACAATGTGCTTAGTCGCGAGAGAGGATATGACTCGTTGGCGAAAACTTATTACCGCAAGCGGGCTAATAAGATAACCGATTATAAAAATAGTGGTATTTTTGCAAACGGACCAATAACAAGCCCATATAGAAAACTCAATTTTCACGGGAGGTCATCTTAATGGCCCACCTGGGAAAATTAAATTTCAAAGTAATGCATATCTATGTCTAGCTTTTTTTATGAAATCGGATACAATGAATTTTATATGAAAATTGTAGGTCTTGACAAGATCTAAAACTTTTTGCCGAACAATTTATTTCATTTGAGATCATTTAGAAGCCTAAAAATTTATTATTACATTCCATACTTATTTCTATAAAATCTTATATATACGCTTCAAACAACCTTCTATAAAGATATGCTCTGTATAAAAGTTAAAGAGCTCGACTAGATCTACAACTTTTAATTAATTACTTATTAATATAACATCATCTAGATAACTGAATAAATATGACAAAGTTAGAACATGTGAAAGTAAAAAAAGAATAATATCTTGCTTCCAAACAGCAACTGATTTATATTGTGATGGTAAATATGGGTGTGGGTGGATGTGAGGTCTTCAGTTTGAATCTTATAAATGACCGGGTGCTTTTTTCGTTCAAATAAACAGACGGCCGGCTTTAAGTTTTCGAGGGTCCTAGCCGAACTCAATGATATAGTCCTTTAAGACTATTTTTTACTTTTATATATATATATATATATATATATATATATCATATATAGTTATATAATCACACAAATAAGCGTTACTAATATAGTGTAAAACTGTAAAGTTAAAGTATTGAAATAGTATAACTACCACTATTTGAGTTTGAAGCTGAAAAAAACTTGAGTGTATAGCACCCTTCTGTGATTGTATAAATTGATCTTCTTGCTTTCTTTTATTTCTCTCCTAAGCACCTGATAAATGCTTCTTAGGCAAAATTCTAATTTTGTAAATTGCAATAAATAAATAATTTAAGAATAGCTCAAATGCTTGAAAAGCTCATCTACTGTACATAATACAAATTATAATTTATAGATTAAGAGATGATAGATTGTAAGATGGAATAAGTCCATTTGACATCCCTTAATTTTACACTGAGTTTGATTAGCATCCTCTAACTCAAATATAAGGAATCTTTACCCCTAATCTAGTCTAAACCGGACAAATCTAGTCCCAAGGCAGGATGAGGGTGTGGTTTAGCTAAGGAGGCAGTTGACCCGGTCATATATTTTGAAAGTCGTCGAGAAGAATGGCGATAAGGCTCGGGACGGGATCGATTCACGTCAGGCCCATGTGGCCGCGGCCGTTTAGTGTGGCGGAGTCTCCCTCTCGAGCTCGAGCTCGAGCTCTCGCGCATGGCCACTGAGCCTTCCACTCGCTCCCGGTCGTCTGCTTCTCCCTGTTCCACCGCATGTGCCGCGCCGGCGTCTGCTTCGACGTTGTCACGCTGCTGGCTTGGAGGGGCGGCCAAGTCTGAGTCGTGGCGTGAAGAGTGGATCAGCTAGCTTGCACGTATGTGTGTGTGTTAACCAGCATGCAGAGATTAGTGATTTGCATGCAAGTTAATGGTGTATGTTCTCATGCAGCTGAGAGCTTGTATCGTTGAGAGAGACTCCCGGCGCCAATGTGTAGCTCTGCAACGCGCTCATCAACTTCCACGCACACTGCGGCAGCCTCCCCCAGGCGCAACGGGTCATTTAACTATTTACCATTTTTATGAGTTGCCTTAATTTTTTGTCACTCTCATGTGTCTATGACATATGGGTCTGGCCCCATATGTAATAGACACATGAGATTAATTGTACTTGTAAGAGTGGCAAATGGATAATTTTCCCAGGCGCAACAGTTGTTCGACGAAATGCCGAAGAGGAGCATCGTCTCCTGGACGGCGCTGATCGCCGGGTACGGCATGCATGGGCACGACGACGTCGTCGTCAGCCTCTTTGAAGCGATGGTGTCGGAAGGCATCCGGCCTGACAACGTCACCATGGTCGGCGTCGGCCTCCTGTCGGCGTGCAGCCACGCGTGGATGCACATCGAGGGCGGCAAATACTTCTCAGCGATGGAGCGCCTACCACATGCGGCCAACGTTGGAGCACTACACCTGCATGGTGGACCTCCTCGGACGTGCCAGCCGTCTCGACGAAGTGTGAGACCTCATCTCGTCGATGCCCATGCCGGTCGACGGCGCGGTCTGGGGCGCGCTCCTCGGGGCCTGCATGATACACAAGAACGTGGGGATGGGTGAAGAGGCCTTCGAGCGCGTCATCAATTTCGAGCCGACCAATGGCTACTATGTGCTCATGGTGAACATTTACACTGACACGGGACAGATCGACGGCGTCGCCAAGGTATGGGCGATGATGACTTGATGAGGCAGCGCGGGCTCAAGAAGGAGTCCCGGGTGCAGCTACATCGAGCACATGGGGAAGGTTCACCTGTTCATGGCCGACAATCACTCGCATTCGCAGGCGAAGAGGATCTACGAGCTCGTGGTCAAGCTGGAGCGGATGGTGAAGGAGAAGACTGGTGGTGGTGGTGTCGTCGAGAAGAATGGTGATACGACGACGGCGGCGGGCACTGCCGTTTCATTTGTGGGGTTCCATTGGTGGACAAGGAGGAAATGGAGTTCAAGATGCTAACTGAGTCAACTACCACGTCAGCCCATATGACCGGGTCAACTGCCACATCATCTAAACCACACCCTCATCCTGCCTTGGGACCTGATCTGTACGGTTTAGACTAGATTAAGGGCAAAGATTTCTGGTATTTGAGTTAGAGTACGCTAATCAAACTCGGTATAAAATTAATTAAGGGATGTCAAATGGACTTGTTCCTCGAATTCTGGTCATGCATGGACCAGATCAATCTCCTAGGCTAGGCCCGATTGATGCCAGGCGAAGGGACGTATCACTGTTGTGGGGGAGGCGGGGGTGGGCCCCTAGCTTCTGTAGGCCCTATGTCATCGCCCCTACCGCCTACCTCTAGAGCCGGGCTTGTAAACAGTGTGGCCTGTAATATGGATGTGAGTATGGGTAGGTGCTTAGTAAAAATAAAAATATATTTTTTGTTTTATTTTGGCACCTAAACACATTCAAAAAAATGACAAATTATTTTGAGAGACGGTTGTCACTAGGGTTAAAACGGTCAGAAAATTGTTTATCCCATTTCATATTCATATTTTCTTTTATCGGAGATGGAAAGGAAACGGAAGAGGTGGAAATGATAACGGTATCAATAATGTCAATTTTTTTTGAAATGGAATGTTGGAAACATAATTGTACCGGTATTAGTCGGAAGATGAAATTCATGTATAAAATATAGTGTATATTCAGCCATGCTTATCTATTAGTGCATGGCCATACCACTCCATACAATCATACCCATATCAATACATCATAATATTCATAATAAAATCATGTCATTCATAACAAATTTAGCATATAAGCATATACCACGAACAATAATTTTGACAATCGTTAAAAGCTCAATGATATGATAAATTGATAATAAATCCAATAACCAATATAACCAAAAAAAATACCACGAATAATAAGCGAAGGGAGGCGCAGGCAGGTCGGGCTCTGCGACTGCGTGGGTAAGGGGTTATGGTTAGCCACAAGGCCCACAACAACACTCAACACTCATGTCATGGCTATTTATCATCCAAACGTTTTTATTGGGTTGTTCTATTGGAGGTATTTTGGGTCTGGAAATTTTCTATAAATTTTTGGTAATTATCGGCACAATATGGGAAAGCGACAAAATGGTCGGAAAAAATGTGCTTCCGTTTTTGTTCCAGTTACCGGAGATTTCCTATACCCGGTTGGGAATAAAAGAAACGGAAATACTACTGTACGGTATCCCGTCGAAGCAGGATCGATTGCAGCGACGGCGACGCACCTGGTCGCGAGCGGGTGGACACGGCTAAGAACCCAGCGTGCGTGAAGCCGGCTCTCGATGGAGGTCGCCGTTTGGGGCATACTCGAACACCAAGATCCCCTCATTTGCACGCACGCAGAAACAAGTTCATGTCAGCCGCGTTAGCTCAAACCAGCCAGAGCACATGCAACAGCGACGATGACGACGCGCGCGGCATGCTTGACCTCGAAGGACGCCCCGTGTGTTGATCCATGATGGCGTCAAAGCCGGTGAGGTCGAGTGAGTCGAGCGAGCGCTGCGCTAGGGAGCCCACGACGCCGGCGTTGTTGACGATGCCATCGAGGTGGTCGTGTCGCACCACTGCGAGGTCGACACCGTGGCGACCTTATAAATTACAAGCTCACGACAGCGGCGGCGATGATGACGGTGGCGGTCGGCGGCGACGCCTACACCGGTGACAACGACGGCAGCGACCGGGAGCAGCTAGCAGCAGTCGACAGCAGCTGCGGCGTCAGTGACGACAACGATGGCGGCGACGAGGAGAACTCAGTAGCGTTTTGAGTGATACTAACCGAGTATCATATGTTTACCACACTGGTATCACCTGGTACTGGTACGGTATCAGATCTGATACCGAGAGGTATTATGTTTGATACTTTGTCGAAATCACCGCGTTTCAGTATTATTTCTGGTACCGATGACGTATCATATTTGATACCTCATCGGAATCATCCCGTTTCCATTATAAGATCTGATACCGATGAGGTATCGTGTTGATATCTCATTGAAATCATCTTGTTTTTAGTACAAAATCTAATACCGACGAGGTATCGTGTTTGTTACCTCATTGGAATCATCCCGTTTCAAAACGGGATCCCGTGTGGTAGCAGTCCCTAAAAGAAAACGGCATCCAAAAGGGTCATGATCTTCCTTACCGTTTCTATTCCTAGTACTAGCGCTCAACTACGAAAATTTTTATTTTCATTGACAAAAACAGCTAGGGTGGGTGTTCTGCCCACCAGCGAAAATGACTTTTGATGGTCTAACAAAATTGACTTTGCGGTAGTAAGTCTAGCTACATAAAAGCATTTTTCTTATTAAAAGTGATAAACTGGTTGTCAGCAGCTAAAATTAATTTAGAATTTGTCCATGTTATTTTGAATAATAAAATAATATACGTGACCATAATATATCCCTATTCCCGCGAATTGAGCATAAGTAGGAAAGGGATCGATACATAAATGTGGCGTGAACGGCAGGGGTGCATCGCTGCCTTGTTGGGCCTTGGTGGACAGGCCAAAATCACGGCCCGATTCTACACAGATTTTCGGGCTAAATCATGCAGACTTTGATGCATTGGGTTAGATCGTTCAAATCTCATGATTAGCAACTAGTGGCCTACATTACATGAATGCATATAAAACACGTACAACCTCACTGATTATAAAAAATGGATGGATGTCAAAATTACATACAAACATGGTAAAAATTGCTTTAAATTATAACACTAAAGCAAGGTGTTTACAGTGTAATTTAGGTGTAACTACGTTGTAGTTTATATTTAAGTTGCATGTAATTAACCAAAAACTTCCTGCTCAGTTGGTTGCCTACTATCGATATGATAGCTAGAGTCCTATTTAGATAGGATTTATTTATGTGGACTAATTTCATATCGGTATACTATCCAACACCCACTAGTATAAAAATAGCCCCACTACCCGCTCTCTACTAGTATCAGAAATAAATCAAAACAATAAAAAGAAAATTAACCATAAAGTTCTTGTTCAGTTGGTTTCCTACTTTCTCTGTTCCATGCTTTATCTAGATTCAATATAGGTGTTTTTCCAGATATAAAAGCCATGACTAAAAAATAAATTATGAAGAAAATCTTAAATTTTACTTCAAATTAAAGTTAAAAAAATAAACCTCGACTTATAAATATAAAAAAAGCGAAAAAATGGAGGGTGATACCGTATGAAAATATGGAAGGGATATTAAGCAGTAGAGAGAGGAATGAGCACGACAAGTGACACGTAAATTAAGAACTCCCGGTTGTTTGTCATGTATCTCGTGCGGCTGCCGAATGAGCACGCCAATCTGATGCAAGAATCTGACTGTCAGAAACGTGGTTGTGCATCAAGTGTGGAACAACGCGGTTGATGGGGACAAATCAGGCAGGTAATTTAAGAGTTGAGTACGTGCAGCGCAGCCGGTATATAGCCAAGTGCAGGCAGGCACGCGAGATATTTGACGGCGAAACGGCGATTCTCCCATGAGGGTCCAATTGAACTAAACTGCAGACATGGGCGTCGCCATCGAAACCGAGATCAGCAATTAAGCAGACATCCTGAAACAATATAAACCTCATGGTGATGGTGGTGGGCGGTGGTTTCAGCCTGCACGCATCCTTCCTCACATTGGGTGACCCAAAATGTCACACGCGGCCTAATTTCGATACGCCTATTTGTTAGCCGCCTTGATCGGTTAACTGAGGCTGCTTTTAGTTCCAAAAATTCAGGTCATATCGACGTGTACATCGTACAAAATAAATTTTAGATTTTGTTTGAAAACCGCGAGGCGAATATTTTGAGTCTAATAAATCCGTCATTAGCACATGTTAGTTACTGTAGCACTTATGACTAATCATCTACTAATTAGCCTCAAAGATTCGTCTTACAATTTTCCCCATAATTATATAATTAGTTTTAATGTTCATGTATATTTAATGCTTCATTTAGATATTCAAAGATTCGATGCGATATTTTTAGAAAAAGATTTTAGGACCTAAACATGGCCTGATTATCGTGCTGCCATACTGTAATATATGACTTGTACGGTTTTCTCACGTGTAAATCTATTGCCTCCTTAGTTTGTCACAAAATAGTTTTATTTTTAGTGGAACGTTGCATTGGAGTTTGTGAAAGAAAACAATAAATGTATTGAAATTAAATAAAGTATGGGATAATTGTACTGAAATTTGATAAAGTGAAAGGTATTTTATTTCTTTTTTTTTGCTTTTATATTGTTCCCTAGGTGTACGAGGAGTAAAAATTAAGTTATTTTATGACGTATGTAGTATTTATTAGAATGGTGAAGTTAACATTGGTATATAGGATACTTCTCAGTCACTAGATGTTGGTACCTACGACAGGATAATGGTTTAGCTTTTTTGAAATAAAAATTTTATATATGTATTTTTAACGATCTAAAAATAAAGACTAAAAAACAAACTAGGTGAAGAAAAAATAGACTCCAAATTTAATTTTAGAATTCAAATTTTTTACTTATAAATAGAAGCAAAAGCAAAATGAAAAGATGAGGCCGTGGTACCTAGGTATATTTAGGACAGAGCGAGTAATAAATAATTTTAGGTTTATTACCTATGCTGTTAATTATATGATGGATTCAGGTCATAACAGTGTAACAGTGTGTTAATTGGACATATATATGTCAGGGACCTCAGGGTACTTCTTGAAATCTGATTTAGGAATCCCAAAACAGAATTTTGGGGTCAATTTTTAAGCATGTGTTTATGATGCTCTGAGAGAACAACTATAATTAAATTTAAACCGGTCTACGCACGTAACATGGCATAAACAACTACGGCTAATATTTTGGACCTGCTTATATTACTCTTAGATAAACCGGGCTTAGACAAGGACTGAATCTGAACAAAACATGGATCTGCGAATGCTAGTTTTGCGTCGTGGGAACAAAGGTTAGAGGACCATTGTTGGCTTTTTAAAACTTTAGGGATGGAAATGCGAAATGGATATGTGAATGCTAGTTTTTCGTCATGGGAACAAATGGCATATTTACCAAAAAATAATAATTTTTAAATATTTTTATATATGTATTCTTTACCATTAAAAGTTAAAGCTGAAAATAAACTACGATGAAAAACCTTAAAAATCTTGAAATTTTAAATTTTAATTTATAGCATAAATAGAAGTGAAAAGATGAGAGTGTTAGCTTCAATTGACCTTTTCCATGTGATTCCTGGACTAACGATGAACTATAATTACAATAACAGTCTTCTTTTGCCGCCTACGGCTCGTCTTTTGTCTTGTGTTTATGCTTCCGAGTTAAAATTTAAATTTTAACGTTAGTTTTAGAGTTAATTTTTGGAGTTTTTATCGTATTTTATTCTTTGGCTTTTTATATATTGCTAAGAACATGTATATAAAAGTTATATTTATAAATTAATCTTTATTTACAAATATATCTTTTTACCTATTCCTCCAATAAACCAAAGATTCACACCAAAATCTTTATACGTACCTTTTTCACTTGATAGCTAGAGCACGACCGTCCATTGGAAGGGAAGTAGTATTTATTTTAAAATGTTCTAATATTTGTTACATTTAGATTTACGTGGACGCTAATAAATTTAAACATATACAAACATATTTATTTTTATATATTTAAATTTTATATAAAACCAAAACATATAGTGATATAGAAAATGGTGAGTATTAAGGAACGTTTCTTTCTTTGACGGCTGGATTTTGTATCCCGGTACAATTGGAAAAGCAACCATCGAGTCTAGGGTAGCAAAGCCATGACTTTTTCCAAAGCCCTCTGAGGCCAGAACCCAGAAGTACTATCGCAGGCAACACAGTACTGTTTCATTCATTTCAACCTTAAATATAGATGGTTTTGGTGTTGTCATATTTTTCTTATATGTAGGTCATTTAATCATTTTGCAAATTATATACAGGTTTTCAACTATTCTTCTATGTTTCCTCTTATTTAATAAATTATATCTCACGTGAATAAATTGACCTGGAAAAGGAGAAGTATTTGTGAGAAAAGGGTGTAATTTGAAAGGATGTATCAGGCAAAATTTGAAATGACGTGCCTTTGTTCATTGATCTACAACCACATGAATGGTCAGAAGAAATAATTTTACAATAGTAACCATAAAAAATAAAGTTAACGAATGAACACAAATAAAAAAGGATTAAGCAAATATGAAATTATTGTCTCTAAGCAGCATTTTTATCCTTGGAAATGGAGAGATCCTCCAACCACTCAAGGATCCTACTCCGACGAACAGTGCTCTGTCCATTCTTCACCTTTCTCGTGTTCTTCTCTTCTGCCATCCTCCTCCGCCTCCTCGCCGCCGCGGCCACCTCCGCCGAGCCGACAGGCTCGACGGCGTCCGGAGAGCAGTTGCACACAAGGCCGGTGCCCAGGAAGCCCAACGGGAGCTTCTTGTCCAGTGCCACCGTATCCTTAGCGGCGGAGCTCGGCTGCTCGAACCTTGCGCTGCGGCTACCTCCTCTCGCGGCGGCGGGGCGCGGCCGGTAGACGTCGGGGGCGCCGACGACGCCCAGGCGTAAGAGGCCCCACGAGGCCGGTGGCGCGGACCCGGTGCTCCGCCGCGCCGCCGCCGGCCCAGGCGCGGGGGCAGCCGAGCCGCCGGTCCAGCGCTGCGAAGGACGCGGCGACGGGCTCGGGTGCGCGTAGAACAGGCTGCTCGGCAGCGGCCGCCGCCGGGCGTCCGACGTGGCGGTCTTGGACGGCTGGCTGCTTCGGCCGGCGCAGTCGGAGGACGCGCTCTTCTGCGAGGTGCTTCGGCTGACGCAGCAGCTGTTGCTGCTGCTGGAGCTCGCGCTCCGGCTGTCGGAGCGCCAGCTGAAGCCGCTGGCGGACGACGCCGTCGTGGCACCGTCCAGCGAGTCGGAGCGAATCAGCCGGAGCGCGGCGGCGTCGACGGAGTTCGCCGACGACAGTCTGAGCGGGAGGAGCTTGCCGTCGGAGAAGACCTCGTCGGCGAAGCACATGGCATCCTCCTCCCCGCCGGAGAGGGCGAGACCGCCGGACGGCAGCACACAGAACTCAAATTCCTCGGCAGACACGGAGGCGGAGCTGTCGGTGGCCGCTCTGCTGCCCGGCCGGCATTGGGGCGCGGCGTCCTGGCTTGCCATCGATGGTTTCTTGCCTTGTTTGGTTTGGAGGAGGAAGGAAGAAAGAAGAGAGATGGCCTTGGGTTGTGTTGTGTTGAGAGTCAGAGAGGTGACGAGAGCGTGGTGTCGTCCCGTCGATTTATACGTCGGGAGTTGGACATTTTGCTGGACAAGTCAGTAACGAAACTTGAGCAGACAGTAGTAAGATAACTAGAGGAGACACAAAAGTTCATCCCGTATACAATTAAATAGGTATACAAAATTAGAGATTTTTTTATCTTTTATCCTTAAGGGTCTACTCGCTTCGTCCCATAATAATGTTATTTTTTGATTTTTTTTGTCAAATGCTTTAATCATTCGTCTTATTTAAAAAAATATATAAAAACTTTAAAAAAATTAGTCACGTATAAAATACTATCCATATTTTATCATCTAGTAACAATAAAAATAGTAATCACAAAAAAAAATTTCAAATAAGATGGAGAGTGAAAATATTGTATCTAAAAGCTGAAAAATGAACTTATTTCGGGATGGAGGTAGTATTCATTTTAAAGAAAAACAAAGGATCCAATTCCTAATAAATGAATTTCTTTGAAAGTTATTCGGTTTGTAGAAATGAACCACAGGAAAATCAAAGGAAAGTTTTCCTTCCTACAAGATATAGAGAGAAAACATAGAAAAAATTTTATCCACTCAAATCTCTTGAAAAAACTCCTATGGATTGGTGTTGTCATACATTCCTATTATTCCACTTTTTCAGTTCCTTTCGGTTAAAATTCCTCAAAACTGAATAAACCCTAAACTACGTATGAACGTAACCATAGGAGGAAATATAATTACTCTCTTTAGGATGCATTAACAAATAAAATATTAAGCCTTTGAATTCTTCAGTTTGATTTTTCTTTTAGAGGTTATCCATTTTGGAAAGATCATTACTACAATTCCATGTTGTCTAAGGGTGCCAATTTCAACAATACAAAATATCGTATGGCACATACGAGTTTCTTGAAACGGTCTAACAAAATCCATGCTTTATTTAAAACAGATTTAATATATTCAGCTGGTAAAAATTTTCATAATTGCTTGTCACATATTTATGGCACTGGTTGTTCGCCGCAACTTCTATTTTTCTTTTATAATATAGAAATGCTGCAACTTCTATTTTGCTTTATTATTCTACTAATTCAACCAATCTAGATGCATTTTATGCTCATTTTGTAGGTTTAGATTAGAATTGTTTGTCTCAAAAATATGAAAAAAAACATAAGTATGAGTAAATGAATATATTGATCTTGTGCTGAAAAAAGTGAATAACAAAAGAAAAATCAGTTAATTGACAGGTATACAGCCCCACCGGTACTTTTTGTTCTAGCTGAAAAAGCCAAGTGACCAATCCATACTATCCTATTTTCTCGAGTTTTATTTAGTCCTCAGAAGACCTTGCTTTCTGACATAAATCACATCTTACAGGCATTCGTTGTACTACATGCCTTTACTCCACGTACAAAAATAATCATTCGTTGAACATGACATACTAGACAGATATATTACCCGGCTGAATTATAACTAGGGAAGTAACCAAGAAACTGTGAAAATTGACTTCTATATTATCGTTGGTTGTATTTCTCTTCTGAAGAAGAATTGGCTAAAGCTACCATGTGATTGACCTAAACGAAGTTAGGCATTATATGAACTGAACTACAGGTTGAAATGTTCGGGGTGCAGTCCCTGATTCAGCCTTGAGAAAAAAAAAGGGTCCAGATAACTGGCAGCATCTCAGGACCCGTTGTTTTTTGAAGTTTGAGGTGGCTACTCCACAAAATCATCGTGAACTTTCTGACCGAATGTTTTCATGGGTGTATATGTTTTTCAAACCATTAAATGACATGGTTATATAATATATATATATATATATATATATATATATATATAATATGCTTTAAAACATCGTATTAATTATTTTTTAATTTTTTTTAGAAAATACTTAAATGATTATGCGCTAATCCACCGCTCCGTTCGTGCCGATGGAGAAGTTTCCTATCCTCTCCCGAACACACCCTAACGACACGTCGTTCTTTTCTTTTTTTTAGATTTTTGTTGGCATTTTTTTTCTGTTTTGAATAGTGTGTTTTGCAAATAATTTTCAATATAAAGGTTCATCTTTTAATCTTTATATAGCAAATTTTAACTTTTTAAAAGTTAATTAAATCGATTATACCCACCTAAAATCTAAACGCAGCTAAGTCGCCAAATGGATCGATTTAGAAACAATATTTTATATAACAGAATTTTAAAGATCGAATCATTCCAATTTATCAACTATCTAATATTACACACAATCAATCTTTCTATAATAGTACACCTCGGTTTACATGCGGATAATCAGCTGGGCTGAATGCCGTTCCGTCATCACATACGGTTCATTGATTGATGTATGATTCTGAGCTCATAACTGTCTGGGGAAGCATACTAGCAAGTGCGGCTACCACTTGCAGCTTCAATGACCTTCGGGCCAGGGTAAAATTCAGAAAAGTTTAAGTCATATATTAGGCTTTTCTCGTTTCATCTTTGCAACTGCTTATAACCTAAATTTGGATTTTGAAACTGAAGATGCATCTAGGCCCCTAATTTATTTTGGTGATTAATGATAATTAAATGATGAGCACTAATGACTTATGTGAGATTGTGAAGGTTTGAGTGGTCCTCATTAGTATATGGATGTTGTGCCGCCCATATGAAAAGAGAAGAATTTCGGTATAATCGTGTTGGTGTGTGTGTTTATTTTGAGTATAAGTTAACTAAGAATGCCGTACTATAGAGAGGGTGTGCAAACGAATTCTAGAAATGAATCCGTGCTCGGAAATATTTTTTAAAGTGTATCTTTTGCTATTTCTTTGAAGTTGTGCTAGAATTTACGAAAGTTTCGAAGGGAGCTTCGGAAGTTCCGAAGGTGATAGATTTCGGTACCATGTGTTTCTTGGAAGTTCCGAAGAGATTTTTGGAAGTTCCGAAGATGGCAGAATTTGGTTACGTAAGATTCATAGAAGTTCCGAAGAGAGCTTCAGAAGTTCCAAAGAAAATCAATTTTGGTACTATAAGATTCACAGAAGTTCCGAAGAAAATCGATTTCGATATTGTATGTTTCACGGAAGTTCCGAAGGTTTTGACCCGAACTTCAAAAGACTTGACTTTGACTTTTCACAGTTAACTTTAATTTTTCTCAGTGTTGAGAGCTGTCATTTTGAACTAATCGGAAGTTCTGAAGATAGCTTCGGAAGTTTTGAAGAGAGCATCTTTTTCGCCCAACAGGCAGAAATTTGGTGGGGGTATAAATATCTTCCAAGCCCTCAAGCTAGGGTTACTGGTTCACTTATTCCTATGTCCTTGGCTTGCAATTATGGAGATTCACTTTGAGCCTTGCTTCCTCATTTTCTTCTCTTCATGGATCTAAGTGATTTGGATTTTGTGTGTGTGAGAGTTTGTGGAGTTGAGTTGGTTTGAGTACTTGGTGTTAACTTTGTGAAGAAATTTTTGAGCACTATATTCATCCTCAATGTTCTTGCAAGCTTATTACTCTTAGTGGTTGCGAACACTTAGATGGCTAGGCGTGTTTCTTGAGCCACCAAACTTATTGTAACACTGTCAGGGAAAGGTTTGTGAAGGTCGGGTCTCACCTCTGCAAGGAAAGAGACACCTCGAGTGAGGGGCAGTGCATAAGTACAACCCAGAGGAAAGGGTTGTGAAAACCCGGGTCAAGTTGAGCTCCTTAACGGAGAGTACAATCCCCTCAAGGATCGGAATATTGGTAAAAAGTCTCCATACAATACTTGTGGTGACATCTTTCTAACTTGTGTTTTAAGCTTTGCTTTTGGTTGTTGTGCGTACTCTAGTCGCTGATTGTAAAAAGCTTGGAGGTAGTTTACTGGTTTATGTTTTAGTTGAATAGATCTACTTATTTCTTGTTCTAGATATATTCCTGTCAGAAGTTCTGAAAGTCACTGCGAAGGTCTGACCGAAACTTTTAAAAGTTTCAGTTTCCGCTTTTTAGGTTAGTTTTTTTATCGCCTATTCACCCCATAGGCCTTGATTTACTCTTTTAGAAACGTAGGTTTGGTGTTGATTTTTTTTGGTTTTCTTCTTCAGATTATTTTACAATATTTGCATTTGAATACACACATAAAAATTTGTCCATAAATCATTTCTGTTTGAAATAAATGTTTTCATTTTTCCTTTCAAAAAGAGAAACTATGGTGGCCTCACAATAATCAAAAGGTTTATGCTTCCAAGTTGTAACAAAAGGGAAGTAAAGGGATCGGAGAGCTATAGTAGGCTACAAGGCAACTGATTTTCGAAGGATTAATCAAATATTATCAGGGTCATCTACTCATGTTTTGGCATATTAAAAGAAAATGCCAAACGACTTATTTACAAATAAAAAATAAGTTTATGAATAAAATATTATATATATGTTTTTAGCGGTCTAAAAATAAAAATTAAAAAATAAACAACGATGCAAATCTCAATTCAACTCTAAATTTAAGATTAAAAATTTAAATTTTGACTTATAAGCGTATATAAAAAAATGAGAGCGAACGTATCATAGCTGTACGCAACTGATTGGAGGCGACCAGGACGGTGGCATTGGAACTTTAGAAGGCATCCGCATTCTTCTCTCACTGAGAGTACAAGGCGGTTGTAAACGTATTTTAATAAGATAAAAAGAGTAGAGAGAATAATAGTGGACTATAAATTTATAGCCAGCTGTAGCACGGACTCTAAGACATAGTGTATATATGATAGGTGGGACATGATACTATATGTTTTATAGGTAACTATTGTATGATTGACTATCGATAAATTGAAGATAGTAGTTAGCTATACTATTGAACTTGCTTAGAAATCAACAATAGGAAAAGGCGCTAGAAATTCAGGGATTTGTATGGAGCTTACTGTAGCGGACTGATAGCTACGTGTAATAGCAGCGACACGTCTCCGCCAGAAGTTGCTCGATCCGTCGCTCTTTCTTGTTCCAACAGAGCTAGTGGACAAGAAGATCAAATATTTGGACAAAATACAAAGACGGGACAAAGGAGATCGGGATGACAACAGCTTAGAGGAAGTTCAATAGGATAATCAACTGATGACCTGATGACTATAAATTATCTATAGCTAACTTAATAGTCAATTAATACAATAGCAATATACTACACAATTAATATTCGGTCCTACGTATCATACACACATATGTCTTAGAGTCCGTGCTATAGCTGGCTATAAATCTGTAGTCAGCTGCTCTTCTCTCTGCTCTTCACCTTAAAATATGCTTATAGCTGGCTTATAGCCTGCTATTGTATCTGCTCTGCTCTTCACATTAAAATATGTTTGTAACTGCCTTATAGCCTGCAATTGTATCTGCTCTTGGTCGATCTATTTTTTGGGAAAATCACAGCCCGAATATAAAAATATTGTAAGGTAGGGTAAATATAGTGCCACCTGTAAAAATCATCTACAAAACTGAAGGATTTTCGCTGGAGAAAAAACGTGGACGCACTAATAAAAAAACAGCACTCGGCTCTCTATCACTGTCCCACTCTATCACCAACTGCCCCCTCTCAATCACGCGGCGTCTGATTCAGCCGAAGACACTAAAACTTTTTTGAGGGAGAGGAATTCCTAGTAAAAAAAATCGTGCACCTATCCACTTAGATGCAAAGGAAATTTTCTATCTAATAAAATCACGTGGTTGTGGTTGTACCTATACTGTAGATATAGGAAAAATTCCCTATTCACTCAGTTTATTTTTCATAACAAGATTATAGAGGAGAGATGGCCGAGCTATTCAAGGTACAGGTACAACATTAGCAGTGTGAGAAGTCGACCAGCTTATGGCCCTTGAGCCAACAAGGTAAAAGGGGCGCAGGGTCCTCACCTAGTCCACACACGAGGTAGGGGATGGTAGTGAGAGACGGTTGTGTTTATACCGAGATACCAATCGATGTGGTGATGCAGTTATCGAGGTGACGCAACTTTGACGGTTGGCGTGGCCTCGTGATCCTTTTCCACCGGTGATGTGATACAACAGCCCACAAGGTGAGACAGTCGGGTGATTATGATGATTCAATGAAGCTTTTGTGTGGAAAAGGATAAACAAGGGGATATGGAAAAGATTGCTTGTGAGGGGGCTTTAGAACTGGCGGCCTTAGGGTTTGCTCAAGCTAGCACCAATGTTCCAAGGCGCAGTGATGGAAAGATGAGAGCAACACCTAGAGGTAGCATGCACGCGATGTGAGCCTACAACGACAATCAGAGGGGACAGGCTGACGGTCGCCATGGTGTGAATATGGAGGTGGTGGTGCCTTGAACCTGCAGATACCATGGACACGACGACGTAGGCGACGGTGAATGCTGTTGGAATAAATTGATTAAAACCATTTTATTCTAATAATTCCATTACTCACTATTAATGTTAAACTATAGTGAAAGTTCTATTAATCGAGATGGAAGGAAGTCGCACACTCTTTCTGCTAAAGGACAAGTTGGGACTGGGGTCCCATGTGAAAGTGCATCTAGGCCCCTAATTTGTTTTGGTGATTAATGACAATCAAATGATGAGGACTAATGATGTGTGTGAGAATGTGAAGGTATAAATAGTCCTCATGGAAAAGTTGTCATTGCCCCGCCCACGTGAAAAGAGAAGTAAAGTCAGTATATTCGTGTTGGCGTGTGTATTTACTTTGAATTTGAGTCAATTAGGAATGCCGTACTATAAAGTGGGGTGTGCAAATGAAATCTAGGAATGAATCTGGTGCTCGGAAATATTTTTGAAGTACATCTTTTGCTATCTTTTTGAAGTTGTGCTGGAATTTACGGAAGTTCCGAAGGTACTGTCAGAACTTCCGAAGGGATCAGAATCGGTTCTGTATATTTGGCGGAAGTTCCGAAGGAGCCAGAATCGGTTCTGTATGTTTGGCGGAAGTTCCGAAGGAGACCTTCGGAAGTTCTAAAGGAGCAAAAATCAGTTCTGTATGTTTGGCGGAAGTTCTGAAGGAGCCAAAATCGGTTCTGTAAGATTCATAGAAGTTCCGAAGGTCTTGACCGGAACTTCCGTTGACTTGACTTTTCGCAGTTGACTTTGAATTTTCTAAGTGTTGGGGGCTGCTATTTTGAACTGACCGGAAGTTCCGGAGGAGACCTCCGAAAGTTCCGAAGAAGAAATCTTTTGCCCCCAACGGGCAGAAATTAAGAGGTGGTATAAATACCCCCAACCCCTCAAGCTAGGGTTACTGCTTCACTTGTTCATCTCTATGCCCTTGGCTTGCATCTCTTGAGATTCACTTTGAGCCTTGCTTTCTCACTTCCTCCTCTCCACGGATCTAAGTGATTTGGATTTTGTGTGTGTGATAGTTGGTTGGTTTGAGTTGGTTTGAGTACTTGGTGTTGACTTCGTGAGAAATTTCTTGAGCACTAGATTCATCCCTAAGATCTCTTTGCTAGCTTGTTACTCTTGGTGGTTGAAGACAATTAGACGGCTAGGTGTCGTTCCTCGAGCCACAAAAGCTCTTGTGGTGCACTGGGAAAAGGTTTGTGAAGGTTGGATCTCACCTCCGAAAGGGAAGAGATACCTTGAGTGACAGGGAGTGCACGAGTGTAACCCCGAGGAAAGGGTTGTGGAACCCGGCTCAAGTTTGAGCTCCTCAACAGAGAGTACAATCCCCTCAAGGATTGGAACTTCGGTAAAAAGTCTTTGTCTACACTTGTGGCGAAATCTCTCTAACTTGTGATTTAAGCTTTGGTTTTAGTTGCCGCGCGTACTCTAGTTGCTGCTTGTGCAAAGCTTGGAAGTGGTTTGTTTTTTTTTGAGGTTTCGTTGGCTAGATATACTCCTTTCTCGTTCTAGATCTGGTGCTATCGGAAGTTCCGAAGATCAACGGAACTTCCGAAGGCCGAAAGTTCCGAAGCCACTGACCGGAACTTCCGAAAGTCTCAGCTTCCGCTTTTTAGGTTTAATTTTTAAATCGCCTATTCACCCCCCTTCTAAGCCTTGATATACTCTTTCACTATGTGCGGGTGACGAGCCAACTGAGGACCCGATGGGTCTTGCAGATAGACCGAGGACCCGAGAACCTGAGGCTTGGCGTACCGAAGCCGTCCCAGGTCCGAGGTCCCAAGGCCGGTGTCTCAACTCCCGGCGTCGGGTTGGTTGATGCTTCAAAGTCCTAGGACCTGGGGTCGTGAGGTGCATGCGTGTGGTTTGAAGGGCAGAGTTGATTCCACATAGGATTTGGTCAATAAGAAATTAATGGTCAATGAATCAATGACCCACTAATTCTTCACGTAAACATCTCTCTCTATTACATTCATGGGGAACAGTGAGTGAACAACAATCTGTTCTTGGGCTGCATCCTTGTTCTCCACGGTTTCACACACCCCCCACACACGAGTGAGTGGAACGAGCGGGCCTCTGAAGCTTCGTCCATCGGTGTACCTGCTCGGGTAGGCAGGCGATCAAGTTTTTGGGAAGCGTCTGTGCGGCACGACTGCTCCCGATGACTTCGCTCTTGGCAACAGCTCCCTCTTCATGGCGTTGTCCGACGGCCCCGTCTTCGCGTTGCCATCAGGTAACGACCCCAACCCTGGCAACAGCATCAGGTACCGCAACCTCCACTTCGGCTTCCTCTTCAGGGCTCTCGGCCACAACTCTGTCTTCGCGGTGCCACCTGACAACTATCCTAACCCTGTCGACGGCAGCAGCGATCATGACTTAAGCGTCGGCTTCCTCTTCGCGGCGCCATTCGGTGATTATTCCAACCACGGTGACCAGCTCATCCCTTGGCGCCTGGCAACGTCTTAAACATGTCCACCGACAACAACAATGGAGGTAATAAAGGCGATGACAATGATAGTGGAGGAGACACCACCAAAAATACTGTCACCAACAACATCGCCTCGTCGAGTTATAGAACGGATTTGTTCTCAGGGCAGTATAATCGCTTTATCATAGATGCTCTTACGATTAGTAGCATATTCATATTTAGCGTATTTAAAAGATCATTTTTATCCCGTGCTTAGTATTTCTTTCCTTTGGTTTAAAACATGCTAATTAATGATCATAATTCCAACAACCACAAGGCAAAGCTTGAGGAGGAAGGACCACGTGACGACGCATTCTCAGTGCATGATTGCCAAGTATTGAGGCATGCATTGACTCTAGTCGCAAACTAAATAGTGCAAGCGAACAACGGTAGGGCAAGGTGTGGAGAAAGGGCGAGCGACACGATGGCACCAAACTACATCAGCAATGGGATGAGGTGGCATGGCTGCACAACATCCAACCAGGTCGATTTGATGGGTGCAATTGCCTTCTACTGTCGAGGAGGGATCGAATGGCACGGTGACGTCGGGATGCCAAGTTTCGAGGGCGATGCAAAGGATAGCTAGAGAGGCGACATGTTGAACTGGGCTTGCCTATTTGGTCATTTCCTTGAACACAAGGCAGGCACGGGCAGGGTGCCTGCCCAAATAAGAAAATGGAAATGGGATGGGGGAGAACGGAAAAGGTAGAAGGGGAGGGCCAAATTGCAAGATTATGATTTTTGGAATTTTGGAAATGATTGGGGTTCCAAAATATTTCTAAATTTTTATTGATCACCAAATTATGATATTTCCTAAAATATTTATGATTCAACAAGATGTATATAGTACTTTTGGAAGGTTTGAAAGAAGATAAAAGGGAATTCTAATAATCTGATAACTAGTTTTCTAGCAAAAGTTAGCTAGCTAACCAGTCCATTTAGCTGGTGGAATGGCCAGCTTAGCGAAATGGTTAATCTCAAGGGGCCTGTTTTTTTAATTTCAAAAGTTAATAGCTTAGATAACTACTACCTCCGTTTCTATCGTAAGGTTTTCTAGTTTTGGCTAAATTCATTTATGGATGAATGTATATAATTTATATATGTATCAAGATTTATTAACATCCAGATGAATCTAGACAATGCTAGAAAGTCATACATTGCGAAACAGAGGAATTTGTCGGAGATGCTATTAAGGACAGTAAAATTAAACAGATGATTTAGTTGGGAAATATATATGTACTCCAACCAAAAGATACATTGAATATGAATATATGCTATTGCACTTGAGCAAGGCAACACATGTGGCATTATCACTTGAGCAAGGCAACACATGTGGCATTATCATATGACAGATTGTGGGGAGTCCAGAATGCTTATCGAGAGATTTCCCCTGCAGGTGCTAATCATAAGAGCAAGGCTAATAATATAGCCAACAAGCTGGCTATAAGACTTCTTGTAGTCTTCTTGTAGCCCACTCATATAATTATTAGCTCTTTATCTTTAATGCATGATCCACATGCTGTCTTGGTTCTTGTGCTTAAGCTGGCTATAAGCTTATAGCCAGCTTATCCTCTCTCCTCCCTTCTCTCTTTCACATCAGCATTTAGATGACTTATAGCCTGCTATTATACTTGCTCTAAGCTAGCACAGCCACAAAATGTTTAGTGCTGAGGCCATTTGGAACAATCATGATTAGCTCCGCTCAGCGCCACATTCTCGGGTCAATTCACGTCAGATACTGATGCAAATCAAGAGCTCGATATAATCGATCTGCCACACTGCTCGATGCAGTCGCGTAATTAAGCACATTTGTCGATGATTTATGGCGTCGCTCGCAGTACCATGACAAGAAAACCGATGATCCGAATCTCAGGCGACACAACAAAGATTTGGAGACGCTTTAAAGTACTCCAAACATGTGGATGCTTTGTAGGAGATGATCAGATGAGTCCAAAACTAATTTCGTTTTTAGAGCCAATACTGAAGGCCGTCAGTCCACAATGTTCCTATTTAATCATTGACCAAGTCAGTACAGGACAAATTCTCCTACAGATAAACAGTTAAGCGTGACGGCAGGCGAACGACAGTTTGGCCAGGTCTGAGTTACGCACATTTTTCACTTTCAAGTTTCTTTTTTTAATTAAAAAAATCACTTTCAAGTTGCATCCGTGGAGGCGTAGACAATACTAATACAGTTACTAAACGGAACTCACAGCTGCTAAAGATAATGGACGACCAACAATTTATTGACTTCTGGGACCTACAATTTTCTTATTTCTTTTTTCACTCTATTGTAAGGTAAGCACCACGTACATAAGAAATTGTGTGGAGTGCAAAGTAAATGGTCTGGAATTAGTAGTATGATGGATAAATAGTGTCTGTCTGAAAGTGCAGCGATGATCTTAATATTTCTGTTGGGGCTGGAGATGTGTAATAAGCTTTTTTCCATGTAGAAAAGCAAAATTAGCTTTATGTATATATACACCATTTAGACAACCACATGAAGGAAAATTTCCCTGAACTTGATTTAACTGCAGTACCAATATTATATTATCGCATATTTCTATATCAAAAAAGACCATAACATAGTTAAGTAAAGTTGATTAAATGAATTATTGAAAATATTAATTGTTGCTTAAAAGGTGGTGAGAAAAATATGGACAGTTACGAATCCTCATCACTAATGGCTCAAAATCCTCACCTAATAGGTGGGCCAACAGTTAGATTTTTTTAAGTGTTATGGAAGCTTATTTGTAACAACTGCACATTTGAAATTAATGGCTCGAGAGTTTGAACCGTTATAGATGAAGATGTTATCATAGAAACAAATATTGATCACAAGTTATGAAAATGTTGGCTGCACATTAATTTCCATTGTGAGCTCATTGTCCTCATTGCTGCAAAGGTACAATTACCACAACAACAAAAAACTAATGGAGTCGACAAAAATGGACATAAGTCCTTTATAAAGGTCCCATTTATTATTAGCGTATAAGAATGATCATTCAGGGTATGCCTATAATTTCTTCTATTTTTCTATAAATTTAGTTCAAGAAATATGGATATTGATCCCAAAGAATTGATGCCAGGATGTGGCAGTACATTCACCACGTATGTATTAGGTTGCATCCAGTTCCCAAAACCTTTTGGGAGTGAGACGTGCACGGTCACATATTTGAAGTATTAAATATAGTATAATACAAAACAAATTTCAGATTTTGCCTGGAAACCGCGAGACGAATCTTTTGAGTCTAATTAATCTGTTATTAGCACATATTGGTTACTGTAGTACTTATGGCTAATTATGTATTAATTAGACTTAAAAGATTTGTCTCATGTATATTTAATGCTTCATTTAGATGTCCAAAGATTTGATATGATGTTTTTAAAAAATTATTTTAGGAACTAAACAGGGCCTCCTACTCCCTCTAAAAGGAGTATGGATAGTAAATGTGTTGTACTTGTTGATATAAAGGCATCTTAAAAGGAAGAGCCCAATGTTGACTTTCTTCTCATCCACGTTAGTAATACTAACTCATTTTATAAGCTTATGTACAAATGTAGATTGAGGAATAGTCTTTTCATTAATACAACAAGATATTTTTTATTACTCTTCTTTCCTTTTAATCTATCTCATGCAACAAAATTTTCTTAAATAAACGCTAATAGTCGACTCTAAGCCGTTATCATGCATAACAACTATTTTCTCTTTGCTTACTTTTCTTTCCTCCATATCATTATATTTGTACAAATAAATGCCCTAATGGTTGTGTGCATCCTTTATTTTATTAAACAAATAAATCATACTGCACTGTTTTGGTGCGGATAGGCCGACTTACTTCAGTGAAAATATATACATCACGGCCAAATTATGACCCCTTCAATTCATCCCTTAACCACGTTTTTTATTCTGGTAACTAGGGATAACAATTATATCCATTTACTTGTGGATAAAAACCTAATAGGGTTGAGTTTGTTCTCTATTTGATATCCAGGGTATTTTATTGGGTCAAATTAGTACCCAACAGGTATGGGTATCCGTTTATCCGTTTATGTGATACTTACAGGTGGGGCAAGCCATCTATTGTATATATAGAAAATTTTAGGGCTTATTCCCCCCCCAGCTACTGGCCCCAATCAGACCAACCGGCCGCTAGTAGTAGATCTGATCGACTGCCCCTGTCTGCTGCTTTGGAGTCCGGATGCCGCTACCGCCGACGCTGGTTGAGGCTCTCGCCCCGATCCCTGTCCCCGTCCCTGTCCCGGGGCCGACGCAGCCACCCCCGACCCCGCCCCGCTGCCCCCATCTTCACCGAGGCAGGTAAACGGGTATACCCGCTGGTATACGGTGCCTGTGGGTAATAGATATCAGCAGATTTTATACCTACGGCGTAGATTCATCCGATTGGTACATGTATGGATATGGATAGTTACTACCCGTGTATGCCCATAATGCCCGATTGCCATCCCTTGTAAGTGAATCTCTCGTACTCGATAATGTTCTTTATCTTGTTTTTTTTCTCGGCAACATATACGTGCATCCAAACATTTCGTTGGCACATATAATGGCAGGCAGGTGAGTTGAAAGAGGATGGAACACATAATGATAGCGGCTAGTGGGAAGCTAGGCATGCACGCACGACATGAGGAGGAAAAGGCTCCAAGCATGCGCCATCAAAATGTTTGCGACCGGCATGTATATCATCTAGCTAGACATACACACAGCGAGCTAGCTAAACCATGCCCCTCCCACGCACGACATGAGCTGGACGCATGAGAAATTGAGAACTGATATGAGAAGACACCACCATGCACCTTTGTTGCTCGCTCCACCTGCAACGGCCGGGGAACATGTGGGCTTCAACCCTTTCGCCACTTTTGTGATAAAAGCGAGACATGCAAACTTTGCTATGTGGTGCCATGCCCCTCATAAACTGCCTGCCCTAGCTAGCTGCCATCATGTCCTTTTGCTACTGTCTGTCTATCTATCGATCTATCTATCTATCTATTTGATGCATGTCCAGTTGCCAATTGCCAATTAAAGCAACACTTTTTTGCAGCCAGGGTAGTAGTACTAGTACGTACAGCAATGGCGTGGAGACACGCATTATATGTAGTAGCTGCAGTCAGTCAGTCTTGTATTAGCAATCTAGCATGCAATGCATTAGCTAGCTAGTGCTGCTGTGGTGCCCCCATTGATACTATGACCTCCTCACTACTACTTCAGCTTGTCAGGTTGTCTCTCTAGCTAGTGAACAGCTTCGGGCTCCACTGCATTTGTGTCACCAAGTATAGGAAATGGGAGCTGATGAATGGAGCAATGAGGTGTAGGGTTTTCTTGCCAGGGACAAGAGGTACAACATAGCAGGTAGCCGCCGCATGCATTATATGGTTTGAAATGAGAAAAAGGTATTGATGTTTGGTCGCATGGACCATTTCGCCAGGTTTGATTTAGAGAACAAGAAGGTGCAAGGCATATAGTTCGGCTTTTCACAAGAAAATTCAATCCATGATCGAGGAGGATCTCTAATTGTTTTTCCTCTCGTTATTGAAGCGATCCTCTGCAGTAGCTATTGAAAAGCAAGCGTAGCCAATAAGATGTTTCTGAACCTTCAGTTGATCCTACAACTTTGAGCTGGGATTATATATATCAACATGACGAAATATAGAGTGTGCCAAATTTTCTACTAGAAAATCCATTTCCTAGACATCATTTTTTTAAGACTACGTATAAAATTGCAATTAATTACTAGCTCCAACTATGATCAACAAGCACCGTACCGCGTGAGTTCAGAACTGCTACAACGCAGCTGGAGAAGTTGAGAACAACGACCATGACGTACGGTAATCCTCGCCCAAATTGAAGGAACAAATCTAATACAGCATCAAGTAGCTTGTCCATGCATTCGTGTGAAAGTAGAGCTAGCTATTTGCTCATCACTCCTGTAACTCGAACTACTACAAAATCCGTTTTACCAAGTGAGTGGCTTTTCACTATGCAGGGTGGGCTGAGGCTGCGTTCGTTTCGCCTTATTGAGATATTGAACTGCTTTGTTAGCACGTTTTGAAAACTACTAAATGTTTTCCATTAGCACGCTCTTCAAACTACTAAATGATGTATTTCGTACTAAAATTTTTTATATAGAAATTATTTTAGAAGACCAAATAAATTAATTTTTTTAATTTTTAATAAGTAATACTTAATTAATCATATACTAATTACGTTTATCATTTTCCGGGTGGCTACTCAGCTTTCGCAACAGCTTGTTTCGAACGCAGCCTGAAGTTGGTTTCGTCTGCGAAGTGCTCGAGGTGTTGCAGGCTCACCCGCGGAAACATACCCATTTTCACATTCGATCAGCGTACATAGTCTAGCCATCTTTAAAAACTGAAACATAATAGGTAGGAAAAACTGAAACATAATAGGTAGGCCGCTTACTTACTTTGGTCATTTACAAAAACCGTGCAAACCCATTTTCGCATGAAGTCAGCTTCTCTGTATGTGAAAAACCATGATTTTACTAGGTCTTCAATCACATATGGGGCTGCCCCGCCCGCATGCGAAAATCTATTCGATCTACCGTTCCGAAAGAACCGCTTTTTAGTACCGCACTAGCGCTGAAAATTCTTGTTGGCCGTTGCCAGCTAAATTACGGTTAATTGGGTGTTGTTGTCGCTTGTTGTATATAAAAATAAGAAGACCAAGAAGAAACAAACGTTTCGTCAAAGCATTACTAGCATATACTCCATCTCATATTCTATCCTAAAAATAAAATATGTGGAGGGAAATCGTTACTTAAGTACATACTTCATCCCATTCTTCAAAAATTTAACATCATCAATATGTTGGAAACAAAAAAACTCCATATTTAAAGTTTCTCTATACTCATTCCATTTTTAAATAATCATCAGCGCTAGAATAGATTTTAAACACTACTTACTCTATACTCATTCCATGATTTTAGCTCACTACAAAGCACCATAGCTTATGTACCTTTTCTTGTGTATAGTAGTATTTATAAACAGGCCATGTCCTTTGCTGTTGCAGACTAAACCCTCTGGGCTGAAGTTTTATTAGGCCGATTTGGCCCACACGCATGAAGGCTCGACCACTTGAGGCTCTGCGGCCCACGAAAAATGACAAAGAGTAGATATAGCAAAGAACATTTCCGACAGATGAAAAAAAAAATGTATTTTGATTTCCTCTCGAGTTTGGTTTGTATCCTCTAATCATGAAACCACGTATTGAGCACTTCTCAGCTATTGATATCGGTGCAAATCGATTTTCTCGGTAGTTTTTTAGTGGTTATTTGGATCTATGGACCTTTTTTTTCTGTCACATCGGATACTTGGATGCTAATTACGAGTATTAAATATAGATGAATAACAAAACTAATTGTATAATAAAGGATATTTTATTAGACAAAATTTTTAAGCCTAATTAATTCACAATTAGCAAATATTTACTGTAGCATCACATTCGCTAATCATGGACTAATTAGGCTCAATAGATTCGTCTCGTGAAATAATCCAGAGTATAAGGTGGGTTTTATTAGTAGTCTATATTTAGTACTTCTAATTAGTGTCCAAATATTCGATGTGACAAGGAAAAAAATTTAGAGGATCCAAACAACCCCTTAATGATGGTTTTGTCCATATGGCGTCAACATAGTAGTTTGACCTGTTATTTATGTGACGTCCATGTTGCGCTTACATGGTATTTACTTTAAAAAAAGTAAAAATTTATAAAACATGTGAGTTAAATAAAAAATAAATACCCTTCATGTAACTGATATGTAGGCCTATAATTTTTTTATTTTTTGAGTCTAAAAAATAAATAAAAATTTATAGGACCCATATGTCAGGCACACAAACAAATATAATACTTTCATGTATTTTATGGGGCCACCATGTTTTATTTTTCATGTGACTAACAGGTGGGCCCAATTATTTTTTGAAGACTCAAATTCCACCAAAATGCCATGTCACATGAAAGACAAGGTTAAGCTTGCACGTAGGCGTTATGTATGATAAAACCATCATCAAAACTACCCGAGGAGTCGATTTGCACCAGTATTTGGCGGATACCCCACCTCATATCCACTTCTGTTATTAGGTAATACTATAATACTATATTTGTTTCACAATATAAGATTTTCTATCATTGTCTATATTCATATGGATGTTAATAAATTTAGACATATATATAAACGAATATAATGATCAATAGATCAATAGGCATAACTAAAAAGTCTTATAGTATAAAACGGACATAAATCAAATTCAGTCTATACTTGGGGAGTTAAAATGTGCTTTTCCCTGAGAAAGAGGAAGGCCTCAAAATAACTAGTTGGGACTGGGATAGGCTGTGTTCAGATGAGAGGGCTGGAACTTTTCCGACCGGCAAAACGGTGGATTAGCACGTAATTAATTAGCTAAAAAACTGTAAGAATAATTAACATAATCTTGCAAACAACTTTTTATAGAGAATAGTTCTAAGTATCGTGCGCATGTATTAATTAGTGAGCAGGTGTTGGGAAAACTGGAGAAAATAACCCATCCTAATTTGTTTTGGGGTTGGTCCAGGTCCAGCACTCCGTGCGCTCCCAAGCCACTCAGAGCTTCAGAGGGAAGCTCCAAGTCAGTCGTAGCCGCGAGCTCCCGAAGGCCTGGCGCGTGAGGTGAGACCGAGAAGGGAAGCACTGCGCTAGCTGACCCAGATGCATGACATGTGTCTCCACCAGGCAGGCTGTGGGGTGCTGCATCGCCATCGATCGCCCGCCGATTTGATGGACTGTGAATGTTCACATGCTTGCCAGGGGAATCGGTCGGGTCGCTCCCGCCGACCGCACCGTGGCCGCTGTTCAGCGCGCCGACCGGCCGGTGCTAGCTATGGCAATTACGCCGCCCTGAGCCCCTCCGTGACCAAGTACGTGTGCACATACATCCGCCATTTCAAGTGTGTTGCGCCGGGCGAATGGTTGGCACGGCGACCCACACCTGGCCAACTTATTGGTGTCGGTGATCTTTTTTGGTTTTCAAAAGAACAGTATATTTACAAACCAGAAGATAATTTAGGAATACAACTTTTATATACGTATCCATAGCAATCTAAAAACCAAAGCTGAAAAATAAAGTTCGGTAAAAAACCTTAAAATCAACTCTAAACTTAAGATTGAAAATAGATTTTGTCATATAAGCAGTAGAAGCGAAAAAAAATAGGGGTGGCACATCCGTCGCTGCATCCTGTAATACCACCGGTGTAAATTAGCTGCCCAAAGTCAAACACATAGACTATGTCAAAACGATTAATATAGAGGTTTAAAACTTATAGCCCAATTGGCGCTGCGGCCCAAAACTAGTGGCTCTCCACTGGTAGGTCATGATGTTCCAGTACAGTTTTGGCAATTGCAATCGATTGAAGATGAATTTGGAGATGAGGTTAGATCCGTATGAAAATAAAAATTGAGACCTTTTCGTCAAGTACTTATGCTTCCTCAACGGACCTATGGATCAACAACTATGCTCATTAGAATCCGACGTTGTGTAGGAGTTCAAGGCAAAGATGGTCTTTCTTCGTCTTCTCCATTGTTCCTGCGCACAGTAGCATTAGCCCAAACACTTATTAGTATCCCAATCAATAAATCATGATTATGCATTCATCTAATTATTAAGTGGGCAAGCACAAGCACGTGTGATTGGTCCTTGAAACACTCAGGCAACTAAACAAGATGAAGTTGCATCTGCATATCCGAGCTAAGCCTAATGCAGATAACAAAACACATCCTTAATGACCTTATTAAGTCTATAAACTCAAACCTTAATATTAAAGTTTAAATTCAAGTCTCATCAAGCCCATGAATTTTGTCTTAGTGACCATTAGATATTGTGCTAAACCTACACACAAATCAGTTCATTTTTTTTGTTTAGCATGCCTGGCATTCAGATAGCCATACAACCAATGATAGTAATTTGTAACCTAGCCATTTTCAAGAGAGATAATTCAACAAGTACCCCTAAAATCTCTTTTCGGGAATCTCTAATAAGGATTTAAGGATGGAGATATCCTCCTCCCATGTGATGATCTCTTCCCTCTTCCCATGGAACACTCATTGTGAGTGAGCGGTAATGGCCATGTTTATTATTTTGTACTTCTGTTTCTAGAGTAGGTAACAATGTTGAAAGAGAAGCTCGAAGATAGCATGGCCATACCAATATGAAGGCCCAACATAGAGGTGCATTGCTGAAGTATATGCTTCTTTCATGGACGTTAGATGAGCATTTCCCAAAAGGATTGCTTCTTGAATAAATTGTTCTATGTTTGTCAATATTGGTAATATGTGGAGGTGTAGAAGAAGATAGAGGGGCAAAAGAAGAATGAGGCAGTTGAAAGTCTAGATTGATGGATAGCGGAATATTTCTTCTCGTTTAGATGACTAGTAGATACCCATGCTTTGCTATAGAAATATATTACAAAATATTTCAGAAATCTTTTTATTAACTATGTTAGTAATATCACTTATTTGAAATAAATATGGACTATTCTATAATATTAGAAAATATCATGGACTAATTTATAAAAATACTATAGAAGGCCGTGGGATTCACTGTCATCACCGGTAGACATATTTAAAGTAGTGCATATAATTGAGTATAACAAAATCTTATAACTCTTACTCCCTCTAATTTCACAATTCTTGTCGTTTTGGACAATGGTGTGGTCAAACTATTAAAACTTTGATTATTAATAACTTTTCAAATATTGAATTTTAGAAACATTAGGACAACACGTGTGTAGATGAGTTATAAAGAATAATTTAATAAAAATAAACATATACATATATATATATATATAAGTAAAAAATTACAATTAAAGATAGATTTAGAAGAACGTGTCGTATAAAATGATAAGAAATATCAAATTGTAGAGAGTATAATTTAGTGTGGCATGTATGAGAGTAGAGATTGTTTAGATGTTATCCTAAGGTTGTGTGAACGGGCCTCTGGCTGATTTGGTTAGGCCCCTCGTCTATCCCACCTAGGTCGTTCTCACATGGAATATGGTAAGACAGGGGTTCGAGTGTTTTCTTGACTTGTGTAAGAAGATCTTCTTCTACGCTTAATACTTGGGACTGTCTTACCTGTACAGGACAAATTTTTTTTTTATCCTAAGGTTGTCGCTATTTGCTGCAGTTTCATGTTTTACTTGTGCAAGTTGTAACTAATAAAATGTAATCAATACTTTAGCTTAAAAAAGGATTGATGCATTTTTTTGAGTTGTTGATATATGAGACCATAATAATTGAGAGATAATCTTATCGTAAGTATGGCTATGAACCAAACAAAATCCTAACTAGATTAAAATTACCTATATAAGACATGGAAATCATAAACAATGTTTGGCAAATGTTCTTTCTGTTCCAAAATAAATGATCATTTTGACCAAAATATATATCCTAAATTAAGTATCATCCCTAAACACCAACGAATAGGAGCAAATTCCTACAAACCTCCTTGTACCAATATGCCTAAAGAACCACCACTATCCAAACCATAAGCAACACACTATAAAAATGCTCTTTGAGGCAACGGTCACTATCACCCCCTTGATCCAATTATGCGTTACCAGCTCTTCCAATTAATTAAATAATCGACCGTGAGCGATCTGGGACTGGGACTGAGGGGCTGTTTGGGGGCAAGGGCTAAAGTTTAGCCCCCTTATCCATTGAATTTTTGGACACTTATTATAAATAGTAAACGCAGACTATTAATTAAATCTATCTATAATTTTGAACTAATTCGTGAGACGAATCTATTGAGCCTAATTAATCCATGATTAGCCTATGTGATGCTATAATAAACATGCTCTAATTATAGATTAATTAGGCTTAAAAAATTCGTGTAGTGGATTAGCACACATTTATAAAATTAGTTTTTTTTATTAGTCTATGTTTAATACTTTAAATTAGTGTCCAAATATCCGATGAGGCTAAAAAGTTTAGCTCTATCTAAAGAACCCCGCCCCTGGCATCCGAGTCCTACCCCTTGTGTACCTTACCATTATCAGCGATCGATTAGCTAGAAACAAAACCCACCATTTCTTTCACTGTTCATGCGTATTTAACGTTGCAGATCGCCACCGCGTGTCAGATGAGATGGGATTGGGATGAACCAAACATGCACGCTCCTACTACACCCAAGTTGTGAATTGTGGGGTAGCACATGTATAACACATCCATCTGTTCTTTCTTTCGACCAACTAAAAGATGCGCAATAATGCATCCGCCCCCACCCTCACCCCCAACAACAACCAACCCGTGTTGCACGATCGATTCGATGAGATCGTTCGTGCACGCATGTTGTCCTCGTGCCAAATCCGACCATGGCATGGCCGGTGCGCCCAGCACCAGAGACGAGAGAAAAAAACAATGACCTCCAAGTATGTGAACGACATGACCACCGAACGAACAAAGGGACCCGTTAAATATTGGGCAGGCAGCGCCGTGCTACCCACTGCGCTACGCTAAAAGTGTTGAGAGACTAGTAGTACCACTTGATTGACCATGGCCGCAGCAGCCGCCCCCTCGCGCGTCTCCGTCAAGGCAGCAGCGGCGCCCGGGCATGGGGGCTTCGCCAAGATCCGCCCGCAGGTGCTGTCGGCCGGGGTGAGGAGCGAGGGCTTCGGCCGCGGGGCGAGGAGATCAGGCGCCGTCCGGGCGTCGCTGTTCTCGCCGAAGCCGGCGGCGCCCAAGGACGCGAGGCCGGCCAAGGTGCAGGAGATGTACGTGTACGAGATCAACGAGCGCGACCGCGAGAGCCCCGCCTACCTCCGCCTCAGCGCCAAGCAGACGGAGAACGCGCTCGGCGACCTCGTCCCCTTCACCAACAAGGTCCTCGTCCGCTTCCTTCCCCCTCCCCCTCCCCTGCTGCCTCGTTAGTTTCTTGGCAGAAAGCAAGCAGCTCATCTCGTTTCCTGGTCTGGGTGCAGGTGTACAGCGGCAGCCTGGACAAGCGGCTGGGGATCACGGCGGGGATCTGCGTCCTGGTCCAGCACGTCCCGGAGCGCAACGGCGACCGCTACGAGGCCATCTACAGCTTCTACTTCGGCGACTACGGCCACATCTCCGTGCAGGGCCCCTACCTGACCTACGAGGAGTCCTACCTCGCCGTCACCGGCGGCTCCGGCGTGTTCGAGGGCGCCTACGGGCAGGTCAAGCTCAACCAGATCGTCTTCCCCTTCAAGATCTTCTACACCTTCTACCTCAAGGGCATCCCCGACCTGCCGCGGGAGCTGCTCTGCACGCCCGTGCCGCCGTCCCCGACCGTCGAGCCCACGCCGGCCGCCAAGGCCACCGAGCCCCACGCCTGCCTCAACAACTTCACCAACTAGCTCAACCTGCTGCTGTACTTCCCATCAGTTTCAATTGCTACTAGTATGCCAATAATTAAGGGGATGTAGATCGAGCTGTCCGAGTAGTTTAGTGTTAATGGCGACATACTGTTTGTGTGTAGTATCATCATCACTGTTGAGGAATCGAGAACGAGATATTTGTTCCCCCTTGCTGCGATGAACTGAGTGATCCGATCGAACAAGAGGCTTGGCTTGGCTTTTGGTAGGTGGATTGGAACGTCGAATTGATATGATGTGATCCGCAACTACAGCGACCGTCGCTATAGAGAGCTGATTGGGTTGTTCAGTTTGTTGTTGAGCTCATGATGTTTTTTTATGTGAAAAACTATATTCCATTCCAGCTCATGTCCATGGGTATGTTGTGCTGCTACTATACCTTTCTTTTTCCTGCAAATAAATAAATAGAGTATATTGCACTGTGATGCTACAAACGGAACTCTATTTCTTTTATACTTAAATATTTATCTTAAATTTAAAGTTGATTTTTAAATTTTTTACTGAAATTTATTTTTACTTTTACATTTCTAAGAATATGCCTATAAATATTGTATTTCTAGATTATGTTTTTTTATTTATAAATATGTTGTTTGTTATTTTTCATAAACACCCAAACAATCCCTCCCTTTGAGTACGAACCACCCATTACGAGTCTAGTAATGTCAAAAGATTCTCTGTTTTACTATTTTATACCACTAGAAATGATTAATTCTATGTTTTGCTGGCGATAAACATGAGTTATACAATAAATCATCTCACAATCAGTTTTTACACCATCATCGTCAGCCTTCCCTAACATGTTGCGAAATTTCAATTTTGCCGCTCGCTGGTCTATCAGGGTGGGTCCGGACTTCTTGCAGGGACGGGAGTTGGGTTTGCTTGCATGTGGCCTACGGTACGGAGGACCGAAATGGTAAAATACATAGAAAATAGAGGAACGAAGGGTACATATTAAGCTTCAGTACCATATCCATCATATCTCCGTATCCATCGTATCTCCATGTTTGGATACTATCCTATGTATAGTAGGCTATAAACCAGCTATAAGCATATTTTAAATAGATAAAAGAAGAGAGAAGAGAGATAGGCTACTAATGCACACGGGCTCCAAGGCAAAATGTGTGTATGACATGTGAGACTATGTATTGATGTTTTGTTGGTAACTATTGTATGAGTTGGCTATTAGATTGACTATAGATGAATTGAAGCTAGTAGTTGGCTATACTATTGAACTTGCTCTTAGGAGGAAGAAACTCTGTATTTTGATGTTTTCTCCATCCTCGAAAGAGATACAAAGTATGTCACATATGGATGATTTGATGGATTGCAAAGAGATATAAAAGATAAAACCGTTTTAGATGATCATCCAAACGAAGATACGGATACCAAAATTTAGATGAGCTGCTGGGATGCTCTAACGACGCGTTCTAGAGGGAAGGTAGGAGGGGTACTAAACCATGCACGCAAAACGAGAAATGTCATTAGCATATGATTAATTAAGTGTTACCTATTATAAACTTGAAAAATATTAATTTTATTTTTTAAAAACAATTTTTATATAAACTTTTAAGAAAAATATGCATCATTTAACAGTTTAAAAAGCGTGCACCTGGAAATTAAGGGTGTGTTTGGTTACTCGCATCGTCCTAGCCTAGCCATCTCCCTCATCCAGGATGAGTGCGGCCTGGCTACAAATATACAAATGTAGCTGTTTGGTTTACGTATTGGATGAACCTGGATATAGCAAGATATTGTTTGCTTGGTTGTATTGGGAATACAGTTTTTTGGGATATCTATACTACAGGTATCCGTAGACCACAGGAATATGTACGGTCAATGGGGCGAGAGGAGAGGGAACGGCGTGCGACACAATCGCATGCAGAGCTACGGCTCCAATATCGGAAGATGTAGCGCGATCTGCTCCAAAGCCATGTCGATGGGCATGACGTCTTCAAGACGCCCCAGCAGTACGTCCGAGCAGCTGCCGACCTACTCGGCGACATCATCCGGCAGCTTTCGCAGCCAGATCTACCTGTGGTTGAAACCATAAACAAGGTCAAGGCTATGGTGACCATTGCTGCGATCCAGCACTCTCTCCAGCGCCCGATAGGTACCCCAGCCGCTTGTTCGGAGGCTCAGTCATCCAGATCTCCTAGGTCTCAGGCGAACATCTCTAGACAGCCGACTAGGTCCCGGCCGCATACCGAGAACAGGTCGTGCCGGCGCTCTCCTGACTCGGCGCGGACGAGAGACTTTGTTGAGAGGCAGCGTGTCACGCCCTGAGTTTTACCTAAGCCAAGCATTAATTGAATAATGCATTAAAAATAATTTGTTAATTAATGTTCAGGAGAAACCCAATGTAATAAATTAATTAATTTAATTCCAAGCTTTTCGGATATTCTAAAATGTCTCGAAAGCATTTTAAATTATTAACAAGATTTAAATTTAAATTGCAGTCAATAAAATTTGCTCTAATAAACTTAAAAAAATCGAAAATTGAAGGCAATTTCTTTTTTTTCTCCTTCATTTTTCTTTTCTTTTTCCCTTCTCCCTTTTTGCCTTTTTCCCTTTTCTTTTTCTCTTTTCCTTTTTTCCTCCCTGGCCGAACTCCTCCCTGCACGATCTCCTCCTTCCCCCCATATCGTACTCCACACCAACTCTCGAGCCGTGCAGCCCCACCTCTCTCTCACGGTACAAACTAATTCCAACCTCTTTTTTTATCCCTTTGAACCATTATCTATTCCTTTTTAATAGGGGATGGATAACTAGATTTATCTCTAGCTCTCCCCTGTCACGCCCAGAAATTCCTCACACGAATTTCTGAACTTAATTGTGTATTAAATCCCTATCCAGGACCAGCCAGGGTACAAAAAAGACAATGTTGATTACATAACCATCGTTCTTAGAAACAACTGAAAATTACACTTATTCTAGCGGAAATGCAGCGGAAAGAAAAGGTAGACTAGCTCCAGCGGGTACGGCTCTAGTCCACAGGCAAAGCTTCGACGGCGAATCAGCTCACTCCTGAGAGGCACCTCCATCGGACTCAACTTCTAGCTCTGGTGGGGAAAGTTAAGCAAGACTGAGTACAAACCACCGTACTCAACAAGTAACACGGACAAGGGGGAAATAAATGATGCATAGGGATTAACAAGGACAGGCTAGGGTTAGTTGCAATAAAGCAGCAGTTAAACAAATAACAGAGATTAAAAGAACAAAGGTAATTAAATACAGTAAAGCATAAGTAAATAACAGTTATAAAGTACACAACACTGTCCAACGTTACACCACGTTGCAACAGGCCCAATCACTACTCAACGTTACACCACGTTGTAGTAGTCCCGAGTGAAAAACCAATTACTCAAGTTATTAAAGCTTCACTAATCACAGTGAGGCTGGGAGCTCGCCCGTAACCGTGGGCACGGCTATTCAAATAGTTTATACTTTGATGAGAGGTGTACTACTGTACCCACAAGACATGACTCCACTACACTTGAACGTGCACCGACATACCACCATGGTATACCGGAAAGGAGACCGTGATACGACCCGTTACACAACCCTCCCTATTTAATCGTACCACACTTTAGGTTTCACCGCCTCCTTTACACCAAGTCGGGCAGTCCCCTCTTGTGCCTTGGCAGATCCAGAAACAGCAGAGGCTTTCGTTACACCACGATTGCCCATCCATACTCCATCACGCCTACCCTTGCCACGGTACGTCAAATAGTTCGTAGTCATGCTTCAAATCCCACCTTACCCATTTCGGCATGTGGTTAGCACTTAATTACTTCCAGGGTTTCCCGTGAACCGGTCCTTAATTGCCATGGGCGCGACTCTCAAAACCATGCACCCACAGCCCACCATTATCAATATTTTAGTTGACATTAACCCGAACCGGGTAATGAACCAATATCTCAGCTATTCAGAACTAAGCGTGATTAAATGTGATCCCATGAGCTATTTGTTCTAAGCACGGCTAAGAATTAACCTAAGCCTAACTCTAATCAAGATACCCCTGGTCCTTCAATGAATAAAGTTGGATAAACAACGGCATATTAATAAGGTTTACCCGAAAATAACATACAGTAAATACTTTAATTAAAACAATGCACATTTGAATTAATAAAGCGGAGAATTTGCAATAATGGGTTCAATATGATCAAGGATGAGTGTCACTTGCCTTGCTCTGGCCCCTGGGGAACTTCGGCGACGATCTCGAAGTAAACCGGCTCTTCGGCGGGGTCCGAATCTAAGCGACAAAGCACAAAAATAAATAACACAGGCACAAACTCTACTGAAACAACAAAAGAAACTATTTTTAATGGATTCTTGACAATTTTATGAATTTAATAAAATTTGAATGGACCTAAACGGAGACTAGATGAATTACTTATGAATTTTAGAAGTTTTCTGGGTTTTTTAGCTAAACAGAAAAGTCCTAAATCAATTATTGCGCAATTAATGGGATGCTGACGTCAGCGAGGAGAGAGGAGGCTGACGGCTGACAGGTGGGGACCACTTGTCGGTGAAGGAGAGGGGGAGGGAGAGACTGACACGCGGGCCCGGGTAAGAGAGAGAGGAAGGGAGGGCGCGGTGGCGGCTGACGAGTGGGGCCCACTCGTCAGCGAGACTGGAACAGAGAGGAGGGGAGCGGAGAGCGCGGCCGGTGGCGGGAGTTGGCGGCGGCGGGAGCGACGTCGCACGGCGGCGGCGCACGGCACGACGACGACGACGCGACGGCGACGACCGGCGACCGGCGACGACGCGCGGCGGACAACCGAGACGGCGGCGCATGCGGCGCAACCGAGCAAGGCAGCGGCAGCGGACTGGCACGACGACGATGACCAGGCGACGAGTGCGGACGCGGACGGGCGCAGGCAGTGGCGGCTTGACGACGGCGTCGCGAAGGCGACGACGACAGCAGTGGGCGGCGGCAAGGACGTGCTCCGCACGCGTCCGGCGACGGCGTGCGGCTCGGCGACAGTCGGCCGGGAAGTGAGAGAGAGAGGGGAGGAGGAAGGGGACTCTCACCGGCAGTGGCGACCGTGCAGACGGGTCGGCGAGATCGAGGCGGAGGTGGTGACGCGGGTAGGAGCGGAAGATCGGCGGTGGCGACGGAGATCGGTTGGCGACGATGAGGAGGTCGAACGCGGCGGCGACCGGGCGGAGAGGAAATGCACGGCGCTGGGGATGTCCACCAGCGACGACGGGGCGGCAACCAGTCGGCGTTGGCGGCGCAGAGGCGGTGACGCAGCTGGACGGCGACGACCGGCAGATGGCGACGAGATCAACCGGCGACGGCGAACGACGACAGTGCGGCGGCGACTCGGGCGGAGGCGGAAAGTGGGCGACGGCGCGCGGCGGCTCGGGATTTAAAGGGTGGCGGCGCCGGCTAGGGCGGGCGGAGGTTTGAGACCGAGTCGGGCGCGACGCGGTCTCGGCGACGGCGGTTGCGGCGGCGGCGGTTGCGGCGGCGGCGCGGACTCGGACTCGGCGCGGCGCGGCGCGGGCGCGGGTGCAGGCGCTGGCGGGGAGGTGGTCGCTGACAGGTGGGCCCCACCTGTCAGTGGCGCGAGGGAGGAGGGAGGCGGCGCGGACTCGCGGGCGAGCGCGACGCGGCGAGCTGGGCCGAGCGGCGGCCTAGGCGGAGGGAGGAGCGCGCGCGGGCGGAGGCCGGCTCAGCTGGGCCGGCCTGGAGGGAGTGGTGGGCCGGCTCGGCAGGGCCGGCCCGGGAAGGAGGGGAAAAAGAAAAAAAAGAAAAAGAAAAAGAAAAAGGAAAAAGAAAAGGAGAGGGAGGAAAATTGGACTTCGGCCCAATTGAGAAGGAAAGGAAAAAGAAAGGAAAAAGGAGGGAAAAAGGAAAACCCCACTTTTGCCGCGTTTTAAATTAATTTGTTTGGCCAAATTTTACTTCTGCAAATTTGAATTTAAATCCAGTTAGTCGATTTGCGAGCCTCGATTTAATTAAATTAGGTTCTTTTAGAGGGATTTTTCCTGAGTTAATTAAGCCAATTGTTATTTACGGATTTCTTTTTACGATTTTGGGCTTAGGACGAAACTCTGGGTGTGACATCCCCTATAAATATCCCCAAGAGTCTCACCTCTTTTCCCCGTCTCCCTCTTCTGTGCACCTCCAGTCGCCTCTTGCACCTCTGCTATAGCTGTGCCGCCCCCTATCCAGCGGCTGCGCAGCAAGCCGCTAGTAGCCCTGCTGCATCCCTGTTCGTAGCAGCGAAAGCCGATCAAATCCGTTGCCGATCCTCAGGTTCGCATATATTTTATTCTTGCGAATCAATCTAAATTAATCTACCTTTTAATTGTTTAGGTTTCCTAGCAGAACAGCGAGTAACAACAGCAATCCGTCACTGATCTCTCCACCAAACCTCAGGTTTGCATACGTTTTATTCATGCAAATCAATCTATCATTAATCTACCATGTAATTACTTAGGTTTTACAATCTATTATCTAGCGTGAGAGTGATCTACAATAAGAAATTCAATTTCGTACACGTAGATCAGTTTTACGTTAAAGTCATGAGACCTGGTTTAACGGGTCGTTCACTCCTGTCGTTGTTCCGCTAACTGTTCGCGGTTTCGCGTTTTGAATTAAATTCATTGTGCGAATCTCTGATTCGTGCACGTTTCGGTTCTGTCATGCGAATGCACGTCCTGTTCGCAATTTTCCGAGCCGTGGTCCAACCGGCGCTCGAAGTCCCCATCACCTCCCTCGGCCCATCTCCTCCTCCTTTCCTTCCCTCCCCGCCGGCCTGCCAGCCCAGCTCTTCCCGGCCCATCTCCCTCCTCTCCTCCCTTCCGGCCTCCTTTCCCTCCTCTCCTCCCTTCCCTCCCACTGGGCCGGCCCAGAGGCCGTAGCCCATTGGCGCCCCGGAGTCCGGTTCACCTCCCCCTCTCCCAGCCGCCGACAGGTGGGGCCCACCGGTTGGAGGCGTCTCCCTCCTCTGTCCGTCTGCTCACGCGCGTGCTAGCCGCGCCGCCCGTCGATCTCACTGCCGCCATGGCCGTGTGCCGCTCAGCCGCCGCTCTTCGCGTCCTCCCCGCATCCGTCTCGCTGTGCCGCCTCGCCGTGGCTGTCGCCACCACGTCGCGCGCCGCTAGCCGCGCCGTGCCCTCGCTCCCACGCCCCGTCGCCATCCTCCGGTCGCCCGCCCATGCCGCGACGTTGCCCATGTCGGCGCGCCGTCTCATCGCTGGCCGCACTCCGCCCCACCATGCCTCGCACCACTGCGCTGGTCGAGCCTGCCGCCCGGCCGACTAGCCGCGTCACCGTCCTGCTCCCCGCGTCGCGTCGTGCCAGCACCCGCGCCATCGGCCTTGCCACCACCGCCTCGCGCCGCACGTCGCCGTTGCGCCGTCGCGCCCGGCCGGCTCTCCGCCCCTCTTGGCCTCTCGTGCGCCGCCGTGTGCCTACTTCTCCCCACCCTCGCGCTCGCACGCCTACCCACCGCGTCGTGCCTCTACTGGCCGCGCCCGTCCGCGCTGCCACCCCGACCACCTAGCCGCCCCACCGCCACGCCACCTCCTCCCGCACGCAACCGTCGCTCCTCTTTTCCTGGTCGTGCCATCGCTCGCAACGGTCACCGCCGATCCTGCCGCTCTGCTCGCGCTGGCCCAACGGCCATGCCAATTTTCCTGCCCGCGCCGCACAACCGCCGCATGCGCCACGCGCGTGCCCGCCGCCAACAACTTCCCCGCCTCCTCCGCGCCCGCGCCGGCCATCAAAACCACCTCCCGCATGCGCCGACCGCCACCATAAATCCCCCTAGCAGTGCCACCGCCTTCCTTCTTTCGGCCGTCGCCGCCGCCCCGCATCTCTACCACCGAGCGCAGAACTCTGCCGTCGCGCGCCATCTTCTTCGCCATCCCGCTCGTCGTCAGCCGTCGCCGTTACCATGCCCGCTTCTTCCTAGCGTCGTCCGGCTCTCGCCGCCACCGCTCGAGCGTCGACGCCGCCTCCTCTGGACGTCACCGATCACCGCCGCGGAGTGCCGCCCTCGTCGTGCATGCGCCATCACCGCCATCGCCGTCCGGTGGTGAGCTCTCGCTCTCCTTCCCCTTCCTCCTTCCTCCCTCTCTCCCTCGACTCGCCGTCGTGAGCCGCCCGCTCGTACGCCCGTCACACGCCGCGCCATCTTCGTGCCGTCCATCGCGCATGCGCGCCATCGCCGTCGTCTCTTCCTCCCTACCGGTCCTCCACTCTCTCTCTCTCATCGCCGCTCAGTCTCACCCCGCGCCTTGTCGCGCCGTTGCCGGTGAGCCCCTGCCTTCCTTTTTCTCCTCCCCGCCTCCACCCTTCTCTCTCTCGCCGCCTCCGTGCGTGCAAGCCGTCGCCGCCACCATCGCTAGCTGACGCGCTGCCGGCCATTGCCACCGTCTTCCCCTTCCTCCTTCCCTGCCTTCACCGCGTGCCACCACTCCCCTCCTCACCACTAGCTGCGATCGCCGCCGCTCGTCGCCTTGCTGCGCCCCGCACCTGCTGCGTGCGCACACGTCATCGGTGCTCACCTCCGCGTCTGCCATCGCCGGATGCACCCGTCGCTTCTCCCCGTCCCCTCCTCACTGCTCCGTCGTGCCGCTCGGCCTCGCCGCCACCCACTGTGTTGCGCCGCCCGCCGTTCGCCGCCGGTCGCTGACCGCCGCCGCTCGTCGGAGCTCGTTGCCGCCGACGCCCAGTCGCCATTTGCCATCGCCCGGCTGCCCCTTCTTCTACCTCGGCCAAGCCGATCTCCCCTCTCCCCTGTTTCGTGCCATCGCCCGGTGGGGCCCACTTGTCGGTGAGGCGCCTCACTAACCTGTGGGGACCGGCCGCTGGTCTCTCTCCTCGTGGGGCCCACCTATCTGTCCCTCTCTCTCACTGGTTTGTGGGCCCTACCCGACAGCTTTCTCTCCCTTTCTCTCTTTCCCCGTGGACCCCACGTGTCATACGCTTTCCCCTCTCCTTGAGTCACTGACTAGTGGGTCCTAGATGTCAGCTTTCCTCTCTCCTTGCTGACGTCATTGCCTCCAATAATTGCGCAGTAATTCATTAAAGTTTTCTGTTTAGTTTAAAAACACAGTTAAACTTCTAAACTTCATAAGTAATTCATCTAGTCTCCGTTCAGTTCCATTCAAGTTTCATTAAATCATGAAAATGCCAAGAATCCATTAAAAATAGTTTTTTTCTCTGTTTCAGTAGTTTTATAGTCTGTTTTTCCTTGTTTTGCCTTGTTTATCGTAGGTTTTGACCCCGTCGCAGTGTCATTCGTTCTCGAAGTCGTCGCCGAAGTTCCTCGTGGGTCTAAGCAAGGCAAGTGGCACCTTCTTTGAACATATTGATCCCATGTTTATAAAATCCCTGTTTTACATTCAAACATGCATTGTATTCAAATGTATTTACTTTATTTATCTATTGGGCTATTACCTTTATATCCATTGATTCCCACTCATTATTATTGTCATCCCAGGGTTAATTTGACTAGAAATAGGTTTAGGAAATGTTTAGCCATGCTTAGTTCAACTAGCTCACCAATTATCATTTAATTAATGTTACACTTTGATAGACCTTTAATGGTTGTGATCATGATTAATCTCCCGATGTGGATTAATAACAACTAAAATATTGCTTATGGTGGGGTGTGGGTGCATAGTTTTGAGAGTCGTGCCCATGGCAGTTAAGGACCGGTTCTCAGGAAACCCTAGAAGTCTTACACGTACTAACCACAAGACAGAGTGGACAACGGTGAGACTTGTAGCCTATTCAACGTACCCAGGCAAGGGTGGACGTGATGGAGTATGGATGGGAATCGTGGTGTAACAATGGTCCTATGCTGCTTTCGGATTCACCTAGGCACAAGAGGGGACTGCCCGACTTGGTGTAAAGGAGGGGGTGAAACCTGAAGTGTGGTGCGATTGTTTAGCGCCAAGAGCTCAGGGCTAAGAAGCGGCACCTCAATCAAGAGGATTTTGTCGATATCCGCCGCAAGCTCGAACACTAACGCCACACTCGCCAGGAAGACCGCCACCGCGACCAAGACCACCGCAGTCATAGCCAGGTTTCTCTGCATCAGTCACCCGAGAGCTCTGACACTAACATGACGGACGGCGTCCTGGCTTTCACCAAAAACTTAAGTCAGTTGACTTGGCCTACTGGTTTCAAGCCGACTGGCATTAAGAAGTACGACGACTCCACCAACTCGAAAGCATGGCTCATGGTATACTCCATGGCTATTCGGGCCGCCGGAGGTGACACCAAGGCCATGGCAAATTATCTGCCGGTTGCCCTGGACAACTCGGCCGAACATTGGTTCTCGGGGCTCCCCAAAATGTCCATTGACTCATGGGCTGAGCTTCGCGATCGGTTCATCGCCAACTTCCAGGGCACATATGAAAGGCCAAGGACGAAGTACAATATGTACCAAGTCCAACAAAGGAAAAAAGAATCCCTGCGGGCCAATATCAAACGGTTCTCGGAGGTCCGCAATTCTATCCCACACATAATAGATGACGTGGTCATCGCCGCATTTCGGAAAGGAGTACGCGATGAGCCATTCATCGCAAAATTCACTAGTGACTACTATTAAAGATCTCTTTGACATGGCTAACTCCTACGCAGCAGCCGCCGATGCGGTGTCTGCCTCACGGGGAGACAAGCACGATGAGAAAGGACAGCCGTTGGGCAAGGGAAAGGAAAAGGAGCACAAGAAGGACCAGGACTCGCGGAAACGCAAGCCCGAGGAGCTGGTCGCTGTCGTAGAGCGGCAGCCGATCCAGCGCCCCAAGATGTCTGATTATGACAAAATCATGAACAGCAAGTGCCCCTACCACCTGAAGTCCGCCCACTTGGCTAAAGACTGCTTTGTCATGTGTCATTACGGAGAACAGCTAGCCAAAGGCCAGTCGGGGGCCGTCGGGCCAAGCAAGATGAAGCCCACCGACAAGAAAGATGACGACTTCCAAGACCTGCAAGCCGAGCTGAACCACATCTTCGGCAGTCCGCTCGCAGACGAGTCCAAGCGGAAGCAAGAACTCGTGTCAAGGGAGATAAACACCACGAAGGTGGACGTTCCCCAATACCTGCGTTGGTCGGAATTCCCGATCACATTCAACCGCTCGGATCACCTTGACCGAGTGGCTCACGCGGGATGGTACCCATTGGTGCTAGCCCTAGTCATTAAAAGCATCAAGTTGAAGTGCGTGCTCATCGATGACGGAAGCGCTCTCAACATCCTCTTCACCAAGATGCTCAATGACATGAAAATCCCAAGGTCAGAGCTACGCCCGAGCAATGCGCCATTCCCTGGGGTCATTCCAGGGCTGTCGGCAACACCACTCAGTAGATCACTCTTCTGGTGACCTTAGGAACAAAGGAAAACTCCCGGTCAGAGAACATCTGCTTTGAAGTCACTGACTTCGAACAGCGTATCATGCCATCATCGATAGATCTACGCTGGCAAAGTTCATGGGGGTCCCACACTATACCTACCACATGGTCGAGATGCCTAAGACCCACGGAGTCATCACCTTGCACAGGGACATCAAGCAGGCCTTCAGCTGCGAGGCGAAAAGCTGTGAGATTGCACGACATGCTGAACAGCAGACCGACCGGGAGTAGATACGCGAGGCTTCAACTCGCAAGACGGAGGACGAAGATCTACCATCCAAAAAGATGGCAAAGATCACCTTCAACGAGAAGAAGCAGATCGCCCTCGACCCGTCTAAATTTACATTCATAGGAACTCAGTTAGAATCTAAATAGGAACTCACGCTCATCACTTTTCTCCAAAATAATAAAGATATTTTTGCTTGGAAACGGTCTGATATGCCGAGAGTCCCTAGGGAGGTGATTGAGCACTCTTTGAATGTAAAAGACGACGCTAGGCCAGTTTGTCACGCCCTGAGTTTTACCCTAGCCAAGAAATAATTAAATAATGCATTAAAAATAATTTGTTAATTAAAGTTCAGGAGAAACCCGGTGTAAATTAATTTAATTTAATTGGAAGCTTTTTGGACGTTGTAAAATGTCCCAAAAGCATTTTAAATTATTAACAGGATTTATATTTGAATTGCAGTCAATAAAATTTGGTCAAACAAACTTAATAAAAATCGGCAAAATTGGAGGCAATTTCTTTTTTTCCCCTCCTTCCTTTTTCTTCTTTTTTCCCTTCTCTCTTTTTCCTTTTTCCCTTTTCTTTTCCCCTTTTCCTTTTTTTTCCTCCTTGGCCGAGCTCCTCTATCTCTCCCCCGTGTGCACGATCCTCTCCTCCCCCTCTCCAAGCCAACTAGCCACATCTCTATCTCCATCTAGAAAATTAATTCCTATCAATTGGAATTCTATTTTTTATCCCTTTGACACCTTATCTATTCCCTTTAATAGGGGATCGATAACTAGATCTCTCTCTAGCTTCCCCCTATAAATACCCCCCTAGAGCCTCCCTCTTTTCCCTGTCTCCCTCTCCTGTGCTCCTCGAGCTGCCTCCTGCCGCCCCTCTCCTAGCAGCAAGCCACCGGCAGCGCTGCTGTTCCTATTCGCAGCAGCCGTTCGTCGGGTTTTCTCCACCGAATCTCAGGTTCGCATCTATTTTATTCTTGCGAATCAATCTAAATTAATCTACCGTTTAATTGTTCATGTTTTCTAGCCTAACAGCGAGGAAAAACCGCAATCCGTCGCTGATCTCTCCACCAAACCTCAGGTTTGCATACGTTTTATTCATGAAAATCAATCTATCGTTAATCTACCGTGTAATTGCTTAGGTTTTCCAATCTATTAGCTAGCGTGAGATTGATCTATGGTGCGGAATTCAATTTCGTACACGTACATTGGTTTACCGTTAAAGTCGTCTAATTCTAGTTTAGTGAGTCGTTAAATCTCAATTTAACGGGTCGTTAATTCCTGTCGTTTGTTCCGCTAACAGTTCACGGTTTCGCATTTTGGATCTAATTCGTCGTGTGAATCTCTGATTCATGCACGTTTTGGTTCTATCATGTGAATACGTGTGCTGTTCGCAAATTTTCCGAGCCGTGGCCCAACCCGCGCTAGAAGTCTCCATCGCCTCCTTCGGCCCACCCCTTTTCCTTCTCCTCCCTCGGCACACTCCTCTTCGACCCACCTCCTCTTCTCCTCTTCCCCGCCGGCCTGCCCTTTTCTCTCTCCCCTTGCTGGGCCGGCCTGCGGCCAAGGCCCACAAGCGCCTTGGAGTCTTGGCTGCCTCCCCTCTCCTCTCGGGACGCTGACAGGTGGTCCCCACCAGTCAGCCCCATCTTCCTCCTCCAATCGGCGCCTGCGCCCGCGTGTCGCGCCCTCGTCTGCATCGCCTCGCTGACACGCCCCTGTCTTCGCCGCCGTCCGTGCGTCATCGCCTTGTGCCCCTGCTACCATCGCGCTGCGCCACGGACCCATCGCACAAGCCTGCCGGTCGCCGTCCACCGCGCTGCCCTCGGGTCGCCGCTGCTCCGCGTCGCCGTCACCATCGCTCGGTCGCCGTGGCCACTAGCGCGCCGTCGCCGCTTGGTCGCTGCCGCGTCTCCCCGGCCATCGCCGGTCCCTCTTCGCCTTTGCTCGCCTCTGCACGCGCAAGTCGCCGCCGCCCTCGGCGCGTTCCGTGCCCGCATCCTCGCCTCCGCATCCGCCCGCTGGTTGGCCTTGCCGCTGGACGACGATCGCGCGCCCGCGCCGTTGCTCTGCCGGTTTGCGCCAAGCCGCCGCTCTCGTGTCACGCCCGGAGTTTTATCCCAAGCCTAAATTTGTAAAAGAAATTCGTAAATAACAATCGGCTTAATTAACTCAGGAAAAATCCCTCTAAAGGAATTAATTAATTAAATCGAGGTTCCAAATCGATTAACAGGATTTAAACTCAAATTGCAGAAGTATAAAATTTGGCCAAACAAATTAATTTAAAACTCGGCAAAAGTGGGGCTTTCCTTTTTCCCTCCTTTTTCCTTTCTTTTTCCCTTCCTTCTCAAATTGGGCCGAAGTCCAATTTTCCTCCCCTTCCTTTTCTTTTTCCTTTTCCTTTTTCCTCTCCTCCTTCCCGGGCTGGCCCAGCCGAGCCGGCCCATCTTCCCGCTCGGCCGGCCTAGCCGACCGGCCTCCTCTCCTCGTGCGCATGCCTCCCCTCCGCCTGAGCCGTCGGCCCAGCTCGCCCGCTCGCACGGCCCGCGCCGCGCGAAGTCTACCGCCTCGTCCCTCGCGCCACTGACAGGCAGGGCCCGCTTGTCAGCGACCGGTCCGGGCATCGACCGAGTCCGCCTCCCTGCCGCGTCCGCACCGGACGCCGCGCCCGACTCGGTCTCCAACCACCGCCTTCGCCCTAGCCGGCGTCGCCGCCCTATAAAACCCCCAGCTCTCCGCCCCGCCGCCACTTTTTGCCTCACCGTGCACCGCCGCTTCCTCGCCGCCGTCGACCGATCTCGCTATCGACCGTCGGACGTCGCAGCCTACCCGCGTCACCACCTCCGCCTCGGCTTCGCCGACTTTCCGCCATCTTCCGTCGCCACCGATGGGCACCCGAGCGCCCTCGTGCCTCTTCCTCCCCTCCGCCACCGGCCGTCGTCACCTGCCCCGGGTCCTCGCCGACTTGTTGCCGCAGTCCGCCGCCGCAGGTGAGCTCTCCCCTCCTCCCTCTCCATCCTTTTCCTCTCCGCGAGGCGTCGCCGGGGAAGCTGATGCCACCGCGCGTCTGCGTGCCTCGGTCCTCGCCGTCGTCCCTCCGCCCGCCGTCTACTTCGCCTCGGCATCGCCGTGGTGGCCTTGCCGCCACCGGAGCGCTGTCGGGCCCGGCACGTCACCACCGCCTTCTTCCCGAGCCAGCACCATCCTTTGTTGTCCTCCTCTTGGTTCGGCCACCGTCTTCGCCGTCGCCGCGCACGCACGCCGTAGGTCGCCGCCTCCGAGCCGGCCGGGCACCGTCTCCACCGCCACGCGGCCACCGTGCCGTCATCATCGGCACCCGTCGCTGCCTGTCGTCGTCGTGCATCGCCGCCCTGTCGCGTCGGCGCTGTGTCGTCTCGTCGCCGTGCGCCGTCGCCGCCGCGCCGCGCCATCGCGTCGTCGTCGCGCCCGTCGTCGCTGTGTTGTCGCGCCGTCGCCGTCGCGCCGTGCGCCGCCGCTGTCGCCGCCCGCCGGTCGGTGCCGCCCGCCGAGCATCTCCCCTCCCCGCTCCCCTGCTCTCTCCCTCTGACCGACGGGTCCCACCCGTCAGCCGCTCGCCGCCCCCTTCCACTCTCTCTTTCCCGGGACCCACCTGTCATCCACCCGCCACCCCTCTCTCTCACCGACAAGTGGACCCCACCTGTCGGCGCGCCACCTCCCCTCCGCTGACGTCAGCAGCCCCATTAATTGCACAATAAAACAATAATTTTTTTGTTTAGTTTAAAAACATAGATAATGTTCTAAAATTCATAGCTAATTCATCTAGTCTTCGTTTAGGTCCATTCAAGTTTCATTAAATCCAGAAAAATGCCAAGAATCCATTAAAAATAGTTTCTTTCTCTGTTTCAGTAGTTTTAGAGCCTGTTTTTCTTGTTTTGCCTTGTTTGTCGTAGGTTTTGACCCCGTCGCAGCGTCGCTTGTTCCCGAAGTCGTGGCCGAAGTTCCTCGTGGGTCTAAGCAAGGCAAGTGGCACCCTTCTTTGATCATATTGAACCTATGTTTATAAATTCCTCGCTTTACATTCAAACATGCATTGTTTTATGCAAATCTATTTACTTTATTTATCTATTGGGCATTTACCAATATATCCGTTGATTCCCACTCATTATTATTGACATCCCAGGGTTAATTTGACTAGAATTAGGGTTAGTCAATGCTTAGCCATGCTTAGTTCAACTAGCTCACCAATTATTATTTAATCATCTGTTACACTTTGATACACCTTTAATGGTTGTTATCATTATTCATTTGCCCGATGTGGATTAATGACAACTAAAATATTGCTTATGGTGGGCTGTGGGTGCATGGTTTTGAGAGTCGCATCCATGGCAGTTAAGGACCGGTTCTCAGAAAATCCTGAAAGTCTTACACGTACTAACCACAAGCCAGAATGGGCAACGGTGAGACTCGTAATCTAGCTTGTCCCTATTCGACGTACCAAGGCAAGGGTGAGCGTGATGGAGTATGGACGGGTAATCGTGGTGTAACGAAAGCCTCTGCTGCTTCCGGATTCACCAAGGCACAAGAGGGGACTGCCCGACTTGGTGTAAAGGAGGGGGTGAAACCTGAAGTGCGTTGCGATTGTCTAGGGAGGGTTAGGTGAAAGGTCTTATCATGGTTTCCGTACTGAGGTATCGTGGTGGTATGTTGGGTTATGGTAACATGCTTGGGAGCCATGTCTTGTGGGTAAAGTTGTACACCTCTGCAGAGTAAAACTATTCGAATAGCTGTGCCCGCGGTTATTGGGCGAACTGACAGATTCACTGGGATTAGTTGAACCATTAATAACCTGATTAATCTTGGAACTGGTTTGACCCTTCGCAACGTGGTGTAACGTTGACAGTGGTTTGGGTCTGTTGCAACGTGGTTTAACGTTGGGCAGAGGGTTGACCCTGTCGCTACATGGTGTAACGTTCGACAGCGGTTTGGGCCTGTTGCAACGTGGTGTAATGTTGAACATCAGATGTTTATTTTAAATGTTTACATTACTTTTATTTCAGTCTATTTTTATCTACTGTTTTGCTAAATTACTGTAGCTTTGTGCAATTTAACCTTAGCCTATCTTTAACACCCTATTGCATTCATTATTCTCCTCTCTTGGGTGTTACTTGTTGAGTACGGTGGTTTGTACTCAGCCTTGCTTACTTTTTCCCCCACTAGAGCAAGTGCCAGAGCCTGAGTCAGAAGGTTGTTCCAAAGGTTGAAGTGAGGTTCAGTCCGCCGTCGAGAATGCCTGTGGTGTGGAGCCGTCTTTGCCAGCTAAAGCTGAAGATTAGATGGTTTAGTTTGTTTTATTTTTCCGCTGCATTTCGATAGATAATTGTTTTTATTTGTTTTTAAGTCGTGGAACTGTGTATTAATTTATCATAGTGTGTACTCGGGCTGATTCCTGGACCGAGATTTAATACATGCTATTGTTCAGAAATTGGTGTAAATTTCTGGGTGTGACATCTCGCCAAGCCAATCGCGCCCTCGCCGCCGCGCCATCGCGTCCCGGCCACGCCACCTTGCCCACGCCTGTGCCGCTGCCAACTGCCGCGTGCAACCGCCGGCCGCATTCCATGCCGCCGCTAACGACCTCCCCGCCTCCTCCGCGTCCGCGCCGGCTGTCACAACCACCTCCCGCACATACCGGCCGCCACCATAAATCCCCTCCCTGGCCGCCACTCACTCCCTTTCGTCGTCGCCGCTACGCTGCCGCCCTTCTCTGCCTCACCCGCGCCCGGCCCTCGCCGCCGCTCGAGCGCCGACGCCCCCGCCTCGGGATGTCACCGATCGCCGCCACGGAGCGCCGCTCTCGTCGCCCGTGCGCCGTTGTCATCGCGCCGCCGGACACCGATCGCCGCCCGAGCGTCGTCATCCTTGCACCCTCACCGCCGTCGTCTGTCGGTGAGCCCGCTCTCCTCCCTTCCTCTGTTTCTTCGTGGCACCGCGAGTGCGCCTCGCCGCTCGCCGTCGGCCGACGTCCTCCGTCGCCACCCAATCCCGCCACTCGTCGCCGCTCTGAGCCGCGCAACCCCGTCGCCGTCTCCGCCTCCTCCACGCCGACTCATCGCCGTTCTCGTCGCCGGTGAGCCACCGCCATCCTTTTCCCCCTCTTTCTCCCCCTCCGGGCGCCACTGCCAAGCTGACGTAGCCACCACGCGCTTGCACGCTCTTGTTGTTGTCGTAGTCCCTTCGCCCGTCACCACCTTCTCCGTCGCCACCGCCGATCTCCTTCGCCGCCAGCCGTCACCACTTGTCCTCGGCCCTCGCCGACTTGCCGCCGCCGTCCCCACCGCCGGTAAGCCGTCGCCGTCCTCCCCCTCCCTCTCTTTTCCTCTCCGCCCGTGGACGCCGAGCCAGTGCCGCCGCCGTGCCCTCGCGCGCTCTGGCCGTCGCCACCGTCCGTCCCAGCGCCGTCTCCCTCGCCTCACCATCAACGACATGACCCCGCCGTTCCCGGGGTGCGCCCGCGTTCGCCGTGTCGTCGCTGTCTCCGCCCCGCGCCGTTGGCCGATGTCCTCCCCTTCGCGCCGCCCGTCGGTTGCTGCCCTCCGTGCGCCGCCGCCCGCTGGTCGCCGCCCACCGTGCGCCACCGTCGCCGTCTAGTCGCTGCCACCGGGGCTCGTTGCCGCCGACGCCGGCTGCCACCCACCACCGCCTGCTCCCCGCGCTGCCGGCCGAGCTCCCCACCCCTCTCCTCTGTTTTGCCTCCCCTCTGGCTGGTAGGGCCCACTAACCAGCCACCACCTCCTGCCGACATGTGGGTCCCGTCCACCAGCCCCCTCTCTCCCCGCGGGCCCCAGCCGTCAGCGTCCTCTCACTCCTGTGCTGACGTCAGCTCCTCCGATTAATTGCGCAATAAATCAATAAGGTTTTCTGTTTAGTTTAAAAACACAGATAATCTCCTAAAATTCATAAGTAAATCATCTCGTCTCCATTTAGGTCCACTCAAGTTTCAGTAAATCCAGAAAAATGCCAAGAATCCATTAAAAATAGTTTCTTTCTCTGTTTCAGTAGTTTTATAGCCTGTTTTGTTTGTTTTGCCTTGTTTGTCGTAGGTTTTTCCCTCGTCGCAGCGCCGTTCGTTCCCGAAGTCGTCGCTGAAGTTTCTCGTGGGTCAAAGCAAGACAAGTGGCACCCTTCTTTGATCATATTGAACCTATGATTATAAAATCCCCTGCTTTTACATTCAAACATGCATTGTATTCAAATGTATTTACTTAATTTATCTATTAGGCATTACCTTTATACCCGTTGATCTCCATTTATTATTATTGTCAACCCAGGGTTAATTTGACTAGACTTAGGGTTAGACAATGCTTAGCCATGCTTAGTTTAACTAGCTCACCAATTCTTATTTAATTACTGTTACACTTTGATAGACCTTTGATGGTTGTAATCATTATTAATTTCCTACTGTGGATTAATACAACTAAAATATTGCTTATGGTGGGCTGTGGGTGCATGGTTTTGAGAGTCGTACCCATGGCAGTTAAGGACCGGTTCTCAGGAAACCCTGAAAGTCTTACACGTACTAACCACAAGCCAGAATGGACAACGGTGAGACTCGTAATCTAGCTTGTCCCTATTCGACGTACCAAGGCAAGTGTGAGCGTGATGGAGTATGGACGGGCAATCGTGGTGTAACAAAAGCCTCTGCTGCTTCCGGATTCACCAAGGCACAAGAGAGGACTGCCCGACTTGGTGTAAAGGCGGGGGTGAAACCTGAAGTGCGGTGCGATTGTCTAGGGAGGGTTAGGTGAAAGGTCTTATCATGGTTTCCGTACTGAGGTATCGTGGTGATATGTTGGGGTATGGTAACATGCTTGGGAGCCATGTCTTGTGGGTAAAGTTGTACACCTCTGCAGAGTAAAACTATTCGAATAGCCGTGCCCGCGGTTATTGGGCGAACTGACAGATTCACTGGGATTAGTTGAACCATTAATAACCTGATCAATCTTGGAACTGGTTTGACCCTACGCAACGTGGTGTAACGTTGGCACTGGTTTGGGTCTATCGCAACGTGGTTTAATGTTGGACAGAGGGTTGACCCTGTTGCAGTGTGGTGTTAAAACTAGACAGTGGTTTGGGCCTGTTGCAACGTGGTGTAACGTTGGACAGCGGATGATTATTTTAAATGTTTACTTTACTTTTATTTCAATCTATTTTATTTACTGTTTTGCTAAATTACTGCAGCTTTGTGCAATTTAACCTTAGCCTATCTTTGACACCCTATTGCATTCATTATTCTCCTCTCTTGGGTGTTACTTGTTGAGTACGGTGGTTTGTACTCAGCCTTGTTTAATTTTTCCCCCACCAGAGCTAGTGCCAGAGTTTTGAGTCAGAAGGTTGTTCCCAAGGTTGAAGTGAGGTTCAGTCCGTCGTCGAGAATGTCTGTGGTGTGGAGCCGTCTTCGCCAGCTGAAGCTGAAGATTAGATGGTTGAGCCTTGTTTTTCTCTTTCCGCTGCATTTCGATAGATAATTGTTTTTATTTATTTTTAAGTCATGGAACTGTGTATTGATTTGTCATAGTGTGTACTCGGACTGATGTCTGGACCGAGATTAATGCATGCTATTGTTCAGAAATTTGGTGTAAATTTCTGGGCGTGACACAGTTAAACAACGCCTTCATTGCTTCGCACAGGACAGGAAAGACGCGATTAAGGAGGAGCTGACCAAACTGCTCGCGGCTGGCTTCATCAAAGAAGTCAAGTACCTCGACTGGTTGGCCAACCCTGCCCTGGTCAAGAAGAAAAACAACAAGTGGCGGATGTGTGTGGATTACACAGATCATAACAAGCCATGCCCTAAGGATCCATTTGGTCTGCCGCGCATCGACCAAGTCATAGATTCGACGGCTGGCTAGGCATTGCTTAGCTTCCTCGATTGCAACTCAGGCTATCATTAGATAAGCCTAAAACAGTCAGACCAAATGAAAACTGCCTTCATCACACCATTCGGCGTGTATTGCTACATCACGATGCCGTTCGACCTGAAAACCGCTGGAGTAACCTATCAACGCACAATCCAGGGTTGCCTCCACGATTAGATCGGGCGAAACGTTGAAGCATACATCGACGACGTGGTCGTTAAGTCGAGAAAATAGGATGACCTACTAGATGATCTACAGGAAACCTTCAATAACCTTCGATGATACAGGATGAAACTGAATCCTGAAAAGTGTGTGTTTGGCGTCCCCTCTGGCATGCTCCTTGGCTTCGTCGTTTCCCGACGGGGCATAGAGCCCAACCCAGAAAAATTTGAGACCATACTCAACATGAAGCCTACCAGCGAGCTCCGGCGCGTCCAGAAGCTGGCCGGGTGCATGGCAGCCCTTAGCCGATTCGTCTCACGACTCGGCATACGAGGGATGCCCTTCTTCAAACTGCTGAAGAAGACCGACCACTTCACATGGACCCCGGAAGCCCAGCAAGCCTTTGAGGACTTTAGGAAATACTTGACCTCTCCCCCCGTCCTGTCCTCGCCCAACCCAATTGAGCCGCTCCTACTCTACGTCTCGGCCACAGAACAAGTCATCCGCACGGTCCTCGTGGTCGAGCGGGAAGAAGACGGGCACACCCAATTGTTCCAGCGTCTAGTCTACTTCGTCAGTGAAGTACTCGGAGAGTCCAAATTAAAGTATCCCCAAGTCTAGAAACTGCTCTACGACATCCTGATCACGGTAAGGAAGCTTGTTCACTACTTCCAAGCCCACTAGGTTTCAGTCATCACGTCCTATCCACTCGGCGACATCATACACAACAAGTGCAAGGCTGCATCGCAAAGTGGGCACTGGAGATGATGTCATACGACATTACCTTCAAGCCCCGCACCACGATAAAGTCACAGGCACTCGCCGACTTCGTAGCCGAATGGACCGATGTACAGCTGGAAACCGTGCCAGAAGAACTGCCTCACTGGACAATGTACTTCGACGGTTCCTTACGCATGTTGGGGGCTGGTGCCGGAGTGGTGCTCATATCGTCCAATGGCGAGAAGTTCAAGTGCGTGCTCCAGATCCACTTCCAGGCCTTGCATAACGTAGTCGAGTATGAAGCGCTCCTCCATGGGCTGCGGTTGGCTATATCCCTTGGAATTAGGCGGCTGCTCGTTTGTGGGGATTCCCAGCTAGTGGTCAACTAGGTCATGAACGAGTGGACCTGTGCTGATGAAAACATGCAAGCCTACCGACATGAGGTATGCAAGCTTGAAGACAAGTTCGACGGGCTCGAGCTGGTCCACGTCCTACGACACAATAACGAAACCGCCGATGAATTAGCCAACCTCGGCTCGAAGCGCCTGCACGTGCCAACCGACATATTCGTCGAACACCTCGCGGAACCAACAGTCAGGAAAAAGGTCGAATCCAAGCCGACCCTGAGTGAAGCAGCAGATGAAGGGAGCAACGGCGAACTGCCAAACCCCGATGAACGCACGGTAGTAATCATCGACGACGACTGGAGAAGCCCATTCATCAAGTTCCTCATGGAGGAAGTCCTCCCGACCAATAAGGCAAAAGTCGAGCGCGTTAGCCGACGAAGCTACTGCTACATTGTGTCGGACGTAGAGCTCTTTCGACGAAGCGCGTCGGGCATCCTTATGCGTTGCGTGCTCCTTGACGAGGGCAAACAAATCCTCCAGTTGATCCACTCAGGTCTCTGTGGCAACCATGCCTCAGCCAAGACACTTGTCGAAAAAGCGTACAAGCAAGGATTTTTCTGGCCAACCGCCATCACAGACGCATAGGAATTGGTTAGGAAGTGCGAGGGGTGCCAATTCTTTGCAAGGCAGACATATGTGCCAGCACAGGAGTTGCAAACCATCCCGATCTCATGGTCGTTCACTGTTTGGGGACTCGACATTGTCAGGCCCTTCAAGCAGGCACCAGGGGGCTTCACCCACCTATTTGTCACCATCGAGAAATTCACCAAGTGGATAGAAGGCAAACCAGTCGCTACAATCGACTCAGCGCACGCGAGAGACTTCATACAGAACATCATCTAACGCTTTGGCATTTCGAACCGCATCATTACGGACAATGGTAGACAGTTCACTTCTGGAGTTTTTCAGGATTTTTGAGAAGAGCGTGGGATCAAGGTTTGTTATACGTCTGTAGCACACCCGAAGAGCAACGGGTAGGTCGAGAGAGCTAATGGCATGGTCCTTCAAGGAATAAAAACTAGAGTCTTCGACCGAGTACATCCCTACGCCGGGTGATGGGTACAAGAGCTGCCCATAGTACTCTGGGCACTCCGCACATCCGTCAGTCTTACCCACCAAAATCGACCATGAATCCTCGTTTACGGAGCAGAAACAGTCTTACCCACCAAAATCGACCACGAATCCTTTCGCATACGCAACTACAACAAGTCCATGGCAGACTTGGCCAGGGAAGATGACCTCAACAGACTGGAATAAACCAGAGATATCGCAACCATCCAGTCGACACGCTATCTACAGGGACTGCGCCGATACCATGACAGGAATGTTCGTGGACGGACATTCCTAGTCAGCGACCTGGTCTTACGCAAAGTACAGACCACAAAGGATCAACAGAAGCTCTCCCCGATCTGGGAAGTACCCTACAACGTAGCCGAGGTCAGTCGGGCCTGGCTCATACCAACTAAGGATGGAAGACGGAAGGCTACTAGAGAACGCATAGAACATTGAACAGCTACGTCCCTTCCACACATAGTCGATTTTTTGTAATTTTTCTTTTTAATCTTTGATTGCCCTCGCCGAGTGGCTCCCACTCGGAAGACCAGTCGGGAGCTACAATGTACTCTACCTTCGTATTCTTTCTAATAAAATCTGTTGCTTACGAGCTCTTTAACTGTCGGTTAAATCGAAGTCTGGATGCGGTTGCACACCCGCTCAGCCACACCTCGCTCGTCACTGAACCAGGCAACACTACGCCAAGCCCCATGCTGGCTAAGTCCTCCCACGGGCTGCTGGGACAAGCACACGCCGCGAGGATAACTCTTCACATGACAACGAGATACACCACAACAAAAGACTCAAAAGTGAATAGATTAAACAAAACCGTATTACAATTGTTTAGCCTAAACACAGTTCATTATTGCAAGTTCTCCTATCTACATACAGGCCAAGGACATCGGCGATCGACTCGGCCGCCCCCTGTGGCTCATTGACGTACTTCATCCCCGTCTCCTCATCACAGTCGGCAGCAAACCCATCGCAGATGACGTCCAGTTCCAGGCCAAGGACATCGGACATCGGCGACCGACTCGGCCGCCCCCTGTGGCTCATTGACGTACTTCATCCCCGTCTCCTCATCACAGTCGGTAGCAAACCCATCGCACACGACGTCCAGTTCCACTCGGGGGTACAGTGACTTCACGATGGCGAGGGAATGGCTGGACGCCAACTTCGTCGTCTCCCGCAACTCGGAGCTGTGAGCCACAGGCATCCTCTCAATCTGCTGGACGACACCGTCTATGCTAATCGACGAGGAGCCCTGCGCCAACAGTGGCGTCTCCCCGAGGATATTGAGGACAACCGTGATGAGCCGGTCCCGAGCCAGCACAGCTTCCTGGGTCCTGTGCTCGGTAGCCTCCACCACGGATTTCGCCCAGGACTGTGCCTCTGCTATTAAGGTACGAGTCAGTAAACACATGGAGGGGAGAAATGAAGGATGGAGTAAATAAGAATTTACCCACGAGCTCGGCAACGGCGGTATCCTTAGCCTTCTTGAGCCAAGTACATTCGGCTTCCAACACAACCTTTGAGGCCGACGGCTGGAAGCGCTCAGCTTCAAGCTCGGCCTTTACCGCCAGCATCTTGGCACACTCGGCTTGCAGCTCGATGTTCGCTTTCTTCAGCTCCCCTAGGGCTATGTCTTGATCTAGCAAAAAAAGATAACGTTCAGTTACGAAGTGAAAGTGACAACCAAAGTCAGATCGTCGTACCTTTGATCCGGGCGTGACTTGACACTTGCTCCACACGGAGGTGAGCTATCTCACCTTGCAGTTGGCTCTCCATAGCCTTCGCACGTTCCAAGATCTCATCACGATCCAGGCATAGCGCGTCTATGTTACCTAGCTGTGGGTCAAGCGAGCGCAGGGCTTCCGACTTCGCCTTAGAGCGCACCTCGATTCCCTGAACGCTACGACGTGGGCTAAGGGAATTGCGCACATGGGACCAATTTCTGAACAATAGCATGTATTAAATCTCGGTCCAGGAATCAGCCCAAGTACACACTATGACAAATTAATACACAGTTCCATGACTTAAAAACAAGTAAAAACAATTATCTATCAAAATGCAGCGGAAAAGGAAAAAAACTAAACCATCTAATCTTCAGCTTCAGTTGACGATGACGGCTCCACACCACAGGCATTATTGACGACGGACTGAACCTCACTTCAACCTTGGGAATAACCTTCTGACTCAGGCTCTGGGACTTGCTCTGGTGCTTCACTGGTGGGGGAAAATTAAGCAAGGCTGAGAATAAACCACCGTATTCAACAAGTAACACCCAAGAGAGGGGAATAATGAATGCAATAGGATATCAAGGATAGGCTAAGGTTAAATTGCATAAAGCAACATTTATTTAGCAAAATAGTAAATAAAATAGACTGAAACGAGTAAAGTAAACATTTAAAATAATCATCCACTGTCCAATGTTACACCATGTTACAACAGGCCCAAACCACTGTCCAGTGTTACACCACACTACAACAAGGTCAACCCTCTGTCCAACATTAAACCACGTTGCGACAGACCCAAACCACTACAAATGTTACACCACATTGAGCAGGGTCAAACCAGCTCCAAATTAATCAGGTTATTAAAGGTTCAACTAATACCAACGAATCTATCGGTTCGCCCAATAACCGCGGGCACAAATATTCGAATAGTTTTACTCTGTAGAGGTGTACAACTTTACCCACAAGACATGGCTCTCAAGCATGTTACCATGCCCCCAACATATCCCACGATACCTCAGTACGGAAACCATGATAAGACCTTTCACCTAACCCTCCCTAGACAATCGTACTGCACTTCAGGTTTCACGCCCTCCTTTACACCAAGTCGGGCAGTTGCCTCTTGTGCCTTGGTGAATCCAAAAGCAGCAGAGGCTTTCGTTACACCACGATTGCCCGTCCATACTCCATCACGCTCATCCTTGCCTTGGTATGTCAATTAGGGACAAGCTAGATTACGAGTCTCACCGTTGCCCATTCTGGCTTGTGGTTAGTATGTGTGAGACTTCCAGGGTTTCCCGAGAACCGGTTCTTAATTGCCATGGGCACAACTCTCAAAACCATGCACCCACAGCCTACCATAAGCAATATTTTAGTTGTCATTAATCCGCATCGGGAGATTAATCATGGTCACAACCATTAAAGGTCTATCAAAGTCTAATCAATTAATTAAATGATAATTGGTGAGCTAGTTGAACTAAGCATGGCTAAACTTTTCCTAAGCCTATTTCTAGTCAAATTAACCCTGGGATAACAATAATAATGAGTGGGAATCAACGGATATATAAAGGTAATTGTCCAATAGATAAATAAAGTAAATACATTTAAAACCAATGCATATTTGAATGTAAAAAGGGGATTTTATAATCATGGGATCAATATGTTCAAAGGACAGTGCCACTTGCCTTGCTCAGACCCACGAGAAACTTTGGCGACGACTTCGAGAATGAACGATACTGCGAGGGGGTTAAAACCTACGACAAACAAGGCAAAACAAGCAAAAACAGACTATAAAACTACTAAAACAAAGAAAGAAACTATTTTTAATAGATTCTTGGTATTTTCAAGATTTAATGAAACTTGAATGGACTAAAACGGAGACTAGATGAATTAGTTATGGATTTTAGAAGATTAACCATGTTTTTAAAATAAACAGAAAACATTAATGATTATTAAGCAATTATTGGAGGCGATGACATCAGCATAGGAGAGAGAGGGAATGCTGACATCCGGGTCCCACTGGACAGTGAGACAAGAGGGGAAGAGGGGCTGACAAGGGGCCCACTAGACAGTGAGGGAGAGGGAGCTCTGCTCCGGCCAAACAGGGGGCGACCGAGCGATGGGTGGTGGCCGGTGGAGTGTGGCGGGGGTGGCAGACGGCGGCGGAGGCGACGGGGGCGATGGCAACCGGCTAGGAGCGGCGGGTGGCGGCGCGAAGCGGCGACGCGGCTAGGCGGCGACCGAGGGGAAGCGGAGCGGCGATTGTGCGCGGGAGGAGTTGGCCCGACAGTGACACATGGGCACGACCGATGCGCGCGTGCGGCGGTGATGCAGCGACGGTGAAGCGCAGGTGCGAGGGCGCGGCGCGGCTAGCAGTGCACGACACGGCGGCAACGGCCATGGCCACGGCCACAGCGAGCGTGCAGCGGTGGCAAGTCGCGGCACGGGCGCGAGTACGGCGGCGCGGCGAGGAATGCGTCGCAGCACGACGGCAGAGGCGAAAGGCGTCCAGGGGTGAGGATGGGGCAGCAGCGCGCGATGGCGGCTTGACAGCGTGGCGCGTGCGCGAGGAGGTAGAGGACGATGGAGGGAGGGGGAAGGGAGTGGCCGCGGTCTGGCGGCAGCCGAGGAAGGGAGGAGGCGCATGGCTGACGGCGGCAAGGCGAACGGCACAGCGGCAATGGCGCACGACGGCGACGGCGAATGGCGCGCGCACGGAGGGGAGGCGGTGCGGGCGAGGGCATCGGCGTGGCGGTGCGGAGGTGGTGCGGCCGGCAGTACAAGCGACGCGACGATGACCCGAGAGGGGCAGCGGCAGTGACGCAAGAGCGGTGGCCGAGGAGGGGCTATGCGGCAGCGAGGGGCGGCGACAAGCGGCGACTCGGTGCAACGGAGGTTGCGGCGACGCAGCACGATGAGGGGAAGCGGAGGAGGAGTGACGAGGGCGGTGTTTGGCCGTGGCGATCGGCGATGTGGCGGGCATGCGAGGGAGCGGCGAACCGAGGGAGAGAGAGGATGGAGAAAGGGGGAAGGCACAGCGACGGCGCCCGGAAGGAGGTGGCGCACGGCCGACGGCAGTGCGACAAGGAAGGGGAGGGGAGCGCCGACCAGGGAAAGACAACGCGGGGAAAACACGATGCCCAGCCGGCGGCGGCAGGAGGAAGGACAAAGAAAGAGAGGGGCGGAGAGATGCTCACCGGCGGCGGATGACGACGGCGGCGATGATAGGGCGGCACCACGGCGGAGACGCAGCGACGGCGCAAGGAAGAGGCGAAAGAGGGAGGCGGCGCGACCAATGGGGGTTAAATAGGAGCGGGAGGAGGTGGTGCTTGCGTGAAGGGCGGGGAGGTCGTTGGCGCGGCGGCGCTCGGAAGTGGCCGGCGGACATGGGGAGGTTGTTGGCGGCGGGCGCGGATTGCGGCCGGGACGCAGCACCGGCAAAAGCAGGACGGCAGGTGCACCGGCGCGGGCGGGATGCACACGGCGCAGGATTGCGTGCGACGCGGACGGGGAAAGGCGGGGCACGGCGACGCAGAGGAGACGGCGCTGCTAGCACGGGAGCAGCGGCTACACGGCGGTGAGCAGCAGGATGCGCGCGGCGCAGACAAGACACGACACGCGCGCGGCTACGACGTGGCGTGCACGCGGCGCAGACAGGGCTGCAAGCGCGACTGGGACGCGGCAGCGGCACAGCGAAGCCGGGGAGGCAGTTGGCGATGCGCCTTGGGTTTTAAAGGAGGAGGCGACACGGCGGCGACGTGCGGATTGCGGCCGGCGGCGAGGCACAACGGTGCGCAGTGGCCAAGGCGAGGCGGAAGGCGGCCGCCGGCGGCGTTGCACAAGCGGGCGGCGCGGCGCGGCGAGGGCGCAGCTTGATGGCCAAGGCGCAGTGCGGGAAAGGCGGCGAGTGTGCAGGCGAGCGGTGCGGCACAGCAGAGGCAGCGGCAATGCGACGCAAGAGAGGAGAGCGGCAGCGTACCGGGACGCCGGCTAGAGGTTGGGGACGGTCCCGACGGTTGGGGCTCACCTGTCGGTGTCCCGAGGAGGGGGAAGATGGCTTGGACTTGGTGCGCACGAGGCGACAGTGGGCCGTGGCTCAGCCCATGCGCGGGAGAGAGGAGGGGCTGAAGGGAGAGAGGCGGAGGTGAGCAGAGCGGCCCGCGGCTGATGGGCCGGCCCAGTGGAAGGGAAGGAGAGAGGAGTGGACAACAGAGATGATGCGGACTTCGAGCACGGGTTGGGTCGTGGCTCGGAAATTTGCGGACAGAACACGTATTCATAAGACAGAACCAAAACGTGCATGAATCAGAGATTCACACGACGAATCGAATCTGAAACGCAAAACCGTGCACTGTTAGCGGAACAACGACAAGATTGAACGACCTGTTAAATCAAGATTTAACGACTCGCTAAACTGAAACTAAACGACTTTAACGTAAAATCAATCTACGTGTACGAAATTAAACTCCGCACTATAGATCAATCTCACGCTAGCTAATTAGATTTGAAAATTTAAGCAATTAAACGATAGATAAAAATAGATTGATTCGAAAGAAAAATAACATGCGAACCTAAAGATCGGCAATAGATTAGATCAGCTTTGGCTGCTGCGGACAGGGATGCAGCAGGGCTGCTAGCGGCTTGTTGTGCAGCTGCTGGACGGAGGCGGCGCCGGCAGAGCAGAGCTGCGGCGTGGGCGCAGTGCGGCTGAAAACAAATGCGAGGAAAAGTGGGGGCTTGGGGGTCTATTTATAGGGGAGAGCTAGAGATAAATCTAGTTATCCCTCTCCTATTAAAAAGGAATAAGATAAGGTTTCAATGGAATAAAAAAAAGAGTCCAAATTAATTGGAATTGATTTTTTAGGTGGAGATAAAGATGGGGTTAGTTTTTGGCCGTGGGGGAGGGAGTTGGTGCTGCACGGCTGGCAGGGAGGAGGGGGATCGCACGCAAAGGGGGAGAGGAGGAGAAGATCGTACAAGGGGGAGAGGCAGAGGGGAAATCGTCTAATCGGCCAGGGAGGAACAGAGAAAAAGAAAAAGGAAAAAAAGGAGAAAGAAAGGAGGGAAAAAGAAAAGAAAAAGGGAGGAAAAAAAAAGAAATTGCCTCCAATTTTACCGATTTTTATTAAGTTTATTAGAGAAAATTTTATTTACTGGAATTCAAATATAAATCCTGTTAATAATTTAAAATGCTTTGGGACATTTTAGAACATCCGAAAAGTTTCGACTTAAATTAAATTAATTTATACATTGATTTTCTCCTAAACTTTAATTAAACCAATTATTTTTAATGTATTATTTAATTAATTCTCGGCTTAGGTAAAACTCAGGTCGTGACACGGGCCCTACGACAGGGTTAGCCGCTGGCATGGGGGCCGTGCTCAGGGCAACTGGCACGATGGCCGTTGGCAGGGTCGGGGGCTGAATGTCCCCAGAGCCGGTCGGTGCGGCTGTGTCAATGTTGCTCGATCTCCTAAAAAAAGCCATGTGATATGTTTTCGGCAAGCAGAAGAATCCTAATCAGATCATGGCGTAAAGGCTGAGTTGTGTTACCTTAGCCCCGTCTTGAAGGTGAGTCTCCTCAAGCGCCTCAAGGGAGGCGGGCTTGGAGAGCGAGTCAGGGTTGGAGCGTTGTTATCCTCTGGCACCCCGGTGAGCTCGGCGTCTGGATCGAACGTCATCCTCTTGGTGGTCGGGTCATCAGCCGAAGGTTCCGACCCCCTCTTGAGCATGGGCGAGGCTCGACTCGGGGGGTAGCACAGGAATTTGTGGCGGTCCTGCAGAAATGACATAAGTCAAATTATGAAGAAATAGGGTAAACACCCAAGAAGCAAAAAAATAAATTTGGAGGGGCAGCGTTCCTAGCGTGGAATGGCGATGGGAAGCCGGAGGGGTTGGCTGGAATAGTGGTGTTCAGAGTGAACAGCCGGCGAGCTCTGTCCTGGATAGCTTCCCACTGCAGCACTTCTGCTGTCTCCAGAGTCGGGTCGTCACTCCCGGTGTAGTCGAAGGTGAATCGGACTCGGTCCTTGAGGGGCTGGATTCGGCGTTGAATGAAGTGCCGGGTCACCCAAATGCCGGTCAGGCCGGCGGTCTTCAAGTTCTCAATTAGATTGAGCAACGAGTTGACCTGTGGCATCTCTTCGGTCGTCGGAAGCGATGACCAGGACTCCTGGGCTGCCGAAGCATGACCGATGAAGGGAGAAAGGGGGTCGGCGAGGTTGGAGCAATAAAACCATGTTGCGTGCCAACCCTTAAGGGAGGTCTTCATGGGCAGGGAAAGCCAAGCTTTTTTGCTCCCCTCACGGAGCTGAATGCCAGCGCCGCCCACCATCGATGGATGATTCTGGTTGGGTTGGGGCTTAACAGCGAAAAGATGGTGGAAGAGGTTGAAGTGAGGGGGGGATCCCAAGGAAGGTCTCACAGGTGTGTACAAACACCGCGATTTGAAGAATGGAATTGGGGTTTAGGTGATGAAGCCCGAAAAAAAGTCCAATAAACCCCGAAAAAAGAAGACACCGGCAGCTCGAAACCCCATTCGAAGAACGGCTTGAATACTACCACTTCCCGGGAGTCGAGGGTAGGAAATTCCTCACCAGAGGCGCCGCGGTACCCTGCTACCTCCTTGCTCTAGATCAGGCCAGCTCCGGATAGCACCGAGAGATTCTGGTCGTAGATGATGGAGGAATGTCATGCGTGCAGCAGCAACGTCTTCTCTTTATCCATTGGGGAAGCCATCCGGGGCACTCTTCGACGGACCGGGGAGGGGGGGAGGTGCAGGTGCCGTGAATGGTGGGAATGCCAGAGCTTTGGGCACAAAGGTTAGGGTTTGGCGGACGCAAGGATCGTCGGAGCGAATTGGGGCTACAGTGGTTAGCACGACAGAGAAGATGAATAGGCAGAGTAACGGGAGGCTTAAATGGGCTGCTGGTGGGCCTAACGGCTAGAAAATTCCGTTATTAGGCCCAAGTGTCGTTATGTTCCCATGTGGGCAGAGCGGGCCGAAATTTTCGGTGCTGGCATAACGGATGTCATGCTATCTCCAAGGACTGTTGCGAGTTTTATGGATGCGCCAAACGGTGATATGAACTTCGTAACTTCCTTCAAACTGGGAATCGACGGTGAGCCTATGTTATGGGCCTAAGGCCGCACTCGGGCAGGCGTCGGTCGATATCGCCCATGGCACTTAACTGCGTTCTTTAGCCTGTGCCAGAACTTTGAGTAAACCTAAATATACTCGGTACTAACTACTCGGCTGTAACGGTTGAGTCAGTCGGTGTAACCTACCCCGCGGGCGGAACATAGCCGAAGGCTGTATGTCTGGGGAGACACGGCACAAAGTCATTTCCAAACCATTCGGGGGTCCGAGCGCATTTGGGACAGTGCAATTCGAGTCGAAAAGCTCGAAACCTCGAGAAAACCTTCTGGGTAACAAAACATAGATTACTCTGTATAATTATTACACATTCAAGCATAGAGTCGGGGGCTACACCTATTATTTGCATCTTCGATGCACCTAAGCTTTTCTTCCATTCGGAGCCCTCCACAGCCTCTACAATCATCATACAGTACATGGGATCACTCGGGAAGCACTCGGGGAGTGCCCAAAAAGCACTCGTATAATGTCAAGCATATAGTGCAGGGATATACCTGATGATTGACAATCTACATGGATGACTTGCGCTGCTATGGACGACTTCGGGGGCTGCTATGGGATACCTATACTGGGGGTATCCGTAGACCACACGAATACGTACGGTCAATGGGATACCGAATAGGAAGGAGATTTTATCTGTATGGTGTCGGCTAGGAGTTTGGTGTGTAGCGGATTGCATGCCGTGTACCTCGGACCGAGCCGTAACCAAATTATGATAGATCTTAGTCTTGTTAGATTAGGACTGTATCAGGATTGTAGCCCCTCCCACACTATATAAGAGGGTACGGGGCGCCCCTTGAGGGCAACAGAGATTTATTTACGCAATACGATCGCCAAGAAGGAGTAAGGTATTATCTCGCTACGTCGAGAGCCTAAACCTAGGTAAATCATCTCCCTCTTCATCTTAACCATCCCTCTTCATCTTAACCATCGAATTCCGAATCCGATAGCCACCCTATAAGTTTATTGCCGACATCAATCGTCGACAAGTATGCTGAAGATTTTGTTTGGGTTGTTGCATGGACTTTGGTATGGTTACTTCTTTATTTGGTAAGGTGAGATTACCTCTACAATATTATTAATATATAAGAAATTCATACTAAATCAACATATGCTAAATGTAAAAATCATGTTATCAAATTCAGGCTTGACAAAAAAATCCTTCGCAACAAAAGAACGGAAAGTACTGGGACAAATTACCATTGTCAAGTTTTCAAATTAGCAGTGTTAAACAGTGAATTTCCAAATTAGCAGTATTTGCGTCGTCTCTAGGTAGAAAAAAAAAAGTAAAAAGGCTAGGACCAGGCTTCTCGCACTCTCCGAACTCTCTCGGTGGCTCGGTGCTTGCGGCTCCCCGTTGACGTCGTGTGTGCTTATCCCTACCAAATCTGGCGGAGGTGAAGAGAAGCGGATCCTAGCCCTGACAACGGTGACGACAAAGCCCCTGAAGCTTCTAGATCGGTCGTCCTCTTCAAGTCCTTCCACCTGGGTGGCAAGAGCTTGTGGCCGCTGGATCTGATGATGGTGAGCTTGAGGCTGCCAGATTTGGTGGAACTGAGCTCCTCACCGCCAGATCCGACTGACCATGAGGTCATGTATGCCTGCTGCTGCTACTGAAGTAGAGAGAAAGGGCTCCGCCGGCAACGGCGACAAGGGGCTTCTCTGGGCGATGGTGAGGGCGGCATTTGGTCTAAAGGAGTCGAGGAAGCAAATGGGGAGAGGGAGGTGACGGGATGCGCGACCCCCTCTCCGATCCTGCATCTAGGCATCCCCGCGCTGCACCCGCTTGTCCCCACAACTGCACGGAACCGGCTCCTCTGACGTAGATGAATCTACGTCTACGTCAGAGGGACGTGCGACGCAGCATCGTCGTTGCTTCCGCATCGAACGGCAACAAGAGATGTCAGCCCTTTTCCATCCCTTTTCCATCGATTATTTGGCCCAGAAAAAAGTCTGTTCCTTGGTTTGGTCCTATTGCAGAGCAAGCGAAGCGGAGGGGAGTGAATCGATGCGTGAGCGCCTCCATTGCCGTTCGCCGGTGGAGTAGAATCCTGAAGAAGATCCTTGTCCATTGCGTCCTTGCCATGGATCCATCCCTCTGCGGAACTTCCCGGCGTGCTCTCCTGCCCAGGAGCTCTGCTACGTTGGCATGGAGGAGAAGGCTGCACCGATGCCATCGATCAGCTTTTAAGCCTATTGGTGCAGGTACAGTAGTGCTTGAAGAAGGCCGTGTTTGCATCCTACCTTTCGTGTGAGCTCATCAGCCCATCGTTGGCTCACTGCTTGAGCAAGGCAAGGGCAGCAACTTCAGAAGCTTGGTTTCTTTTATCAATGGTAGCTTCAGGATTTGATATTTTAGACAGAATGGATATGGCATGATTTTAAATTTATGTGAATTGAGAGTGTGACACAATATCGAATGTGATCTTTGTCAATTTAAGACTGATTTCTGTATAAATTTGAGAATGTGAAATTATAATTGTGTCAGTCTTTTGATGCCAATTCAGAATAGCAAAAGAGATTGTGAGAACTGAGTACGACTGCTGTCATTTTACTGCATTGAACATAACAGGGCTGAACATTTCTACTGGCTGTTGTCCCAGGATATATGTTTGCTTGCAAAATAGCAAAAGGAAGCTAGACATGTATACATCACAAGTGTTGCTAATTTGAAATAAGAACTGACTGTTGTCAAACTGAGAGCAAAAGAAAGCTATATGTATGTACTGATTGATTGCAAAATGGCAAAAGAGAGCGCATCTCTTGACAGATTGTTCAGATGTTTTTTGCTTGCACAGGATTGCCAAAAACTCAAGTACTTCACCAAGACACGTTTTCTGTAGTAACAAGATCATATGTGATTGGTCCCTGTAAATTACATAAACAGTAAGAGTTTTACTTGATTATCAAGTCCATACTTGTAAACTAACTATGTGAGCAAGATTACCGTTAGCAATTGAGTGAAGCTATTAATGGCCTTATAATCTTCAGCCTCATTCTGTTTGTCTCTAGAACCATCATCTGTACCTTGTGCTTGAGCACCACCACTGCCTTTCTCTTCCACAACCTCCTGCATCTTACAATAAAATAAACCTAAAGAGTTCAGAGAAATAATGAATACAGTGACAATACTTTCTGGAAACATAGTTGTTCTTTAGCAACATACCACCAATACATCAGCAACTTCTGCTTGTGCTCCATCACTATTGGCTTCTTTCTCAATCTGAGATTTTTTGGCTGGTCTTTTTCCTAGCCTTTCTCTTTTTGTCGAGCCAACATCTCCCTCGTTTTGAACTTCTTATTCTGACATTCTTTTTATTTAGCCGTGCAGAACTCAATAACTCATCCGGTGGATTAATATCTGCATAATCTATAATTGGATCCCCAGAAATACTTGTGCATGCATTAATTTTATCTTCAATTTGTTTTCCAAGGATGTCAAGGGCATTGTCTACTAATGTTGTGCATTCTGGAAAGTTTGCTGCTCGATGTGCCAAACTGAGAAATTTCTGTGACATAAATCTGTAGCGAAGCATAGCATCCATCTTTGGATTTTCGATTATATTTCTTCCCTGGTTATCTTGTATAGTTCCACTACGTGCTTCCCGCGTCCATCGCTTCAACACATATTGTGGCGGTAGAGATTTTATATTCATCAAATCAAGCACTTTAAGAGCATGGCCGCACAATATTCCTATTCTACCAAATTGCCCACAACTGCATACAACCATTTGCTTCAAAGGATCACCTACAACTTTGTGGTCATCCTCGCATGTAAAATCCCCTACTAGATATTCATTATTGCCATCCAATGCCTTGCTGCAAGCTGCCATTGATATTTCATATTCACCTTCAAAAACTTCAAATATGCTGAGTGTATACAACTTGCTAGCTTCCACCAACATAGGTGGTGGTCTCCTCACACAGATTTTAGGCAACTTTTTCCTTGATTCAAATTCTGATTTCAGCTCATTATTTCTCTTTCCTAGCAGCACCCTTTCAAAATGCTTAAAGAATCGGATGATATCAAAGTCAGATTTAAAATGAATTTTCAAGTCATTGTTTAGACTTTCACTCAATTGTGTACTTCTCATTCCTAATGTGAAGACATCCCTCATATGACATTGAGCCCATTTTTCTTTCAACTTGTATATGCTATCTAACCAAGTTTGCTTGCTCAACGTCTTCCTCATGATGTCAAAGTTATGTTCAAATTCTTCTATATCCTCATATTCAAACATGCACTAAAAACTGACAGAATCCTTGTGTCTTCATCCTTCTCTATATTCTTTGGTTCATGTAGATGTTTGATAGCATTCTGCATTATGTGAAATGTGCACAATCCATGCCATGCTTCTGATAACACCTCTTCAACCGCCTTTCCCATTGCTGCATCTTGATCGGTATAGAATGTTTTAGGCTGCTTTCCATTATGAGTTTTCGGAAATATCTCAAACAGCCATTTGAAAGACTCAAATGTTTCATCATACATGAGAGTAGCACCAAAAACTATAGTTTCTCTAAAGTGATTGAATCCGACAAAGACACCAAAAGGCCTGCTCTCATTGTTCGTTCCAAACGTGGTGTCAAAACTAACAACATCACCAAAATGTGCATAGTCCACGATCATTTTAGCATCAGCCCAGAATACATTTGCTATTTTCTCTTCACAATCCATTTGCAACACATATTGGAATGATGGGTTCTCGGCAATTTTGTCTTGAAAATACTTAAGCATGCTACCTGCTTGGCCATATGCCATCTCCCTTTGCCGCTTGCTTCGCAAATAGTTCTTGTGATCTCGAAGGGTGTAGCTAAGATTGAAGGCTCCACCAACTTGGTGAGTAGCTAACTCATGTGCCACTTTAGGACCAATTCCTGCATCATCAGCCGTTTCAATTTCTAAAGCTTGTAAATCTGAAATTTTCCTTTGTGATACCATTAGATGTAAAGTTTCTGGCAGGTGTAGCATGTGATTGTGTTCCAATACCACATCAGACACTTTATAAATGCCCTTCTTTCATCCATTTTAAGATTCATGTGGACTTGACAATCGGTTCTAGTTTCAGCTCGAGGGCACTTTGTTAAGTGATCCCTTTTGTCTTGCAACCGATGCCCCTCATTTGCACAAACAAATCTACATGATGTAATCTTGCCATCAGATTGTCTTTTGTTTGAATATCTTTTTCTAACCTCAAAACCTTTTTTCCCACCATAGCCAAGCCAAAATGCCCATGCTTCATCCGGATTTCTAAATTCCATGCCAACTTCAGGTGACAAGCCAGGAATCAAATTGGCTCTATATAAAACAAAAGAGCACCAAGTATGAGATTACTGCATTAATTACATATGACCGCACATATTCATATAGCAATCATGATAGCGTATTACACACCTATGTTCTTCCATTGCAGGACTGTTAGGTTTGTTTTGATGTAAAGCTACAACAAGATCGTCAACTAGCTGCTTCTTTCATGAGAAACAGATTAAGTTCAAACCAACCCTGATGGAAGTTTGATCCATTATGGTGAGCCAAGTATCAAAAAGAAGGGAGATGGGAGATAGATTGGTAATACTTACTCACACAAGCCTCGTCAGGTGATCGTCTCCTGTGCTTCTTGCGCCAAAATGTCGCACCGCCGTGCGCGGTGTCTTTTATCGCGCTCTTTTCTGTATTCTCGCGCCCTTTTCTGTATTCTCCCGCCGACGAGCGATTGCTCCTGAGATGGGCCAAACCAAGCAGTTCGACACCTGGGCCTTGGTGTTTTGGGCTAACATCTCTTGAGCTAAAGTGCTGCCGTCCGATGTGGAAGCAACGACGATACAGCGTCGCACGTCCCTCTGACTCTGACATAGAGGAGCCGGTTCCCGACTGCACAAGCTCATCGAGGATGAGGAGTGAAGCTCGATACGACCGTTTCTCTCGGGCCTGGCTGAGGCGTCCATTTTGCACGCGTGGAGCCAGGCGCTGGAGGCCGTGCAGGCAACCGTCGCATGCATCTATCCTCCATGCAGGTAACTAAACACGCCCTAAGGTAAGCATCATGTATGGAGTCCTTTGCGAACACGGCCTAGGCCGTCGGCCCGTTACTTATCCCCATATTTCATCGTTTTGCTCGCGCATGTTTATAAAACGGTTAAACGGTGTATTTTTTGCAAATATTTTCTATAGAAAAGTTGTTTTAAAAATTATATTAATCTATTTTATAATTTTTATAATTAATTAATCATGTACTAATATATTTCTATATGTTTTACGTGCCAGATAATTAATGCCCTTTACTCACAAACAAATGCGGCCTCAGTCCATCAAGAAACCTCCACTAAGCTAATCCTCACAACTTATTCCCAAACTTGTACATTAGCTGGACTTCATCATCCTGAAACTGAGAATCTTCTTCCCTCCGTTATAAATTATAACATGTTTAAACATATAGATTTACCTACATATCAATAAATAACCAATGAAAACAGAGGTAATACCAAACACGCCTTCAGAAAATGAGATCTCACAAACCTTGGATCAAAATAGGCCCAGTGGACCAAGTTGCTCGAACATTTCAAACCTGCTCCTTGGCTAGAAATGGGCCGGACCACCTTAAGCAAAACTAAATTAATTGTGTCTCTGCTTAAACAGATCTTTGGTCGTTGGGCCAAATTATGCACTAGACTCAAACAACAATATGAAAAAAGGTCTTGTTTCAACGATATATTTCCAAACAAAATAATTTATAAATACAACTTTTTTTATATATTTGTTCTTAGTGATGTAATCAAATGCTGAAAATAAACTATGAAGGAAAAACCTCAAAATCAACTATAAATTTAAAGTTAAAAATTTAAATTTTAGTTTATGAGTATAAGTATGACGGTGAAAGACATACAGATAAAGGCAAAAGGAAAACGCTAAAAAAAAAGACGAGACAACGGGCGCTTAGTGAAAACTTGTGCGTGCTGTGCTCACATGCACCATGTGAACACCTCCTTTAACTATTTGTTTCTGTTTCCATTTCTCAAGGTTTCAGTCCTAATGCCGATGCATCACTGATCAATAATCCACATATTCCAACCGATTGCTACAGCCAAGAGCCGTCAAGCAGCTGGTGTGACCGTGTGAGCGCTCTGCTTTTATGCTAAGCCCTGGCAAGCTCGTTTTCATTCCACGACCACCAACTTGCCTGCATGATCTGCGCATGTAGACCAAGAAGGGTTTAGAAGGCGGTTGGATGAAAGATTACGGTACCCTAATGGGAAGAGGGCATGACTCATCCTTATCAAAATTATCCTTAAAAATATAAATAACGATAATATTTCCTTCGCTTTGTCCTACTCCCTCCGTTTCATAATGTATATATATAAATTATATATAATTTTCAATTGATAAATTTAGGCATGGCTAGAAAGTCCTGCGATATAAACGGAGGTACTATTAAATTTGGTCACATATGCTGATAACTGTATAAACACATAATGATTTAATTTATTTCATAAATAAATCAAAACATTAACTATGTAAGCCACAATGCTTAGATCGTATGAACTATACGTGTAAACTGGACCGTAAAACATGAACAGATAGCATATAAGACACATAGAGAATACATATTGAGTGTTCTGATATTTTGGTGGGTTGCATTAATAAGGAAGAACACGTACAAAAGAGACGAAACGCATTATTGGATGCTGTCGTCGATGCACAACCCTTAAGTGGAGAGAAAGACAAACCGTCGTGGAAGATTAATAAGCGGCCACACAATGCACTACCTAAACACCTTATTGTTGTCTTCTCTTGATGCAGGACATCGAAGGTCGAGGTTCTAGAAACCTACTCTCCCAATTGCTAGTGCATGCCAGCGAGCGGGACCGAGTAGACTACAAGCGATAGTGCAGTATAGAGGAGTAGGGAAAACCTATATTGCTTTTTTTTTTGTGTCCTATGACGAGACGGTAGCTAGTACATATAGAGAAAACATGTCACGGGATCAAGATATCTAGCTTACCTATACGTCACGTAACAGAACTGAGTAAGTCGCGGGTACCTTACCCTGACTCCACACCGTGTAGTTGCATGTACCGAAAATATTTAGAAAAACTGTAAAAGATACTTGCGTCTATACAACAAGGATGAGTACCTAATTTTGATGTATCGTTCATGCGCATGTCGCGTACGAGCGTGCCTGGCCAAGCCAAGCTAGCGAGCACACGTGTGTTCCTGCTATTCTCTCCACCACACATGTCTCAAGGAGGTCTCTCTACTAAAATAAACAAGATGGTACTAAACTTCGTCACATATCATAACATGAGCTGAGTTTTTGTGATTTTTCAAAGAATTAATCTTTATATAGACCTTAGCCCAAATATTGAGTCAGCATGTACCACATTAAATTAGTCTTATTAAATCATTATTGAATACAATTTTTATGATATGTTTGTTTTTTGTTAAAAATATTTCTATAAATATCTATAAACTTCATTAAACATGACTTAAAAAGAAGACCTTCTAAGCGTGGCCTCCAAGGGGATAAACAACGTCGATGACGAGCGGACGCTCATCCAGAACACCAGAACTTGGTTTTCACCTTAAGTTATTGCGAAAATACAGTATGATGATGCCTCCAAGAAGGGAACCAACACTCACAGGCGTTGACATCGCTGGCATTGGCCAAAGACCGAATGATAATTTCACCTTAGTTTAAGAGGTAGTATTATGTTAGACAAAAAAAATATAAGGATTGGCTGGCAACATCAGAACCTCTGTGTACCACAGTACCACTATAATTGGAAGGCAACTTGTGTTTTGCACCGGTCCGACCTCGATCTGGGGCTGTTGGGAATACATTGAATATTGTTAAGATGTTAGCACAAGCTACTCCTTCCACTTTATTTTATTTAACGTTATTGACTTTTAAAATTATAGGCTAGATCACTCATTTTATTCAAAAAGTTATATAGTTATTAATTATTTTGTTGATTTAATTTATTACCAAAAGAACTTTAAGGCATGACTTATAGTTCTACATATTTGAATAATTTTTTTAATAAAACGAATGATCAATATAGATTAAAAAGTCAATGACATTAAATAAACAAAAAGACAGAGTGAGTACTGGCTAAGATGGCTCTAGCGGCTAAGCTGCCAGCCTCATCATTTCACTTGTTCTTATGTTTATAAGTCAAATTTTGATATTTTATATATTTAATTTGGAGTTCATTTGGGGGTGTTCATCGTACTTTATTTTGAACCTTACCTTTTAGATTGCTAAGAACACTTTATAAAAGTTTTATTCATAAGCTATTTTTTATTTGCAAATACACTGTTTGTCCTTTTACCTGAAAAAACCAAAAGATCATCACCCTACTTGTAACAATAGTCAGTTCATCCTTGTTTCAAATGTGGATGATTATATATTGCATTCACACAAACCTCCCAAATGAATTATATTATTGTAAGATAGCTCGAAAAGGAACCACAATGTTTTGCTCTGAAGACCTATAAATTACCACATTAAGCGAAAAGAAAGAAAAAAATCTAACTATATTGGATGTATTGATGACAAAAGATATATTCGAAGTATTGCATCTATAGAAACAACAACTAGGAGTACATATAGGTCACATTTAGTTCTTTTTTAAAGTCCACTTTATAGATAATACAATTACGTACATGGAAATAAGAGTACCAGAAGGTTGCGTATGAAATCCAATTGACTAGCCCCATGCAAAATTAAACGAGGAAACCCACTAGTTAATCCAACAGAAATTTTATGATTTACCATGGCAAGTGCTCGATCTACAATTCGACATCAACAAGCACGGTTCTATAATATGCTATCATATTTGCAAGCGTTTTCTCCTTTCTTGCCATTGCTATCGATTGACTATAAGTTCGCCTCGGTTAGCTCTTTGATTTTTTTTTTTTGTTATATTGTCAGAGTACCTTGAGATGTTTGCAAAACATACTACGAGTACTATTTTACTGTCTCAGTTGCAGACCATACAATAAACGAACTATTGTTTCAATATCAATGTTGTTGGTTGATTTATCGGTTAGCCGATATTTAGGAAAGGACATAACCACCATAATCCTATCAGTAATCTATCTCTAACTCTAAATTCGTAACCCTCATGGGCTGTAACTACGATCTGTGGTTACGGGTCAGAATCGGATTAGGAAAAGCCCCCGAGGCCCACCAGTGCGATATAAAAGAAGAGGAGCACACGGGGACGCTCGTGTCGCTTATTCTCTCAACCAGAAATTCGAAATTAATCTCTCCGGATCAGAGACGCGCTGGAAGAGTTTCGTGCAGTGGTTCCAGGATAGTGCCATTGGAGACCCGAAGGTCGGAGGTTCAAAACAGATCACCGGCGATCTAATCTCGCCGGAGACGAAGGAAAGAAGAAGGAATTGAAGGAAAGAAAAGGAGGAGAACAGATGGCTTCATCTGTAGGTTTATTTAATTTCCACATTTGAATTAATTAGGTGATCATGTATTGATTAGGGTTTAAATTCGTAATCTATTGTTTATGGATGAATTCAATTATCTAACATTGTGGTATGAGATAATTAATTTTTTGGCCAAATTAATTGTTGCAATCGGATTAGCGTTTGAGTTTATTACACTGATTGTTTAACATTCAGTGTTATTGATTCGAATTCCAATCTTAGAAATCAACTAAACCCTAGATCGAAAATCCCCAAAATTCATTCACTGAAATCAATTCGATTCGGTTTACTGAGTCGATGAAAGCTCACCGGAGCAGTAGCGGTCGTCGCCGTCGCCGTCGGGTGGGCTTAGCCCATCCGTGCACGCGCCTACGCCGCTGCCATTTGCGCTGGAAGATCGGCCGCCATCCACCGCCGCCGCCGTGCGGGCTTCAGCCCGTGCGTGCGCGCACGTGTGCGTGGTCGCCGCGCGCCGATGCCGCCGTGCGAGCTTCAGCCCGTGCGCGCGTGCGCTGCCGCCCCCGCTCTTCTCCTTCGGCCGCGCTGGCTCCGCCGCGCACGCGCCGCCACCGTCGCCGGGCCACCGTGCCGGACAGGAACCGCGCCACCGGCTTGGGCGCCGCCGCCTCCGGGCGCGCGTGCCTCCCTAGCTGGTGGGTGACCGGCCACGCCCTTTGGCGCGCGCCATCCCCGCCAGACCGCAGTGCCGCCGCCATCCAGCGCCTGGGCGCTCGCCGTCCGCCGCCGGAGAAGAGGAGAGGAGAGGGAAGAGTCCGAAAGGGGCTAGGGTTACGGCTTCGGTCGCCGGGGTCCTTTGATCTCGTCGCACCAAATCCTGATCGGACAGCCACGGGCCGAGCGCCCTTATTTCCTGGGCCGCCGCTGCTATTTGGGCCGTCGGCGCTCATGGGCCGACTCGGCTGCATGGGCTGGCATCCTCCACGCGCGCGCGCGCCCTACTAACGGGCCGACCCTGTAATGGGCCGACTTGGCAAGAAAATAGGATGAAAATTTAAGTTATTAATTATTTTAATTCCAAATATTACTTTATACCTTGTTTGGGCTGTTTAAAATTGCTAAAAAGTTGATAAAAATATATTTTATTGTTCAGAAAATTATTTTCTAGTCAAATGGAACCAACGGGAAGTTTGCTAGAAAGAATTTATGATGTGAAGTTATTTATTGACCAATGTTATTTATGATTTCATGTCAATTTAAATTTGATTACTTCTTCCTTGATTATTTCTGCCCAACGATGATATAATTAAGGATTTATTTCATTATTTTCTAAGTCTTTTCTGCCCAACCGTGACTAGATTTGGAGAAGTATTATATACAATATTTTATTTTGATCAAATGTTTTATATTATAAATTGTTATCTGCAGCTTTGTCACAGCTTAAAAGGATTGAGCCACTTGATGAGGCTAATTATGCTGAATGGAAAGCCAACATGCTCCTGAATTTGGGGCTGTTGGAAAATAATCTTGCACTTAGAGAGGATCCATCTGTGGAACCGAAATTAGCTGATTACATGGATGAGAATGATGAGGAATACATCAATCTCAAGTGGGCTTACGATGAAAAGTGGCCTATTTGGGAGAAATCAAACAGTGTGTCCCTAATGTACATCAAGAGCAACATCTCCCTGTCCATTATATGGGGGATTGCTGACTCTGATAATGTTAAGACGTATCTGGCAAACATTGAATCGAACTACAAGGCGTGTACCAAAACTTATGCCAGTACTCTTGTCATGAAAATGGGCTCTTCTGTTTATGATGGAAAGAAAGGCATCTGACAACACATCATGGAAATGTCACACATGGCTCATCAACTAAAGACGATGGACATGGAAATTTCAAAAGCCTATCTTATCCATTTCATCCTGAACTCACTAAACTCTGATTATGATTCGTTCAAAATTCACTACAATACTCAAAGAGAAAAGTGAACCATTTCAGAGCTCATCTCCCACACAGTGGAAGAGGAAGAGTGTCAAAAGGCCAAAAGGCAGAAACATATTGACCAGCTCAACCTCGTCAACTCTAAGGGCAAGAGAAAGTTTCATCAAGGAGAAGCCTTTGGATCAAAGAAAAAGGGCAAGCCATCTCACCCTCCGAAACAAGGAGGGAGTAAGGCCGCCCAACCAACTGCTCAACCTTGAGCTGGGCCAAAATTCAAGAATCCTCAGTGCACTTTCTGTGACAGTGATGGACATTGGCACAAGGATTGCCCCCGCTTCAAGGAGTGGTTGGCCCGTAGAGGTATAAATGAAATTAATGAAATATCCAACGTTAATGAATCCCTATATGTTGAGTTTTCCCGAAATTCTTGGTGGGTTGACTCAGGTATACACGTTACTAATTCATTACAGGGATTGAATGACGTCTAGACGCTAAGAAAGGGGGAGCACATCCTAAGAGTAGCTGATGGAGCGAAGATTGAAGTGGAGGCTGTTGGAGACCTCTCACTGAAGCTTCCTAGTGGCTACAATTTAATACTTAATAATGTCTTAGTTGCTCCTTCCGTTAAAAGGAATCTTATTTCAGTTAGAGCCCTAGTAGAGTCGGGATATGACTGTTATTTTTTCAAGAGAACTTGTTATATTAAGCATCTAAATAAAGTAATTGGTCTTACCTTCGTGCGAGACAAACTCTACTTGCTCTCTTTGGATCATACTGTGATGAATGTCATAAATGTCTGCAATGATAAAAATGAGACTTCATCGAAATTGTGGCACTGTCGCTTAGGCCACATTTCTAGGGGGAGAATCGAATGTCTCATTAAAGAAGAATTATTACTCCCCTTAGACTTTTCTGACGCTGATCATTGCATAGATTGCGTTAAAGGAAAATTTGCTAAATCAATTAAGAAAGGAGCCACTAGGAGCACGGGTCCACTAGAAATAATTCACACTGATATTTGTGGATCGTTCCCAGTGACATCTGTAGATGGTTTTGATTCATTCATCATATTTACGGATGATTACTCCCGGTATGGATATATTTACCCCATAAGCGATCGTTCCGAATCTCTCGAAAAATTCAAAATATTCAAAGCAGAAGTTGAAAACCAGCACAACACAAAAATTAAAATAGTGAGATCGGACCGTGGTGGTGAATACTATGGGAAACATGCTCCATTTGGGCAAAGTCCTAGTCCATTTGCTCAATATCTTCAGATTCATGGGATAATAGCACAATATTCCATGCCTGGGAGCCTCAACAAAATGGAGTGATAGAAAGACGCAATCGCACACTCATGGAGATGGTGCGGAGCATGCTTAGTCACTCCAACTTATCAAATAAATTATGGATTGAGGCATTAAAAACGGCTGCACACATACTAAACAGAGTTCCAAGTAAGTCGGTGCCGAAAACTCCGTATGAATTATGGACCGGAAGAAAACCGACATTGAATTATTTGAAATTGTGGGGTTGCCGTGCAGAAGCGAAATTATTCAACCCCCAATTAAAGAAATTAGACCCCAAGATTGTGAGCTGCCATTTTATCGGTTACCCGTTGCATTGTAAGGGATATCAATTTTACTATCTAGACCGTGTCACTAAATTTGTAGAAATCAGACACGCTGTCTTCTTGGAAAATTATGAAACGGGGAGTTCACAGGAAAGGGAAATTAATCTTGAGGAAATTCAGGTGAGTGTTTCTTCTCCTCTGGAAATCCAAGAAAATAATGTCCCTATTTTTCATAATGTACCACAAACTGTAGTTCCCACTATTGGCGCTACGGCTATTGCTGAGGAAAATATTGAAACCCATGAAAATAATGAGCCTCAACGGAGTCATGTGATACATAATGAAGAAGAAATTCCGCAACCTGATCTTGAACCGTCTGTGGTCAATAATGAAAATCAAGAAGTAAGACGATCACAACAGGACAGGCCATCCCTGATTATTATAAAATTTACATGGGTGAGGATATTGGGAAGTTGGACGACCCTACCTCATTCAAAGAAGCCATAAGCAGTCAAAATTTCATCCAAGTGAATTCAAGCCATGGAAGATGAACTCAAATCAATGAGCCAAAATAAAGTGTGGGATCTAGTAGAAATTTCTAAAGGAGTAAAAACAGTAAGCTGCAAATGGGTCTAAAAAACTAAATTAGACTCCAAAGGAAATATCGAACGATTCAAAGCAAGACTTGTGGCGAAGGGTTTTTCACAGAGAGAAGGAATTGAATACAATGAAACGTTTTCTCCTGTCTCTAGGAAAGACTCATTCAGAATTGTCATAGTGCTAGTGGAACATTATGATTTAGAACTTCATCAAATGGATGTGAAAACGGCATTTCTAAATGACGACTTAAATGAAAATGTTTAGATGGCTCAACCGGAAGGTTTTGTCATGAAAGGAAAGAGCCATATGGGATGCAAACTTAAGAAATCCATCTATGGACTTAAATAGGCGTCAAGGCAATGGAACCTTAAGTTCGATGAAATTATCAAGAAATTCGGATTTAAGGAAAATAAGGTGGACAACTGCATTTATACCAAAATTAAAGGTGGGAAATTCATTATACTAGTACTCTATGTAGATGACATTTTATTAGCAAGCAGTGACAAGAATCTGCTGTGAGAAACCAAGGAATTTTTGTCATCGAAATTTGATATGAAAGATCTCGGTGATGCATCATACGTTTTGGGTATTGAGATTCACCGAGACAGGTCCAAAGGGGTGCTAGGGTTATCTCAGAAATCATATATTTCTAGAGTATTGGTAAGATATAATATGAGCAAATGCTCGACATCACCTGCTCCAATAATGAAAGGGGACAAATTGGTTCATTCCAAAGTTCTAGAAATGAATTGGAAGAAAAATAAATGACTAAGTTACCATATGCTTCAGTTGTCGGAAGCTTAATGTATGCTCAAGTTTGTACGCGACAAGACTTGGCGTTTGTAACCGGGATGCTTGGTAGATATGTGTCTAAACCAGGTATGGACCACTAGAAGGCAGTAAAGAAAGTATTGCGTTATTTGTAAGGAACTAAACATTACATGCCCACATACAGAAAATCTGATAAGCTTGAAGTCACAGGCTATTCGGATGCTGACTTCGCAGGGTGTTTAGATACCAAGAAATCTACTTCTGGGTATATACTCACTCTCGTGGGGGGAGCCATTTCATGGAAAAGTACTAAACAAACACTAACTGCATCGTCGACAATGCAGGCAGAATTTGTGGCATGTTATCACGCAACGGGGCAGGCTGTATGGCTTAAAAATTTTATCCCGGGATTACAAGTGGTTGAAAGCATTGAAAGAACATTGACAATATACTGCGACAATGAGGCCGCCGTTTTCTATACGAGTAACAACAAGTCAAGTGAAGCTGCCAAACACATTGACATTAAATATCATGTTGTGAAAGATAGAGTACATGATCAAACAATTAAAATTAAATACATAAACACTAAATCAATGCTTGCGGATCCGTTAACTAAAGGTTTACTCCTAATTTGTTCAAAGAATATGTAGCCAACATGGGATTGTGTAACGACCTTGAATATGATCCTGGAAACTAGGGAAAGTAAGTTCAATCAACACCCGCTTAATTAATATAGGGTTTATTTATGTGATATGATGAACTATAAGTCTTGTTGTCTCAATGATGCTAAATGTTGTTGTGACACATTGCTTTGGGGAGCTATATTATATGATGGACTCGTAATTAACCTCAAAATCAAGGGGAGAATGTTGGTTGATTTATCGGTTAACCGATATTTAGAAAAGGATATAACCACCATAATCCTATCCGTAATCTATCTCTAACTCTAAATTCGTAACCCTCATGGGCCATAACTGCGATCGATGGTTACGGGTCAGAATCGGATTAGGAAAAGCCCCCGAGGCCCACCAGTGCGATATAAAAGAAGAGGAGCCCACGGGGACGCTCGTGTCGCTTATTCTCTCAACCAGAAATTCGAAATTAATCTCTCCCGATCAGAGACGCGCTGGAAGGGTTTCGTGCGGCGATTCTGGGACAGTGCCGTTGGAGACCCGAAGGTCGGAGGTTCAGAGCAGATAACTGGCGATCTAAACTCGTCGGAGATGAAGGAAAGAAGAAGGAATTGAAGGAAAGAAAAGGAGGAGGATAGATGGCTTCATCTGCAGGTTTATTTAATTTCCATATTTGAATTAATCAGATGATCATGTATTGATTAGGGTTTAAATTCGTAATCTATTGTTTATGGATGAATTCAATTATCTAAGAAATGCAACAAGAGAACTAAATCCAGAATTTGCTTAGTGCATTCTGTTTTTCTAACGTTGGAACCAACAAACAAGGGGTAGTAAATATTAGTGGTAAGAAAGGTAGTCTAATTATCAACTAACACGATCACAAAATTAACAAAAAAAATGCTTATACAGTGACATAGGGTAGAACTCATATTTATCGGTTGTAGATCGATATATCATACCATCAAGTACAAATCAAATAATTCCTTTTAATCTAAAGGCTGCACTTTACTATTTAACACAACATTTACTTTGCTCGACAAATAATATATCTAACACCCAATGTAATATGAAATTACCTTTCTTTCATGTTTTCACACTATAAGATGTTTTGATCATTTGTGTGTCCATATAGATGTAGATGGTAACAAATATGAACATATGTATAAAGACATATTCATGATTCTATGGATGAATCTAATTAGAATCAAAGCATCTTTAATCTTTACTACTATAAAAGTTTCTAGTGGTGGTGCAGTGAATCTGCCACCACCACCTACTCTCTTTGTATTTTTACAAATTACCCCCTTAACTTCGTAATATTAAAAATCAATCAAATCTAGATGGATATCCACATAAAATTAAATTGATATGGATATTTCCTATATAAAAAATATGGTCACATATTTCACAAAAAATATTTTTCTATTTATTCTAAGAATAACATAATATGATTTTATTGTTTGCAAAGCATAAAAATTTAGCTAGTAATATAAACAAAAGGAGTAGAACATTACCATTCATATCTTACAACGCAATGGGGTGAAGCTAGAATAAAAATGAGAGATGTGTCACTCGCTTGCTTTACTCTATTTTGAACCAAGTTTAGGCTACTATACATGCTTAAGATTTGACTGGATAGTGTACATGTGTGGTGAAAATAGATGAACTGTAACTAAACAATTTTCTATAACAGATTCCTGGGCATCCTATGTCTTCGCAATCTTTTACCCCCTCCATATTTTTTATATAATGCCGTTGACTTTTATATTTATGTTTAATCATTTATCTTATATAAAAAATTATATAATTATTAATTATTTTGTTATAATTTGATTTATTATTATAGAAACTTTAAGTATGACTTATATTTTTCATGTTTGAATAAAATTTTGAATAAGACGAATGATTAAACATAGATCCAAAAGTCAACGATGTCATATATATATATATATATATATATATATATATATATATATATATATATATATATATATATATATATATATAAAATATGGAGCAAGTACTGCATTGAAGGATTTGTTTACAATTTCACAATATATTCACTAATTCTTATAACACATTTGTACTGCTGAGTGAAATTCTGTAGGACGGAGTAGAGAGCCGGGCTATGCAGAGAGAATAACGTTACACACATAGCTATATTTTTGTCTTTCAACATTAATATTAGGAGAAATTTTATGGTATTTAACAAAGTATTCAGAGGTATCAGATTTTTAGCATAAATTTTTGGTAATTCGAAATATTTAGTAACTTGAAATACCAAGTTTTTTTTAAAATACAATACCTCAAGGTACTATCAGCTCAATTTTTCACTTATGTTCATGCTTATAAGTCAAATTTAAAATTTTAACATCAAATTTAGGGTTGATTTTGAGGCTTTTTTATTAGTTTAATTTTCAGTCTTTGCTTTACATCGTTAAAAATATGTTTATAAAAAGTTTTATCCATAAGTATTTTTCATTTATAAATATATCATTTGTCACAGAAAATGAAACAATCACCCCTACGTGGATTATTGTAGAAAAACCCTTAATATTTACATTGATAAGGCTTGTGAATATATAAAGCTCTGAAGCTACTGCTGCATCGATCCAAATGTATAACTCGAAGAGCTTGGAACTTTGCATGGTAGGTGGTGTTTAGACCGAGAAAATTTTTAAAAGAAGTGTCAAATCAAATGTTTGACCGGATGTTGAAAGGGGTTTTTAGACACGAATGAAAAAACGAATTTTACGTCTAGCCTAGGAACCGCGAGACGAATCTTTTGAGCCTAGTTAATCCGTCATTAGCACATGTTGGTTACTGTAGCACTTATGGCTAATTAGGTTTAAAAGATTCGTCTCAAGATTTCTTACATAGCTGTGCAATTAGTTTTTTGGTTTATCTATGTTTAATGCTTTATTTAGGTATCTAAAAATTCGATATGATGTTTTTGAAAAAAAAATTTAGGAACTAAACAAGGCTAAAATAACAAAAACGCAGGTGACCTGACCTGACCTGATTAAACAATCTTGTGTAAGCTATGGCATCATCGCATGGCATGTGGGAAACAATCAACATGTATCTGCTTCTAAATCTCATCCTCGCTCAAAACTACTAGTCACTATCTGCTAGCTTGTCTCTTTTTTGGTGCTATTGTTTCCCTAGATGTTATTGGTGCTACTGTTACTAAATCATCAAGTTGCTACTCTGCTCCATCACTAAGCATCGACAACAGATTTATTAATCACAAGCTGTGATTTGTTTGGCTCTAATCCGAAACCATCACATTGATTAATTAGTCCGTTTTGGCAACACGTACACACACCTCTAGAGCAGAGCTACGGCACTTCCTATATAAAAGTACAAGCACAGCTATTTTATAGTGTTAATTTGGGGTAGCTAAAAGTATCTTCGTGATATGGACGTATCAAAATAAAATTAACACCACGAAATATGTTACTCGCCGTACATCCTCCAGGACCGGAGATCATAGATAAGTTCAACACAACTGTCGTAGAAATGAAACCCTATGCATAGAACCAAATGGCGGCTATTAGCAGCTTGCGTGTATGCATTAGGATTGCAAAACAAATTGCTTTGTTTTACTTGCACATCAGCTTCCCAAGTCCACAGTTCTGTTACGTCGACTTCACTTCCCATCTGAGAGAAAGGCAATGCAAGAAACACCAAAACTAGGGCCCCGTTTAGTTCAAGAAAATTTTAGAAGATGGGTCAAATCGACGCGTACGATCATATATTTAAAAAATATTGAATGTAGTCTAATTATAAAATAAATTTTAGATTTCGTCTGGAAATCACGAGATAAATCTTTTGAGTTTAATTAATCTTTCATTAGCACATGTTGGTTACTGTAGCATTTATGACTAATCATGCACTAATTACTCTCAAAAGATTCATCTTATAACATCCTAGACCGAGGCTTAATAAGATTTGATAGAATACTCATAGCAATAGGTTGCATCTTCTTCTCGGAAAGTTTATCTCAAGAGAACTCCAAGGTTAACCGTGCTTAGCCTGGAGCAAACTTGGGATGGGGTGACCGACCGGGAAGTCATTCCGCATGAGTGAGGACAAAGTGCGCAGAAAAGACGTGTGTTGGTTGTGTGAGGGGAGTCTTGATCTCTTAGCACGGGCCTGGCCTAGGGGGTTCCTAGGGTCGGGGCATGACAAAATCGTATCAGAGCCGACCCTCACGGGCGCGTGTGGGCGCAGGGGCGCGGGCATGTTACGCATGGCGCGTGGGCTCTGAAGGGACATGGCATGGCACATGGGCCGGACTTGGACACACGGACGTGGCTAAGAGGGGAACGCTTCTAGTTGTTTGCCCGTGTGGGTATGTTCGACCGATGAGGACGTCGGGTCCTTTGAGGGTGGGTGTATGTAACATCCCAGCCCGAGACTTAATAGAATTTGATAGAATACTCCTACCAACAGGTTGCAACTTCATTTTCGAAAGTTTATCTCAAAATAACTCCAAGATTAAGCGTGCTTGGCCTAGAACAATCTTGGGATGGGTGACCGACCGGGAAGTCATTCCGCATGAGTGAGGACAAAGTGCGCAGAAAATACGATGTACTAGAGCATGGGCCCGGCCTAGGGGGTTTCCAGGGTCGGAGCATGACACGTCTCATAATTTCTCCCATAACTGTGTAATTAGTTTTAATTTTCATCAATATTAATGCTTCATTTCGGTGTCCAAAGATTCAACAATATTTTCAGAAAATGATTTTGGGAACTTAAAAAAGCCTAATCTGGCAACATAAAAAGAAAACGCAACTTGGTACCAACGGCAGAGCAGTACGCTAAGCAGGACAAAGTGTCCAGCAAGTAGGGCTGCCAGACGAGGTGTATACCATCACAATAATGAAGGAGATTCCCTGTACACCCGTACCAAACGTAATCCACTCAATAAACAAGAGAAGTTGCCATGTTTAATTTGGGGGGTTCCTTTTTGATGGCAGACATTGACGGACCACCTTTTTGTTTGATGCTGCATTTTGGCCCTGTTTAGTTCCTAAAATTTTTTCCAAAAAACATTATATTGAATCTTTGGACACATAAATCAAGCATTAAATATATATGAACATAAAAACTAATTACACAGTTATGGGAAAATCGTGAGACGAATCTTTTGAGCCTAGTTAGGACATGATTAGCCATAAGTGCTACAATAACCAACTTGTGCTAATGATGAATTAATTAGACTTAAAAGATGCGTCTTGTGGTTTCCAGGGGAATTCTGATATTTATTTTTTCATTCGTATCCAAAAACACCTTTTGACGTCCGGTCAAACATTCAACGTGACTCTTTTCCTAGAAACTTTTACCAACTAAGCGAGGCCTTTGTCTGTTCAATCACGAATATATGCGGCATGGGCATAGTACGTACCACTGTGTGCACATCAAGTGCAGACCACTCTTTTCGTTCCAAATCCTCCAGTAACTTGTTGATTATGCCAAAAGTGTCATCAGGGAAAGTAGTATAGATTGGAAAGCAAAAGATACTCTTGCGCATGCCTGATATTATTCCCAAAAGGATAACCATATATATTAATTGTAATACGGTAAAGTTTATTTCACAGCTTTAAACTTTCTCGTAGGTTCATACAAATAACGCAACCACTGAAGTACTTAGAACCCAAATAAGTTCGTCGTGGAGTAGTTAGCTAGCATGATAAAATTTGTATATCCCACGAAATTAGGTCTAATTAGTATTGGTAATAATCTGCAATAGGAACATCCTATTGCAATCCAGAATATGTCTTTCAAAAAAATTATGTTGTGATTTACTAATTTAAAAATTGGAAAAAAAAGGGTTGGGCATATATTGCACAGCATGCACCACCACATCAAGCAAAACTACTCTAAATTTTAAAGGTAGAGACTTGAACGAATTTTATGTTTCAGGTTAAGTGCTACCCCTGTCCTATATCCCATATTATATATATAGGTACTTCTAGCATTTGACTTTTGGCCTAAATTTAGCAGCTTATCTATCGAGTTCAACATTTCAACTAATCAAAAGTTGACAACATCTTTTATTTGATTTTTCATCTACTTTCTCGTTTCAACCAATAGTAGACATTTGTCATCTTAACTTTAATACCCCAAAACAGGTAGATGTAGTTATAACGTAGGATATATCTGATTTCAGAGTTTATGGTCATTTGAGGCTTTCCAGAAATTTTAGGTCCGTAAAATTGATCTATCGTTATATTAAAGGTTACTATATATCCTAAATTTCCTTCGTACTTTACCCCCTCCCAAAAGGAATTAACTTGTGTATAAAAATGAATTTATAATTTACAAAATATATCCATAGATTTGTACGCCCTCAAATACGGTTCATCCCAGACACGAGAGGCATATCTCGGTGAAACCCCCTCCCTTTCCTATCCCTAACTGACCTAAAATCTCAATAAAAATGTACATGTGTATAATATTTATGGACATCAAAAATTAAACTTTTATTTTTTCCAACCATAGGGAAATCTGAAAACCTATTATTGGCGCCCTGCGAGAAAATTATCTCTTTAATCACAAGAGAAACTAGCTGCATACATGCAGTATCTTCCACATTATTTCGCTTTCTTAGTTCTGACGATGTCAATCATAACAACAGGATAACCACATGAGCATATATGTTGCTGAAAAATGACCAACCACACTAGCTACCACAGGAGCTGATATGGCCCTAAATGCTAAGTTGGACAACTCAATGCGTGCCAACAACTCAACTACGGAAGAGGGCTAATCCGTTGCACCATTAAGAGGACCTATCACACGTAGCCGTGCAAAAAAATTACAACAAGAGGTAAACTCGCTCCTAGCTGAAAGATATTTCAATATTGATGAGAATTATATACTGTCTAAGTCGAGTACTCTACTATTACTTAGGTTTACACATGAGGCTAGTATTTGGATTCATGGAGGACATGAAGAGTTCCTTGAGAAACAATAAGACTATTATCCAATATGAAAAGAGTCACACACGCAAAAATCCAGGTTACGCTGCAAGACCCTCAACTTCAAGCACAAGTCTGTACAAACCTGTCACGTTCTAGGGTGCATAATACATATGGTTGGAAAGCTAAACAAATCTACTTTCCAACGCAACAAACGGAACAGCATTTGGACTTTTCAATCAAAAGTTATGGTTCAATTACTAAAGGCTGCATAGAAGACTAGAGGACGCGCGAGAATTCAAGAGTCATTTTGTAATACTTCACCACTTGGCCTTCCAGCTTCCAACGTGGTGACTGCAGTTCATACCCATCTAGGAGGGTTGTTCCTATTATAAGTATCATCTAAATACTACTGTGAAAGGATCTTTTTGATCATTTGATGAATTAAGAATCTATATGATTTTGCAGCCTAGTTGTTGAGTGCCTTGCACACTTTTGTTCTTCCCTGTTCTTCAAGGACTTGTGAAGAGATCCCTCTGGGATCCCCTAATTCGTGCTCTTGGTTTTCGAGTCTTTTGTGTGGATTAGTCTTGGATCGTGGTTCTGCGGTCGTTTGGAGATCGAGTCGAAGTCCTTAAGGTTTCAGTGTCTTTCTCCCCGTCGCTTGGTCGCATCCAACCTTGGTCAGGTATTAAGCAAGTTATCCCCACTGAAATCAACGTACAGTTCAGTATATACATCCGTTCCATATTTCCACGACGACACATCTATTTATATCAAGTACATTTTCGTGTAATTTTAGTAGTGCACAGTGGATCAGTGGGGGAAAACCATTATAGCCATCGACAATGTCTTATTCTCCTGCAGTTCACATGTTAGTGGTATTGTGATGTATTTGTATGAACACCGAAAAAAGATGTACAAATACTAGTTTCTTTTGTTTAAAATGAAGCTAATTTTATTACTAACCTTTTCCTGAAATAAAGCTATTTCTTTACCTAGCTACTTGGTAATCTCGAACAATCGTAAATATTTTTAATTTTAATTCTTTTCAAAAACATTCTTAATTATTCAGATTCATATTCTAGCCATTTTCACCTAATTTCTATCTCACTGCATCCATTTCAAAATATAACACCCTTATCTTTTTTTCTGCTTATACTTATACGACACAATTTAAATATTTAACCATAGTTTATTTTTTAGTCTTGGCTTTTACATTGCTAAGAATACGTATATAAAAGTTATGTTCATAAATTATTTTTTGTTTGCAAATATGATGTTTGGCTTTGTTTGCCCGATCACACCCTAAGCATTTATAGGTTACTATGAAGATGTCAAGAAATTTTCTTTTAGTCACTTGAATGGTCAATTTTTGAATTGATTATATTCTCTTTCTAAGCATCTAATTGACTCTAGAATCATTGGAATGGTTAAAATTACAAAAATCAGTGCAACAATATTTATATTGTGGTAATGCAAATTCTACAAATGCTTATGTGATAATTAGTACAAAAATAGTAATAGATCTACCCATGTAATAATATTATGGGAGTTACTCCCGTGGTCCTTCCGTTTTATATTATAAGACTTTAGAGTCTTATATAAGATTTATTGGTATCTATACAAATATAACCAACGCTAAAATATCTTAAATTATAAAATGGACGGAGTAATACCAAGTAAATGGATTGTCCATCCATGTGGCCCCATGGGTAGAGTAGAACGTACATCTCCCCTAGTTACTGCTCGCACCCTCCCGGAACCGAATGGACAAGGGCATATATAGCCAACGAAAGTGAAAGGCTTAGTCACTCGTCCACATACATTGCCTCCAAGAGACAGTGACAAATCATTGTTGGATATTTTATCCATGTTCCTTTCTAAATGTTGTAATTACAACAAAGCATGTATATCTGACATATATCGAACCCATCGTATGTTGATATCCTCATATATATATATATAACCTGTGGCAGACACTAAACAATGGTTAAATGAGGCCAACAGAGTTAGGACATGTTTGGTTCATAGGATGTCCAAATGATTATTGTAGGAATTGAAAACTTAAGACTTGTTTTCCCTGTATGCGCCATTCGTTTCACATGAATATATTTCTAAGGATTGTATTACTATGACTAATATAACAATAATTCTTAGCCTGGGGTTTAGAGCTCTTGAAAAGCATTTCCCAAGGAGTAGACTGCGTATTGCATTTTAATCCTTTCAATTTTCTATTCGTATGATTTGGAATTTTTGCTAGTATAAAATTTAAAGCCACCTGACCCTTCTGTCACCTCCCACGCACGGCCCTGTTTATTTTTCAAAAACTTTCCCCCAAAAACATCTTATCGAATTTTTGCACACCTAAATAGATTATTAAACATGTATAAAAAAATAATTGCACAGTTATGAAAGAAATCATGAGACAAATCTTTTGAGCCTAATTAGTGCATGATTAGCCACAAGTGCTACAGTAACCTACATGTGCTAATGACGGATTAAGTAGGCTCAAAATATTCATCTCGTGGTTTTTAGGTGAGCCGTGAAATTTGTTTTTTCATTCGTGTCCGAAAATCCCTTCTGACTTCTGGTCAAACGTGTGATATGACCGTAAATTTTTTTTTGTTTTTGCAACTAAACACCCCCTAATGCTTCCCTAAAGTCATTTGGACCTGCTGGATATAAGAAAGTAGGATATTTATGAAACCAACATTCTCTTATTATTATCGTTGAAAGGTAAAATCTAGCCATACTTCAATGGAGATAATTACCTTCGATACAATAAAAAAATGTTACTGTAACCATTCATCTTAACGAGCTATACGACTAGAAATGAACTATACTTGTCTATACAGCTGGGACAGGCGATTGGGGATGGAATCTATAGGTCCATACAACTTGGAATACTAGAACAATGGGTCAATATAAAGTACTTTATTGAACTAGTTATTTTTAACCAATCATTTTGATTTTTCTTATTTTCTTGAGGAAGATGATGGTTCAGCTCAGTGTGGTAAAAGTGGATGGACAACTCTTCTTCCAATTAGTAACAAAAGGAGTGATTGTTTATGAAAAAAAGCAAAATATCATATTTATAAACAAAAAACAACTTATGAATAAAACTTATATATATATATATATATATATTCTTATCGATCTAAAAGTCAATCATGATGAAAAAACTTGAAAATCTACTCTAAATTTACGGTTAAAAATTCTAACCAGTAAGAACATCTCCGAGAAAGTTACCAAATGACTCTCCAAGTTAAAATTTAAAGATTCAGCCTAAACTTTATATTCCAATGGACTAGCCAACCGGCTGGCCAAACCATCACTTCAAATGGCCAAACATGGCCAGCCAAAAGGCACTTGCCAAATGTGGGCCCCACAGATGGGCCTAACTAGTGCTACTACTACAATACTGCAGCATGCAACCGTCGCCGGAGGGCCGCTGCCGCCGCCGGGAGGACGCTGCCGGGGAGCCGCCAACGCTTCCAGATCCAGCCGCCGCCCCTAGATCTGGCCGCCGCCATCCGGGGCCGCCGACGCCGCCGCCGGCTCGCCGCCTCCCGCCGGGGGGGATCCTCGCCGCCGCCTGGCAGCCGCGGGGCCTCCCCGCCACCGCACGGCCGCTGCGCCGCGGCCTCCCGCGCCGCGCCACCTCCGCGATCAAATCCGGCCGCCGGCGCCGGCGCCTCCGCACCTTGCCGCCTCCACGCCAGGGTCGCGCCGCTCGGCCTCCGCGCCGCCACGCTGGCCGGCCTCCGCGCCGCGTCGCCTGCTCCGTCGCCTCTGCCACCGACTTGTTGGAGAGAGAGAATAAGAGAGATGGAGGGGAAGAGATGGAGAAAGAGGAAGAGAAAAAACATAGAAGAGGATGACATGCGGGCCCCGGCTGTCATAGATTTAAAATGAGACGGTGGATGGAGAAACCGTTGGAGTAAAAAACGAATTTGAGAACTAAATAAAATAGGGAGTGGCTAAATAGATATTTGGAGAGTCTACTTTGGGTTGTCTGTTGGAGATGCTCTAACTAAGTAAAAGCGAAAAAGGGATAAAAATCTTAGTTTCTTATGAAATTTCACCCCAGATGCTTTCGTGGCGGAAGTATTTCATCGTGAGAAATTCTGCTCGTAGAATTATGCAGGTAAGTGCTAGTATTATCCAGCAAACATTTGATAAAGAAAAACATGGTTAAATAATCCCATGGCTTAATTAAGAACACATTTAGGATCTGCAGCAATTTTCGGTACTCCTGGAGGGCACATGCGCAAAGATACTACGGATTCGCGCCCATATTTAATATATAAACCGAGAATTAGACCTTGCTTAGTTACTAAATTTTTTTCCAAAAATATCATATCGAAATTTTAGACACATAAATAAAACATTAAACATACATGAACCAAAAAACTAATTATATAGTTATAGAAAAAATCTTGAGATGAATCTTTTGAGCCTAATTAGCCCATAATTAACCATAAGTACTACAGTAACCAACATGTGCTAATACCGGATTAATTAGTCGTGAAATTTGTTTTTTCATTCGTGTCTGAAAACTGCTTTCTGATATCCGGGCAAATATTTAACGTGACACTTCTTCCCAAACACCCCTTAATTAATTAATAGAAGACCAGACCGGGGCAGCGAACCCACCCACGGTTACTCAAAAGTCCACCCGCACCAAACGCCGCCCGGAGCTGGCCCCACCGGTCAGTGGCGGGAGAGGGTGAGAGCCCGCGTTGCGGGCAGTTGGCAGATTCCGGTCCACACCACGCCCCCGCCCTTAAAACCCCCACCACCCATCCGTTTCCCACTAGCCAGCCAGCCGCCCGCCCGCCCGCCGTGCCGCCGCCTCTATCCGCCACGGCGACGAGGAGGAGGAGGAGGAAAGGCGCGTGAGGAAGAGCGGGAAGCGAGGCCATGGGGATCGTGGAGGAGGCGCACAACCTGCGGGTGGTGGGGGAGGGGAAGCGCGGGGTGATCGTGCTGGCGCACGGGTTCGGGACGGACCAGTCGGTGTGGAAGCACCTGGTGCCGCACCTCGTCGCCGACTACCGCGTCGTGCTCTTCGACACCATGGGGGCGGGCCCGACCAACCCGGACTACTTCGACTTCTCCCGCTACGCCACGCTCGAGGGCTACGCGCTCGACCTCCTCGCCATCCTCCAGGAGCTCGCCGTCGCCTCCTGCATCTACGTCGGCCACTCCGTCTCCGCCGTCATCGGTGCCATCGCCTCCATCTCCCGCCCGGACCTCTTCTCCAAGCTCGTCCTTCTCTCCGCCTCCCCCAGGTACTTTATTATATTGCTCACCATACTCTCCTTTAATTCGTAGCCGTTATTTGCGCGTCCTGAGTACTTTCTTAAATTGATTGGGTTGGGGAATAAATTGAACACCGTGAGTTAGTTCTTGATTGGGCGCGCACTTGCTCTCTATTTTGGTGAAATTGAGCTAAAATAAAGCCACCCGAATGGGTACTAGTACCGAGTTCCGAGGTTCGTCATGGGGAGATTTTGGCTACCATCGTTTTCTTTTTGGAAGAAAAAGCGAAAACGTGTTTTTGCAAACAAAAAATAATTTACAGGTAAAACTTTTATATACGTGTTCATAGCGACTCAAAAGCAAAAGTTATAAAAAAACACGATCAAAAAATCACAAATTCAAGTCTAAAATTAAGTTCAAAAATTCAAATTTTGGCTTATAAGCAGTGGTAATTGCGAAACGATGGAAGCCTTTGTCGAATTGGGGGCATATTGCGGCTACTCTTCATGGGAAAACAAGCTGTTGTCGATTGCAGCTTTGTCGTCATGGGGGAAATGGGGAATTGGTTGGACACTAGGACTAGGATTCTTTATGTGTCTCTCAGCATGGGGGCCTTATGGGTCGTTTAATTCACTGCAACCAGGCTGAGAATGGGGGATCTTGCTTCAAAGGATTGCCTGATTTGTACCGACAAATTTAAGAACTTTGGCGGTGATGATGATCTAGGAATCCCTAATTAGTACTTTGAATTAATTATTATGAAGGGAAGGGGCGTTGGATGTAGAACCTCCTACTCAAATTAGATAGCTGTATTGAGAAATAAGTGAATGGTTTTAGCTAAGTTTGAGGTTGATCTTATCACAAAAATATATTTTAGCTGGTAATATGAATATTGAGCCTCACTGAAGGAAAAGAAACAAAATCGATATACCATTATATTTACTGTACTGAAATGCCTTTTAGGCAATAAATTCCTGATTAGGTTTTAAAACCAGCTGGATTACATGAACTAATTGTAGGCAGTAGGTAATCTACATAACATAATGTTTTTTAGCCATTTTTTTTGTAAAAAACAGGATGGCTATAGTCTTTAACTCTGCAAGGTGTAGCAACAAAAACAACTGAGAGCTTACAAAGTTGAACAGAAAACACTAGAAAATTCCAAGAAGCTGGAGTCATGGATGATTCCATTATTTGGGGAAAAATAACTATAGTAAAATTTCTCCAAAAATACAACTTCTTTGAGATAGAATCCTAGTGGATAACGATATAATGTAACCTGTACTATTACCTCCATCCACATTCTATATATTTGTAGGCGGAATCAATTCTCTTAGGTGTTTATGTGGATTTAAAACACTCAATTCAAGTATGACCGTGGTTGTACAAGGCATCTGGATGATACCAACCACACCACAGTGTATGATGGTAAAGCCACCGAAAAAGGGTAGAGGGTAGTGCCATTTGATGTATATCTTTGGGGAGATTTTTCTATGCTACAGCTTACACATTTCTTGGTTATTATGTTGCAAGTGGAATGTCTCAATTGGTCCTATCGTTTGAACGAAAAGGGGAAAATGACCATATCTTACCATTTCTGGATATTTCCTTTCTGGAAACAATGTTATTCAAAAAGTCATGCCTTGATGGAAGCCATAAGTGAGTGCTACAGAGTGTAACATCGTTATTAGTCGCTAACAATATGGCTACTTTGCATCTTAGTCAGAATTTCAAAATTTGCCACCACCACCCTAGGACAATTCTTATTGTAGTTGTTGGATTAATTGGGGGGTGGGGGGGTCTATTTGACAAGAGTGCCATAACAGAGCAAGAGATTTTGTTCAACTGAATCATATTGAGCATTGGATTTGAAGGGTTATATATGATACCATCATCATTTGCCCATATCAGGCATGGCATATGTTACTAAAATAAGGGAGTGTGGTCAAGAAGAATTTAGTGTGCTGAATAGTTTTAGCATATGGAATCATTGTATTATAATGAAAAGAATAAAGAGTTCTTAGGTATGCCCAACTTTGTTCATGATAATGAGTGAAGTAATGTAGTTTATGCCTACCACTCTAGCAACAATATTGGCCACAAACTACCAGGATTGTAAACATAAAATACTCTCAAAATTGTGTATGTCCACTGCATTTTAGCTTTTAATCAGTCTAAGGAAAGAAACTAAAGGTTTAGAATGAACACAAATACACAATTATAAGCAGTTCCGGAGGAAAATGACTAATTTTAAAACTTATTTCCAATCCTGTGATCCCAGTTGCAAAAGAATGCTCTTAGTTGCTTTGATTTAGGATAATTTTTACGTGAAGAACTTATATGTGAAATTATATAACAAAATTGTCAATCTGTTCCTCGTGTCATGCCAGTCGGATAGAAAATATTAAAAATTTAGTGGAGGAAAGGTCACGGGATTTTTAATTGGTCAGTTCTGTGTGCTCAGTGAGTTATATCCATATTTCAACTTGTTTGTGGTGCTGCAACGAATATAAAATCTCTTATGATTTTAGTGGCAATCTCATAAGCAATTAATTTGACTTAAAAAAATATTAGTGGTCCACATGGGGGCCTAAGAGCAACCCCTATTTGCCCAATCCAAAGTAAACCTATTGCCCAAGACCATCCCTCAATCCCTACTGGTTCTGACACTAACCTGGTCAAAATATGAAGATGTCACCCTTTGCCCATTATATCTGATTAGATCTCAGACCAATATAGGATGTACAACTCTTTTCTAAATTTAGGTTTTGGGGCCTACATTGTTTTTTTACTGTACATTCATGATAGTCTTGAATATGTTCACCCGATATCACCAAATCCTGTGCAAGATTTTCATAGTTAAGTGTTGAAAATGGATACAAGACATGGTTTGACTGGGCGTGCATCAAATTTTGCCTGTTTCTTTCCTCAAGAAAGGAATTTGCCTATGTCTTAGGTTCAAATGTATCAGAAGTTCTCGGGTATAAATTATATCACTGTTATGTACTGGCATCAAATGTTATAAGCCTAGTGATCATTTTGTATCAAGTCGTTTTTAAAATATCCATCAATCTCACTCTTATTTATATAGGTATTGTCCGTGGATGAGTTACATCAGTGATAAAGAGCACCATAGTGTTTCTCTTATACTAGTTACCTTCTCTGTTTTTTCTTGTCCTTTCTGGTCCCGTTCATTTTCTACTTGAATTTGATCCAGTTCACTTGATGAAACAGGTACCTCAATGATGTCGACTACTATGGGGGATTTGAGCAGGAGGAGCTTGACGAGCTCTTTGAAGCTATGGGATCAAACTACAAAGCCTGGTGTTCAGGTTTTGCGCCGCTGTGCGTAGGAGGGGACATGGAGTCAGTGGCAGTTCAGGAGTTCAGCCGCACGCTCTTCAACATACGTCCAGACATTGCCCTGAGTGTCGCCCAGACAATCTTCCAGAGCGACGTGCGCAGCCTCCTACCACTTGTCACCGTACCATGCCACATTGTTCAGAGCACCAAGGATCTTGCTGTGCCGGTCGTGGTGTCCGAGTACCTGCAGAAGCACCTTGGTGGCGACTCCATCGTCGAGGTAATGCCCTCAGAGGGCCATCTCCCCCAGCTTAGCTCGCCGGACATTGTCATCCCTGTCTTGCTCCGGCACATCCAGCGTGACATTGCGGTCTAGTCGTCTAGGCCGTGGGGGCAACCATTCCACCTAGAGCTAGCTGTTCATCAGAAGCTGTATTATTTCAGTATCTGTACTCCACTGAATCACGCAACGTAGGATCCATCTACTGTTATTATAATAAGATTCTCCATATGTTGTAAATTCATGGCGGTGGAGATGTAGTCTATATGCTGTTTGTAAACCACTGCTCTTGTAATGTTCATTATCATGTCGGGTGTTTTAACGAAACGAGTACTTAAGATTTAGGGTAATTAACAACACATGATGTTAATGTGGCCGCTACCACGAGCAGCAACTCTTTTGTATAATTGTTCATGTGTTTTGCTATGGTTATTTTAGCCCCAACTCTTAACGATGTGTCTATGTAGTTCTATGTTTATTTTAGGGAGGGAAGATTTGAGAAAATTACAAAATTTTAGTCCGAACTCTTAACGATGTGCCTCTTAACCAATTATAGTTATTTAATACATTGGTTTTTATGTAAGTTATAGAAAAAGATGTATATACTACGAAAAAGCTGTCCAGCAAAATTTCCCCTGCAATTTTGTGGGCAATGTTCTAAAATGAGATTATTGTTTTTATTAAGTTGGAACAATGATCATATCAAATTAATATGCTCTTATACACTGAAGAGGTAACGTAGATGATTTTTTCCACCTTATTTTTAGAAGATTAATCGATTTAGTTAGACTTCTAAAATAATCATATCCCCTTATGTTTGTTTGAAAAAAGGGAATGAATTGGAAACGTTTTACGCGCAAGTATGTGAGGTCTGTATTAATCATGGACTGTGAGGAAGCATTGTGCGACCTTATAAATTTCAAACTCAAATATTCTGGCTGGAAAAACAAAGAAGAAACACCACAACCACATCACAAAAATGTGATGTAAATGAAAAAATAACTAGCAAAATGCCTAGGGATTGAACATTGAACCTTGATTTATCTGCAGGAATAATTGACCAAGTGTATGATTCAAAGAATCTCAGTGAATGAAGAGTGAAAACAGAGTTTTGTAGCTTAGGGAGTCATCTTTTGGCTTTTTGAGCAAAAAACCAAATGACATAGTTGCGAGCAACAATAATTTATGAATAAAACTTTTATATATGTATTCTTAAAAATCTGAAAGCCAAGACTAAAATTAAATTACGATAAAAGACTTTAAATTTAAGGTTAAAAAATCAAATTTTGGGTTATAAGTATAAGCATAAGTTAGAAAATGGGGACACTCGTATTGCCAAATTGAATCTTGTACTCAAAAACAAACATATGACGTTGTTAGTTAAGGCCAAGAAGCTTCCACGAATTAATATGTCTGACAAGGCAACCTTCACCTGGTGTACTCCCGTACCGTATTGACTTGTTGACTTGTACTAGTACACTACTGCAGTTGACAATTTATCCATTACGATTGTTATGCTACGAACTGAAGATGCACACGGATGGATGGATGTTCTCATTGACTGACAGTGTGGTAGCGTTGTTTCTTTTGCTAGACAAAGACAAAGATAGAGATTGGAACATTATTTGATTTTGATGGTTATTTCGTATTATAAATGACAGAGTTAACTATACTACTTAAAAAGTCAAAAATCTATTTTAGAAATTTGAGATGATCAACTTTTATATAAACTACATCAGTTTGAAAGCATATAGGCAAAAGATGAGAAATAATACGGCAAAAAAAATGTTTCTGATGCCCCATGAAAACCCTTCTAGAACCATTCACCATCAGTCATAAGCGTGGAACAGGAAGGCCATACCATCCATCTTTGGATCTTTAGATGATCTTGTCGCTGGTACAATCCAGTGGAGACGGGGCACATCATTTCAGACCTGAACAAGATCAACGAAGCTTCCTAGGAAATGGGCCTTCTGATGCTCGTGTTATGTGTGCTTAATTCGATCGGTTTGATTTGGTTTGGTTTGGTTTCATGTTGACGAGAATTTATCACCTGTGTCAAAAAACAACAACTGGTTGGTTAGAGATGGCTAGCATGCATGCTGATGCATGCGGCCAACAATCGAAAGTGTATATGCCCATGGTCTTAGACCCTTGATTGCTATACAACTTGATACACATCGTTGTTATTGATTCACTGTGAGATGGAGATGGCAGTGGTAGCAAGTAATCAAACACATGTGTTGATGCGGGTATATACTGAATTTAATAGTTATGCCATCATGATAAGGCTTCAACTAACCACTGTGTCATGCATACGTGTGTGTGCCAGTAAAAATGCGAGGCGGCGGATGTAGGCGCAATATAATGTAATTGTTTTCCTCCATAGGAATCGACAAATGTAGATTTAGGTGTAGAGTTTGAACATGTAAAAGTATTGAACGGCATATCAAATTCAATTAAATATAAATTTCAACTTTATCTTATTTAATAATTAATTAATCATATACTAATAATCCATCCGTTTTCCGTGCCACCCAATACGCACTCATATCTTTTTTGTTCAAATAAATAATAGCTGCAATTGTAGCCAAGCCGATCAATCTTTTGTTTAATGCAAGGTAACTATTGTAACCTTTCAATATACATTGCTAATAATATAAACTCTGAGTAATAAAAGGTAGTACTTAGAAATTGTTTGATTTGATTATGGTCTAAACTACAGTAACCAAAATCCCAAAATACCTTTGTTGCATTATACTAAATATTAATAATAGGAATAATACTGAATAATACTGCTGCTATCCTTAGCCATCCCACCGCACCTAAAAAAACAGTGCATCACTGTTTGGACCGCCGTCCACGTGCACGACCGCTGCTTATGTTAGCTACAGTACATAATACAATGGACGTGTTACCTATAAAAAAGTAGCTACTGGATGTGAATTTGGGGCTCCTTTGGTTGCTTTTTTCCTGGCTTGTTCGTGGGTGGTGCAAGTGGGACAAATCTTGACTCTTCCTGGATACCTCTATTTTTCTGACGAGCAAGTGAGCAGATAATAAATACTAGAAGCAACAAAACATTTGGCCGGCCAACCATCCATGCCATGTCGTCTTCACCCTGACGCGGGCACATATATAGATTTTTACTGTTGACCCGTCTTCTAGGCTTTGTCTCGTATTGGCCGTACGTTAACTAATTTGTTTGATAACATAAATCTGATTTACAAATTTTATACTTTATTGTGTGACAATTACTATCTTTTCTTTGATGTAGTTAACTATTATTAGCTTTTATGTTACATCAGATTAATTTTCTGTGTGGTAGAGGTAAATCTATTGGTATAGATATGTCCTGATTAATACCACAAGAATGTTGGAGTTTAATCTAAGTTGATCAATTTCTAGCCTAACATGATCACCTCTGCTCACGTGGAATTAATTGAGGTCTGACCTAATTTGTGAAGCCATGATCTTACCATGTTGCTTGTTGTTCTCCTGGTCTTCTGCTGGTATCGGTGCAGAGGAAGTAGGGCACCAGTTTAGGTGGTGTTTAGATTGAGAAAATTTTTGGGAGAATTGTCACGTCAAATATTTAACCGGATGTCGGAAGGGATTTTTGGACACGAATGAAAAAACGAATTTTACGGCTAGCCTAGAAACCACGAGACGAATCTTTTGAGCCTAATTAATCTGTCATTAGCACATGATGGTTACTGTAGCACTTATGGCTAATCATGGACTAATTAGGCTCAAAAGATTCGTCTCAAGATTTCTTCCATAACTGTACAATTAGTTTTTTAGTTCATCTATGTTTAATACTTTATTTAGGTGTTCAAAATTTCGATGTGGTGTTTTTGGGAAAAAATTTTGGGAACTAAGCAAGGCCTTAACTAGCTTATGATCATCGTTTCTCCTCCATGTATCTACTGCACAGCAAATAGGTATAGAATAGCACTACAAACCCATTCCAGTCCATTGGGATCGCTCGGGCTCTCTTAATTTGGGATTTGAGGAATTTTGTTGAGAGACTTCTCTCTCAGATGTCCCTTCTGCATCTCCTCTTTTATTTTATATCTTCCACCAGTGGGGCTCAGGGGTGTATCCTCCTAGGATTTCAGGCTATAACCACCGATCCCAGTAATGGTATCTCATATTATTATTTTATTTAGAGTACATTTCAAAAAACTATATTTACTTTGACCAAATTATAATAAAACAGTAAATTTAAAGGTTGTATATCACACAACTACAAATTTAACAACAAATTTCTCATAACACATAGGTTCAAGGTCTTGTCTTACAAAATTGTCAAACTATCATCTTTTTAAGTTACAGAAGTTATAATTTTGGGATAAAATTGATGTCAAATTTGTAGTTTTGGGATACAATACCTTAGATATATAGTTTTGTAAAAAATTGATGCTAATTATGTAGTTTTATGATGGATATAAAAGCTTTAGTTCTGCGAGAGATTGATCAAACTATCTGCAGTTTCGTGAAATTTAATCTTTTGTTTATTTCATTATTGTTGGAGAAGAAAAAGGCAGACTTCTCCTCCCGTAACTATATCAGCAGTACACCAACATGAGATATAACAAGCATCTACTCCTAAAAACCCAAGAAAACCCTCGTTGGACTTTTGTTTGAAATCTATTTTAAACATGTTAACTAATGTATTTATGGCCTCTTTGAAACACATGATGGAAAAACATACGAATATATAGGAGGAAAAATGTAGGACTAATAAAAACACGGGTACAAAATAGATGGTTGTAAAGTACAAAAATAACTATTTGAATAGACCGTAGGCAAAATTTAATAATTAGAGGACAGATAGCCCCGTTCGGCCATGACATAAGTTAACGAAGCCCCGTCGTTTTCCGCGTGCACGCTTCCCGAACTACTAAATGGTGTATTTTTTGTAAAAAAATTCTATAGAAATATTATTTTAAAAAATCATATTAATCTATTTTATATTTTTTAATAATTAATAATTAATTAATCATGTACGTTTTCCGTACCAGGCATAAGTTAATTTATGCCTCCCATGCCGAACGGGGCAGTCTGTGAGGAAAGATTGGATGAGCTTGGGGACCTCGTGCTAACTTTTTACTTAATTCTACTTCTCTTGAGTTATTTTATAAGATTTTTATAGCTTTTTTAAGCCCCGATCTTTTCTTTCAGATAGGGAATTTTTTTATAGGATTTAGATCCTACAATTTTCTATGCTTCTCATACTCTTTATAGTGGTGTATTTGGTCGGTGACACTAGCTTGTTGGAGAAAACTGACAAGATTAAGATCATGTTACGTGAAACACTACTAGAGAAACGATTTTTGGTTCAAAACCCCAAAACACAAATATACCAGCTTGACTAAGAATCGGTACTAAAGATGCTTTAGTACTGGTTCTAAGGTCCAATCCCTATAAACATATCATTAGTCTCCTAAAAATACGTCTTTAGTCTTAGTTGATGTTACCAATACTAAAATACATTTCTTTTAAGTTCCGGTTGGTGCGTAATAAAGATGCATCTAGGATTAGTTCAAAACGAAAGGATCTCAATCCAAGTTAGATATGTGGAGTAGATGAGATGGTAACATGAGCGAGAGCTGAGGTTAGAGGTCTTTTGTTCAAATCCCACAATGAGCCAGATTTTAATTACTCTTATATTAATAGATAATAGATATCTTTTTTCAAAAACAATTGTAAATCAAATCATCCATACCTCTATTAATCTCAGCTATGTTAAATGGAGCCTCTCAGAACAAATGTAAATTTTCATATAAGGGGGCATACAAAATGGACAATTGGATGGACTACGGATAATTGCTTATATGAAAAAAAATGTACTACTTGCTCTGGTTTTAAATAGCTGACCACTACATACTATGTTATTTTTAACTTTGATTGCTTATTTTTTAAAGAAAAATAGATCCAAACTTATGTAAATACTATATTGTGCCATAAATAATACATAAATTTTGAAATTAATCATGAAATAACCGTTTAAAATTATTAATGTTTAAAGTTGAAGCATGGATGGTCAGCAGAGAAAAGCAAGAGCTGAGGACAGTGGGAGAACTTAACATATAACTTGGAAAAATATATATAGATAACTCCGAGTAATTTTCCTTAGGGAGAAATAGTATTTTCTTAGTGATATCAGCAATAATTTGCGCGTAGTCCAACCGTTAGTTGAAAATAAAATAGCCCAAGTGTAAAATGAACAGTAGTAAGGGTCTGATCTTGGAAGATGGATGCATGTTTGTTGTAGACATTATATTAGACTTGCTAGCTTTTAAATTTCTGGAGGAGGATATGATGCAAGCGGTTCATGACAGTTATATAATCTCTTTTTTCCTAATCATGTATGACTGAGCTAGGGCACTTTGAGTACAACATGCATATATTCTTTGGAGTCTCGACCTCTCGGGCTCTCCTCCGAAGAAATGAAATATGCCGCATGCATGGTCAAGTCTCCCGTCAAAAGCCGGTGACTTCCCCAGCTGATGCACACGCCAGCAGGCATGCATAAGCTACTATTACGTATATATACTAACTCCTAACTCCGGCTTCAAATAATTGACACCAGTTACTGTTTATCTAGAAACTTTGACCATTTATCTTTTTTTAAAAAATATTATATATATCAGAAAATGTTATATTGTGGTGTATGGCGTATGAATATAACAATACAACTTTTGGTAATCATCAACTGATCGTTTAATTATTATTAATGGTCAAACTTAAAATAGTAATGGTTAACCATGACAAGTCAATGAAGACGGAGGAAGTATATATATATATTACTATCTTCGTCCCATAATAACATTTTTTTTCGTTTTTTCGTATCCAACGTTTGACCATTCGTCTTATTTGAAAAATTTGTAAAAAACTTAAAAGAATTAGTCACGCATAAAGTACTATTTATGTTTTATTATATAGTAAGAATAAAAATATTAATTGTAAAGAAATTTCAAATAAGACGAATGGTTAAACGTTGGACATGGAAAAACGAAAAATAACATTATTATGGGATGAAGTTAGTATTCTTCTTCTATCCGACCGGTAAGAGAGAGAGAAACGAGGCATGAAACACGTGCACCATTGGCCTTTTCCTTCTGGAGGCTGGACCGTGCCGGAATTTGCCATTTCCGGGAAGCTGCAACTTGCAAGAGAGTACAACATATACACGACAGCGAAAAACAAGCTACCACTGTATCTGAAGTCCATTAGATTTGTATGATTGCGTATGTCAACGTCAAGTGTGCGATATGCCACCAGTACTAATTAACTCTTCTTCTTGTTCCACGAAAACTTTACCTTTAACCCTTGATATTTGACCTATAAATTATTTTATTTTCAAGTAATTATTGCATTTAAGTTTAATTAAGGTGAGGATAAATAATGACTTGGATTTGAAAAGGTACGAATTAATTGGATTGATGTTAGCTTGAGAAAATAAAGAACATATTAATCCTTAATAATTTTGTATATTAGTATATGTGAGCTAGGTTAAAGTTATTATTTTTGGGACACTATTCCTGATCGTTTTTTTTTTCTATACTGTGTCATCGATCGTATCTGTCACGTGCTAGCTGTATAATTTGGTCATTAATCTAGTTTACTACTCTTGCAAGAAAAGTATACCTATAAAACGAAATTCTGTACCACTACGTATATTCAAATTTTTCCATGTTCTGTTCGTACTCGATCGAATCCGTCACTTGTTTGGTCACTAATTTACTATTACCCGATCTTGAAACGAAAAGTATACAGCGATCAAAATTTTGTACTAGTGCACACGAGTCCTTCCGTCTTTAGTTACTTAGCCGGTACCCAAAAAAGGGTGTTTTATGTATCATTTAAAAACTTAAAAAATGAATACTTAAAAATCTTCAAAAATAATTTTTTTATGATATAAAATTTTGGTATGAAGAATTTATTGAGTTATATAAATCAAAATTCAAAGATAATTTGATGTATTTTTGGACCCTAACTTATGTAGTTGCCTGTGAGTCCCGACTCATCATGTGTGTGTATATACACATTAGGTGTATATACCCCTTCACATTAAGGTGCAAAAACACCTTAACTAGTATAGTGGTCCGATCAATTTTCTCTCACACACTATATCTCCAACAGAGAAACCACCCATCTTTACACGTTGCAGTTAAATTTTAACTTTTTGAATTACTTACGGGGTGCCTCGAATAAAGTGAGCTAAGCTTTGACTCTTTTCGGTCAAATTTTAACTTACTAAAGCACGAATACAAGCCAATGAACATGAGTTAGTTTTTAACTCAAAAACATGTTGCACACATATTGAGTTATTTTTTAATTGACACGCCCACTAATAAGCACGCACATCACGCTATTATACTATGCAGTTATAGTTTTCCTTATCGAACAACACAACACATGCTAGGCGTATAAGTTAATTTTTAACTAAAACATTGGTAGTAGGGTTGAATGTGGGATGAAAGTTAACTTTTGTCTCTTCAACCAGTAAACACATACATTCCTTTCATATTGTCATCAGTTAAATTTTAACTCCACTGTGTATCATAGTAAACACTTCACGCATATATAAGTTATTTTTCAACTCAATACTCGCATCTCTCAGTTATTTTTTTAACTCCACTAGCCTTTGTTGGGGGTGGTGGTGGTGGTGGGAGGGGTGGACTGACGTGGAGGTTGGTTGGTTGATTGCTGTGTGACGCGGTAGGCTAATTGAGTTAAATTTTAACTTTTTGAACAACACAGCACACATATATCGAAAATGCACACATTTATCACTGTGGAGGTCATCAGTTAATTTTTAACTACTCAACCAGTAAAAACACACGTTCCTTTCACATTGTCATCACTTAAATTTTAACTCCATAAAATATCATAGTAAATACCTAGTTGAGGAGTTAAAAATTAATTAATGACCTCCACAGCGATATATGTGCGGTGTGTTGTTCAAAAAGTTAAAATTTAACTCAATTCGATATATGGGTGTGTTTCAGTAAAATTTTAACTCAAATCGATATATGCGTTGTGTTGTTTAGAAAGTTAGAATTTAACTGGAGGTGTGAAGGTGGGAGGGTTCGATGGATAGTGTATGGAGTCGGGGATATAGATGTTGTATGACGCGTTGTTTATTGCGTGATATATATAGTAATTGAAACTGAACCCCAAAATTTGATGATTTATAAGCTGAAAGGCAAGCGTGGAAGTCTGCACATCAAACAAAGCATGATTTATGAAAACAAAAAGATAAACAGTTTGCGCCGCAGCGCGCGCGGTCACAACGAATTGATTTGTTGATCGATATATACCGTAACCTTTTTTTTTAGAGTGTTCTAGTGTGCAGAGTGCTTTTTGAACCATCTATACGTGCACGTAAGCTTGGAGTAGCGAAACCCACGTTAATTTGTTTACTTCGGCTATACAGACTTGCTCCCAGGGATTGGTCGAGTTTGCTTTTTTCCTTTCTCCCAGCCTTAGCTCGAAGGGTTCGATTGATCTGCACATGTTGCATTGTACACAACTACACATGTGCGTTAAATGTATTAATTCTTTTTTACTTTTAGGGAATAAAGAAATGTTACATTGCCCGCCACAAGAACATATCGGCCTCCGTGTAGCAGGGCCAGTCCTAACTTTTGAGAACCTGGTGCGAACCTAAGTATAGATACCTTTACCATCTTATATAATAATGATAATAATAATAATCAATAGATATATACTTTATATATGTAAATTAATGTAGTAAATATTTATTTACATTTAGAAATAATATAAAACTTTATATATGTAAATTAATGTAGTAAATATTTAAATTACATTTAGAAATAATATTTATATGGAAAATATTTACATGTTATGTTAAAAACTTTGGTGGGGGCTGAGACAAGAGTGATGGATGCTATCTAGCTAGATGATATAATATACAACTTAATACTATTATATATATATATATAATGTACAATCAATATTTCTATAAATAAATCGTTAACTATGGAGTAATAGATGTTGAACTAATCTTATCCGTTGATTTAAATGAGTATTTTGGTACTTTGTTAATTAATTGTTTTATTTATTGGCAATAAAGATCGTAATAAAAAGGACGATATTACTTCTTCAATTTTCTATTACACCTAATATTATTGATATTATAATTTAATCACAGCCGTCCAATAAAAATAGATCAACGGTATGGATTATATTAGAATGTACCGGAATCAGCCTCATCGCTTGTATATCGTTTAGGTACGATGTGAAAAAACAATTACATATGGACACGTCAGCCATCTGAAGCATTGAACATCTGTGATCTGAAGCATTGATTCTGTACTAGCTAACTCTAATGCAAATATATAGTAGGAAACTCTTTTAAGCACTTATAATAGTCGTTCCTTACATGCTGAAAAATGATTTAATTGTTATGGAAATCTATAATAAGATTTGGAAAATTATGGCCTATACAATATGTATAGGCTATTTCATAAAATTTTGTCATCTAAACTGAGAACAATAGCTAGATGTGTATCTATTTTCTCTCTTATACATATCGAATTTTGACTTTATTTTTCTCGTAGTGATATACTCCTAGTTAACTGTATTCTATTATCTTTTTAAAAGACATTAAATTATTTGTTGTATTTGAGAAGTACACAATGGTTCATGCTGAAAGTATATTTCACGTTAAGAGGACTGGTGGGTGAATGCCACAAAAGCAATCCCTAAAAAGGACAAAAAAGGTTTCAAATCACTTCTCATCCTGATGTCGTGGGAGATATGGAAAGAACATAAGAACAGGGTGTTCCATAAGAAAGAGGCAACGATGGGGTGGGGGTGGGGGTGGGGGAGGGGGGTTAGTACACTGCATCGCAGATGAGATCAACCTCTGATGCATAAGTGGAGCCAATGGATTAGCCAAGTTATGATCCCAAAACAAGGAAGTCATAGCGAGCGCGTAACGTAGCACATCCATGTAATAATGGCAGCTTAGGTCGCCACCGTACTGCATTCTCCACCCCACCTCTCCTTTTCTTCTTCCTTTTCGAGTTTTCCTTGTAAATATATTTTTCCCCGTCTATTTAATATAATGGCACCCTGTTGGGGTGTAAAAAAAAAGTATTTTTCACATTATTAAAAGAAGTCATAACAATATAAATAATATGTTTACATAGTTTTTAATAAAGGAATGGTTAAATATATGTCGTAAACCTAACATTGTCATCAATTAAATTTGGAGGTAGTAAGTGTCTATATGTATATGGAAAGAAGAGGTACCCATGACCATGTGTTAACGCCAGAATTTGGATAATTGCCGTTGGAGATAAACCGTGGTTAAAGACTGAATCGGACAGAAAACAGGGCAATCGGACAGAGATTAATTGGAGTGCAACTCGGATTCAACCGATGAAGTTTGAATCAGACATAAGATAGAGTCCGATTGGGCCTAAGATGTTGCAGATAGATTCGGGAATAATTAGAGTCTGTGTAACTTAGCTCTATCTATGTATATTAGCGTTTGTTTAGGATTTTATCTTTAAATAGAGTTCACGTGTAATAGGTTAGTTGTTAGATATGGATCCATATCCGGTTAGATTAGTTATTTCTCGGGGTATAAATATAGCACCCCGTAGCTTTGTAAAATCGTCTACATATCACAGATCAAATAAATTTCGGCACATTGTCACCCTCCTTCCCGTGGTTTCAACTCCGGTGGAACTTGGCACCTAACGCGGGGCTGTATCATCTCGATCTCCGGCGGAGGGGTAATTAAGTCCTACGTTCAACCAGCTACGGTAATTGTATTGGCTAAACTAGAACTGTCTCAGTTCAGTTCGATCTTCTAATTTGGTTGCGCGATTGCTAGTTATCGTATCAGTTTCAACTTGAGTTACTTCAGTATCTTGGGTTGATCTGGTTGACCACTTTGGGTAATTTAAGTTGGTTTGATATTTGCTATTTGACATATTCAATTTGATATTGTCTCGGTTCGGTCCGATCTATTAGATTGCATCTATCAAATAGTTTATATCATTCTGATGTATCTTGCTCGTTTTATCGGAGTACCAGTCGATAAGTTATTAATCATCGGCTTGATAGCAATCTAGATCTGTTCAGTATCTATCCTGATATTGCTAGGTGTGATCTTGAATTATCTTAGTTTGGTTCGATTTTCTATGATTATTCCTAGTAATGTAGGCTATGTATTTTATAGATCTTGGTCGTTTGTCAGTCGTTTACGGCCGATGATCTTTGCCGATCTACATGCTTATCATATTTACATCAATAGAGTAGTTGATTGCCTTATTGTATTATTTTTATACAAATCGGCTGAATTTATTTAGTTCGGTAATTATTTTGTGTTGCATCGGCTTAAGAAAATCTCATGCAAGTTTGGTTTTAACCGATCGTAGCAAAGTACTCATTTTTTATTTATGATTCAAGTATATTTATATCGGATCCTCAGCCGATCCAAGCTTTCAATAGTCGATCGGTAAGCCTATCAGCTAAACGCTGCCGCATCAACATCCTATTGGCTGGATTTTTTGTTACCTATCAGGTCGATAGCCGATCGGCTTGTTTTATTCTTCATCTTGTCAGATACAGTATCAAACTGACTAGTACGCCCACGGACTTTCTAAGAATTTAGGTTCTGCACTGAAGCATTATGAGAATTGACTCTCAGACCTTCGTGTGTGACACATCAATGTTTATATTTTGACATTAACATCATGATACAAGACTTTATTGAGTATCTTCGGATAAAAGAGGAAGTGGCACGGATGTTGATGATGCTACCTGCCGACAATGCGTACGCCGGCTGAGGGGGATGGGGGAGTTCGGTCAATATCAAATATACAGAGTGTTAAATTCTTCCTCTTCAAAAAAAATAAAAAATTAGAGTGCTAAAAGGACCAAATATGTGGCGAATGCATGAGTGATCAACATCTGAGATAAAATATATTATTATGTAGTTTGATAAGCAATAATGAACATAAAAATATATAGACTAGACCAATAAAATCACAACAATAATATTGTTGGTATACAACGCATCCCTGATATATACTACTCACTCTTTTTTTTTCTACTTGACGACATTTACCTTTAAATGTTCGTCTTATTTTCAATAATTTTATAAATACATAAAGTTATAAATTAATTTAAAGTTTCTTTAATAATTAATTAAATCATAAAAAAGTAATTAATAATTATATATATTTTTAAATTGGACAACTATAAGATACAGATAAAAATATCAGCTATGTCAAATAAGAAAAATAGAGGTAGTACATTGGATCGACGTGCATGCATACCGATAGAGGTAATACTAGTTATGTTACGGTGTAATCTGACTGGTGTATCTATCTACAAATTGTCAACACGTCGGAATTTCCGAATCCCACCAGCGCATTCGAGATCTGCCTTGTGCCGAAAACGAAAAGTAGTCCTGGTCTGACCATCCAAACCACAGTACGGCAGGCATGCCGATGCCGCTGCCACACTTGGCAAACCGGGGCGGGGCCCGCCCATTCACCCCACTGCGTTCGGGCCCCACCCACGCTCAGGTGGGACGCCAAGCAGCGAGAGCGAGCTGGGGCCCAAGTCAAAACCACGCCTTGTTTTTCTTCTCTTTTTGCAACTTGCGCCCGCGCGAACCAACGCAGCAACGGCCCGGGCCGCTGCATGTTTGCTTTGACTACGCACACGTACGACTTCTTCGCTCCTCCTTCTCACTGCCATGTGCTCACCAAACGAACGTGCATGCATCGCTTTTCTCCTTCCCTATATATATATATATATATGCCACGCCGCGGCTTGCTCTCCTCACATCGGCCTCCAACTGCATGCAAATCCATCCAATCATCCACGCCGGCCTCTTCCGTACGTGAATTCTTGCTGCTGCTGATTAACTGGAGTGCGTATACGTGCTAGCGAACTAGCTAGATCATCAGGTTTTACGACGGCGACGACAGGGACGGACATGGTGGCAGCTATGCAAGCGCTGCTCGAGCCGACAGTGCTCTCGCTCGGGCTGCCAACGGCGCCGGCGATCAAGAAGGAGGACTACCTCGCCATCTGCCTCGCCGCGCTCGCCGGCACGCGGGCGGGGAAGGCCTTGGTGCCGGTGGGCGTCCGCGACCACCCCCAGCAGGCAAAGTGGTGCCCAGCCCCCGCGCCGGCGGAGGAGCTCCGGTTCCGGTGCACCGTCTGCGGGAAGGCCTTCGCCTCGTACCAGGCGCTCGGCGGCCACAAGTCCAGCCACCGGAAGCCTCCCACCGGGGACCACTATTACGCCGCCACGGCGGCGCAGCAGGCGTCCGCGGGTGACTCGGAGGACTCCGCGTCGTCGGCTACAGGCCCGCACCGGTGCACCATCTGCAGGAGGAGCTTCGCGACGGGGCAGGCGCTCGGCGGTCACAAGCGCTGCCACTACTGGGACGGCACGTCGGTGCCCGTCTCCGTCTCGGCGTCGGCGTCGGCGTCGGGTACCTCGTCGGCTGTCAGGAACTTTGACCTCAACCTGATGCCGCTGCCGGAGAGCGCCGCCGGGATGAAGCGATGGGCGGAGGAGGAGGAGGTGCAGAGTCCGCTTCCGGTCAAGAAGCTCAGGCTGTCACACTAATTAATTAATCATACACCGTGCCCATCTTCTGTAAAGACAAAAGAAGATCTGCCCATTGATCGACTCTATTGAACAGAGTCTGTTCTTTGATTTGTTAAATTCATTGTTTCCTTAGTTGGTTTCTGTCTTTGATATAGTAACCATGCACATTCATGGATCTCTTAAGATAGATCGTTTCCATGGTATATGGCCTTAATTATGAGTGTTGATTCATTTGGTTAATTGCTTATTTATTCAATCTGAAACTAATTTACTGAAGTTGGTCAACATAAGGCAATGCAATTTCAAATCTCTTTCATATCAACATGGCGTATTTTAGTTTCACAAGGTCAAACTTTTCTAACAATGATTAGTCAACGCGCAGTACAACACTTTAAAGTGTTTTCACATCATATTAATTTAATTTGCAAGTATGATGAATATAATATGTAACTGCAGAAGATTTAATTTAATCTTAAAAGAAATACAAACTAAAATATTGTAAAAAAATAAAAGGAATAAAGTAGTATAGTATTGTTTACTCGACGTTTTAGATCCTACCGTCTCTGCAGATGCACATGATTTGTCTACTTTTTATAACTATATATAGATCTAAATACCAAAAATATTACTGCCTATAAATGTTATTATAACAAGTCCTCCATTTATTCCAAACTATAAGCATCTCTAGGTTTCATATTTTGTTTCACAATACCGTTATATCCCAACAATCATTTATCGCTCAAGAATTTCTTCCCAACTTAGCCATTCATCATCTCACATTCATTCATTCCTGCTTAATCTTAATCTTTGTTAAACAATATAGATATATTTATATTCTGTAATAGAGAAGGATATACTAATATTATTTTAGATTATAAGGTTTTGTTTAGGATGTCATGTACACCACAGTTTGCTCTAGTAATTATTCACTTCCTCTACACATAAATAAAAGCATTTATGTGTTGTTCTTTTAGGAATTAATGATGAAGACAAAGGGAGATCACTACGACATCTACAATAGTATTTTCTATTGGCGGTTTTTGACATGCTCACCTACTTGGCCAAATCACGGACATTTTTTTTCTATAACAGTCTGTAATTAACTTACTTTGGTTAGGTGGCTATAGTAATGCGTACTCACTTTATTAAAGAAACATCAAAATTCCGGATTTGGAACTGGACATAATTATTTAAACTCAGAAGTTGAGTATTTCTGAGACCAAAATGAATATGTATCGTGTTCGTCGCCTCTCTCTTTCTCTCTTTTACTCTCTCTATCCCATAATATAAGGAGTAACTATTTTTTTCTCATAATATAAGACATGCATGTAAACATGTATTAACTAGCATATTTTTTACTATCAAAACGTTCCATTACATGCATACATACATATATCTAGGTAATCTAACGAAGTGCTAACGAAGAGCTAGTTATAACTCTTTCCTAGTTTTTGTGTTAGTTATAGTTGTGCCTTATATTATGTGATAGAGCGAGTATCAGCAAGTGTAAGATGACAATCAGCTGATCGTGGTGGTGACACAATTGAAATAGCAAAGCATGATCCAAGTTTATCCTGATATTCTTAATGGGAGTCATCGGACGCCTTAAACAATTTGGGTGCACCCCTTCTTATCTAACTTGAAATCTTCCTAGCAGCATCCGTCGTTGATGACTGGTGTCACTTTCCCTATGATCTATGAAAGGACAAGTACGTTTATCAAACCATGCCTCTCCCAAATAGGAGAAATAAGTACCGAAACTTATAAAACAAAATAACGTTAACACTAGCTAGCCGCCATGCATTTTACATGTTTTACGAATGATTGCAATTTAATATAAAGTATTGCTATATTTAAGTATCAGGACAGTGCTCTATACTGCTGTTCAGGAGAGAGGGGGGACGACAACAAACAAGTAGTACTCCGGAAAACATATTTGTGTTTTTGTTTTTCAGGTCAACAGTAATAATACCTATATTTTATAATGTAAGGTTTTATAGTATTGTGCCTAAATTTATACGGATGTTAATTAATCTAGACCAACGTCCAATAGTTTGAAAGGCATGCAGGTTAACAAGTTTATTTCGCAGGGAATATAATTTTGCCGATAAACTAGCAAGCTAGCATTCTGTTAATATGCTATTAATTAAGCTTAAAAGGGAAAGTTTTACATTGGAATTCACCGCGGAACTACTCAGTACAAGCCACTGAAGAAGACGTGCTGCTCCATTTTGTTTCAAAATATAAACATTTTCACGATTTAAAGTATGCACCACAGATTCATCATTTTCTATTTAAATTCTTCTCATTTTATCATTAACTATCATCTCAGCTTTATCAATATATTTATCATCTACTGACCAGCCTAAAATAATTATATTTTAGAACATAAATAACACTTGCTAGAACCATAGAGATGCACGGCTCCAACGTGCACAAATCATGCACCATCACTATATGAATTATGTATTGTAGCTAGAGCCGGAAGGAAGCTACAAGCATGCACGCATCTGTGTTTCAAGCTTCACGTCCGCCCTCGTGCTACTTTGACCCTGACTGCTGCCACATGCACCTTAATTTCTTCTTCCGTTCCATCCATGCATGCATATATCCACCCACCCCGGCCGTCACATACAAATATATACAACATGCATGCATACTAACTACTACCACTCATATATATTCGATCAGTCCAGAGCTACCATTCGATCTCCAACCCAAACAGAGCTACCTACCATTTCATACAGCATCTAGAATTAGCTTTCACGCATGCAAATGACGACTAGCATGACCCACGATGACTACGTCTCCCTTTGCCTCATGGCGCTCGCCCAGGCCAGCGTTGGTGGTCAGTGGGTGCAGCAGCAGCAGCAGATCCAGATGGTGTCGCCGGCGTGCGACGAGCTCCGGTTCCGGTGCTCCGTCTGCGGCAAGGCGTTCCCGTCGCACCAGGCGCTAGGCGGCCACAAGGCAAGCCACCGGAGGCCGACGGCCGCTCTGGCTCTGCCCGTTCACCGAATCGACGCGCCGTCCGCCGACGACACGGCCTCATCGACGACGACGACGACGACGTCGGGCGGCAGCAGGCACAGGTGCTCAGTTTGCCACCGGACCTTCGCGACGGGGCAGGCGCTCGGCGGGCACAAGAGGTGCCATTACTGGGACGGGCTGTCGGTAGTGTCGGTCACGGCATCGGCGTCAGGTTCCGGTTCGTCGAGCATGAGGAATTTTGACCTGAACCTAAAGCCGGTGCCGGAGACGGTGGCTGCCGGCGTGAGAAGTTGGGGAGAGGAGGAGGAGGTCCAGAGCCCCTTGCCGTTCAAGAAGCGCCGGATTTCAATCCCATCATTGGAGCTTAATTTATAGCATCTTAAATCATTACTGTCCAGAATTTCATTCGTTCCAAATCTTCTTTGATTTTCTTGTTGAGGGTATCCATTGTTATTAATTATCTCTTCGTCTGTATATTTGTGATCAAGGAAGAATTTTTTTTCTTAATTACCATTATTACAAAAAAAAGTATATTAGTGATGGGTGCTAGAGGGCTTCAGTACCGGGTATACAAACTATACTCCCAACACTGATGAGACCAATCCATCTGTGCTGGATGTGAAATCAAGCACAAAAGAGGTTACCTGAGTAAAAAAACAGTCGTTGGTTCGACACATCAGCTCGAATCATGGTGACGCATCGAGCTCGACCGCCCCCTCCCCCACCGAAGAACATGTCAAGGACTTCATATCGGTCCAAGAACATATCCATACGGAACAAATCAAAACAAATCACAAACGGTTGCTACTTCAGTCACCATCACGTGCTGGGATCGTCGTCACCATCGCCATCGCAGCGCTGGGGTCCTCGTGCTACCGCCGCAGTGCAATCGTCACTGTGCTAGGGTCTCCACTCATCGCTACCATCGCGCGTTGGGGTCGCCACCCCATTGCCGCTCTAGGGTCGCACTACGCCGCCGATCTCCAGCTACATGGGGTTACTGCTCCACAGCACGGTCGCAACGTCTTTGTACGCCTCATCATAGAACATTTTCTTGCCTACGGTGCTCGTCTCAGCTAACTGACCCTCATGTACATGGATAGGTAGACCAATGGGTGTGACGTCCTTCATGTAATCTATACAACATTCAACCACCTCCTCAGTTGTATACCCCTCTATCATTGATCCCTCCGGATGAGCTCGGTTATGGACATACCTTTTCAGAACCGACATGTACCTCTCGTACGCCCACATCTGATGTAAGTTTAGGGGACCAATTTCAATAATTTAAGGGACGATGTGCACAATCAGATGCTCCATCATATTGAAGTAAGATGGAGGGAACAACATTTCAAGCTGGCAACCTGTTTTGATTGCAAATTTTTGAAGGGGGCCAAACTCTTTAGGAGCAAAAACCTTCTGTGATACTCGAATGAAAAAGTAGCACAACTTTGTTTCCACCATCTTAGTGTGAATTGGTTTGACCGCTCTTATAGCAATAGGTAGGAAAACAATTAATATCTTCATGACGGTCGTGAGCATTGTACCCAGATACGGTTAAATATTTCATAGATACAAGTTTTCTGATGTTCGATGAGAAACCGGTCGGGATCTTCAAAGTACGCAAGCATGTACATAAAGCCTTTTTCTCTTCTATTGTTAGTGAGTAGCATGCCGGAGCAATATCAATCTTCCTATTTACCAGCTCTTTTGGGTGAAGGTCATGCCTTATGTCCATATGACTAGGTCGGTACTTGAGTTCAGCCCATTTTTCATCTTACTCGGGATGTCTAGTAAAGTGCCAATGGTACTGTCGAATACATTCTTCTCAAGATACATTACATCAATGACATGACGAACCTCTAGGTCTTTCCAGTAATCGAGATTCCTAAAATATATTCAGTGCTTCTTGAAAGGCCACACATTTCCCTGATCCGTCGCATTTGTAGGATCCTTATCCTTTGCTTTCTTCCTCTTGACTGCCTTCTTCTTAACCTTCCCAAACACAACCTTAGTATTCTTGGTCATGTCGAAAACTTGTGCACCAGCGCATGCTTCTAGGGGAAGATCGTTCTGTTAACGCAAAATTTTGGCAAATGGTCGTTATAGATTGAAGCACGGTTGAAGACCGAATCGGATAGGAAGGATCGAATCGGCTGAGGACAGGAAAACTGGGTGCGATGTGGTTGCAGCCAATAGAGTCTAGATCGGACAAGAACGGGAGTCCGGTTGGGCCCAAAGCTTGGAGATGGGTTCGGTATTTAACTGTGAGTCCGTGTAGATTACTTAGGATTTATCTCGAAGTTTGTTTAGGATTCTATTATTTAATTAGTGTCCGGACAGTCTAAAGTTAGTTAGTAGCGGATTTTTATCCGGTTAGTTACTTCCCGGGGCTATAAATATAAGTGCCCGGGGTCCTTGTAAATTATCAGCAGATCAGTCTAACTTGGCGCATCGCCTCAAACCTTCCACTTGCTTGAGCTTTCGGCGCGGGGTTTGTCAGCTTCGCAATGTAAGTTCTAGTTCGTCAGAACCCGTCGATCAACTAAGATAGAACTGTCTCGGTTAAGTCCGATATTCTGCTTGGTTGATCGGCGGGCTGAGCTCTATTACTGTTTTGACCTGTTCTAGCTTAAAATAGTAATAACATTCGTTCAAGTCTCTATGAATTCTTCTTTTCAATCTGGTAACGTTGTTCTAGTTGGCTTGGTTCTGTCTCGGTTTAGTCCGATCAATCTAGTTCACTGTATCCACGTTGTTGGATTGGATCGAGGATTCATAGAGGCTTATTGCTGGGGTTTTAGCCAGTATTATCTCTTGAGTAATTCATTGGTTGGTTGGTTAAATTCACTGATCTTCATGTTTCTATGGTTATGTCATGCTAGACTGCATACTGTCTCGGCTAGGCCTGATCTATGTCAGTTTTGTATGATATGTCCATAGAAGTTTGTCTGATCGGCTGAGTTTAATGGATTGATTGATGGATTATGTTGTTTCGCTATCTCATTATTCGCATATTATACTATTCGTCTGATGTTATACGTGGCTATGTTTAGATCTGTACTGTCTCGATTAAGTTTGATCTTCTAGATCTGTATTGGGCACGTGTGCCATTGGTTGTTATTGTTTTATGTTAATGATTAGTGATAGCATTCCAGTTCACGTATAATTACATATTCCTGTCTCAGTTGCTCACCTTATGTGCGATAAGTTCTGTAATGGTCCGATCAGTCGGTTAATCTTAAGACTGTCTTGGTTCGGTCCGATCTTTTAAGATTAATTGATCGATTAGACTATTCAGTATTTATCGCACTTCTGGTTCAGCCGATTGGGCATATTTACAAATGTTATCATAAAATTCCTGTAAAGCTGATCGTCTAGTCTGTCGGGTAGGGTCCTAGGGCGGTATCGGCTGTCCAGCCGATGGAGACTTCATGGTTAACAATTTTTCGTGTTATGTCTTGTTAGTTACATGATCAAACTGACTGGCACACCCAATATTTCTATGAATTAGATCCTGCACTGGAGTTGTCTAAGAATGATTCCTAGGCCTACTTGTGTTACCGTTGACTGTTATTTTCAGCGTCAACACATTTTTGGTACGCCCAGTGGGACCGTGTCAAGAACCCTATTCAGCCACGAGCCAATCAAGCATCCGTCAAGTCAAGACAACAACAATGGTAGCAAAGGAAGTCAGTGCCGAGAACATCCTCCCTGTCACCTGGGAGAGCCTCACTGATGAGCAGCGGGCCCTGGTGCAGCGACATATGGATAAATTCCAGAAGCTGTGCCTCGAGTCCTTCAGCATGACTCGAAGAGGCCCGGTGCAGAAGTCTCGACTTCCGACACCTGAGTCGGAGCCAGGGAAGAACAAGGAACCACCCCTTGAGAACCAGCCGAATCTATAGGACATGGTAGATTCGGCAGTACACCATGCAGTCATCAACCAATCGGGGGTGCTGGTGAATACCCTGTCGGGATTGATTCGGCAGGTGGCCGATGGAGCTCCTGACGGGGAATCACACCAGAGGGGGCCTAGATACTTCCCTGACGGGGAAAGACCCAGGTATCGGCAGTACAAGGATGAGAGAGATCCAAGGGACGAAGAGCCGATACCGCCACATGCCCGTGTGCACTTGGAAGAGATCCCGGAGAGGCCCAGGCAACCCTACTAGGAGAGGACTCCACCAAGGAACGCTCGACACGTCGACCTATACTATCGGGATAACCAGTAGTACCAACCACCTCCAGCATGGCCACATCAACCAGAGCCGATGTACGAGAACCAATTCTGTTAGCCCGACCCAGTGCCCAGAGGGCAATTCAGGGATGAAGATTGTACAGACCGAATAGCAGAGGTCATGCAGGAGCGCTTCGGCCTAAGGCCGAGGGAACAAACAACCATGTATCGGTGCCCATACTCAGAGTGGTTTGAGAGGGTGCCGTTACCACACCGGTATAGGGTACCGGATTTCTCCATGTTCTCGGGGCAAGATGGCACATCAACTATCGAGCATGTCGGCTGATTCCTAGCCTAGTGTGGTGAAGCATCAGCTGAAGATGCGCTAAAAGTGTGTTTTTCCCACTTACATTATCTAGATCGGCCTTCACTTGGTTTTCATCCCTGCCTCCAAATTCGGTCAGGAGCTGAGCCGATCTCGAAAAATAGTTCCACATGTATTTCTTTGCAGGAGTACAAGAGATGACGTTGACCGATCTCACCACAGTCAGACAAAAAATAGATGAATCGGTCCATGACTACGTCTAGAGATTCCGCAACGTGAGAAGCCGATGCTATCGGCTAAACTTAAGCGACCAGCAGTTGGCCGAATTAGCATTCCAGGGCTTGCTTGGCCAAATTAGGGAAAAATTCTCGGCCCAGGAATTCGAGAGTTTGGCACATCTCGTGCAAAAAGTGTCGGTCCATGAGTTCCGATACCAAGAGGCCAGGAAGGATAAGTTCCAACGTCGCGTCGTCTATCTAGCTGAAGAGTCGTCGGACTCCGACATCCAGGAATCTGACATAGGATTGGCAGAGTGGACAAGAAATAAAAAGCCGGTGAATTTTCCCTGGGTCAAGGGGGGAAAGGAGACAGAAAAGTCTGACTTCGATGTCAACAAACCCGACAAGATCTTCGACCTCCTGCTACAAGAGAAGCACATCCAGCTGCCAGCAGGACATGTCATACCATTGGCAGAAGAACTAAAAAAGAACAAAATATTCCAAGTGGCACAATTCCATCTCTCACCACACAAACGACTGTCAGATATTCTGGCGTCAAATCCAGGTGGCAGTCGAACAAGGCCGCATCAAGTTTGAGGAGACCAAGAAGCCGATGATGATTGACGGACATCCGTTCCCCATCAAAATGGTCCATCCTGACATTGGCTATGGGTCGAGTAATAGTTCAAGGAGGCGTCCAGGTACATACAACATCACCTCCTGCAAATCAATCTATCTTTTATCTACCGTGTAATTACTTAGGTTTTTCTAATCTAATTAGCTAGCGTGAGATTGATCTGCAATAGGAAATTCAATTTCGCACACGTAGATTGGTTTTACGTTAAAGTCGTTGGATCCCTGTTTAGCGAGTCGTTAAATCCTGTCGTTGTTCCACTAACAGTTCACGTTTTCGTGATGCAGATCTGATTCGTCGTGCGAATCTATATTCGTGCACGTTTTAGTTCCGTTATACAAATACGTGTTCTATCCGCAATTTCTCGAGTCGGCCCAACCCGCGCTCGAAGTCCCCATTACTTCGCTCAGCCCAATCCTCCTTTTCCCTCTCCTCCTGGCCAGCAGGCCGCCGGCCCACTTCCTCTGCTCAGCCTGTCTCCCCTGCTCCCACCTTTCCTCCCTCTCTTTTCTCTGGGCCGGCCGAACTCTTCTCTCGGCCCAGCTCATTGTCGCCTCCTCCATCTCTATCCCTCTCGCATCGCACTGGGCCGAGCCAAACCGGCCAAATTCCCCAAGCTCGTAGTCCCCTTTTCCTCCTCCTCCCTGGGACACCGACAGGTGAGACCCACCTGTCGGGCCCGTCTCTAACCTCCCGTGCGCACGCCTCGCCGTCGTCGCTGCAGCCATCCTCCGCGCGTGCACCGCCACGTGCCCATCAGCCGCGCCGTGTCGGCTCTCCATAGCCGCCATGTCGCGCCTGCGCCCGCCGTCTCAGACTCGCTCGTGCCAGGGCAACCACCTTCTGCTTTCCCGCGCGCACGCTAACTGCCGCCCCGCAACCGCCGGCCGCGTCCCAAGCGCCGCCGGCCGTTACCACCTGTCCCCGGCCCTCGCCGACTTGCCGTCGCTCTCCCCGTTGCCGGTAAGCCGTCGCCGTCCTCCCTCTCTCTCTCCCTCGGCTCGCTGCCATGAGCCGCCCCCTCGCGCGCTCACCACCCGCCCCGCCGGCCGTCGCGAATGCGCGCCATCACCGCCGTCGAGCTCCCTCCGCCCATGCCCGAGCGCGCCCACGCCACCGGTCGACACGCCGTCGCTTCGCCCACTCCGCCCGCGCTCCGCCGCAAGGCCACCGCCTTTCCTCTCCTCTACCACCGCCATTTCGCCGCTCCGCTCGCCTCCGTCACCGCCGGTCACCGGCCATCGCCGTGCGTCCGCCGCCGCTGGTCGCCAGACCCCGCCGCCGTCGCTGGTCATCGACCACCGTCGCCCGGTCGCCTCCTCCCTCTGCCTCGGCGAAGCCTATCTCCCCTCTCTCCCCTATTCTGTGTCACTGACCGATGGGGACCAGCCGTCGTTCTCTCTCCCCCACCATGGCCCCACTTGTCTGTCCCTTGCTTCACTGACATGTGGGCCCCGCCTGACATTCCTGCCTCTCTCTCTCTCACCGCTGTGTGGGTCCCGTCTGTCAGCTTTCCTCTCTCCCCGCTGACGTAGTCCTCCAATTAATTGCGCAATAAATCAATAAGGTTTTCTGTTTAGTTTAAAAACATAGTTAACCTTCTAAAATTAATAGCTAATTCATCTAGTCTCCGTTTAGGCCCATTCAAGTATCATTAAATCTATAAAAATGCCAAGAATCCATTAAAAATAGTTCTTTTCTCTGTTTCAGTAGTTTTATAGCCTGTTTTGTTTGTTTTGCCTTGTTTGTCGTAGGTTTTGACCCCGTCGCAGCGCCGTTCATTCTCGAAGTCATCGCCGAAGTTCCTCGTGGGTCTAAGCAAGGCAAGTGGCACCCTTCTTTGATCATATTGAACCTATGTTTATAAAATCCCTGCTTTACATTCAAACATGCATTGTTTTATGCAAATCTATTTACTTTATTTACCTATTGGGCATTTACCTTTATATACCCGTTGATCCCCACTCATTATTATTGTCATCGCAGGGTTAATTGGACTAGAATTAGGATTAGTCAATGCTTAGCCATGCTTAGTTCAACTAGCTCACCAATTATCATTTAATTACTATTAGACTTAATAGACCTTAATGGTTGTGATGATTAATCTCCCGATGTGGATTAATAATAACTAAAATATTGCTTATGGTGGGCTATGGGTGCATGGTTTTGAGAGTCGTGCCCATGGCAATTAAGGACCGGTTCTTAGAAAATCCTGGAAGTCTTATATGTACTAACCACAAGCCAGAATGGGCAACGGCGAGACTCGTAATCTAGCTTGTCCCTATTCGACGTACCAAGGCAAGGGTGAGCGTGATGGAGTATGGATGGACAATCGTGGTCTAATGAAAGCCTCTGCTGCTTCCGGATTCACCAAGGCACAAGAGGGGATTGCCCAACTTGGTGTAAAGGAGGGGGTGAAACTTGAAGTGCGGTGCGATTGTCTAGGGAGGGTTAGGTGAAAGGTCTTATCATGGTTTTCGTACTGAGGTATCGTGGTGATACGTTGGGGCATGGTAACATGCTTGGGAGCCATGTCTTGTGGGTAAAGTTATACACCTCTGCAGAGTAAAACTATTTGAATAGCCGTGCCCACGGTTAATGGGCGAACTGATAGATTCACTAGGATTAGTTGAACCTTTTATAATTTGATTAAACTTGGAACTGGTTTGACCCTGTGCAACGTGGTGTAATGTTGGTAGTGGTTTGGGTCTGTCACAACGTGGTGTAACGTTGTGCAGAGGGTTGACCCTGTCGCTACATGGTGTAACGTTCGACAGCGGTCTGGGCCTGTTGCAACGTGGTGTAACATTGAATAGTGAATGGTAATTTCTGAGTACTTTACTTTACTTTTTATTCAGTCTATTTTATCTACTGTTTTGCTAAATTACTGCAGCTTTATGCAATTTAACCTTAGCCTATCTTTGATACCCTATTGCATTCATTATTCTCCTCTCTTGGGTGTTACTTGTTGAGTACGGTGGTTTGTACTCAGCCTTGCTTATTTTTTCCCCCACCAGAGCAAGTGCCAGAGTTTCAGTCAGAAGGTTGTTCCCAAGGTTGAAGTGAAGTTCAGTCCGCCGTCGAGAATGCCTGTGGAGTGGAGCCATCATCGTCAAGCTGAAGATTAGATGGTTTTAGTTTGTTTTCTTTTTCCGCTGCATTTCGATAGATAATTGTTTTTATTTTTTTTTAAGTCGTGGAACTGTGTATTGATTTGTCATAGTGTGTACTCGGGCTGATTCCTGGACCGAGATTTAATACATGCTATTGTTCAGAAATTTGGTGTAAATTTCTGGAAGAATTGAACCCTTCTCTCCGTTGCTGAAACTAAAACCGATCAAGAATTCTCGTGGGGGAGAGTCACCAGGAGGCATTCGACAAGATCAAAGAGTACTTGAAGAACCCTCCAGTTATTATGCCACGCAAAAAAGGGGTGCTCTTCAAACTTTATTTATCAACTGATAAGAAAACTATCGGCTCGGTACTGATCTAGGAAATAGAAGGCAAGGAAAGGGTGGTGTATTATCTAAGAAGAAAACTGTTAGACACCGAAACCAGATACCCAGAGGTCAAAAGGTTATGCCTGTGCTTGTACTTTTCATGCACCAAGTTAAGGCATTACTTGCTGGCGGCCGAGTGCACGGTAGTGTGCAAAGCCGACATGGTAAAATATATGCTACCAGCCGCAGTTATGAAAGGAAGGATGGGTAAATGGATTCTGGCATTAACAGAATATGATCTGAAATATGAGTCGGCCAAAGCGGTGAAAGGGCAAGTGATGACCGATTTTATAGTCGAACACCACAAGGAGGCCGATTACGTCGAAATCATGCCTTGGACAATATTCTTCGACGGATCGGTTTGCAGGCACGGGTGTGGCATCGGCCTGATGATAATCTCGCCTCAGGGGGCATGCTTCGAGTTTGCATACACCATGAAGCCGTATCGGACCAACAATCAGGCCGAGTATGAAGCGTTGATCAAAGGGTTAGAGCTGCTCAAGAAAATAAGAGCCGAAGCAGTCGAGGTCATGGGAGACTCCCAACTGGTAATCAAGCAGTTATCCGGAGAATACGAATGTGGAGACGACATCCTTAGAACTTATCACGAACGGTCAAAGAACGGCTAGGAGACTTCAAATAGATCACGCTAACCCACATTCCTCGAGAGCAGAACACCGAGGCAAACTCCCTCGCTTAAGGAGCATCGGGCTACCGGCCGATGAACTCGGAAGCAGAAGTAGAGATAATGCAGCTAGGGCAGATAGAAGATGACTGGCGACAAGAAATCATCAACTATTTGAAAGACCCGTCATCATCGGCCAACCGAAAAGATAGGTATAAAGCGCTTAAATATGTACTACTCGAAGATCTACTGTATTACAGGACGATTGATGGCATGCTGCTAAGATGCCTAGACAATGAAGAAGTCAAAGTAGTAATGTGCGAGGTGCACGATGGCATATGCGGCACCCATCAATCGGCCTACAAGATGAAGTGGTTGCTGCGGAGAGTGGGGTACTACTGGTCGACCATGCTGGAGGATTGCTTGACGTACTACAAGAGCTGTCAAGACTGCCAAAAGTTTGGAAACGTGCAAAGATCTCCAGCATCGACCATGAATCTGATCATCAAACCTTGGCCGTTCAAGGGTTGGGGCATCGACATGATCAGGCAAATATACCCCCGTCAAGCAAAGGACATAAGTTCATACTAGCAGCTAAGGATTATTTCACCATGTGGGTCGAAGCCATACCGTTGAAGAAGGTAACTTCGGCCGATGTGATCAATTTCATAAAAGAACACATTATATACCGATTCGGGATTCCTCAGACAATAACCATTGACCAAGGATTAGTATTCATCTCAGAAGAGTTCCAACAATTCGTCACCGGTATGGGAATCAAATTACTCAATTCATCTCCCTACTACGCTCATGCTAATGGACAGGCAGAGGCCTCAAACAAGAGTTTTATCAAGCTAATAAAAAGAAAGATAGTCGAGCAGCCTAGGAGATGGCATACTTCGCTAGCCAATTCGCTCTGGGCTTATCGGATGGCATGCCACGGGTCCATTCAAGTCCCACCTTATCAGCTGGTATATGGGCATGAGGCAGTACTCCTGTGGGAGAATAACATCGGCTCCAAGAGATTGATGTTGCAAGATCACTTGACAGCCGAAGAGTACTATAATCTCATGATGGATGAGTCAGAAGAAGTTGCCCAATCCCGGTTAAGGGCACTAGACAAGATAAAAGAAGACAAGGCTCGAATATCAAGGCATTATAACAAGAAAGTCAAGTCAAAGATTTTTGAAGAAGGTGAATTGGTATGGAAGCTGGTCCTGCCGATCGGATCCAGAGACAACGTTTTCGGCAAGTGGTCACCGAATTGGGAAGGACCCTTTTGGATTCACAAATGTGCGCCCGGAAACGCATACATGCTAGAAGGATTGGATGGGGAAGAGTTCGGTGGAGCCTTAAACAGAAAGTACTAAAAGAAATACTACCTGAGCGTATGGATCAATATGTGATCAGCTAGAGCCGATTAACATGGAAGCCGGTACAGTCAATTATCGCCTCAAGATGGCCGATGATAGCACATCGCCCTTAGATCGAAACTCATCACAAATCAAGACGAAAGCGACAGTAGTGACAGAAAAGCAAAAGTTATAACATTGAGCCAAAGTTACGACAAGCTATTAAAAGTATCAAGTGACACTATAGGCCAATGATAAAACAAAGACGGGTAATTACAAGCCCAGATGTTGCTTCAGAGCAGCAATTGCACGCAGGAGAACAACGTCGACATCTTGGATTATCTTCAAATCATCGGCGTCAGTGCCAGCAATTGCCTTCAAGGATTGACGGCTATGGATGGCGACCTGAACAACCGACTTCAAGGTCTGTTCTTGAGCGATGATGACAGATGGCAGGTTGGCTAGTCTTCCTTCTTCTGCAGCAAGATCTTCTGCGACCTGGGCTAGTTGTGCCTCCAAGGCGGCCTTCTTCGCCTGTAGGTCGGCAATCTTGGCCGATAAGGCTGGTGCTGCTGATTGGAGTTCGTCCAACCTGGCCTTCTCGTTAATGGCCTTTTCCCGATCGGCTTGTACCTTGGCCTAGGCCGAAACCTGGGAGGCACAGTCGGCAATCCTCTGGCGTACTCGAAGCACAGGAAGCCGTTGAGACTCAATGTAGCCCGCAGGAGCTATGGCATGCATCAAGTCATCGGGTAGCCGATCTTGGATCGCTTCAATTCTGGTTCTGATCGGGTAGCCGTCATTGACAAGTGTGCCAATGGGGAAATCCAACCTTGCCAGGCTGTCTCAAAGTCGTTCTTTGACATCGACAGGTGACGAAACAGACGCATCGGTCTTAGCTTCAGGCATATCAATGTATTGGCCGATGTCGAAGAAGAAAAAGTCGCTCAATTCCTGGGAAAAGGAGGACGGCTGAGGTAAAATATGAGGACAGCAAGGAAACAAATGAGGGTAGCTAGAACCACTTGTGTCATGGGAGTAGCATCGGTCGGCTGGACAGGTGTACTAGCAGGCGAAGGAATTTCCTCCGTGATAGGTGTTGGCGCCTGTCACGCCCAGAAATTTACATCAATTTCTGAACAATAGCATGCATTAATCTCGGTCTAGGAATCAGCCCGAGTACACACTATGATAAATCAATACACAGTTCCACGACTTAAAAACAAATAAAAACAATTATCTATCGAAATGCAGCGGAAAAGGAAAACAAACTAAACCATCTAATCTTCAGCTTTAGCTAGCGATGACGGCTCCACACCACGGGCATTCTCGACGATGGACTGAACCTCACTTCAACCTTCGGAACAACCATCTTCTGACACAGGCTCTGGCACTTTCTCTGGTGGGGAAAAAATTAACCAAGACTGAGTACAAACCACCGTACTCAAGAAGTAACACCCAGGAGAGGGAGAATAATGAATGCAATAAGGTATCAAGGATAGGCTAAGGTCAACTTGCATAAAGCAGTAGTAATTTAGCAAAATAGTAAATAAAATAGACTGAAATAAAAGTAAAGTAAAGAGTTAAAATAACCGTCCACTGTCCAACGTTACACCACGTAGCGACAAGGTCAACCCTCTGTCCAACGTTACACCACGTTGCAGCAGTCCCAAACCACTGCCCAATGTTACACCACATTGTGCAGGGTCAAACCAGTTTGATGTTCATCAAGTTATCAAAAGGTTCACTAATCCCAGTGAATCTGTCAGTTCGCCCATAACCGCGGGCACGGCTATTCAAATAGTTTTACTCTCCAGAGGTGTACAACTTCACCCACAAGACACAGTTTTACACTACACTTGAACGTGTGCCGGTGTATCACCACGATACCATGGAGAGGAAACTATGATAGGACCCGTCACATAACTCTCCCTATTTAATCGCATTGCACTTCAGGTTTCACCCCCTCCTTTAAACCAAGTCGGGCAGTCCCCTCTTGTGCCTTGGTGAATCCGAAAGCAGCAGAGGCTTTCGTTACACCACGATTGCCCGTCCATACTCCATCACGCCCACCCTTGCCTTGGTACGTCAAATAGTTCAAAGCTATGTTTCAGATCCCACCTTACTCATTTTGGCATGTGGTTAGTACGCGTAAGACTTCTAGGGTTTCCTGAGAACAGGTCCTTAAATGCCATGGGTGCGACTCTCAAAACCATGCACCCACAGCCCACCATAAGCAATATTTTAGTTGTATTTAATCCACAACGGGAGATTAATCATGATCACAACCATTAAAGGTCTATCAAGTCTAATAGTAATTAAATGTTAATTGGTGAGCTAGTTGAGCTAAGCCAGGCTAAGCATTACCTAAGCCTATTTCTAGTCAAATTAACCCTGGGATGACAATAATAGTGAGTGGGAATCAACGGGTATAAAGGTAACTAGCCAATTGATAAATACAATAAATAGATTTGCATAAAACAATGCATGTTTGAACGTAAAGCGGGGATTTTATAATCATGGGATCAATATGATCAAAGAAGGGTGCCACTTGCCTTGCTCTGACCCACGAGGAACTTTGGCGACGACTTTGAGGATGAACGACGCTGCAATGGGGTCAAAACCTACGACAAACAAGGCAAAACAAGCAAAAACAGACTATAAAACTACTAAAACAGAGAAAGAAACTATTTTATTGGATTCTTGGCATTTTTATGGATTTAATGAAACTTGAATGGGCCTAAACGGAGACTAGATGAATTAGTTATGAATTTTAGAAGTTTAACTGTGTTTTTAAACTAAACAGAAAAACTTAATGCATTTATTGCGCAATTAATTGGAGGCATGACGTCAGCATGGCAGGAGAGAGGTAAGCTAATAGCCGGACCCACATGGCGGTGAGAGAGACAGGGAGAGGGGAGGCTGCTACGCTGGGCCCATGCGGGAGATAGAGGGAGCTGGCTCCTGAAAGATGGGCCCCACTGGTCAGTGTGGAGCGGTCGACGACAGGCGGGCCCCACTGGCCAGTGGCCCAAGATAGAGGAAAGGGAGGGGAGATCGGCTCGGCTGAAACAGCGACAGGGGCCAGCGACGGCGCCGGTGGCGGCGCGAGCGACGGCCGGGGAACAGCGGCGACGGCTGCACGGCGGTAGCGGACGGTGGCGACGGCCGAGGGTGACCGGCGAGGGTGGCTCTAAGCAGCGGCGTGGTTAGGCGGCGGCCGAGGAAGAGAGGAGGCACACGACCGACGACGGCGCGGCAACTACGGGGAAGAGCGGCGGTGGCCCGAAGCGGCGTCGATGGCGTGAGCACGACTCGAGGCAAGAGAGAGGGTAAGGGAGGCGGCGACGATGACAAGCGCACATGGCGGCACGGCTAGCGGCGACACTCGAAGCGACGGGGTGGCGACACCGGCGGCGGTGCTAGCGGCTGCAGGGAGCCGAGAGGGAGAGGGGGGATGGCGCCGGGGCAAGCGGCGGTTCGGCGTGGCAAGGTGAGGCGTGGGCCTGACGGCAGCATGGGGCGGAGGGAGCAGAGGCACTGGCGCGACGATGGCCGGCGACGGCGCGACAGCGGCGATGGCACGGAGGGGCGCCGCCACGCAGTCGAAAAGAGAGAGGGCGACGCGGCTACGCGATGAGGGCAGGGGAGGAGCGGTGCACGACTGGCGACCTGGTGGCATCGTGCACCGGTGGCGAGATCGATTGGCGGCGGGGCGACGGTGGCGCGGCGGTGCTTGCGGAAAGAGGTGGCGGCGGCGCGCAAGGAGAGGGGGTTTATAGGGGTGCGGCGTCGGCTAGGGCGGGGTGGTGGTTAGTGGTGTGGCCGGGATGCGACGCCGGGATATGCGGGCGGCGGTTAGCGGTGCTGGAGAAAGAGGAGGGTTGGTTGCACCGGCACGAGCGGGATACGCGTGCGGACGTGGCAGCGCAGCGCATGGCGAGCGACAGCTCAGGCTAGCGGCGCTCGCGGGCAGGGTGGCGAGGAGGAGCAGAGCGGCGGCAGTTGCGGGATGCACCCGACGCGGTCGGGACGCGACGACGACACGGCGTGCATGTGGCGCAGACGGGGCTGCAATGCGGGCGTGACGTGGTGCACGACTGTGGCGGCGGCATGGAGCGCGTGGCGGTAGCCTGGGCTGGGCACGGCAGAGGTGGCGACTCGACACGGCGCAAGGCAGAGCAGCGGCTCGGTTGCGTGTCGGCATGCAGGCAAGGCAGTGGCGCATGCGTGGCATGGCTCGTCGGCTATGTGACGTGGCAAACGCGTGGCGACGCTGGTGCGAACGAGTTGAGGCGGTGCGGTGCGACGCACAGGAGCTACGGCGGTGAGGTACACGCGGCACAGACGGTGAGGCGGCTCGGCGTAGCTCGGTGCAAAAGCGCGGCGTGGTAGAGGCGGCGTGCGGACATGGCACCGGCCGATGGCACGACGCGACGACACGGGAGAGGCACAACCGGCACGGCGAGGGCGCGAAGCAGCTCGGCACGGCAGAGAGCGGCGCGAGCGGTGTGGCCAGAGGAGGGAGACGGGACCGACAGGTAGGGCCCACCTGTCGGTGTCCCGAGGAGGAATGAGGTGGCTAGGACTGCAAGCGCGGGGAATTGGGCCGGCTTGGCTCGGCCTGGTGTGGTGCGCGAGGGAGAGAGAAAGGGGAGGCGGCAGCGAGCTGGGCCAGGAGAAGAGTTGGGCCGGCCTAGAGAAAAGAGAGGGAGGAAAGGAGGGAGCGGGAGAGACTGGCCGAGCAGAGGGAGTGGGCCGGTGGCGTGCTGGCTGTGAGGACTGGGAAAAGGAGGAGTGGACCAAGCGAGGTGATGGGGACTTCGAGCGCGGGTTAGGCCCACTCGGAACATTGCGGATAGAACACTTATTCGCATAACAGAACTAAAACGTGCCCGAATATAGATTCGCACAACGAATCAGATCTGCATCACGAAAACATGAATTGTTAGTGGAACAACATCAGGATTTAACGAGTCGTTAAATCGAGATTTTAACGACTCGCTAAATAGGGATCCGACGACTTTAAAGTAAAACCAATCTACGTGTACGAAATTGAAATCCACACTGTAGATCAATCTCACGCTAGCTATTAAATTAGAAAATCTAAACAATTAAATGGTAGATCAAAGATAGATTGATTCGCAAGAATAAAATATTTGCGAACCTGAGATTCGGTGGCGAAAAACCGATCGGGGCTGCTGTGAACAGGGATGCAGCAGGGGAGCAGGAGGCGACTGGAGGTACACGGGAGAGAGAGACGGGGAAAAAAGGCATGGTGTCACGACCTCTGGCGTAAGAACGAATAGGGTAACGTTGGGAGATCGGGGGCCTCGGCCTTGGCAACCGGGTTGGCTGCCGTCCCGTGGCTGACGACGTGAAGAAGAAGAGAGAACAGAGAACAAGATGAGAGAAATAGAGATAAATTCATCGCTGCTTTATTGTCTAATCTGTGCCCCTTTAAATAGGCTTACATCTCTACGTATTGCTAACAAACTCTGGATATTAATGGAAAATTAACTAAACTAGTAATCTAATCCTAACAAACTCGGCTAATTCGAGTTGGACTCCACAAGGAGTCCGACCTGGACTCCCTCATGCGCCCTCAAGGAGTCTGATCTGGACTCCTTCTGTGCCTCCTCTTGCTATACATGATGCCAACCATGACATCTCTCCCGTCCTTCGGAAATAGCTCGTCCTCGTGCTGGAGCCGGGGAAAGCGGTGTCGAATGTCTTCCTCTGACTCCCACGTGGCATCCGCTGGCAGTTTGCTGTCCCACTGAATAAGAACTTCGCGAATCCCACGCGCTAGTCGACCGCGAATGGCTTTTACCAGTATCGGCAAAACGCGACCATGTTCCAATGGCGGCAGAGCAGGTACCTGTTCTGGCGGCGAACCATGGTATGGTTTAAGAACACCGACATGGAAGACGTCAGAATGCGAGCCGACGCCGGGAGCTGCAGATGGTAGGCCACGTCTCCGATGCGTGCCGTGATCTTGTAGGGGCCGTAGAACCTTGGCGACAGTTTACCCCGGCTGAAGCCTGGGAGCGATGCAGCTTGCCGATGAAGTAGACGCATCCACACCCAGTCGCCGATGCCGAATGCTACATCGCGGTGGTTGTCGTCATAATACAATTTGGCGTAGTCTTGAGCCTGGAGTAGCCATTCCCTGATCTCAATGAGGAATGCATCCCAATCACGCAGAGCTTGCTCCATAGCGGGAACACGCGTAGATCCCTGGTCAAAGGCATGGAGTGCAGGGGGTGCACGACCATAAACCACTTCGAACGGCGTCGACTTGAGGGAGCTCTGGAAAGCCGTGTTGAAGCAATATTCGGCCCAAGGGAGCCACCGCAGCCACTGTCGTGGTCGGTCCCCAGTGAGACACCGTAAGTACATGCCAATGACTCTGTTGGCGGCTTCCGACTGTCCATCACTTTGGGGGTGGAAAGCCGAACTTAGATTGAGCTTCACGCCGAATAACCGAAACAACTCAGTCCAAAAGGCGCTGGTGAACACCGTGTCACGGTCACTGACAATAGAGCAAGGGATACCGTGGAGGCGCACGATGTGCCTGAGCTACCGATGTTGCTGTGTATGGGTGCCCCAAGGGAATGAAATGGGCGTACTTGGACAGCCGGTCAATGACAGTGAGGATGACAGACTTGCCATGGACGCGGGGTAGGCCTTCGATGAAGTCCATGGAGATATCTTCCCACAAGCGGACCGGCACAGGAAGGGGTTGGAGTAGGTCGGCTGGGTGCAAATGTTCCGTCTTGTTGCGCTGACATACAGGTCATGTGCGGACAAATTCCTGCACCACTTGTTTTGCTCCGGGAACAGCAAAGTCGGCACGAAGTCGATGTAGAGTACGCTCCACCCCTTCGTGTCCAGTGTGGGCAGCATCGAGTAGTAGTGGTAACGTGGGCAGGGTTGCTGACACGAACACCCTGTCCTTCTTGATGATGAGACCGTCCTTGAAGGACCATGATGGGCTGTGCTCGCCGGCCACCACCTTGTCATGGAGAGACGACAGCTCCGGTGTTGCCACAATTTCGGCGCGTAGGTCATCGAACACCTTGAAGACGGGTCCCGTGATGGCGAGTAAGGCAGTTGGCGCGTCGTCCTCGCGGCGCGAGAGTGCGTCGGCCACCACATTGGTGCGGCCTGGTCGAAACTCGACGGTGAAGTCGAACCCCATGAGCTTGGTTACCCACCGATGTTGTGGGATGGTGGACAAGCGTTGGTCCAGCAAGAATTTCAAGCTATAGTGGTCCATGCGAACGAGGAACGGTTTGCCCCACAGGTATGCGCGCCAGTGCCAAATCGCCTGGACCAAGCCGATGAGTTCACACACGTAGGCTGTGAGGCCGGCATGGCGTGGAGCGAGCGGTTGGCTGAAGAATGCTAGGGGGCCAGCGCCTTGGTGTAGAACAGCGTCAATACCAGACCCAGATGCGTCGCATTCCAACGTGAAGGGCTTGGTGAAGTCTGGCAGCTGGAGCACCGGTGCCGAGGATAGTGCTGTCTTGAGGGCGGCAAACACCGCATCAGCCTTGAGCATCCACCAAAAAGCTTCGTGTTTGAGCAGCGCCGTGAGCGGAGCAGCGATGGCACCATAGTTGTGGATGAACTTGCGGTAGTAGCCGGCCAGCCCGAGGAAGCCACGCACTTGGCGAACCGAGTGGGGTGTCGGCCAATCCCACACTGCGTGTACCTTCTGTTCGTCCATCGCGACGCCGTCGGCGGAGACCATGTGTCCCAAGTAGTGCACTTGGCGTTCGCCGAAGTGGCACTTGGAACACTTGAGGACGAGATTGTTGGCTCGGATCGTGCTCAAGACGGCGTGGACATGCTGTAGGTTCTTAGACCATGTGCGGCTGTAGATCAGGATGTCATCGAAAAAAACAAGCACAAAACGACGAAGAAATGGCGCGAGGATGGTGTTCATGAGTGCTTGGAACGTTGCCGGGGCGTTGGTGAGACCAAACGGCATGACGAAGAACTCAAATTGTCCTTGGTGTGTGCGGAACGTAGTCTTGTATATGTCGTCTTTGTGCATCCGAACTTGATGGTAGCAGGATCCCAGGTCCAACTTGGAGAAGAAGCGTGCACCACCGAGTTCATCGAGGAGTTCGTCGACGATGGGGATCGGAAATTTATCCTTGGCTGTGGCTGTGTTGAGTGCTTGGTAGTCGATGCAGAAGTGCCATGACCCATCCTCTTTGCATAAAAGAAGTACCGGTGATGAAAAAGGTGAAGTACTTGGCTGAATAATGCCTTGATGAAGCATTGCGGCGCACTGTCGTTCTAGCTCATCCTTCTGTAGCTGTGGGTATCGATATGGTCGGACAGTGATGGGTGCAATATCTGGCTTGAGGTGTATGCGGTGGTCGATTGATCGAGCCGGGGGCAGGCCGCTAGACTCGGTGAAAAGACCATCAAATTCCGCCAAGAGGTGTGTCATGAAGTCATTGGTGTCGATCGCAGCGCATCGGGGTGCCCCACTGTTGGCGAGGCCATAGAACGTCATCTCGCGCGTGCCGCGCCAGATCACCATGCGCATCTTCTGGAAATCCTAGAGCACCAGTCCCAGCGACTGCAGCCACTCCGTGCCAAGGATGAGATCCACGGCGCACAGGTCGAGTGCGAAGCAGTTGATACGGAAGCTTTCACCATCAATCGACAAAGGCAGATTGCGGCAACTCCCTAGGCTGGCTATGCGGTAGGCATTTGCGACCACCGCACGCAGGCCCTCGTGCACTGGTTCTATGGGAAGGTTCAGACGGTGCGCTAGCTCAGAGTGGATGAAGTTGTGGGTGGAGCCGGAATCAACCAGCGCGACGATGTGGATGCCATTAATGGTAACCGACAAGTGCATGGTACTACCGCCGCCAACACCCAAGAGTGCATGAAGGGACACACATGGGTCGTCGTCGTTGGTGGTGTCGCCGATCGCATCATCGCCAGATACCGAGTCATCATATTCGATGTAAAACAGGCGCGCGCACTTGTGGCCCCGTCCGAACTTCTCGTCGCAATTGTAGCATAATCCTTGGCGACGATGTTCTGCCTATTCCGCAGGTGACAAGCGACGAAATTGACGCTGACCATTGTCGCTAGGCGGATTCGGTGTCGGAGTTGCTGTAGCTGGTGTAGACATGTTGGTTGTGCCGCCCCGGAAATATGCACGGCCCGCTGCCCTGGTTGTGTCGCTAGTTCGAGCTGCTTTGCGCTCGTAGGCGCGAGCAAGGCTCATGGCTTCCTGTAAATCCTCCGGTTTGTTGAGCTCGACGTCGATCGCTAAGTCCTCGCGTAAGCCGGCCATGAAGAGCTGTACGAGCTAGTTCTCGGATAAAAGTTCTGTGGTGCGGCTGGTCAATGTGAGGAATTTAGCTTGATAGGCCACCACCGTTGACGTCTGTGTGAGTCGTTTAATTTCACCGAGGGGATTACTTCGGATGGGTGGACCAAACTGAATGTGGCATAATTCCTTGAAAGCGTCCCAATCAGGGGGCCCCTGATGTTTCTCATAGTGAAAATACCAATCCTGAGCTTCGCCCATGAGATGGTAGCCATACGCGATCGCCAGCATCAGTTTTCTGCCCTCTGAAGAACTGTTCACAGTGATTGAGCCAATTGAGGGGGTCCTCCTTGCCATCGAATTTAGGAAATTCGAGTTTGTAAAAACGGGGGATGCCTCCTCCTCCTGTTATCGGACCTGTGAAGTCATGCTGTTGTCCAGCACCCTGCTGCCAAAGGCAGCTATTGGCTGGGATCCCAGAATTCCGCTTCCGCCGAGGCGTGGTGCTGCTCCCCACGTTGCTGATGACGATGAGGCCAGCGGTTCGAGCGATATAATGCGTGAGGTAGCCACCACAACAGAGCGGCTGAGGTCTGCCAAGTCTGATTTGGATGCCAATCGCGAGATGCCATTGAGGACATTCGCCATGGTCTCCTGCAGCTTGGCGAGTGGATCGGTCGGCTCCAGGAGCGGTTGAATATTTGCTGTGTTATCTGCCATGTGCTCTGATACCAAATTGTCACGAGCTCCGGCGTAAGAACGAATAGGGTAACGATGGGAGATTGGGGGCCTCGGCCTTGGCAACCGGGTTGGCTGCCGTCCCGTGGCTGACGACGTGAAGAAGATGAGAGAACAGAGAACAAGATGAGAGAAATAGAGATAAATTCATCGCTGCTTTATTGTCTAATTTGTGCCCCTTTAAATAGGCTTGCATCTCTACGTATTGCTAATAAACTGTGGATATTAATGGAAAATTAACTAAACTAACTTGTAATCTAATCCTAACAAACTCTGCTAATTCGAGTTGGACTCCACAAGGAGTCCGACCTGGACTCCCTCATGTGCCCTCAAGGAGTCTGATCTGGACTCCTCCTGTGCCTCCTCCTGCTATACGTGATGCCAACCATGACACAAGGCTCTAGGGTGTATTTATAGGGGAGAACTAGAGATAAATCCAATTATCCATCTCCTATAAAAGAGAATAGATAAAGTTTTAAAGGGATAAGAATTAGAGTCCTAATTAATTGGAATTGATTTTACCGTGAGAGAGGTGGAGATGGGGTTGCTCACGGTTGCGTGGGTGGGGCTGCAGGGGCGCACACAGGGGGGAGGGAGAGGGGATCGAACAACAGAGGAAGGGGGAAGGAGGAGTTCGGCCAGGTAGGGAATAAAAAGGAAAAGAGAAAAAGAAAAGGGAAAAAGGGAGAAAGAAAAAGGGAAAAAGAAAGGAAAAAGGAAGGAGAGAGAAAAAAAAAGAAATTCCCTCCAATTTTGCCGATCTTTATTAAGTTTATTAGGGCAAATTTTATTCTCTGAAATTTAAATATAAATCCAATTAACAATTTAAATTGCTTTCGGGACATCTTAGAACATCCAAAAAAAGCTTCAAATTAAATTAAATTAAATTGCACTAGGTTTTCCCATGAACTTTAATTAAACAAATTATTTTTAACGCATTATTTAATTACTTCTTAGCTAGGGTAAAACTCAGAACGTGACAGCGCCTGATCAGTATCGGCTGGTGGAGGTACCGCGTCGGAAGCATCAGGTGGCTAGCACAAGAGAAGAAATAAAATGTTAGCCATAGGCGTAAAACCGAATAATAGAGAAGTCATCGAATGCTTACCTAGGTGGAGGAAGTGTCTTGCCGAGAAGGTCGGTGGAGTACCATTTTTTGTTTCATGCCAGATCTCACGCTTGGGCCACCTAATGAAGTCGGACTTGCCGGCGTTGGTACCATGTTAGTGGCGGGAGCTGGATCAGCAGCGATAGTAGGTGCCAAGACGGCTTCAGCCGATGGCTTAACAGGAGACTGCAGGGGACAAAATTAGTAGGACAATTGACGGAACACCGTTGTAAGGTTGTGATTATGAGATAATTACCCGTAGAAGGGGAAAAAGACAGGTAATCACCTGCTGGCGGATCTCGGCATCGGAGGCGGCGTCGATGGCGGCGTCCAGTTTGGCCGATGACGCAGGGATCGGCGAAGCTATTGCCATCGTCTTGGCCTTCTTCTTCGGGGGCCAAAGTGACCTTCTTGCTTCCAAGAGGCCTTTTTGTTGGACTAGGTGGTCCTGAGAGTTTCTTAATGTATACACTGGCGGAAGGAGCACCATGGCCCAGGGCTGGAACAGCCGACGTTGAGTACTCGATTGGTTTGCCACTCCGACTGATGGGAGGGATTGCAAGGGTAGGCTGCAAAAGAGAAGTTCAGTAATTGCAAAATGAATACGCTGAAAGTAAATGGATGAATTCTGTACAGAAGTTACCTCAGAGTCTTAGTACAGGTAATCAGAATCAATCCGACTGCAGAAGAAGCCAACGACAGTTGAGAACAAGTGCAGATTCAGCTCTTCCCACCAGCCGATGTAAAGAAGATATTGATCCCAATGGGATCACTTCGGCTATCCTGCTGATTCTGTCGAATTCCAGGGCCGAAGTCACGAAGTCCCTCATCTCAATCTTGCCTAAGAAGAAGAGATCGGCTGGCAGCTGACCACATCCGAGCTGCCGAGATGCAAGTGCTGGAACGGTCTATCCGATCGACCAGCGTGAAAACTGACGGGTAGCAGGCAGGGGGTAAGAGCAAATGCGAGGTTTTTTGACGAGCACTTGTCGGTAGAAACTTCATCCATTCGGAAGAAGCTAGGGATCTCATAATCTCTCGAGTCCGGATATGCAAACCAGATTCATGCATTGGGTTCTAGCTCGAGGTAGCATAACTTAAAAATTTGGGCTAGGCAGACTGCTGACATCCGATGGCCAGGGAAAGAAGAAACCACTTCACCATAAGACATGCATCGCCGAGTCTCTGCTGGCTCCGATTGTAGAAAGGATAGAGAGGGATAGCTGCGCTGGTGGAAAGCTGATAACTCCAATACTCTCGAAAAGTATAGGCGAAGCCAAAGTTGAAGAAACCACCAGTGTCCGGCAATATCCCCGTCGGTCAATACTCCAATACTCTAATAAATATTGTCCAAGTGGAACGATATTTCCATCGGCTGAGCATTTTGCTATGTTCTCCATGTTGGTAGTTGGGCCTAAGGTCTGGCCGCAAAAGACAAACCTTTACAGCCAAAGGTTCAGAAAGGCGATGTGCTCTCTATGGTTGGGCGACCCTAAGTCTTTGTGGTGAGCGTCGATATATTTAGACCAGCCCCCGATGTTCTTGGTCTAGAGCCGATGCTGGAATTTGGCCTTTATGTTAAAAGGGTTTACCGGGGCCATAATGTTCAGTCCCGTTGGCATAACCACATCCATAAGGGTGGGGGTAAGTATACCATGGCCGAATATGAATGCATTCAAAGCATCGGACCAAAAGTAAGAGGTGGCGGCTAGCAAGGGCTCATCCTTTTCCATTTCAGACAAACTTAGCCCTATGCAGTGGCCAATGTCCAGTTCATCCCATTGGGTGTTGTATGCCTTGTACAGCCGATTGTACCAATCTCGCCAACCAGGTAAAGGGGTCGGAAAAGAACGGAAAGATTGGGTCCAATCAGAGGTGTTTAATTGGGCATTTTTGAAGGAGATCCGATTGGCTTCAGAACAGATAATTTCTATAGGATCAGGGTTTCCCATAGGTCCGAGAAAATAAAACCTAGGGTTCTGGCTAGGGATCATGATCTGGTTTTTGAGTTGCTAGAGAAGAAAACAATGCAGAAGAGTAAATCGGATATGGGGCCAAATGGTAACCTAGCATATAGAGGCGATGAAGAAAATTCGCTAACAGTAAACCATAGATTTAGAAAACAGGGTATTCAATGGTGAAAGCAAGGATGGGACCAGAGTAGGCATTTACCTTAGGAACCTCGTATGGTGTGTCAGGGGATGAACTCGCCGAGGCCATGGTCGCCGGTGGAGGCTTGCAATGGCGGGATGGCAATGAGCTCGTCTGGTGGCGGCGGGATGCCTGGTGGCCGTGTACGGGAAGTCTGAGGCCGGGGGAATGAAGTGAGTATGATGAATGCAGGAGTAGAGATCGTCGGAGCTCAAAGAGGAAGAAGGCGACAATGGGGAGAAGTAGCTAAGTCCAGCGAGGAGCGGAAGCTTATAACACAACAAAGCAAAAGAATAGTTAGCACAGTGCGCCAAAACAGGGGATCCGTTGAGACTGTACCGTTGTTATAGTGAGATCCGATGGTGGAAACCGGTTACAAGAGAAAATTCCGGAACAACGAATTATTCCGAAATTGGGGGGCATGTGTTAACGCCAGATTTTGGTAAATGGTCGTTATAGATTGAAGCACGGTTGAAGACCGAATCGGATATGAAGGCTCAAATCGGCTGAGGACAGGAAAACTGGGTGCGATGTGGTTGCAGCCGATAGAGTCCAAAGCTTGGAGATGGGTTCGGTATTTAACTATGAGTCTGTGTAGATTAATTAGGATTTATCTCGAAGTTTGTTTAGGATTCTGTTATTTAATTAGAGTCCGGACCGTCTAAAGTTAGTAGTGGATTCTTATCCAGTTAGTTACTTCCCGGGGCTATAAATATAAGTGCCCAGGGTCCTTGTAAATTATCAGCAGATCAGTCTAACTTGGCGCATCGCCTCAAACCTTCGATCAACTAAGATAGAACTGTCTCAGTTAAGTTCGATCTTCTGCTTGGTTGATTGGCCGGGCTGAGCTCTATTACTATTCTGACCTATTCTAGCTTGAAATAGTAATAATGTTCGTTCAAGTCTCTATGAATTCTTTTCAATCTGGTAACGTTGTTCCAGTTGGCTTGGTTTTGTGTCGGTTTAGTCCGATCAATCTGGTTCACCGTATCCAAGTTGTTGGATTGGATCGGGGATTCCTAGAGGCTTATCGCTGGGGTTTTAGCTAGCATTATCTTGAGTAATTCACTGGTTGGCTGGTTAAATTCACTGATCTTCATGTTTCTATGGTAATATCATGCTAGAGTACATACTGTCTCGGCTAGGTCTAATCTATGTCAGTTTGGTATGATATGTCCATAGAAGTCTGTCCGATCGGCTAAGTTTAATGGATTGATTGATGGATTACGCTGTTTTGCTATCTCGTTATTTGCATATTATAATATTTGTCTGATGTTATACGTGGCTATGTTTACATCTTTACTGCCTCGATTAAGTTCGATCTTCTAGATCTAGATTGGGCACGTGTGCCATTGGTTGTTATTGTTTTATGTTAATGATTAGTGATAGCATTCCAGGTCACGTATAATTACATGCTTAGTCCTATCTCGGTTGCTAACCTTATGTGCAATAAGTTCTGTAATGGTCCGATCAGCTAGTTAATCTTAAGACTGTCTCGGTTTTGTCCGATCTTTTAAGATTAATTGATTGATTAGACTATTCAGTATTTATCCCACTTCTGGTTCAGCCGATTGGGCATATTTACAAATGTTATCATAAAATTCCTGTAAAGTCGACCGTCTAGTCTATCGGCTAGGGTCCTGGGGTGGTATCGGCTGTCCAGCCGATGGCGACTTCAGGGTTAACAGTTTTCCGTGTTATATCTTGTCAGTTATAGGATAAAACTGACTGGCACGCCCAGTATTTATAAGAATTAGGTCCTGCACAGGATTGGTCTAAGATTGATTTCCAGGCCTACGTGTGTGATCGTTGACTGTTATTTTCAGCGTCAACACGTTCTCTACGAACTCGTCGAATAGGCTGCCCATCATACCCCACTTCTGCTTCTGTGGTAAGAACCGACGGTATCGCATGTACACCGTCTTCCTCGACGAGGCGAGATACCTGGACGACATGTTGTCGATACATGTAAGACATCCAAACTTCCCCTTAAGCTAACCTGATACCAAAAAGTTTGCAGGCAGGTCATTGATGGTAACGAATATGATGGCACGCAGAGTAAAATGTTCTTGACAGTACTCGCCCCACACTCATAACCCTTCTTTCTAGATTTCTTGCATGTCCTCCATGAATGGTTCCATAAACACATCTATGTCAATCCCAGGTTGTTTCGGCCCTTCTATAAGTATCGACCACATAATGTACTTTCGCTTTTGGCAAGTTCATGTCGACAAGTTATACATGGTGAGAAGAATTGGCCACATGCTATGTTTGCAGCTTCGATCACCGAACGGGTTCATTCCGTCCGTGCTCAAAGCAAACCTTACATTTCTTGGGTTCTTTGCAAATTTCGGGTGTAGTGCATCAATTTTTTTCCATTGTCGAGTATCGACGGGGTGCCAAATCATACCATCAGTTTTCCGAACCTCCTGATGCCATCTCATCAACTCGACATTGTTCTGGTTTGAAAACATCTGTTTCATGCACCCGTTGCCTGTCATGTACCTGAAGTGCATCTAGCCCCTAGACGGAGTTTTGGATGATTAATGACAATGCTAGCCAAGCATGCGTGCGCTAATGAGTTGTGATTGCGGAGAAGATAATGGATCAATTTCAATTGAAGGAATACGAGATCTAATTTGAGGCCTTTGTGACCCGAAGCGACGTTTCTACGGAGTTGAAGGCATTCAAAGGTGGATTTTATTTTTTGTTTTGTAGTCATAGGAACTCCGTACTATAAAGAGGGGTCACCAGAAGCTTAGCATGCATCCAAGAGTGTTTTGGGTTAAGTCTGAGTTGAGCAGAGGCTTGTCGTTGTCTTTCGTAAGCAGCATGGACAGGATGGTCCGGCCCATGGCTGGACAGTCCGGTGGCAAGACAGTACAGACCTTGGTACGGCCCCTGCTCTGAGTTAGTCTGGTTAGGTTTCTTTTCCAACGGCTAAGTGACGTCTGCCAGCCTATATAAGGCACTTTTTAGATCTAGCCGTTGGTGAGGCTCTCTCTTCGAATTCACTGGTTGCTAAGGCAAGTTTAGCACCTCTCAAGCCTCCCCACTAACCCAAAAACACTTCCTAGAGAGATCAATCGCTGGATCATATCTTAGGGAGAGTGTTTAGGCTAGTGAGTGATTGAGTGTTCGTTCTTGGGCGTTCATGGATGCATGCGGAGTCAAGGTGACCTATTACTCTTGGAGTTTGATATCCTAGACGGATAGACGTCGCCCGCGAGCCTCTAATTCTTGTGAATCGCATAGGAGCAAGTTTGTGAAGGTTATTGCCTAACCTCCGCAAGGAAATAGGTAAGATTGTTAGTGGTTTCTTGTGCTTCTTCATAGAGGGCTGCAGGGTAGAGCGGATTACAATCTAGGGCTGGGCAAGCGGCGTTGATCTTGACCCTTGTTGAGGTTGAAAACCTTCCCCCCCCCCCTTAATTTTTGTAAGGTTAGGACAGAGAAAACACCAGAACAGCTGGCAACGGTCGGGCCCTGACATATATAGTCCTGCATCATTGTGTGCGGGCCTTTTAACATGACCACACGGGAAAACACATTATCCTATGTGTTCGGCTTAAAACAATCGTATAGGATAATGTCATTATCTGATGCGTTTTTTTTAGGACGACCGCACGGGATAATGGGTTTTCTTGTGCGTTTGACAGCCCGACACCAGTCGTCCAAGTTTTCCAGGCGGCGCCACGTACGACTCGTCTGGAAACAAAAGGGGCCGGCGTCCAAGAAAATCATTCCTGTAGTAGTGAACGGTGTTGCTCAGAACGTCCTTTGTCGCTGTGCTCATACCAACTGACGAGCTAGAGAAAGAGAGGGTGCAGGTAGAGTTTAGGGGGTGGGGTGTGGGTAAAGAGATAAGGGAAAGATAGGGGAATGAGCAGAGATGAGGGTGGGGCGACTAGTCTCGAGAAATTAAGATGTGATTGAGACAAGCCTAGCATAGATGGGGGCTCATTTGTGCTAGATCTATTATTTTTTACAGTCAGGGTCCCAGTGATGGGCTATTAGTTCTTCTATGGTACTGCACGAAAAAATCTCTTAAGAAGTCAACTTTTCAGTTATATATGTAGCATATATCGTCGTAACTGGAATACCATAATAACTAATGGTATGTGGTAAAACTAAGTTTTTTTTCAATATTTTCAATCATCAATCACTTGAACTTACATAAACACACATATATAAAGAAAAGAATATATTTAGTTCCTCAACACTTCATCTTATTTATTTTCCGTTCCATAACTCAAGGATAACTCATCTATCAAAATCATCATTTGAAAATGTCAACTTACTTGTTTTGCATGTTTTAAGTGATATGAACTCCGACTTCATCATTTGAAATCTTTGTAACTAACACATGCATTGGTTTTGTCGGTTCCTTTGTTAAAGATATTATTTGTGAGTTATCGCTTGATGAAAGCCAACACTAACATCATGTTGGTTGGCATAACATCGACAGGCAAATGGTGTTCATTTCTTAAAGACATTGTTATGGAGCATTCATCATAGTCTATATGTTTTTTTAGTCATTGCGATGCGAGATTAGGTACCTACTCTTCTAACAAGTTCAATTTGGTGACATAATTATGGATATATGGGCCATCATCGCATGTGGGTCTCTTAAGCAAGCACACACAAAGATCTATTATCCGTGTGGTCGCTTAAGAGGTTCACATGCGATGTGAATGCATTATCGCATGTGTTCCTCCTAAGTGACCACACATGACAATTCGTCTTCATTTGCGGTTGGCCAACCAGTGCTCGGGATGCATTTTTGCAGGCACAATGTAATATCTTGAGTTTGCCCCTAATCCAATAAATCATTTTCCTAAATTGAAATACAAGAAATCGTGTTGGTTTAGTTGAGAATTAATTAACAAAAATAATTTGTTTAATTAATTCAACCAAAAGGCTACTAATATGTGCTTTTACATTTCATCGTGTCAAATGCGACTAACTGGATGTATAGTTGAAATTTTAGAAGAAACATTAATAATTCATTGAATAAAAGTCATTTAAAGTTTATGTAAAAGTCGGCAACACGTTCATATGTTTGTCCTCTTTTTAATTAGCCATAAGTTTCTGTTCATGGGCTGAAAGCTGAGTTCGTGTGGGCTAAGCCCAGGCTGGCCATCCCTAGCCATGGCTGCCTCTATACCTCCCACTGCCCCTGGCCGAGCTGCCCAGCCAGCCCAGGCTGTGTGTCCCTAGTCCCTAGCCCAGCCGGTCACTCCTCCTCCTCGCTATCTATCTATCTACCATACAAGTCCTAGATTCGTATGGACTCTAATCTATCTATCCCTTTGATCTCTATCTTTTCCCTTTTTTATAGAGGAATGGTTCCTAGTTTGTTTCTATCCCTAAAACCCTATAAATAAAGGAGCCCCACCCCCAAACCCTCACCAAGCTGCCAGCCCCAGCCTCTAGCGAGCGCCCTGTGCAGCCCTGCGTTTACATGCGTGCCGCCTGCTTGAGTGCCTGCTGTTGCGCAGCCAACTAGCACCAGCCACCGCCTCACGAGTGTCTCGCAAAACCCTGTTTCACGTTGAGTTTCTGCTGCTGCCACCACCGGCCGTGCCTTGCTGTCGTGCGCCCTTGCTGCTATCCTATGTACCATGCAAAGCTGTTGTTTGCGTGCTGTTCACACATGGTAATCTCATGTTCATGCGCATCCTGGCTATTCGCTGCTGCTAATCACTTTCAAAGCAATTCGTTGCTAAATTCTTGAGCATGTTAAACCCAGTTTTTAAAAGTGTATTTACATTGCTATTTTCAAATATGCATTGTTTTCGCAATTGCATGCTTATGGGTTAACCTTTGCTACACTTTTGATCCAATTGTTGTAGTTAGGGTTTTTATTTTATTTAAGATGATTTACTTAGGCCTGCTTAGTGTCAACTTCACTTAATTTGTGTTGGGACGTTGTATTAATTATCATTTAATAAGTCGGAACTATGTCTCGTAATGATAATACACACGTTTAGGGGTTTTCACTAAACAACTAAAACATGACTAATTGTAGGCTGTGAGTGCAATGGTTTTGCAATTGGTGCTCATGTCTATTATGGACTCCCATGAGACATATCCGTACTTACTGCAAGTTAGTATGGGTAATGGTTGGACTTTGACATATAGCTCATTCCTCTCATAGGCACCCAGGCAAGGGTGGAAGTGAAGGATTTGAGTTGATCCAAGGATGGATTGATCGACTGCCATATCTGCCATGGCACAAGGGAGTAGTCTGCCCAACCAAGGTTAGGGTGTGGGAGATGCAACCTCGGGGTGGTGTGGATGGTTAGAAGTGAGTTATGTGGAGGGTCTTGTCATAACCTCTTCAAGGGATGTTATGATGACATGCCAGTGTGTGGGTACGTACGTGGGGCTATGTCTTGTGGGTAAAGTTATACACCTCTAATAAGAGTAAAATAATTTGAACAGCCATGCTCACGTTTATTGGGCAATCGAAGAGACTCTCTATGATTAGTTTCACTGTTTTCATAAGTAAATGAATTTGGTAAAACTTGTTGAGATAGTTGAGCTAGTATCATGTGGTTTAACACGGTATTAGTGGGAGCACTGGTATCGTGTGGTTTACTACAATATTAGTCTTGATCGTGGTGCGATGTGGACTAGCACTGACCAGTGGATGATTTATATTGCTTTTATTTATGGTTTATTTAACTATCTATTAATCTCTTTTACTTTCGTTTCCACTACTATTTTTTTTTGCAAATGTGAGACTTAGATATATTTTCATTTGTACACGCTTATGCATTCTTCTTGTATTTGTTGGTGTCTTGTTGAGTATGGTGGTTGTACTCAGCCTTGCTTTTTTCCCCATTCCTCAGAAGCTGAAATTATGTCGGACGAGGAGTCATTAGAAGATTAGGTGAGTTGCTACGATGAAGTTCTACCTATGGGGTTGTGCTAATGTCGTCGCTTCTTTGAAAAGCTACGTTAGATTTGTTTTCTTGTTTTTCTACTGCATTGTTAAGACTTTATTTATTTTATTTGTTTAATCAAGATGATGAATTTGTACTAAACTGTCATAGTGTGTACTTAGGCTGGTACTGGACCAAGAATGAATAAATATTATTGTTCTGAAATTGGTGTAAACTTTTGAGCATGACACCGGCGCGAGTAAACACTATGACAATTCAGTACAGATCCATCATCTTAATAAAACAAATAAAATAAAAAGTCTAAAAGAACACGGTGTTAGAGATTTTAGCCGTTAGAGATAAAATCGTGAACACTTAACCGAATCAGCCTAGAACAGAGCAATCGGACTATTGGCTAGAGACTAGATCGGATAGCCGACACAAAAGTGAGTCGGACTAGAGAAGTAGCTCGATTGGGATACGAATGTAACAGCCTAGCCCATTTGAAGCCTGTTAGTAGTGTGTGTTTGGCCCATGTGGCCCAGAAGTGGAAGTGTAGTGGTGGTTTAGTACCACCTTGGAAGTTTAGGAGGGCGAGGGCCTGTTTATAAGCCTTGGTGCTGCAATCATGTTATCCTCGGGTGAACCCTTTTACACGAAGCGAGGACAAAAGTGTAAGAGGGATACCATGCGAACGTGGGTCCGCTCTATAAACCTCCGCTGTTATTAATACATGTGCTTTGAGCCATGGTCTGCACCGGAGTGGGGTTCTACGCCTCTTCCATGTAAACGGTGAGCTACTGGGGTGTCCATCTTTAAGGGGGGTGAATGTAACACCCCAACCAACTTGAAGCCTGTTAGAAATGTGTGTTTGGCCCATGTGGCCCAGAAGTGGAATTGTAGTGTTGGTTTAGTTGGTTTAGTTAGAAGTGTGTGTTTGGCTCATGTGGCCAAGAATGGGGTTCCATGTAAACGGTAAGCTACTGGGGCGTCCGTCTTTAAGGGGGGTGAATGTAACACCCCAACCAACTTGAAGCCTGTTAGAAATATGTGTTTGGCCCATGTGGCCTAGAAGTGGAATTATAGTGTTGTTTTAGTTGGTTTAGTTAGAAGTGTGTGTTTGGCCCATGTGGCCAAGAAGTGGAAGTGTAGTGTTGGTTTAGTACCCCTTGGAAGTTTAGGTGGGTGAGTGCATGCTTATAAGCCTTGTTGCTCCAACCATGGTATCCCCGGGTTAACCCTTTTACACGAAACGAGGATATATCCCCGGGTTAACCCTTTTACACGAAACGAGGATAAAACTGTAAGCGGGATACCATGTGAACGTGGGTCCGCTCAATGTGTAGAGCGGACTAATGCGGATTTTGGACACAGTGTGTTATAGTTGGTATCAGAGCATAAACCGTCGTTGTATGATGAATGTGCGTTGGGCCATGTTCTGCACTAGAGGGGGTTCTGGCCTTCTGCCGTGTAAACGGTGAGCTGCCTGGGCGTCAGCCCTTAAGGGGGGTGAATGTAATAACACCTCTGCCTGTTTGAACCCTGCAAGTAGTGTGTGTTTGGCCCATGTGCCTAGAAGTGAAAGTGTAGTGGTGGTTTAGTACCACCTTAGAAGTTTAGGTGGGCGAGGGATTACTTATAAGCCTTGGTGCTCCAACCATATTATCCCTGGGTTAACCCTTTATACAAAACGAGGAGGAAAGTGTAAGCGGGATACCATGCGAATGTGGTCCGCTCAATGTATAGAGCGGACTAATACGGATTTTGGAGGCAGAGTGTTACAATGAATCAAATGAAGATGGTTAGGGAAAGAAATATAGAGGCTGTATGGAAATAATTACCTATAAATAGTAATGTTAGTTTCCGGTATTTATCTCGTTATGAAAGGTAGAGTCCAGTTGTGTTAAATTCGGTAATAGATACAGATATATGGAAATATTACCTGTAAATAGTAATGTTAGTTTTCGGTATTTATCTTGTTAGGAAAGTTAGAGTCTAGTTGTGTTAAATTCGGTAATAGATACAAGTCTGTATCCATTTCTAGTAAATTTTAGGGGTATAAATACAACACCCTGTAGCTTGTAAATCATCATCAGTAGATCAATACAATTGCTTTCGGCTCATTGCCACCTATTTTGACATGAGCAAGCTCTCGGTGCAAGGTTAGTAATTTGACTTTGTAATTGTCAACCCATTACATCGATTAGATAGGACTTCCTCGGTTCAATCCAACATTCTATCTAGTTTATTCAACAGTTACCTGAGATTTGTGATTATTTCGATCTATGTTCTAGTTTTGGAGTAATAGTCTATCCTCGATCAGGTTTTATGCCTGTATTTGATGGCGTTTATTAATATAAGTTTGGTTGGCACAGTTCTGTCTTGGTTTAGTTCGATCAATCATGTTTTCTAAATTTATGTTTATAGATTAGATAGAATGCTTGCATGTTCCATTTGCTGTAGTTCTAGCCTGCATTATCTTAAGTAATTCATCGGTTGGTTTAGTAAACTTGTAGATCGTTCTGTCTTCTGTTATTATATCGGCACAGATTGCATACTGTGTCGGTCTGGTTCAATCTAGTTTTAGAAACATCTCTGATCTATTAGGTTTAGTAAATGAGTCAATGGGTTACGATGGTTTGGTAGTTGATTATTAGTATTATACAATATTATATCGATCTCATGCTTGAACATGCTTAAATCTGAACTGCCTTGGTTTAGTCTGATCTTGTAGGTTTAGCTCTAACATGCATGGTGTTATATGATATTATGATATGTTGATAATTAATCTAACAATCCAGTTCTATTATGCATGGTGTTTATTTTTGCATTGAACCCTATCGACTACTGACTTCATGTAAGATAACTCATGAATCGAGCCGATCGGCTAGTTAGTCCTAAAACTGTCTCAGATAAGTCCGATCTTTTAGGAGTGACTAGTTAATCAGCCTGTTTTATTAGTTATCAAAGCCATAATTCAACCGATAAGGTATATTAAGTTTATACATCATGAAATTCCTGCAAAGCGGACCAACATCGTTCAATCGGCTAGGGTCCTAAAGCTATATCGATTGTCTAGCAGATAGACTCTTTAGGTTTAATACTTTTATCTATTTTTCATATCCTATCAGTTGTAGGGTCAAACTGACTGGCACACTTATTTATTTTAAGAAGTAGGTCCTGCACTGAAGCAATCTAAGAAGGTCTTCTAGGTCGATGTGTGTGATACATCATCGGATCAACTTTTGACGTCAACACACAGCAGAAGAAAACTAATGCAGCTCAGTCAGAGAAGCGAAAACGTTGGCAACAACTCCACAAGCAGTACTTGATCATAGCAACTCGCATAGTCTTTGAATGGCTCCTCGTCAGACGCAACTTTGACTTTTGGAGAAAGGGGGAAAACAAGGCTGACTACGACCACTGTACTCAACAAGCCACCAACAAATGCAAATAAGAGATGCATAAGTGTGTACACAGGAAACAAAGCTAAAGGCTCACTTTTGCAAAACAAAAGTTAAAACAATTACTTTAGCCAACCACTGATCAGTGCTAAACAACACCGCACCAAGCCCAATACTAATAATGTGCTAAACCATACAATACAAGTGCCCCACTAATACCACGCTAAATCACATACTATGAGCTTACTATCTTGATAAGTTTTACCACGTTCATTTAATTAGGAAACCAGTGAAACTAATCATAATAAATCTCAATCGATCACTCAATAGCCATGGGCATGTCTGTTTAAATAATTTTACTCTGATCAGAGATGTGCAACTTTACCCACAAGACATAGCCCCAATACGTATCTCATACACCGGCATGTCATCATGACATCCCACGGGGAGACTGAGACATGATCCTTCACATAATCCTTTTCTAACCATTCACAATACATTGAGGTTGCATCTCCCACACCCTCACCCGGGTTGGGAAGACTACCCTACTTGTGCTATGGTAGATCCAACAACCAATCAATCTATACCTGGACCGACCAAAATCCTTCACTTCCACCCTTGCCTGGGTTCCTAGGAGAGGAATAAGCTATATGTCAAGTCGAGCCTTACCCACGCTGGCTTGTGGTGAATATCGATATGCCTCCCGAGGGTTTCTTCTGAACCAGTTCTTAATTGCCATAGCACTACATGCAAAACTATGCACTCATAGCCCACCATTAGTCTTGTTTTAGTTTTTTAGTAAAAACCCCTAAACAAAACTACTGCCATTGTGAGACAAAGTCCCAACCTATTAATGAGAATGAATATAGTGTCCCAAACCCAAATTAAATGAGGTTGACGACTAAGCAGGGCTAAGCAAATCAGCTTAAACAAAACAAACCATAGGTTACAAGGTAAAAAGGTAGATACAACAGTAATAGCTTATTACCGAAGCATATCTTCCTCAATAGGCATGTAATTGCGAAAACAATGCATACATGTAAAATAGCAATGCGAAAATAATTTTAAAAACTAGAATACACATGCTCAGGGATTTAGCAACTAATTGCTAAGAAAGTGACTTGCCTTGCAACATTGGAACGACTTAGGTTACCACTTCATAACACACCGGACCCTGGGTTTCGCCAAAATCTAGAACAAACAATTAAAAAACACAAAACAGTACAAAGGGGCACTGAAACAGTAAAAAAACTAATTTTCATAGATTATTGATAAAATTATTGATCCACTGCTGATGTGGACTAGGGTTCCCGATCTTCCGAAAGGTTCTGATAAACAATCGATTTGGGCGGAGTCGCGACACACGTCGATCCGGCTTCTTGAGCCCTGCAATCGCAGCACCACGTCTCCTCTGGTTTCCACCGTGCCGGAACACAGATGGTCTCGCCGAGAAGGCTAATCCCTATTTATGAATCGAAGAACACAAACAAAAACAAGAAAGAGTAACCAAAACTGCAGATGAATGATTAAACTCACGAGTTGGGGTCTTACAAACCGATCTAACGGCGAAACTGTTCTTGACAAATTAATCTAAGCAAACCCAACTCTAAACAATGACGGCTACTGAATAAATAAGGTTAGGGACGTCCTAGGGTTTCCCTAGGGCGCACACCCCTTGGGCTAAGCCCACAACACAATTACAAGGCCCAAAACCGAAAACAGATTCGGACTAGATGACATACGTGGCTTTTTTTGCAGATTCCTGGCAGCTCGGTAGGAATTTTGACGTGGGACCAAAACCATCTGAATGTAGACTCCATAAGATTTCTACCAAGTACTCATGGGCCCAAAAAGACCTTCTAGATCAGCGGCTAGGTCCGTTTGAAGTTGATGCTGTCAGGATGGCCGAATCCGAATCCGAAACGTGTAGAACTTTATCTCTTAATTTCTATGGACCAAAAGTGACGTGGTGAGATGGAAGTGGACTTGGAGAAGGTCTTGGTTTGGTCCCCAATCAACTTCTTCAATCATCCATGCATTCCATACGCTCCGTCTCTTTTCTTTCGCCCAAGCAAGTACTTCTGCGAACAAAAACACACGAAACTCAATGTGTAGCAATGTTTGTTCAAATATATAACAAGTAAATCTAATATAGAACATATGCACCTTTGGTTGATTAATACATAACATAGTCATGGTTATATCCGAGCTAGTTGTGTCCTCATCAACAGCAATTCGAATGGGCTTAAGCATACTTTGGATAAATTAGTTATGATTTTTAGAAGTTCTGTCATTTTCTCGCTAAATGTGAGAAATGAGTTAATGACTTTTTAATGGCAACCTAAGCGAAACAGGAAAACAAAACTTACCCCGAACAAACGAAATGCTAACGACTCACATATGAATCGTAGATTGGCATGATAAACTCGTTAACGGTAGGATTGGAAAACACCAAATGTAACACGATTTCGCATGTTAGGATAGAAACGTGCACGAATCAGAGATCCGCGTGATGAATTACTGAAACATGGGCCGTGAAATGCACGACCAAAACAATGACAGAGTTAGCGATAGAAAAAATGTCAAGATTAATGAGTTGTTAAAAACATGATTTAATAACCTATTAAATAGAATTTGATGACTTGCTACAAACTGTAAAATAATGATTCACTAAACGGCCTTAACAAAAGATCAATTTACACGTAGGAAACGGAGAATTCGCACTATAAATTGATGATCCATTAATCTGACTAACGCGAAAACTAAGCGGCAACACGATCTAGGAATTTTGCTTGGTTCACACGGCGGCTGCTATGTACGAAACAATAACTAGCAAGCGGCGATCTAGGGCAGCTTGCGACAGTGGGTAGCAACGGTCATGCATGCACAGCAGCTTCGTGGGCGCAAGGGAGCAGCAAAGGCGCGGCTCGGGAAGAGGCTACAGCAGCAAGTAGGGCGCGGCACGGCAGGGCAAGGTGGTGGCCTGTAGTTGGGGAATAATTGACTTTTTGCTACTCTTAGAAATGATGCTAACATATTTGCCACTGGGGCCATATGTCATAGACACATGAGGGTCCACATGTCATAAACAGCGGGTAACAAATATGTTAGGTGTCATTTCTAAAAGTGGCAAAAAGTTAAATGCCCCTATAGCTGGTGACTAGTGCAGGGGCAGCTGGCTTGTCTGGGCAGAAGCACGAGCGAAACAACAGCTGGTGTGGAGGTTTGGCTGGGTGCTCCTATATTTGTAGGAGACAAGGGATAAAAGCCAACTGAAAATCATGTCCATGTAAACAAGAAAAAGATAGAGATAACATAGATAGATTGGATAGAGTTTCCTATGAATTTAAAACTCGTAAGCACGGAGGAAAGGGAGGTGCGACCGGCCGGGGGAAGGGCCATGACGCATAGGGGGAGGAGGCAGGGGCACAGAATGGAACTGGTCAACCAGCCTAGGGAAGGCCCTAGCCTGCGACCTTTCGGCCCACCGAGGATGATCTATGGCTAAAATAATAGAAATAGATGAACGGGCAACCGACTTTAAACTTAAACTTTGAATGACTTTTATTAAATGAATATTTAATTCGTTTCTTCTGAAATTTAAGTGTATGTCTCGTTAGTCGTATTTGGCACGACGAAATATGAAAACACATTTTCACGGCCTTTCGTTTGAATTAATTAAGCATTTCTTTTTGTTAGTTAACTCTTGATTAAACCAATACGATTTCTTTTATTTCAGTTCAGAAAATTTTCTTGGCTTCGAGAAAAAAACTTGGGATGTTACACTCATCGAGTGGCTCCATCTTGACAAGGATCCCATGCTCTCACGAACGTGTGGAGAATCTCATAGTGATCGGCATTAACATGAAGGTGAATCTCTGACGTGGCCCACTGGGACCACATGACATGAGAATGGCCTTAGACCTTTTATGTGGTACGTATGCATGGGCACACTAGATATAACCGTTTTCTTACGGGTACATTGAATGTGTGGACATGAAAATCTTATGTGCCCCTCCAGCAGGCAGCAGTAGAATCATTGTAATTTGGAACAGAACAGAAATAGGAAACACGCTAAACTCATTCTACATAGGGGTGTAAGCAGGCCAAGCCATAAACCCGCTCATAGGTCAATTAAAAGAAATAGGAAACACACTAAACTCATTCTACATAGGGGTGTAAGCAGGCCAAGCCATAAACCCGCTCATAGGTCAATTAAGTGGGTAACCTCTACCTATTAGCAGGTTTAGAGACTGATTTATGCGTTAGCCACTTAATCGACATATTGGCGGGGTTCAGAGGCCAGTCCACTTACTCTCCTACTTCCACGTGTGCCAAGCTCCATCAACACGGTTGACATACATGTGTGTTTGTCCTAATGTCCATCCAACTATTGATCCCCTAGCTAGTTCATGGCATTCAAGCAAGCCAGCTTACTTACACACCAATTTAGTTAGAGCTAGACTTGTTCATAGTACCTGGCCCAAAAAAGCCCCAGCTTAACCTGATCCAATTGATGGTTTGCTGAGCCGGTGTCAGGCCGCAACTAGCAAGCCCAAAAATATGGCCAGTCTCGGGAATGCTGGTTGGGCCAGGCTCAGGACTGACAGTTTGTGTGGGCGTTGGGCTTAGGGAAGGCCCATGCCTAGGTTTTCTTGGCCAGGTTCTCTCAGCCCTGGCTCGGTCCGTAAACATGTTCACATCATTATTTCAAAAAAAAAAACATACCAAACTTTGGTTATGCTAGCTTTTTATTAGGTCTTATTTGGCTTAATGCCTTACCAAATGTTTGCAATTGAGATCCTCTGTAGTACTGTATATGCAGTTACTGACAGGTGAGCCCACAGACTATAAGGTCCACTTGTCAGTGAGCAGTAGCGCAAAGGATTAGATCCAAGCGTTTGCATATGTTTTGAGAGCAGAAATTTGAGATATTACCAAATTTTGGTTGGTATGTGTTGGCAATGCTATTCTTGGATTTGGAATGCAATAATTTGGAATGGTTGAGAGTGAGAACAAAGCAAATAAACCGTGAAACAAAATCAATAACAGATGGATGCCTGGCCGCGGTCGTATAAGCAAATGTATCGTATGCAAGTTAATAAATATTATTGATTTTTTCTAGGAAGAACTTCTAATCTGCCTGTACCTATATAACGTGACTACGCCAACGGTGTGAATATAAAAGGGGTGATCATTTAGCTTGGAAGACGCCGAATGATGTAGTTGTAAACTTTTATATATATATATATATTCTTACCGACCTAAAGGCTATAAAATATATTTCGCTAAAAAAACTCCAAAAATAATTTCTAAATTTAAGGCTAATAATCTAAATTTTAGTTTATAGGCATATGCACAAAGGAATAGACGGGGAACATGTTAAATCTTGTGAAAGTTGACTAGGCAGTTTAATTTATCACCGATAGTTTATTTTTGATGATTAATAATCTCCAAGTACATTAAAGAACAGCAAGTCTGCAACGATATGATGCAGCATCTAACAGCGGACCAGTGTCTGGCTGTTTGTAGGGGAGGGCAGCCAGCATAGCGAGCTAGCTGCACGGCGGCAGCGGGCGGTCGCAGAGGCACTTGTTGCCGGCGAAGTGCTTGGCCCCGAACCGGTGCGTGTACCGCCCCTGCGGTATGGGCCCGCACAGCTGGTTGTAGCTCACGTCGAACGCTAGCCACTTCCTCCCCGGCGCCGCCGCCGCTGCCGGGATGCTCCCGTACACCATGTTGTGGTCGATGACCAGGATGTCCAACTGCTCCGGCAGCTCCACGCGGCCGAGGTCGAAGGTGAACCGGTTGCGCGACAGCCGAAGCGCATTCAGAGTCTTCTTGGCGCCGAACAACATCGACGCGTCGCCGGTCAGCTGGTTGTTGGCGATGTCCACATCCCCGAAGACGGCGCTGCCGAACGTGGCAGGGAGAGGGCCGGTGAGGAGGAGGTTGAATACTGTGGCGGTGGGCGGGATGGTGCCGGTTAGGCGATTACCGTCGAGGCGAAGGAAGGTGAGGTCGGGGAGGGCGCGCGGGCCGAGGAATGAGGGGATGGGGCCGTACAGCTGGTTGTAGGCGAGGTTGAGCGTCTGCAGCTTGGTGAGGTTGGCGATGGCGGCCGGGACTGGCGCTGAGATGTTGAGCGCGAAGATGGTGAGATCGGTTACGCGGGCGGTGGTGGCGTTGCAGGAGACGCCGTCCCAGGAGCAGCATGGCGTGGAGGAGTTCCAGACGGAGAGCGCCGGCGGGTTGCCGAGGGCTGACTTGATGGCCAGGAGCGCCGCCTTGTCGGACTTGTCGCAGAGACCGTCTGTCTTGCTTGTTGCCGCTGTGGCAACAACGAGGATGGCGAGAAGGACTCCCACGGTGTGGTGGAACATTCTGCTGCTGAGCTCCATCGCCATGGCACGCTCAGGCGAGCCGAATTTGGATGAAGCAATTATGTAGGGAAGCTCTGCTCAGCTGGCTGACAGTCTGGACTGCGGCCAGAGTGGGTTTGGCACATTGGGCATCGACCCATAGTGCTGGATTGGACTGCCCCTAACTTGCAGAATTCATCGGCCAAATCAGTCTTTGTGATGACGCTGCCCATGCTTCACGTTTCACCGCCACCTATAACCTTGGTTTTGGTTGAGGCGTTGTTTAGTTCCAAAATCTTTTCAAAAACGTCACATTAAATCTTTGGACACATAAATAAAATATTAAATATGTGTGAATATTAAAACTAATTACGCAGTTAGGAAGGAAATCGCGAGACAAATCTGTTAAGCGTAATTAGGACGTGATTAGCCATAAGTGCTACAGTAACTAACATGTGCTAATGACGGATTAATTAGACTCAAGAATCGAATCGCGGTTTTCAGACGGAATCTGAAATTTATTTTGTAATTATACTATGTTTAATATTTCAAATATGTGTTCAAAAGTTTGATGTGATATTTTTACAAAAATATTTTGCAAACTAAACAAGGCCTGAGTCAGCACGGACAGATGCAGCGGTAGCACTGTTTGATTTGCAGATTTAGATTGGAGCCCAACTTGGGTGCCGTGTCGTGTGGCCTCACTCCACCACTTTGGAATATTCCAACTAGCTCGGCCGAACAAATGCCTCTATGGGCCTGTTTGGGAGAGTTTCTTCTAGCTGCAGCTTTTTTCAAAAACTGCTTCTGTCAAAAGCTGTCCCAAATGGTCTATAATTTCTGAGAATCTGTAGTTATAGATTCTGGAAAATAAACCAAGAATCCAAAAGCTAGAGAAGCTGGGTTTAGAAGATTTTTCAGATTCTTAGAAGCTGGCTACTAAGCAACTGTTTCTTAGAATGTAAAACTCCCCCAAACAGATCCTATAGCTGAACCAGTAGAGGAGGCGGTGTCTTGAGTCATGATCCTCTGCAGAGGATCCCATTTGCGGTGGCTTTGATGGTTCAAAGGTGGAGCTGAGTGGAACTTGGTGTGATACAGCAGATTAGGCTGGGGGAGGAGTTTGGCGAGCAGATCGGGCGGCCACAGCAGATGAGGCCACTTGTAACATCCTGATTTTTGTGAGCCAAAAAAATTTGGGAAAATTGTAAAGATGCCATTATAATTTTGCGAAATCGTAGATATGGCATCCTGGCCCACTTGTCATTGACTCACGTGGACCCTACATGTCATTGAGATACCAGTGGCATATTTCTAACTTTGCAAAATTATAATGGCACGGTTGCAAATTTCCCAAAAATTTTTGATAATCAAAAATCCCAATTTCAAAAATACTGATTATCGTACCAAAACCCTGAGCTCACTTGCCTAAGAGAAATGATAATTCATCTATTTTTCTCGGCGTTCCGGACTCTCCAAAATTCGTGCGACTAAAATTCTATCCAGAGAATTTAATCGTGGAAATGAAATTTCCTGTCATTGAAAATTTACTTAATTCAGTCCGTAATTGTTCCAGCGAATTATATTTGTCCTAGTTAATCTCCGTTCAGAATATTTTATTCCAAACTTCTATGGTTAAGTTAATATCTTTTCCTACCTTCGATCCGTCCCAATAATCTATCCATACAAATATTTCTATTTATTCTGGACCTCGATAGTTCAAAATATTAACTGACTCATCCTTTATCTATTCCTTTTTATTCTCAATTTTAGTCGACCGACTAAATATTATTCGCCCCGTCCGTTATCTATTCCTTTATTCCGATTTCCGGTCATCCGATTAAATATTAATCGCCACGACTATTATCCGTCCCATTTATCTCAGACTCCGTTTATTCCATAAAAATCAATTATTCATCACATCTAAATATTTCCCGAGAGACAAATAAACTCCATTCATCCTATTTCATCAATTCATTGCACCACTAATATTTTTCGCAGGCACTGGATACATTTCCATGCATTACAATCGTGCAAACAGCCGCAAATTCCAGTCACATCACCCACAACGCCATACTGCCGCCACCCTGCCGCCACGCCGTCACGCCACCTTCGTTCCGCCAAGAACATCGCCGTCGCGCTGCCCACATCCCCTACGGTGTCAGCCGCCACCATGCCGTCGCCACGCCACGCCGCCGCACGTCGCCTGCACGTCGCCACCACGTCGCCGCAGCGAGCGAGTCATCGTAAGACCCGGGTGTAGCAAGTGAGCCGGGCGGAGAACCTGTTTCGCAAAGACTTCGAACCAGGCAAGTCGCCATACCTTTTATCATGTTGAACCTATGTTTCAAAACTACATTCTTTTACTTTAAATTGCATGCAGAACAATTAGAGACCCACTGTAGTTAGTTATACCCGTCATATGCTCGATTACCCTAAAACCTTTGTAGCCTCATTACTCATCTATAACCTAGTCAACTTATGACATTGCTTAGCCCTGCTATTAGCTGCATGTTATTCAATACTATATTTTTGAAATGTTTATGATGATGTTGAGGTATTATTTAGTGAGAGTAATTGCAAGATGGCGGGTGGAGACATGCGCGCCACTCGGCCATGATGAGAATTGGTTGTTGAGATAAAAACTACTTTTCGATCGGGGCGGAATGGTGAGAATAGGGGTGGTTCTAGGAAAAGGTTAGCCCGCCCTGATCAGTTAAGGACCGAGCCATACAGCTATACACGAAACGATCACCATACAACCGTGTTTCTCGAATAGGTATAGACCTAACTTAGTAAATAGCCGAGCAGAGGCGGTGCCCAAGCTGTGGTGGTTCTTATGAGAGTGCAAGTTGCCAGGAAACCTATTGCACACGGGATGACCAGGAAGGTTAGTCCCGGTGAATTGTGGTATGTTGTATAGCTTGGTTTACTCCTCTCTCGGGAACGCCAAAACTCCCCTCACTGCTAGTAACGGTACGTCCAGAGTGCAATGGGGACTAAAGTTCATGCAGCGGGCACTACCGAAGTAAGGTTATCGAAAGGCTTTGCCACGACCGTCTCATGTGTTGGGACGAGGCTGCTATGTTAGTCGTGAAGCACGGAAAAAGTGTATAACCACTGCAGTGTGTTAAATCTATTTAAATAGCTGTGCTCCCGGATATAAGCACCGGGACATGGCATACACTTGGGTAGACTCTTAAAACCCCAAAAGATGAATATGAGTGGTGGCATACCAGGACTTGTATGTATGTCTAGGTGATTCGCTCCTTGGGATGCAAGGAGTTGAATTACCTAGAAGATGGCATGGATGCCATGAGGGGAAACCATCTGTGAATGGCTGACAGAAACTTCATGTCTATCCAATTATACTCATGATATAGAAATTACTGCTAGAAAATAGGTCTAGTGAAAAACTATTTGAGAAACCGCTTTTATGCAAAAGAACACTATAGCCTTCTTTGTCACAGCTTTACATGTGCATATTTTTGTGGTGATTTGCTGAGTACTCAGTACTCACCCTTGCTAAATCCAAACCCACCGTGATCAAGAGGATCTGTGTCATGCCCAGAAATTCCTCACATGAATTTCTGATCTTAATTGTGTATTAAAATTCCTGTCTAGGACCAGCCAGGGTATACAAATAGACAATGTTGATTACATAACCATCGTTCTTAGAAACAACTGAAAATAACACTTATTCTAACGAAAATGCAGCGGAAAGAAAGGTAGACTAGCTCCAGCGGGTACGGCACCAGTCCACAGGCAAAGCTTCGATGGCAGACCAGCTCACTCCTGAGAGTCACCTCCATCAGACTCAACTTCTAGCTCTGGATGGGGAAATTGGGCAAGGCTGAGTACAAACCACCCTACTCAACAAGTAGGACGGAAAAGAGGGTAATAAATGATGCATAAGGATCAACAAGGGCAGGCTAGGGTTAGTTGCTATAAAGCAGCATTTAATAAATAACAGGAATTGAATTGAATAAAAGTAATTAAATACATTAAAGAATAAGTAAAATACAGTTGTAAAATACCACAGCACTGTCCAACGTTACACCACGTAGCGACAGGCCTAACCACTACTCAACGTTACATCATGTTGTAGTAGTCCCAAGTGAAAACCAGTTTACCCAAGTCATTAAAGGTTCACTAATCACAGTGAATGATAGTCCGCCCATAAACGCGGGCACGACTATTCGAATAGATTATACTCTGATCAGAGGTGTACTACTGTACCCACAAGACACGACTCCACTACACTTGAACGTGCGCCGACATACCACCATGGCATACCGGAAAGGAGACCGTGATAGGACCCATCACATAACCCTCCCTATTTAATCGCACCGCACTTCAGGTTTCACCACCTCCTTTACGCCAAGTCGGGCAGTCCCCTCTTGTGTCTTGGTAGATCCGGAAGCAGCAGAGGCTTTCGTTACACCACGATTGCTCGTCCATACTCCATCACGCCTAACCTTGCCTTGGTACGTCAAATAGTTCATCATGTGGTTAGCACTAATTTACTTTCAGGGTTTCCGGTGAACCGGTCCTTAATTGCCATGGGTGCGACTCTCAAAACCAAGCACCCACAGACCACCATTATCAATATTTTAGTAGACATTAACCGAACCGGGTGATGAATCAAAATTAACAGCTATCCAGAACTAGTAATGATTAAGTGTGATCCCATGACCTACTTGTTCTAAGCACGACTAAGCATTAACCTAGGCCTAAATCTACTCAAGTTACCCCTAGTCTTACATGAATAATGTTGGATAATCAACGGCATAATAATAAGGATTACCCAAGAAATAAATACAGTAAATACTTTAATTAAAACAATGCATATTTGAATAAATAAAGCGGGGAATTTGCAATAATAGGTTCAATATGATTAAAGATGAGTGCCACTTGCCTTGCTCTCGACCCTGGGGTACTTCAGCGACAATCTCGAAGTAAACCGGCGCTTCGGCGGGGTCCGAATCTAAGTGAGAAAGCACAAAAATAAATAAAACAGGCAGAAACTCTACTGAAACAGTAAAAGAAAGTATTTTTAATGGATTCTTCACAATTTTATGAATTTAATGAAATTTGAATGGGCCTAAACGGAGACTAGATGAATTAGATATGAATTTTAGATGTTTTCTGGGTTTTTAACTAAACAGAAAAGTGCTAAATTAATTATTGCGCAATTAATATGGCGATGACGTCAGCGGAGGGCGAGGTGGCGCCGACAGGTGGGGTTCACCAGTCGGTGCGGAGAGAGGGGAAGGGGCTGACACCTGGGTCCCGAGGAAGGAGAGAGGGCGAGAGGGCCGGCCGGGCTAACAGCTGGGGCAACACGACAGAGAGAGAGGGGCAGATGATCGGCTGAAAGGGGGGCCCGCGGGGAGGAGGTGAGAGAGGATGGTCGGCGGCTGACGTGTGGGCCTCGGCCAGCAGAGGCACGAAACAGAGAAGGGAGGGGGAGACGGCGGCTTCGGCCGGCAAAGGGAAAAGGCGGTGGTCAGTCCGGCGAGTGGCCTGCGCCGGCGGGCGACGGCGGACCAGCGGCGCGAACCTACGGGGGACGGTAGACCGGCGGCCGCGCTGAGAGGAGGGCTCAGAGAGGGCGACGGCGATGGCGTGCTACGGGCGCGGCGACGCGCCAACAGCGGCGGGACCACATTAGCGACGGCGGGGCAGAGTTGACGGTGAGCGGATGTCACACCCGGAGTTTTGTCCTAAGCCTAAAATCGTAAAAGAAATCCGTAAATAACAATTGGTTTAATTAACTCAGGAAAAATCCTTATAAAAGAACCTAATTTAATTAAATCGAGGCTCGCAAATCGACTAACTGGATTTAAATTCAAATTGCAGAAGTATAAAATTTGGCCAAACAAATTAATTTAAAACTCGGCAATAGTGGGGCTTTCCTTTTTCCCTCCTTTTTCCTTTCTTTTTCTCTTCCTTCTCAAATTGGGCCGAAGTCCAATTTTCATCCCTTTCCTTTTCTTTTTCCTTTTTCTTTTTCCTCTCCTCCTTCCCGGGCCGTCCCAGCCGAGCCGGCCCATCTCCCCGCTCGGCCGGCCCAGCCAACCGGCCTCCTCTCTTCCCGCGCGCGCCTCTTCCCTCCGCCTGGGCCGCCGCTCGGCCCAGCTCGCGCGGCGCGCTCGCCCGCGTAGTCCGCGCCGCCTCCCTCCTCTCGCGTGCCACTGACAGGTGGGGCCCACCTGTCAGCGACACCGCGCCAGCTCGCCCGCGCCGCGTCGCAACCGCCGCTGCTGGGACCTTGCCGCGTCCGACTCGGTCTCCAACCTCCGCCCCGCCCTAGCCGGCCTCTCCGCACTATAAATCCCCACCGCCGCTGTGCCGTCGCCCACTTTTTCCTCTCCGCCCAAGCCACCGCTGTGCCCCGCCGCCGCCGCCGCCGTTCGATCTCGCTGCCGGCCGCCCGTCGTCGCCGTCCAGCCGCGTCATCGCCTCCGCCTCGACGTCGCCAACCTTCCTCCGGCTCCCGTCGCCGCCGGGGGACACCCCGCGCCCTTCGCAGCTCCTTCATCCTCTCCACCGCCGCGCCTCGTCGTCTCGCCGCCGTTTGCCAACCTCGTCACCGCACGTCGCCAGCCACCACTCGTCTGTGTCACCACCGCCACATCGCCGTCGCCGACCCTCTGCCGCGTTCGCCTCCGCCGGTGAGCGTCCCCACCTCCCTCTCCTCCTCTCCTTTGTCCTCGCTGTCACCGCCGGACCACCCGCGCCGTCGCCGGGTGTCGTGCGCCACCTCTCCGCCGTCGCTGTGTTTCCCTCGTCGCCGCCTTCACCACGCGGTCGCCGTGCCGCCGCTGCCGACACCCTTTGCCACCTCTCGCCGCCATGCGCACGTTGTGCGCTCGTCGCCCTCGTGTTGGCCGGCCACCGCTCCCCCTCTTGGCCACGCCCTTGCGTCGCCGATTCGTGCGCGGTCGTCGCCGCATCGCCGTCGTCGTGGCACCGCCGCCGTCCGCTAGCGACGCCGTCGCGCCGCCGTCCCTCGGTCGCCGCCGCGCCGCCTGAAGCTCCCGCCGCCGAGCCGCTCCCCTGCTCTCTCTCCCTCTGACCGACGGGACCCACCCGTCAGTTGCCCCGCGCCCCTCCTCCCTCTCTCCTCCCGTGGGACCCACCTATCAGCCGCCGCCGCGCCCTTCCTCTCTGTCCTTCCCGGGCCCGCGTGTCAGTCTCTCCTCTTCCCTCTCTCCCACCGACAAGTGGCCCCCACCTGTCAGCCGTCAGCACCTCCTCTCTCCTCTCTGACGTCAGCAGCCCCATTAATTGCGCAATAATTGATTTAGGACTTTTCTGTTTAGTTAAAAAAACCCAGAAAACTTCTAAAATTCATAAGTAATTCATAAGTAATTCCCTGCTTTCTTTATTCAAATATGCATTGTTTTAATTAAAGTATTTACTGAATGGTATTTTTTGGGTAGACCTTGTTATTATGCCGTTGATTATCCAACTTTATTCATGATGGACCAGGGGTAACTTGATTAGAGTTAGGCCTTGGTTAATGCTTAGCCGTGCTTAGAACAAGTAGCTCATGAGATCACATTTAAATCATGCTTAGTTCTGAATAGCTGAGATAATGGTTCATTACCCGGTTCGGGGTAATGTCAACTAAAATATTGATAATGGTGGGCTGTGGGTGCATGGTTTTGAGAGTCGCACCCATGGCAATTAAGGACCGGTTCACGGAAAACCCTGGAAGTAATTAAGTGCTAACCACATGCCGAAATGGGTAAGGTGGGATTTGAAGCATGGCTTCGAACTATTTGACGTACCGAGGCAAGGGTAGGCGTGATGGAGTATGGACGGGCAATCGTGGTGTAACGAAAGCCTCTGCTGCTTCCGGATCTACCAAGGCACAAGAGGGGACTGCCCGACTTGGTGTAAAGGAGGGGGTGAAACCTGAAGTGTGGTGCGATTAAATAGGGAGGGTTATGTGACGGGTCCTATCACGGTCTCCTTTCCGGTGTACCATGGTGGTATGTCGGCGCACGTTCAAGTGTAGTGGAGTCGTGTCTTGTGGGTACAGTGTACCTCTGATCAGAGTATAACCTATTCGAATAGCCGTGTCCACGGTTACGGGTGAGCTCCCAGCTTCACTGTGATTAGTGAAGCTTTAATAACTTGGGTAAACTGGTTTTCTCTCGGGACTACTGCAACGTGGTGTAACATTGAGTAGCGGTTGGGCCTGTTGCAACGTGGTGTAACGTTGGACAGTGTTGTGGTATTTTACAACTGTTATTTACTTATCTTTTACTGTATTCAATTACCTTTATTCTTTTTAATCTCTGTTATTTGTTTAACTGCTGCTTTATTGCAACTAACCCTAGCCTATCCTTGATAATCCCTATGCATCATTTATTACCGTCTTGTCCGTGTCACTTGTTGAGTACGGTGGTTTGTACTCAGCCTTGCTTAACTTTCCCCACTAGAGCTGGAAGTCGAGTCCGATGGAGGTGTCTCTCAGGAGTGAGCTGATCTGCCGTCAAAGCTTTGCCTGTGGACTGCAGCCGTACCCGCTGGAGCTAGTCTACCTTTTTTCTTTCCGCTGCATTTCCGCTAGAATAAGTGTAATTTTCAGTTGTTTGTAAGAACGATGGTTATGTAATCAACATTGTCTTTTTGTGTACCCTGGCTGGTCCTGGACAGAGATTTAATACACAATTAAGTTCAGAAATTCGTGTGAGGAATTTCTAGGCGTGACAGCAGAGGGGCGACGTCGACGTCCTCGGCGCGGACGCACACGGCGGCAGCACCGGCTTCGGCGACCACGGACGAAAAGGGAAAGAGAGGGAGAGGGGAAGATTGCAGCGCTCACCGGCGGTGAAGGGGAGTGGTCGCATCAGCGAGGATGAGGCGGCGGCGGTGACGGGGCTCCGGGGAAGTGGCTGGCGGCGAGGCGCGTGTTCGGGTGGCGGCGGCGTGGTGATGCGACACGGCGAGGGCTTAGGTTGGATGGGGAAAAGCCGCGGCGATGCTCGGGAGAGGAGGATTTATAGGGGAAAGTGGCACGGTTAGGGCGGGTGGTCATTGAAGACTGAGTCGCGCACGCGGGCGCGGCGGCGGCGGCCGTTGCAGGTGCGGCGGTTGCGGCGGCGGCGGTGTCCTGCTCGGACACGGCGGGGAGGCGACGCAGACTTCGATGCGGGCGCTGCGTTGGGCCGAGGCGAGGTGGACGGGTTGGGCCAGCGGCGACGGCCCAGGCGGGAGGGAGAGGAGAGCGCGTGGGGAGGATGCGGCCGGTCGGTTAGGCCGACAGAGTGGGGGAGGGTGGACCGGCTCGTCTAGGCCGGCCCGGGAGGAAATATGGGAGGGGAAGGAAAGAAAGGAAGAAAAAGAGAAAGGGGAGGAGAATTGGGCTTTAGCCCAATTTGAGAAGGAAGGGAAAAAGAAAGAAAAAGGAGGAAAAAATGGAAAGCCCCACTTTTGCTGAATTTTAAATTAATTGCTGGGCAAAATTTTATACTCTGTAATTTGAGTTTAAATCATGTTAATCAATTTGCGAACCACGATTTAATTAAATTAATTCTTTAGAGAGATTTTTCCTGAGTTAATTAAGCCAATTATTATTTACGAATTTCTTTTACGAATTAAGGCTTAGGATAAAACTCTGGGTGTGAAAAACCTTCCCCCTTGAACGGAATCTCGACCCCGAGATTCGGAGACGTTGGCGAAGAGGTGCGGATGGGCAGCCTTGAGCTCATCTTCTCTTTCCCAAGTCGCTTCTTCTTCTGAGTGGTGACTCCACTGAACTCTGCAGAATCTGATCACACGGTTCCGCGTCTTCCTTTCACTACTTTCCAGAATCCGTGCTGGCTTCTCCACATAGGTCAGATCTTCCTGTATATCGATGTGCTCGGAGTTGGTTTGCTCTTTAGGCACACATAGACACTTTTTGAGTTGCGACACATGGAACATGTCATGGATTCCGGCCATGTTAGTAGGGAGTTCTAACTGATATGCAACTTCTCCCCTGCGTTCCACTATTCGGTATGGTCCCATGAACCGTGGTGCCAACTTTCCCATAGTCTGAAACCGGTGCACTCCTCACAAAGGTATGACACGGAGGTACACGTAGTCTCCCACTTCGAAGGCTAAGTCTCTTCGGCGGTTATCTGCATAACTCTTCTGCCTGGTTTGAGCTGTTTTCAACCTTTCACGGATTATTCTGACTTTTTCTTCCGCCTGACTCAAATCTTCAAACTAGAAAACTTGATGTTCTCCTGTTTGATCCCAAAAGAGGTGTGTATGACACTTCCGACCATACAAAGCTTCAAAAGGTGCCATCCATAAACTGGCTTGATAACTGTTGTTGTATGAGAACTCTGCATACGGCAAATTCTTATCCCATGTTCCACCAAAGTCGAGAGTACAAGCTCTGAGCATGTCTTCAAGAATTTGATTTACCCTTTCCGTCTGACCATCCGTCTATGGATGATAAGCTGTACTGAAATTCAGTCGGGTTCCCAATTCTTCCTGCAGCTTCTGCCAAAATTTCGAAGTAAACTGACTTCCTTGGTCAGAAACAATCTTTTTAGGTACTCCATGTAGACACATGATCCTAGCCAAGTAAATTTCGGCTAGTCTCTTCCCTTAATAGGTAGTGTGAACTGGTATAAAATGGGCGACCTTCGTCAATCGATCCATGATTACCCAAATCGAGTCATGACCGGCAGCGGTCCTTGGTAAACCGGTGATGAAATCCATCCCGATTTCTTCCCATTTCCACTCTGGAATCTGCAGAGGCTGTAACAGTCCTGCTGGCCTTTGGTGTTCTGCTTTGACTCGTTGACAGACATCGCACAAGGCGACATATTCTGCAATTTCCCTCTTCATGCTAACCCACCAAAACTTTTCTTTGAGGTCTTGATACATCTTGGTACTCTCGGGGTGAATAGAGTACTAGGTTTGATGTGCCTCTTGAAGTATCAACTCCTTTAGCTCCTTGTTATCCGGTACACACAACATGTTTCCCATCTAGATTGTTCCATGTTCATCTTCTCAAAAATCTCGAGCTTTACCAACTCGCATATTCCTCTTTAGTTCTGTCATTTCTGGATCAATTGCTTGGGCCTGACGAACTTGATCCACTAAAGTTGGTTGTGCCTCTAAAGCTGCCACAAAACCTTCTTCGACTATACCCAAATTTAGTCGTTCAAACTCCTGCTGTAACTGCTCACAAACTTCCGTGGTCACAGCGGCATTGCAGTAATTGTTCCGGCTTAAAGCATCTGCAACTACATTTGCTTTGCCCGGATGTTCCCTTTCGCTTCTGCATCTACAAAGGTTTTCATTTTACCAATGTTTTTCAATTAAACTCTTTCAACCTTATATTTTTGTATTTTGTCATGGTATGTGATGTCCAACTATATATATGTGTGTACCAACTACTGATCCAGGAATTGGTACTAATAAACACATAACGTTACCGGTTAGCGAAATCTGGGGCCTACACCACTTTCGTCCAAAACGAGCACTAACCCTTCCTGATCGATGCAATTTTGCCCGATCAAGCTCTACCAGGCCTAACGTTTGTTTTGTTTTTCTGATATTTGTAATTAAAAAATAATGTATGAATAAAATCTTTTATATTTGTGTTTTGTAGCGATCTAAATAAAAATTCTGAAAAATAAACTATAATAAAAATTTCAAAATCTTAAAAATTTAAATTTAGTTTATAAACATATCCTAAAGAAAAAATACGAGACCCTAGACTTTCTGGATAGAGGCGACCTTGCCTGATCGAGCACCAGCCTCATTTGAATCGAGTTCCCCGTTGCTGCGTCATTGAGGCCATCAGTCCATGCTGCTCTGCCACCTCCACGGTAGTTATTCTGGTCCCAGCCTTACGGTGATCATGAAAAAAAACAAACAACATATTTGCAATCTATCATGTAGAATTTTGAGTATGTTTTCTTTCAAATTCATAACCTTTGGATATGCTTTAAAATTTATGCTGAAAGTTGTTTGGTCTCCCCCAGCCCATGTATTTATCCATAGTGGGTTGTTATTTGGGCTTGTTTTGGGCTTATCTTTCGTGTTGGGCTATATACTTTTTAGTGCATCAAAACTTTATACGGGCCCAATTTTTTGCTGTTGGGTTTTGAAACCTGTAGGCTGTAGCTTGATTTTGTGGATTCGGCCATTTACTACCAGGGCCCACATATTATTATTGCTTTGAATTTTGCATGTTGCTACGGATGGGAGGGAGAGCTACGGCAATTATGCTAGGCCTAGCTTTATCTCTTGCGTGATACTTTCTCAGCTTTCATTTATGTAATATTCATTAATGTCAATTGTTATTATATACAAAATCATACCTTTTCATTAATGTCCCATTTATCTCTTTTTTTCAATTTTTTGTTATACAATGTCCAATTTTAGTGTTGTGACTTTATTTTTATTTTTTTATGTAATTCCAATGAATTTATTACGTAATTACATTATATTTTTGAAAAAATTACAACATTCTGAATTACGTAATTACTATAATGCTTCACTGTAACTATTAATAATCTGAAGTATAGAGCTAGAATTTTTATATATAACTTTTCTATATGATGAAAATGAACATTTTCTATTTTTAAAACACAATTGTTGTGCATGTTTTCAAGTAAGCTATTTAAAAGTTTGGAATAATCAATCCAATTAATCTTCCAGAGGTTTAATGTATGTACATATATTTCATTCAAATAATACAACTATTAAATTATGTAAATGCAATAATTCTCAACTGTAACTACTTGAACTCATCTATAATGTCTTTGATATTGATTTAATATTTCTCTCCATTTTTTACAATGCTTTATTCACGATTCGAACTAAAGCACATTGTAGTTTTGTAGGTCATATGGGCTTATCTTTAATAATTGTTTGACTGAAAAATAGATGATTAAAATTCAGCTCAAAGATGTCGAGAGTTGTGATTTGCTTTTCTGTGCTTGTTCAAATCTTTTGCATACAAAACTTGATGGTTAAATTTAGAATTGTTTTTTTCCTTTCTAGGTTTATAATTTAGCTGGATGATGAGGATGAAAGATTTAATAATATTAAACACATAACTGTTCTACAGGTCTTCCGGCGAGAAAATTAAAAGTTTTTAACATTTTAAGACAATTAATCTTCTTGCCTGATTCTTGTAGAGGATTAATGTGTTTTGTACTATTTTAAAAAAATCTTTCAATTTATGTTGATGGCTAATCTATATGGTTTTGGTAGAAATGATTTGTTATATCTAGTGAATTCAATATAAACAAACTTGTAAAATAGTAACAAGTAGTTTATAAATAGATATAACATAATTACTTTACATATTGTCATATTGGAATTTTTTATGTAAATGCAGTAATTCTCAATTGTAACTACTTTAAGTCATCTATAATTGTTTATAACTTTGAATCCTATTGAATTTTATTTAAATATTTTGTTTTTGTTATGCTGATATTTGCCAAATGAAGAGAAACTCAAGATTTTGTAGTAAAATACATGATAGTTCTGTAAATCATCTACTAAGAAATTTAATTTTTTGATACATAAACAGATATATATGGGCCTTTTTGTGTTTAGTATGGGCTTTTCTGGATCTGTTAGTTTAATATATATGGGCCTTTTGGATCTGTTAGCCCATTATTTGTTTGTTTTATTATTTTAGAACAATTTGATCTTAGCTGTTGGATGGAGATAATGTGGTATCAGAATATGACAGGTTTTGATACATATTTTCTGTCATTCTGTATAGGCAGACCCAAAAACGGAATTGCTATCTGTCATGTCAAACGATTCTGCCAAACCTTTCGTCCGCTGGTCGACCAGCGCAAAATACAATTCAAGTCAGAGACGTTGAGAGTAAAGTCATCGCCTTGCCTTGCCCGAGTGGTAATCGGCCATGTGTACAAATCATCCAACGCAGGTTCGATCTATTTTTCCACAGTACATACTATACTATTTGACACATATTTTTGGTTTCTGCATATGTTTATTAGCGAACATTCAAATCTTCAACCTTAAATTTAGAGTTATACCATATATATATATGTGTGTGTATATATATATATATAAGGTTTATTCGTAAATTATTCTCATTGTTTATTTTAAGTTTTACGGTACCATAATATATACTTTTAAGTTTCACAATACCATACTATAGCCACTATGTTCAAACTATTCTGAAAAATGCTAAAAAAATGTTACATTTTTTAAAGAAACGTCTTAATATATATATGGTATAACACACATCCAGCTTTTTACATGAACAATAAAAAATAATGTATTAAAGTGGATTTAACTCACTCGGTTAGCTAGGTTACTTTCGGTCGATCCAGCCCATCTGGCCCATCCGAGTTGACTCTCTTAGTCTGTGGAGCCACCCTTGCTGTCACATGAAGGAGCGTGTGAAATAGTCCGCCTGGTGATGATCACTTCCATTATTCTCAAAACTGATGTTGAAATTATGAATTAACTTTATATTTCTTCCGTTGCAATGCAAGGACATTTTTCTAGTATATATATAATAAACTTTGGTGAAAAAACTCACTGTCAATTTCAGATTTAAGATTGAAAATTTAAGTTTTCGCTCATAAGCATAAGTAGAAACGAAAATATGGGGGCAAGGCAGCGAGGTAGGATACGAAATGACCTCCATTGCTAACGTCGTTTGTCATGTTCGACCACAAGAGCTCACTCCAGAGAAACGAGAACATGATTGAGAGGTAACTAGCACAAGTTAAATTGTACAAGGGCCTACGAAACAAATATTTTCAGATTAAAACATTTAATGTTAGTATCTGTAGGTAACTTTTCAGATAATTAAAATGTTTGCACTATTGTGGGGACTTTCTGTTTATCATTATAAGTCAAAATTTGAATTTTCAACCTAAATTTTGAAGTTTATTTTGATGTTTTTTCACTGATGCATATTTCTTAGCATTGACGAGGTCACTGAGAATAAGTATATAAATTTTTTTAGTCATAAATTTATTTTTTGTTTGTAAAAATATCATTTGGCTTTGAGAAAATATAAAAAATGCTATTTACAAAGGTCCAAGTCTAACAAAATACTATTGATATATGCGAGTTCTAAAAAATGTCATTGTACAAACGAATTTGTTTGTAAAATACCATCGCTGTTAGGGCTCCATCCATTTCTATCGTTAAATACACTATTCATGCTATAACACTTAATGGAAAAATGTTGACGAAGCTCTAACGGCGATTATATTTCTTACACAAATTCGTTTGTATGATGGCATTTTATAGAACCCACACTCGTCGATGACATTTTAGAATTAAGTGTTTGCCAATGGCAATTGTTAGACTTTCTCATTGGGATTTTCCTCGCTGCGATTAGTTTCTCTATTTTAATAATTAAATAAATATGGTAAAAATTCCTAAGATAGTTGAGCTAGTATTATCTGGTTTAATATGGTATTTTAGTGGGAGCACAGAAATAGCGATGATATGCACGGGGGTGGCCCGATCGTTCGGTGAGTTGTTGTCATGCCCTGAGTTTTTCCAAGCCAAGAATTAATTAAATAATGCATTAAAAATAATTTGTTAATTAAAGTTCAGGAGAAAACTCAGTGTATAAATTAATTTAATTTAATTGGAAGCTTTTCGGATATTCTAAAATATCCCGAAAGCATTTTAAATTATTAACAGGATTTAAATTTGAATTGCAGTCAATAAAATTTGCTTAAATCAACTTAATAAAAATCGGAAAAATTAGAGGCAATTTCGTTTTTTTCCTTTCTTTCTTTTTCTTTTCTTTTTCCCTCCTTTCTTTCTCCCTTTTTCCCTTTTTTTTTCTCTTTTCCTTTTTGTCCCTCGTGGGCCGAACTCTCTTCTGCCTCCTCCCCTGTGCGATCTCTCCCTTCACCGTGTTGGTCGCACGTCTCCCCCACCTCTCCCTGCAGTGCCGCACAATCCCACCTCCTCCACAGCCATGCACGCCCCTCATCTCCTCCTCTCCTCACGGTAAAACCAATTTCCAATAAATTAGGACTCAAATTTTTATCTCTTTTGAAATCTTATCTATTCATTTTTAATAGGGGATGTATAACTAGATTTATCTCTAGCTTCCCCTATAAATACCCCCTACATCCAATGCCTCTTTTCCCCATCTCTCTCCCGTGCTCCTCGAGCCGCCTCCTGCCGCCCCTATGCTAGTAGCAAGCCGTCGGCAGCCCTGCTGCTCCCTGCTCGCAGCAAGCGTCGCTGGTCATTCTTTCATTGAATCTCAGGTTCGCATATATTTTATTCTTGCGAATCAATCTAAATTCATCTACCGTTTAATTGTTTAGGTTTTGTAGCCAAACAGCGAGGAACAGCCGCAATCTGTCGCTGATCGCTCCACCAAATCTCAAGTTCGCGTACGTTTTACTCATGCGAATCAATCTATCTTTTATCTACCATGTAATTACTTAGGTCTTTCTAATCTAATTAGCTAGCGTGAGATTGATATACAATATGAAATTCAATTTCGTACACGTAGATTGGTTTTACGTTAAAGTCGTCGGATCCCTGTTTAGCGAGTCGTTAAAATCTCGATTTAATGAGTCGTTAAATCCTGTCGTTGTTCCACTAACAGTTCACGTTTTCGTGATGCAGATCTGATTCATCGTGCGAATCTATATTCGTGCACGTTTTAGTTCCGTTATGCGAATACGTGTTCTATCCGCAATTTTTCGAGTCGGCCCAACCCGCGCTCGAAGTCCCCATCACCTCGCTCGGCCCAATCCTCCTTTTCCCTCTCCTCCTGGCCAGCAGGCCGCCGGCCCACTCCGTCCGCTCGGCCTGTCTCCCCTGCTCCCACCTTTCCTCCCTCTCTTTTCTCTGGGCCGGCCAAACTCTTCTCCCGGCCTAGCTCACTGTCGTCTCCCTCTTCTCTCTCCCTCTCGCATCGCACCGGGCCGAGCCAAGCTGGCCCAATTCCCCGTCCTAGCAATCCCCTTTTCCTCCTCCTCCCCGGGACACCGACAGGTGGGACCCACCTATCGGATCTGTCTCTAACCTCCCGTGCGCACGCCTCGCCGTCGTCGCTGCAGCCATCCTCCGCGCGTGCACCGCCACGTGCCCATCGGCCGCGCCGCATCGGCTCTCCACTGCCACCACATCGCGCATGCGCCCGCCGTCACAGACTCGCTCGCGCCGGCGCAACCACCTTCCGCTTTCCCCGTGCGCCCGCTAACTGCCGCCCCGCAACCGCCGGCCGCATCCCAAGCGCCGCCGCCAACCACCTCCCCGCCCTTTCCATGAGCGCCGCCGCCTCACGCCCGTATTTAACCTCCCTGTCGGTCGCGCTGCCGCCCTTCTTCACGTCTCCCTCGCGCCTGCCCTTCGGCGCCGATCTCGGGTGCTGCCGCCGCATTGTTGCGCCGCTCGGTCACCGTTGACGCGCCGTTCCGCCGTCGTCATGCCGGTGAGCGCCGCCCGCTCCCCTCTCCTTCTTCCTCTCCGCCGCAGCCGCCGATCTACCTCGCCGTCGGCCGTCACCACCTGTCCCCGGCCCTCGCCGACTTGTCGTCGCTGTCCCCGTCGCCAGTAAGCCGTCACCGTCCTCCCTCTCTCTCTCTTTCCCTCTCCGTCCGTGGATGTCAAGCCGGTGCCGTCGCGGTGCCCTCGCGATCTCCGGCCATTGTTGTCACCCCTCTGCTGGCCGTCACCCCCGCCTCGCCGTCGTCGACGCGACCCCGCTGTCATCGGAATGTCGCCATGCCCGCGCGTCGTCGTTGTCGTTCTCCCCGTGCCGGCCGCTACTCTCCCCTTTTGTCGCTGTTCTCAGCGCCGTCCGCCGGTCGCCGCCGATCGCCACCTCACACCCCTCCCTCTGTCTTGGCCGATGCTAAGCATGCCGCATCCTCCTCCTCCTCCTCCGTGCCCGCGCCGCCCGGCCGTCGCCACCGTGCGGCGCGTTCGGTCGCCTCCACCCTCGGCCGTTGTTGTTCCCACTGCCGGCCTTCATCGTGCACCACTCCCCTTTGCCGTCACTCTTCCCCCTTCACCCGCGTGCCACAATCACAACCACCGCCTCTCCGCTCTGCCGCCGCCACTTAGCCGCTCCGCTTGCCTCCGCCACTGCCGGTCACCGGCCATCGCTGGGCGTCCGCTGCCGCTGGACGCGGGACCCCGCCGTCGCCGCTGGTCACCGACCGCCACCGCTCGGCTGCCCGCTCCCCGCCTGTGGTCGGCCGGAGCAGAGCTCCCCCTCCCCTCTCTGTTTCCCCTCTCTGCCTTGTGGGCCCCTCCCGTCAGCCCTCTCTCTCCTCTGACGGGTGGACCCCACCCATCACTCTCTCCCTCTCTCACCCGAGCTGGGTGCCCGCTCTGTCAGCCTCTCATTCTCTCTCGCGGGTCCCCCACGTCAGTCTCCCCTCTCACTCCCTTCCTCTCTCTTCCATGGGCCCCATGTGTCATTCCCTCCACCCTCCTCTCTGTCACCGACATATGGGCCCCAGCTATCAGCCGACCCCCTCTCTCTCCTGTGCTGACGTCATGCCTCCGATTAATTGCGCAATAAATCAATAAGGTTTTCAATTTAGTTTAAAACATAGTTAATCTTCTAAAATTCATAGCTAATTCATCTAGTCTCCGTTTAGGTCCATTCAAGTTTCATTAAATCTAGAAAAATGCCAAGAATCCATTAAAAGTAGTTTCTTTCTCTGTTTCAGTAGTTTTATAGCCTGTTTTATTTGTTTTGCCTTGTTTGTGGTAGGTTATAACCGCGTCGCAGTGCCGTTCGTTCTCGAAGTCATCGCCGAAGTTCCTCGTGGGTCTAAGCAAGGCAAGTGGCACCCTTCTTTGATCATATTGAACCTATGTTTATAAAATCCCTGCTTTACATTCAAACATGCATTGTTTTATGCAAATCTATTTACTTTATTTACCTATTGGTCATTTACCTTTATATATCCGTTGATTCCCACTTATTATTGTAACCCCAGGGTTAATTTGACTAGAATTAGGATTAGGCAATGCTTAGCCATGCTTAATTCAACTAGCTCACAGATTATTATTTAATTATTGATTAGACTTTGATAGACCTTTAATGGTTTTGACCATGATGAATTTCCCAATGTGGATTAATGTAACTAAAACATTGCTTATGGTGGGCTGTGGGTGCATGGTTTTGAGAGTCGCACCCATGGCAATTAAGGACCAGTTCTCGGGAAACCTTGGAAGTCTTACACGTACTAACTACAAACCAGAATGGGCAATGTTGAGACTCGTAATTTAGCTTGTCCCTATTTGACGTACCAAGGCAAGGGTGAGTGTGATAGAGTATGGACGGGCAATCGTGGTGTAACGAAAGCCTCTGCTGCTTCTGGATTCACCAAGGTACAAGAGGGGACTGCCCGACTTGGTGTAAAGGAGAGGGTGAAACCTGAAGTGTGGTGCGATTGTCTAGGGAGGGTTAGGTGAAAGGTCTTATCATGGTACTGAGGTATCGTGGTGATACGTTTGGGCATGGTAACATGCTTGGGAGCCATGTCTTGTGGGTAAAGTTGTACACCTCTGTAGAGTAAAACTATTCGAATAGTCGTGCCCGCGGTTATTGGGCGAACTAACAGATTCACTGGGATTAGTTGAACCTTTAATAACCTGATTAATTTGCAACTAGTTTGACCCTGTCAACGTGATGTAACGTTCACAGTGGTTTGTGTCTGTCGCAACGTGGTTTAACGTTGGGCAGAGGGTTGACCCTGTCGCTACGTGGTGTAACGTTCGACAGTGGTCTGGGCCTGTTATAACGTGGTGCAACTTTGGACAGTGGATGATTATTTTAAATGTTTACTTTACTTTTATTTCAGTCTGTTTTATCTACTGTTTTGCTAAATTACTGCAGCTTTGTGTAATTTAATCTTAGCCTATCTTTGATACCCTATTGCATTCATTATTCTCCTCTATTGGGTGTTACTTGTTGACTATGGTGGTTTATACTCAGCCTTGCTTAATTTTTCCCCCACCAGAGCAAGTGCTAGAGTTACAGTCAGAAGGTTGTTCCCAAGGTTGAAGTGATGTTCAGTCTGCCGTCGAGAATGCCTGTGGTGTGGAGCTGTCATCGCCAGCTGAAGCTGAAGATTAGATGGTTCTAGTCTTTTTTTTTTCCGCTGCATTTCGATAGATAATTGTTTTTGTTTGTTTTTAAGTCGTCGAACTGTGTATTAATTTATCATAGTGTGTACTCGGACTGATTTCTGGACCAAGATTTTATACATACTATTGTTCAGAAATTTGGTGTAAATTTCTGGGCGTGACAGTTGTGATAACTATGATTTAGAAGAAACGTTGACAATCCAACTACAACTTTTGCACCTTAGTGACCGATACACCTCTCCTAGGACTGTTGATCCTATTGGTGAAGATCAACCCTATTCCTGCAAGCAATCGAGAACAAGCAAGAAGAAGATAAACAAACAACTGAATTTGTGAATTAAAAATGATAGATTGATTCAACATAAGTTCAATAAGTGGGGTTTAGAAACAAGCAATCTGGCGATCTAACCGATCACGAGGTTAACTCGGCAAAGTAGCGACGCTATACTTTGATCTAAACAAAACTCGAATAACCCTAAAGGGGTAACTAACTATTTATATAGGATCAAGAGGATGTCCTAGAGCTCTCTAGGGTTGTTCTCCACTAGGTTTGGGCGCACCCCACTTAGGCTCCTCTTGGGCCAGGGTCCCAGACAAAGTTACAAGCCCATTGGCCTAATATAGATGACGCAACATCTTGTTTCTATGATTGCGACCAAACAAAATGGAATTCGGATATGTGGTTGGATCCGTTGGAAAGAGGACTCCAATAGCTTTCCATCAAGTACTCACGGAGCCAAAACGAAACTCGTAAGCAATTTTGGCTGTTGTTTGAAAACAACAATGTAGCGGGTGGCCGAATCAGATTCCAGCACTTGAGCATCTTATTCCTGAAGTGAGCAATGGTTGTATCCGTAGTAGCCGTGGCCACATCAAGCGTGGTTGGTGTGATTTAGTACTGATCACGAGTTGGTTTAATACTGTTATTTAATAACTTTTTATTCAACTGTTATTTTTGGTTTGCTAAATAGATTGTTTTATAACTACTATGTTTTTGCAAAAGTCAGGCTTAAGCCGTATTTTCTTTTATACACTTATGCATTTTTCTTGTATTTGTTGGTGACTTGTTGAGTATGGTAGTTGTAGTGACTCTTACTTTTCTCCCTTTCCCTATAAGCCGAAGTTACATCCGACAAAGAGCTGTTCGAATATTAGGCGAGTTGCTATGCTCAAGTTGTTTTCTGCATGTGGTGCTACGCAAATGTTGTCACTTTCTCTGAAAAAGCTACATTAGTTTTCTTTTTTCGTTGCGTTGTTAAGACTCTGTTTATTTATTTGTTTAATTACGATGATAGATCAATATTGAATTGAAATAGTGTCTACTCAGGCTGGTGCTGATTTGATATTTAATGTATACTATTAATTATAAATTGGTATAAATTTCTAGGCATGACATGAGCACATGGATCACTTTTAGTATTATAGCTCTTGGTTTATCAGTAACTGTCACCTCATTTTTCGCTTATGCTTATGCTTATAAGCTAAAATTTAATGACATTTCAACCTTAGATATTTGAGTTGATTTTTGGGTGTTTTCATGGAAGATCATTTTTTAGCCTTGACTTTTAGATAACTATGAATACATGTACAAAAGTTTTATTCATAAATTTTTTTTCGTTTGTAAATATTTTGTTTTGTTTTCTTACATTATTAAAATTCCAAATAATCACTCTCAGTGTTGGTGTGAAGCACCTGTATGAGACTCTTGATTTATCAATAATGCAATCGTGTAAGCTAGCCTGTTTCTCGGATTGGTAGGGATATAGAGGAAGGTTTTGGTTGTTAGAAACGAAGGTCGACGACATCACTAGCCAACGTTCCTAGGCCACGTTCGCTGCACCCCCTTAGTTAACTTATCCGCCTCGTTTTCCGTACGCATGTTTTCCGAACTACTAAACAGCATATTTTTTGCAAAAATTTTTTATAGGAAAGTTGTTTTAAAAAATCATATTAATCTATTTTATATTTTTTAATAATTAATAATTAATTAATTATGTACTAATTTATTACTACGTAATCTGTGCTGGAGATAAGTTAACTAACACCCCCAGCCGAACGCAGCCCTAATAAGTATACTCCTCTTATTCCACCTACCTAATTCCCCTTCCTTGACCCATCGACCCTGTAACTTTCGTAGTTTAGAACATTACTGGAAAAAACATTATCGCACGCAGCTGAAAATGATCTTCGCAGGCGGGGCGGCCGCCCACCTGTAGAAAAACGACTGTGAAGATCGTCGATCTGTGAGGCGGGGCAGCCGCCCGCCTGTAAAGATGATTTTCGCAGACGGACGTTGGTTAGTCTGGTCCGCCTATGAAAATAAGAAACTGCCGCGTGAAAAAAAAATCCGCCTGCGAAGATAGGTAGAAATTTTTGAAATTTAACAATAATTTATCCATAAATTTAATAATAATTTGTCCGTTAATAGAAATTCTTGCAGGTAGATTATTATGTACATATATTGGAAGATTATCAAGCATTTGGTACTGAGAAATTTATATATATTGCATAACTCAAAAGTGTTGCCAAAAGATATATATTATAATATTTTTGTACATCGTTACTTCAAATACACAATCTAGTTATATTATGGCATAGCAGTGTTGCACTCTCAAAGATTCTTGAATTCGTCACTTGTCGCTAGGGCACCCTTTGGGTCAAAGAAATCTCCTTTCACATGATAGCACTCGTGGTGGATGACATGGCACGTATCATGCTGGACATTTGTAATAAATTAGTACAAACAAATTTGATAAATTAGTACAAACTAATTTGCTAAAAAATTAATAAAGTGACCATATCCTCCACATGTTATAAAAAATTGAACATACCCTCCCAAATGTTATTAGAAAAATTGGCAAATTCACATATTCTGCAAAAATTGAACATACCCTTCCAATTTCATTCACATATCACTCACATTCCCAAAATCACATTCACAATTAACATATAACCCCCACATGCACATATATAACTCCCAATTTCACAAAAAAGAGGAGCTTTTTGTGAGTTTGTACATACGCGACATAGTGTGCATGCACTGTGTTTGCCGGCATGTTTGTACCTTGCGAGCGGTGGCCATGGCGTTGCTTTGGCTTGTACGGTGCTCTGGCGTAAGCGCAGCAGCTGGGGTGGGTGGCCGGCGCCGGCGAGTCCTCCCATGCAGTAAAATGTTAACAGAGAGAGCACATAAAAATTCCATCAACTATTGTGAAATTGGTGGTGCAACAGTATGGCCATAAATGCTATTAACCAACATCCTCAGCTTTATACCTTAAAATTCTCATTTAGAACTAAAGGGAAAAATTCATATGATTTATTTGTAAGAACCTGTAGATGCACTGTAGTCAAAAGATTCACTAATTAAAAAGAGACATTTCTTCTCAAATCACCCATACCCATTCAAAATTGTTATATTTTCTCCAAATTTTACAACATACACTACATGTCAAGTGTATAAACAAACAAGAGACAGGAAGGACCAGTTAATTTTTCATAAAGATCATGTGTTCAATTAATAAGGCCACTGTTGCTCGACCGTACTAGTTCAGTCAATACATTTGCTAATCAATATATATATGGTTGTACATCGTAATACGTTTAGTAACCACCACCGTGTGCAGGAAGCAAGCAGTAGCCCCTATGCAGGGGAGCAGTATCCGCCGTCGCAACCGCCATGTAGGGAGGTCACGCCCACGAATTTATTACACGAATTTCTGAACATTATTGTGTATTAAAATCTCCGTTCAGGACCAGCCGAGGTACACCAATAGACAATATTGATTACAACACCAATCGTCCTTAAAAACAACAATAAAAGGTAAATAAACTCTAACGACATGCAGCGGAAAGAAAAGTAAAGGGCTTCTGGCTACAACGTAGTGAGGCTCCATCCACAGGCAGCCCCTTGACGGTAGACCAGCCTTAAACCTCAGAATCGCCTCTATGGAACAGTACTCAACTTCTGAAGGGAAAAACGCAAGACCGAGTACATCACGTACTCAACGAGTAACACGGAACGGGAGTAATGAATGCATCGGATAATTTCAAGGGTAGGTTAGGGTTAGTTGCACAAAAGCAGCAATTTAGGTAAAACAGAGCTTAAAGTAGAAAGACGGGATTTAAATATACAAAACAATTAAATAGAGCAATTGAATAAAGTACCAACACGCTGTTCAACGTTACCCCACATTGCAACAGGCCCAACCCTCTACTCAACGTTACACCACGTTGCAGTAGGGCCAAGTGAAAACCAGTTTACCCAAGTTATTAGTGGTTCGACTAATCACAGTGAATCTGGGAGTACGCCCATGATCGTGGACAACGGCTATTCGAATAGATTATACTCTGATCAGAGGTGTACTACTGTACCCACAAGACACGACTCCACTGCACATGAACGTGCGCCGACATGTCACCATGACATACTGGAAAGGAGACCGTGATAGGACCCATTACACAACCCTCCCTATTTAATCGCACCGTACTTCAGGTTTTACCCCCTCCTTTACACTAAGTCGGACAGTCCCCTCTTGTGCCTTGGTGAATCCGGAAGCAGCATAGGCCATTGTTACACCACGACTCCCATCCATACTCCATCACGCCCACCCTTGCCTTGGTACGTCAAATAGTTCGAAGCCATGCTTTGAATCCCACCTTACCCATTTCGGCATGTGGTTAGCACTAGGTTACTTCCAAGGTTTTCCGTGAACTGATCCTTAATTGTCATGGTTGCGACTCTCAAAACCGTGCACCCACGATCCACCATTATCAGTATTTTAGTTGTAATTAACCCTGGTGGGTAATGGATCATTATTAGCTATAATCAGTCTAAAAGGTGATTAACGGTTCCCATGTGCTACTTGTTCTAAGCGGGGCTAAGCATAGCCTAGGCCTAAAACTACTTTAGTTACCCCGGGTACAACAAGTGTAAAGAAAGGACACACAACGACATAATATAATTGGTCGAACCCAGAAAATTACATAAAGTAAAGTATGGTAAAATAATTTAGATAAAACAATGCATGTTTGAACTAAATAAGCGAGAATTTGATAATAATAGGATCAACATGGTCAAAAGGAGTGTCACTTGCGTTGCTTAGCTTCGGGAGGGATTTCCGCGACGATCTCGAAGTAAACGGGAGCTTCGGCGGGGTCCGAATCTAAGCGACAAACCACAAAAATAAATAAACAGGCAATAACACTACTGAAACAGTAAAAGAAACTATTTTTAATGGATTCTTGGCATTTTTCTGGATTTAATGGAATTTGAATGGGCTAAAACGGAGACTAGATGAATTAGTTATGAATTTTAGAAGTTTTCTAGGTTTTTAACTAAACAGAAAAAGTCCTAAATCGATTTATTGCACAATTATTGAGGCTTATCACGTCGGCTAGAGAGGGAATCGGCGCTGACAGGTGGACCCCACCTGTCAGTGAGCGGGGGCGGCTAACGGAGGCTGAGGGGTGGGAGCCCGCGGGAGAAGAGAGGAAGGAGGCGGCGTGGCGGCTGACTAGTGGGCCCAGGAGGAGGGAGAGGGGGAGAGGGGGCGGTGGGGTGGCTGGCCGGTGGACCCGGCCGGTCAGAGAGGGGGGAGAGAGGGCGGCCGGCGGCGCTCGGCTCGGGCGGCGCGACGGCGGCCGGGGAGCGGTGGCGGCGGCGGAGTCACCGGCGGTCGGCGGCGGTCCCGAGGCGACGACGGCGATGTGGCGACGGCGACGACCGGCGGGCGGGAGCTGGCGGTGCAAGGGCTCAGCCGAGCGGGGAGAGGGGTGGCGGTCCGAGACGATGGCGACGGCGTGCGGCAAGTGCGGGCACGCTCGGGCGTGGGTGGCGGCGGCGTGGCGATGGCGTCACGAGGGCGACGACGACGGCGACGGGCGGCCGCGACGACAAGCGGTGCACGCGTCCGGCGACGACGTGCGGCTCGACGGCGGTCGGCCGGGAGGGAGAAGAGAGAGGGGAAGGGAGAGGAGGCGCTCACGGGCGTCGGGGAGAGGACGATGACGACGGTAACGTGAAGGAACGTGCGGCGACGCCGTCCGACGCGGACGATGGGCAGCGGCGATGGAGATCGACGGCGAGGCTCGGGCGGCGGCGTTCGGGTTGCAGTGGAAAGAACGGCACGGCCGGCGGCGGAGGGGTTTTTATAGGGAAACGGGGTCGCCGGGGTTTGGAAAGGGGCGCGCGAAAAGGAAGGTGGCGGCGGAAATCACGGCGGATGGCGGCAATTGCGGCGACGACACCGTGCCGGATTCGGGGAATGGGAGGCCGAGGTGGCTGATAGGCGGGCCCGACCTATCAGCCGACGCGAAGAGGAGAGGGGAGCGGGAGCGGACTTGCGGTGCGGGCGGATGAGCGGGCCGATGGCCCAGCGGCGGGAGGGCGCGCGCGCGGGAGGGGAGGGGGCCGAGCTGGGCTGCGGCGGCTTGGGCCGGCCTGGAAGGAAGGAGGAGGGAGAGAGGAAAGGAGGAAGAAGGGGGATTTGGGCTACGGCCCAAATCCGAAAAAAAGAAAAAAAATGAGAGAAAGGGAAGGAAAAGGAGGGAGCCTCAACTTGCAAATTTTTAATTTGAATTTTTGGGGCAAATTTTATAATGTGAATTTCAACTTTAAATCTAGTTAATGATTTAGCGGGCTTTGATTTATTTAAATTAAGTTAATTATTTTGAGGGGTATTTCTCCAGAGCTTTAATTAGACCAATTATTAATTAACCATTTTATTTATTGAATTTTGGTTTGGGATAGAAACTTGGGCTGTGACAGGGAAGCATCAACCGCTGCCGCTCGGCTCCGTCAGGGAGCTGCAGCCGCCGCCGGGGCGTGCAGCCACCACCTGCGGTCAGATCCGCAGGTGCAGCTGCTTGGGGGAAGGACAGGGATGGGGACATACAGATCCGTTGCCGGCTTGTCTTCCGGGCACCGTGCATGGAGGTGGAGGAGACGGGAGTGCAAGCCGGTGGATGGGGGTGCGACAACGGCGGTGGATGAGCTCGCGGCGGCCGTCGGACGTCAAAGCGCGGCGGCGGAGGTTGGAGGGCGATGGCGTAGGCAGGCGGCGGCGGAGGACGGCGTGCGGCGGTGGAGGACGACGTGCGGTGGAGAAAAAATTTGGCAGCCTCACGGCGCCAAAAATGTAGGGTTCGCGCTCGGACTTGGAAATTTTAGGGCAGCGGGCAGGCACTTATATAGGGAAAAGGTTTTCGTAGGGGGCGGTCCGCCTGCCAAGTTTATCTTCGCAGGTGGACCGCCCGCTTGCGGAAACTATTTTCACTATCTTCACAGGCGGACGGGCCACCTGCGAAAATGTAGCCCCTATGCGGCATAGTTATCTTCGCAAACGGCCCGCCCGCTATAGATGTCAATGTATTTATTTCAAAAAAATTTTAGTTTATTTTTGTAATTTGTAAATGTGTACAGTAGTTGTAATAAAAATATTAGTTTTACGTACAAATATAGAAACCTTAATATTATTACTTTTAATTTTTTAAAAAATTTCCATACAACTGTAGGTTCACATAAATATTTGGTACTAAATTTTGAAACCTCTTTTTAAAAAACATTTAACATATAAAAAATTGTACATTGTACCCTACAAATGGTAATTACGCATAAAAAATAGTAAAAACTAATATGCAAATTGTTGAGTAAAATTTTTTTAGTTTATTTTTGTAATTTGTAAATAAATACAGTAGTTGTAATAAAATATTAATTTTACGTACAAATATAGATAATTTTTTTAAAACATTCCAATGGAAGGTTCACATAAAAATTTGGTACTAAATTTTGAAACCTTTAACATATAAAAGTTATACATGGTACACTACAAATGATAATTGCGCATAAAAAATAGTAAAAACTAATATGCAAATTGTTGAGTAAAAATTTTTTAGTTTATTTTTGTAATTTGTAAATGAATACGGTAGTTGTAATAAAATATTAATTTTACGTAAAAATATAGAAACCTTAATATTATTACTTTTAATTTTTTAAAACATTTCCAATGCTATGTTCACATAAAAATTTGGTACTAAATTTTGAAACCTTTAACATATAAAAAATTGTACATGGTTCACTACAAATGGTAATTGCGCATAAAAAGTAATAAAAACTAATATGCAAAATGTTGAGTAATTTTTTTAGTTTAATTTTGTAATTTGTAAATGTATACAGTAGTTGTAATAAAATATTAATTTTACATACAAATATAGAAACCTTAATATTATTACTTTTAATTTTTTTAAAAAATTCCATACAATGTTAGGTTCACATTAAAATTTTGTGCTAAATTTTGAAACCTCTTTATAAAAAACCTTTAACACCATATAAAAAACTATAAATTGTACCCTACAAATGGTAATTGCGCATAAAAATAGTAAAAACTAATATGCAAAATGTTGAGTAAAATTTTTTGTCAATTTACAATATGATAAAAAATAGTAAGACCAACATAAATAGGGGCATCTTTGCAGGCGTGCCATACAAGAGGTGCCTACGAAAATGGATTTTATCAGACGCACGACGCTTGCCGCCTATTAAGATCGATCTTCGGAGGCAACGCTTGTACGGTCCGCCTGCAAAGATCCATCTTCTCAGGCGGACTGCCCTCTCTAGGACGGGTACTTTTTTTGTAGACTGTGTTTTAGCTCCGAATGACATGTCCGCCTGTGAAATTCAAACCCCTATGACGCCGAAAATGAGTTTTCTAGTAGTGGAATTAGCCTAGTTGTAGATCCTATGTTCATGTGCACACATATACTTCATGAATCAACCATTACGTGGAATCGTGGATGATGGGGCTCGTGTTCTAAAATTTACATAGTTCAATTTGGAGAAAAATGCATATTTGACAATCCAAACAACGCGTTTCACAATTATAGGACATGAAACGTCGTCTTCGTAAAAATAACCCTCAAAACGTTGGACACTTGATTCTCATAACATTAGGGGTAATCTAATATAAATACATGTATTTGCTTAGCAAACTATCCATATTGCCCTTGCACCGTGTACACGCACTGTTCCTTACACCGAGAAGCCAACGCCGAGACGCCAAGCAGATCGTTCTCTTCTCTCCGCCAACACCGAAGGGCCGCACGTCGACGAGCCGGAGATGGTGGCGGCGCTCGATGACGGCGGCGCCGGGCTGGACGTCTTCGAGGACGAGCCCAACGTGCCCGAGGCGCTGTTTCGCGCTGGACGAGACGCGCGCGGCCATGGCCAACCTGGTCTTGGCAACTTGGAGGCGCACGTCGCGGGCAAGCCGCTGCTGACGCAGCTGGTTTTTGTGGCGCCATGCATGAAGCAATCAAACAGTTCGCGATCGTGGTTTTCTCTCGGCGTACGCGATCAGCTGGAAGACGTTCTCTCTACGCGTACGTGAACCAATGAAACAGCGTATACGGTGTATGGGCAGTATGGGTAGTTTGCTAAGTAAATATGATATATGTATTTAGATTAGATTATCTCATAATGTTATGAGAATCAAATGTCCAATGTTTTGAGAGTTATTTTTATGAAGACGTTATTTCGTGTCTTATAATTAGGAAACGCGTTGTTTGGATTGTCAAATCTGCAATTTTCTCCTCAATTTGAGACGATTTGCTTTAACATTCTTTGGCTATAATAGACTTAATTATTTCCATTTGCTTCGACCGATGTAGTCCATGATGCCATGCGTCCTCGAAGAATTGTAGATTATCATGACAATATGAAACACACGTTCTACAGACTAATTAAATATTTTATTTTTTCTTAGAATAAGAAACTAATAAATCACTGCACCAGTATGCAATTCTGGTTCCTAGACAGAGTGCTACCACCATTGCCATGTAATGAGCTTCGTCGGCATATCTAAAGATTAATCGCTAGCTCTTCTTACGTTGATAGAGGGACACCTGTTTTAACGTAGGCTAACCAAATTGTAACGATGGTAGGACCGTAGAAACCCACATATAATACTTAGCATTATGTGCATAATCGGGTCTTGCTAGTCAATACTCCCTCCATATTTTTATGTATGACATAGTTAACTTTTAGAATCACGTTTGACCATTCGTCTTATTCAAAATTTATATCCAAATATGCAAAATTATAATACATAATTAAAATTTCTATAATAATAAAATCATATTATGACAAAATAATTAATAATTATATAATTTTTTAAATAAGACGAATGGTCAAACATGTACGTAAAAGTCAACGACGTCATATAAAAAAATATGGAGGTAGTATAACTTAGTCTAAAGTAAATTTACTGTTTAATTTATTAATATTTTCTAAATTTAAGGTGTCATTTAGTGTTAGGAGCCCTGAATACGAATGAACTAATAGGGCTAAAAGCATAAGATTTCATATTTGTGCCAATTTAGATAACCGTCACGGATATGCAAGAAGTAATGACTACTCCCTCCAATTCTTTAGTTAGCACAATTGTTTTTTATTTATGTTTGATCATTTTCCTAATTTAAATTTTTAAATATGCAAAATATAAATAATTGATAGTTATACTTAAAGTGTTTTTATAACAAGAAATAAAATATAAATAATTGATAGTTACATATTTCTTTTAGTAATACGAATTAATGGAGTATGTCAAATGGGGATAGATGTTATAAGAACGTTACAATACGGACGGCAGTGGTGTTGCGGAAGAAACGGAACGCTGCGTGAGTTGGACACGGAATGCAATTAATGACAACGCCAGTAAGTGTTGACTCAATTTTACCGATAGACCATTTGTTTACAACCTGACAGTGGAGAGTGGTGTTTTTTGTTTTTTTAAAATCATCGAAAGAAGAAAAACACGAAACAGCTTTAAATCTATCTATACTATTATAAAAGGGAAAATTGCAAAGATGCCATTATAATTTTGCGAAATCGTAGATATGCCATGCTGGCCCACTTGTTATTGACTCACGTGGACCCTACATGTCATTGAGATACCAGTGGCATATTTCTAACTTTGCAAAATTATAATGGCACGGTTGCAAATTTCCCATTATAAAAACTATTATAAAAAAGCAGTTGTCTAAACTTTGGTACGTCTTCCTGGGCCAGGCTGCTGCAGCCGCGAGAGTGCGTCCATCTGGGCCTCCCAGAGTACGTCAACCTGGGCCGAGATACTAGAACTACGGAGCTGCAGCCCACGTCCGTGACATGGGCCACCGGCAAGTGAATTTTTTGAATTATTTATTTATTTATTGAATAATTTATAAATTTAATTTTGCAATTAAAAAAATCACAATTCTAACCTCTTGACGTCCTCAAGCCCTACGTGGCATACGGCAGGGGACGCGAGGGGACGAGATCATGTCGGGTGCGAAGGAAAATTGCATTTGAACCCTTGCCGCCCTCACGGCAAGGGTGTTTTACAAAATGTGCAGCGCTGGCCGAGAGAGGAGGGAGAAAGGGCTGGCCATTTTGTAGGCGGCCCCCTTGCTACCCTCTAGCTGGACAGATAGGGTTAGTGCTGGCAACATCAAGTGACATGAAGGCTATTTCTGCATGAGTTGATAATTAAGGTTTAGATATATGTTATATTTGATAATTAAGGAATAGATATAAGTTAGATTTGGTAATTAAGGGTTAGATATAGGTAAGATATGGACTGCATCGATATAAAAGTTGTTTAAAAATGGTAAAATTGCAATTAGTAACTTTAATAGACATCGTTAGTTTGTACATTAATAATTTGTAAAATAAGAGTTAAAATTCCCGTTGAAAGCAGTGTTAGATTAAGTATACTTTGTAAGGTTCGTAGTTTTGGTTGATGATAATCATTCTCGTATTAAAGCAGGTAATTAAAATAATTTGTCAACTAAATCAAATTACTTTTACAGTTGATTGCATCGATATATAAGGGGAATTAAAATAAGTGACATCAAAACGTATTATTATATTATGAATGGTTAGTTTTTATGTCTTATAGGAACACTTGTACAACATTAGTTAGAAGCAATATTAGTTTCTCTCTGGGGCACATATAGGTTTGATGTCGCGTTAGATTATAAAAAACCTTCAAAATTTCGTGTTGCTAAATAGTCTGGCAACGGAAAGGCTACTATTAAAGTTGAGGGTTCCGATTGTGAATATTTTGCCATAGGCAAACAAACATTATGGAAAGGCTGATTGTGACAACTCAAGCATGGGTTATTGTTCAGCCGAGTGAGGTCCGGTATGTTTAATGTAAATGCTTGCACATGCCTCGCCGAAAGTTGACGGTGACTACTTGGGCACGAGTTGGCCAGACATGCACGATGGGATGCCATAGGGTTATGATGTTACGTAAGGCACGATACAATACGAACGAAGCAAATAGAAAGAAGTGTTACGAGGAGTCATAAATAACATCGGTGCATGCAAGCCGGTGTGACAAATGTAAACCACCCTAAGCCCCCGGACCCCGACGCCTGCTCCTCTTACCCCCTCCTACCCTGGGCCCTGACGTGGCCCTAGGAGTAGGTAAGAGTATCTGGTGGCACCCCGCGGGTAGTACTCGTCGGTGGCAGTGGAGTCGACGAGGCAGGAAACTCGGTGGGGAGCGGAGCTCCAGTAAGCTAGGAGGTGTCGATGACGTCCTGATCGGCGTCGAAATCGTCAGCGGCCCAACCGCCGAAACCCCATCCTGACGAGCTACCTCCGGTCGTGTCCTGCCAACCTGCAAAAGCGCACGTCATACAATAAGTTCTAAACCGGTTGTCCATAACAACAAATTTGTGATTTTGTACCTCGTGTCTTAGTGGTCCACCCAGTAGGATGGGCGGTCCAACCTCCCTTAAGTGTCCACGTCCCTGCAGCTTTCAAGAACCATCCTCATGTCCATGAGGTCGAGCATGCCGATGTGGAGGAGGTGCCTGCTGACGTCGTCCACGCCCACGATGACTACGAGAATGTGCCTATGGGAGTCGTGGTACCAGTAGGCTTTGATGACTCCAGCCTTGCGTACCTCCACATGGGGTCTATGTGGACGTCCTCGCTTGCTGAGTGGAGAAAGCTCCGTGAGTACCTCCTCCTGGCGGTTGTGTGGACGTCCACGCACCATACGTCGACGCCCACGTGGCCCACATAGATGTGCCGACTGCCTAAGTGGAAGTACCACCTTCGTGCCTGGACGGGCTGGCAACCTGCGTCAAGGTACCCACCGTTGTGCCTCGAATGTTTGGCATCGAGAAAGCTGTACATCATCTATTAGTACGTAGATCATATTGTCATCTTTGTTGCGATACCCACAATGTTCCGTACCTTAGGTGGATGAGCGATCAATAAATATTTTGCAATAAATATAGAAATTTAATGTACTTACTCCTATTTTACCTTGTAATTATAAACATAGAAATAAATTTTATCCTAACTAAAATTTCCATTCTAAAGTACATTATTAACTACATTACAACCTAACTATATTTTGCAATAAATATAGAAATTAATTGTACTTACTCTTATTTTACCATATAATTATAAACATAGCAATTAATTTTGTCCTAACTAAAATTTGCATTGATTGGCTACATCATTAACTACATTATTAACTACATTTAACCTAACTATATTTTACAATAAACTAAATTAGAAACATACTTTCATTTTCTACTGTACCTACTCCTATTTTACCAAGTCATTATAAACATAAAAATTAATTTTATCCTAACTAAAATTTGCATTCTAAATCAATTGTCATATTATTACTACTAATGACATTTATTTCACAAATAAAAAGATCTTGAAAACTTACTGTAGATGAGCGCTGAAATCCTACGTGGAAGAGAGCCTAGAGGAGAGCTCTTGTGGAGGGGAGGGGGGGGGGGGGTAAATGGCCACAATGGCTGGCTCTGGGCCTTGTATAGGCAGCGCTGAGCCTATCTGCCCAACTAGAGGGCGGCAATGGGGCCGCCTGGAAAAATGGCTGGCCCCCTGCCACCCATCTCGGTCGCACGCTGGACATTGTGTAAAAACACCCTTGCCGCCCAATGTAACGGCGGCATAGGCCTACATGCAATTTTCCTTCGCCCCGCTATGATCCCGTCCCCCCGCCATCTACCACGTCGACTTTGTGCCCAATCAGAGGGCGGCAGGTGGTTAGAATTGTGATTTTTTGAATGGCAAAATAAAATTTATAAATTATTTAATAAATAAAATCAAAAATTCAAAAAAATTCACATGGCCGCTCGCCTTGAATTTTTAATTTTATTTATTAAATAATTTACAAATTTAATTTTGTATTTCAAAAAATCACAAAACTAACGTCCTGCCGCTCTATAAGAGGACGGAAATGTGACGTGACAAACGACCACTTGATCATGAGGAATGGCCGAAAACAGCGGCTTGGCAAATTTTGCAATTGAACCGAGAATGTTTTAATTGAACCATGGTTTGATACATATATATACAACATATACAATTATTTAATCACAAGTACAACCTTGGCTCAGTGATCACCATCCTACTCTCTAAATATGCTCTTGCGATGACTCGACCTCCGGTCCCCTAGATAGAATAGAGGGACGCTGACCACTGAGCCAAGTAGTACTATTGATTAAACAATTTCATACATTATACATATATGTATCAAACAACGGTTAAATCACAAAATTTCCGGACAGCATGACAAATTTTGCATTTAAGCCGTTGCCGGCCTTATAGGCCTAAATGCAAAATTCGCCATGCCGCCGTTTCTAGCCCTTCCTCGTGACCGAGTGGCCGTTTGTCACATCATCTTTCCGCCCTCCTAGACGACGCGGTAGAAGGTTAGTTTTGTGATTTTTTAAATGCAAAATTAAATTTGTAAATTATTTAATAAATAAAATTAAAAAATCAAAAAATTCCTCGCCCACATGCATTGTTTGATCGTCCTCCGAGCGTCCTCTCCATTCCGTGAATAGATGTATACTAGCAAATTGCCCATGCGTTACACGCCCATGCGTTACAACGAGATTTTATATTTTAAAAATATCATTAAATGGAAGTGGTTGACACATGTAATCCACAATATTTTTTTCTTAAAAACAAAGTACAAATAAAAAAAAGGAGTCATTATAAACTTTGAAACCCATATGACCTTTTAAAAACAACCCATTTAAAAACCTTAACCCTACTATCACTCTCTCTCCCCTCCCTCCCTCCCTCTCCCACATTCTGGCGGGAGCGGGTGCGCGACGGCGGGCGCGTGGTGGTAGGGTGGCGCGGCGATAGGGGGCAGGCCATCGGCGGCGTCGGGCGGGCGACGTGCTGAGGCCGGCTGCGTCCGTCCTCGCTGCCTCGGGCGAACCAGAGTGGGGCTCGGTGACTCGGCGTCGGGGCGGATGGTGGTGGCGGGCGTCATTGGCCCTTGCCATCTCCAGCAAATGGGAGAGAGAGTCGTTGTCGGGAGGCCGAGAGCGGTGGTGTGCGGCGTCGGGCCTTGCCGCCTTGGATGAATTGGAGAGGCGATCGCCACTCGGCGTGGGGGATACCGCCTCCGCTATTTCCTGCCTTTTTGGGGCCTACGCGGGATCCACGCGTCACTGACTCTAGTGGTGGTGGTAGATTCACTGCCACCACCACTAGTCATTTTAGTGTGTGTGTATATATATATATATGTGTGTGTATGTATGTATGTATATAGCAACCAACCCCACGTCATCCCACCCCTCTCCCACAACCCCCCAACAAAGCTACTGGAGTTAAAAAATAACTAACAGATACGAGTGTTGAGTTAAAAAATAACTTATATATGCGTGAGGTGTTTACTCCAATACGCTGTCGAGTTAAAATTTAACTGATGACAATGTGAAAGGAATGTGTGTGTTTACTGGTTGAGTAGTTAAAAATTAACTGATGACCTCCACAGCTTTTAGTCCCCATGAAGGTTTGCGGAGTTAAAAATTAACTAATGACAACGTGAAAGGAATGTGTTCTTTTACTGGTTCATTTGTAGTCGATCGATGTGTAGTTAAATTTTAACTATCATTCAGAATGTCTGTGTGAGATTCCTACCTTTGAAAATGACGTAAGAGTTAAAAAATAACTTGCCGGTGGTAATGACAAAAATACTTTCGTCCAGGCTTAACATCTATTTGAGTTAAAAAATAACTAACACACATGCCACTCGGCACCAAATCAATGGTGTAGTTGGTGATAAGTTAAACATTTGCTGTTGTCAATGATAACCGAAACCTTGTCAGCATGTTTGAGTTAAAAAAAATAACTCATACTATCCCTGTGTCGTGTTTGGTTTCAAACATAGCTCGAAAACATCAAGTAAGCAAAAAACCTCAAAATATGATTGACCATTCACTTATCACGTCGCATAATATAAAGTTTGTCACCCTATCTGTAATAGTAAAAATATAAACATAATTGTTACTGCACACACGCGCAGTATGTTGTTGGGTCCAAATATTGCTTCCAGATGTTTATGACACATTAGACATTCCATAGAAAACACATAGTATAGTAGATTTCATCTACACTAATGTCACGCCCAGAAATTTACACCAAATTTCTGAACAATAGTATGTATTAAATCTCGGTCCAGGCATCAGCCCGAGTACACACTATGACAAATTAATACACAGTTCCACGACTTAAAAACAAATAAAAACAATTATCTATCGAAATGCAGCGGAAAAGGAAAACAAGACTAGACCATCTAATCTTCAGCTTCAGCTGGCGCAGACGGCTCCACACCACAGGCATTCTTGACGGCGGACTGAACCTTACTTCAACCTTTGGAACAACCTTCTTCTGCCGCAGGCTCTGGCACTTGCTCTGGTGGGGGAAAAATTAAGCAGGGCTGAGTACAAACCACCGTACTCAACAAGTAACACCCAAGAGGCGGAGAATAATGAATGCGATAGGGTATCAAGGATAGGCTAAGGTTAAATTGCACAAAGCTGCAGTAATTTAGCAAAATAGTAAATAAAAAAAAGACGGAAATAAAAGTAAGGTAACATTTAAAATAATCATCCACTGTCCAACGTTACACCGCGTTGCAACAGGCCCAGACCGCTGTCGAACGTTACACCACGTAGCGACAGGGTCAACCCTCTGTCCAACGTTAAACCACGTTGCGACAGACCCAAACCACTGCCAACGTTACACCACATTGCGCAGGGTCAAATCAGTTCCAAGATTAATAAAATTATTAAAGGGGTTCAACTAATCCCAGTGAGTCTGTCAGTTCGCCCAATAACCGCGGGCACAGCTATTCGAATAGTTTTACTCTGCAGAGGTGTACAACTTTACCCACAAGACATGGCTGCCAAGCATGTCACCATGCCCCAACGTATCAGCATGATACCTCAGTACGGAAACCATGATAAGACCTTTCACCTAACCCTCCCTAAACAATCGTACCACACTTCAGGTTTCACCCCCTCCTTTACACCAAGTCGGGCAGTCCCCTCTTGTGCCTTGGTAGATCCGGAAGCAGGAGAAGCTTTCGTTACACCACGACTGCCCGTCCATACTCCATCACGCCTACCCTTGCCTCGGTACGTCGAATAGGGACAAGCTAGATTACGAGTCTCACCGTTGCCCATTCTGGCTTGTGGTTAGTACGTGTAAGACCTTCAGGGTTTCCTGAGAACCGGTCCTTAATTGCCATGGGCACGACTCTCAAAACCATGCACCCACAGCCCACCATAAGCAATATTTTAGTTGTATTAATCCACCTCGGGAAATGAATAATGATAACAACCATTGAAGGTGTACCAAAGTGCAACAATAATTAAATAATAATTGGTGAGCTAGTTGAACTAAGCATGGCTAAGCATTGACTAACCCTAATTCTAGTCAAATTAACCCTGGGATGACAATAATAATGAATGGGAATCAACGGATATATTGGTAAATGCCCAATAGATAAATACAATAAATAGGTTTGCATAAAACAATGCATGTTTGAATGTAAAAGCGGGGGATTTTATAATCATAGGTTCAATATGATCAAAGAAGGGTGCCACTTGCCTTGCTTAGACCCACGAGGAACTTCGGCGACGACTTCGAGAACGAACGGCGCTGGGACGGGGTCAACACCTACGACAAACAAGGCAAAACAAACAAAACAGGCTATAAAACTACTGAAACAGGGAAAGAAACTATTTTTAATGGATTCTTGACAATTTTATGAATTTAATGAAATTTGAATGGACCTAAACGGAGACTAGATGAATTACTTATGAATTTTAGAAGTTTTCTGGGTTTTTTAGCTAAACAGAAAAGTCCTAAATCAATTATTGCGCAATTAATGGGGCTGCTGACGTCGGCGAGGAGAGAGGAAGCTGACGGCTGACAGGTGGGGACCACCTGTCGGTGAGAGAGAGGGAGAGGGTGAGACTGACACGCAGGCCCGGGGAGGAGAGAGAGAGGAGGCGGGCGCGGGGACGACTGACGGGTTGGGCCCACTCGTCAGCGAGAGGGGAATAGAGAGGAGGTGACAGAGCGCGCGGGCTCGGGCGGACGGCGGCGACCGGCGGGAGCGGCGGGCGACGCGGCGACGGCGACTGCGTGACGGCGACGACCGGTGAGCGGCGACGGCGACGACCGGCGAGCGGCGACGGCGCGACGACGACGACGGCCGAGGCGGCGACGCACGGCGACGGCGGAAGAACAGCGGCGACGGCTACTGGCGAGCGGCGACTGGCGAGCGGCGAGCGCGGCACGCACGGGCGCAAGCGACGGCGGCTGGACGTCAGCGACGCGAAGGCGGCGGCGACCGCGAGCGGCGACGGGAGGGGCGAGCTACGGTCCCGTCCGGCAACGGCGCGCGACTCGGCGACGGTCGGCCGGAAAGGGGGAGAAAGAGGGGAGGAGGGTGCGGGTGCTCACCGGTGGCGGCGAGAGCGCGGACGGGTCGGCGAGACCGAGGCGGAGGTGACGACGCGGGCGGGAGCGGGAGATCGGCGGTGGCGGCGGAGATCGACGGGCGGCGGTGAGGCGACCGGGCGCGACGGCGACGGCACGACGGAGGAATGCGCGGCGCGGGGGACGCTCACCGGCGACGACGAGGGTGGCAACCGGTTGGCGATGGCGGCGCGGAGGCGATGACGCGGCTGAACAGCGACGACCGGCGTCCAACGGCAAAATTGCGCGGCGGCGGCGAGAGGCGGTAGCGCGGCGGCGACACGAGCGACGGCGGAAAGTGGGCGACGGCGCGCGGCGGCTCGAGATTTATAGGGTGGCTGCACCGGCTAGGGCGGGCGGAGGTTGGAGACCGAGTGGCGACGACGCGGTCTCGGCGGCAACCGTTGCGGCGGCGGCGGTTGCGGCGCGGCGGCGGACTCGGACTCGGCCGGCGCGGGCGCGGCACGGGCTGGCGGAGCTTGGTCGCTGACAGGTGGGCCCCACCTGTCAGTGGCGCGAGAGAGAGGAGGGAGGCGGCGCGGACTCGCGGCGCGGGCGAGCGGGCGAGCGCGGGAGCTGGGCCGAGCGGCAGCCCAGGCGGGGCGCGCGCTGGCGGGCGGAGGGAGGCCGGCTCGGCTGGGCCGGCCGAGGAGGAGGCTGTGGGCCGGCTTGGCTGGGCCGGCCCGGGAAGAAAAAAGAAAAAGAAAAAGAAAAGGAAAAAGAAAGAGGGAGGAAAATTGGACTTCGGCCCAATTTGAGAAGGAAGGGAAAAAAGAAAGGAAAAAGGAGGGAAAAAGGAAAACTCCACTTTTGCCGAGTTTTAAATTAATTTGTTTGGCCAAATTTTATACTTCTGCAATTTAAATTTAAGTCCTGTTAGTCGATTTGCGAGCCACGATTTAATTGAATTAGGTCCTTTTAGAGGGATTTTTCCTGAGTTAATTAAGCCAATTGTTACTTACGAATTTCTTTTTACGATTTTAGGCCTTGGATAAAACTCCGGGCGTGACAACTAATCAGATTCAATGACCAAAAGACCCAAACGTGTACCATCGAGAACCCAAGCGAGGTGTGTGAAAACCCGTTGTGGGCACTGATGTCGTGTCTGAAGTTGAGTTGCCGAAAGAGTTTACAACAGATTATGATCAAAGATGAGTGCCACTTGCCTTGCTCTGGCCCCTAGGGAACTTCGGCGATGATCTCGAAGTAAACCGGCTCTTCGGCGGGGTCCGAATCTAAGCGACAAAGCACAAAAATAAATAAAACAGGCACAAACTCTACTAAAACAGCGAAAGAAAGTATTTTTAATGGATTCTTGACAATTTTATGAATTTAATGAAATTTGAATGGACCTAAACGGAGACTAGATGAATTACTTATGAATTTTAGAAGATTTCTAGGCTTTTAGCTAAACAGAAAAGTCCTAAATCAATTATTGCGCAATTAATGGGGCTGCTGACGTCAGCGAGGAGAGAGGAGGCTGACGCCTGACAGGTGGGGGCCACTTGTCGGTGAGGGAGAGGGGAAAGGAGAGGCTGACAGCTGGGTCCCACGGGAGGAGAGAGGGAGGAGAGGCGCGGGGCAACTAACGGGTGGGGCCGTCGGTCGGCGAGAGGGGAAACAGAGAGGGGAGCGGGGAGAGCGGCTCGGCGACGGTGACAGCCGGCGGCGGTGACAGCGGCGGCGCACGGCGACGGCGCGCGGCACGGCGGCGACGGCGCGACGGCGACGACCGACGTCCGGCGACGGCGTGCGGCGCACGAGCGAGACGGCGGCGCACGCGGCGCGGCCGGGCAAAGCGGCGGCGATGGGCTAGCGCGGCAACGACGACCGGGCGACGAGCGCGGGCGCGTAAGGGCACGGGTGGCGGCGGCTTGACGACGGCGTCACGAAGGCGACGATGACAGCAGCGGGCGGCGGCGACGAAGAGCTCCGCACACGTCCGGCGACGGCGTGCGGGTTGGTGGCGGTCGGCCGGGAAGGAAAAGGGAGAGGGGAGGAGGAAGGAGACGCTCACCGGCGGTGGCAACGGTGCGGGTGAGTCGGCGAGATTGAGGCGGAGGTGGTGACGCAGACGAGCGGTGCCTTGCGACGCGCAGTGACGAGGTCGGCAGACGGCAGCGAGGCGATGAGGCGTGGCGGTGGAGAGGATGAAGGAGCGGCGAAGGACACGGGGTGCCCACCGGCAGCGACGGGAGCCGGAGGAAGGTTGGCGACGTCGATGCGGAGGCGATGACGCGGCTGGACGGCGACGACGGGCGGCCGGCAGTGAGATCAAACGGCGGTGAGGAGCGGCGGCTGCGGGAGCTTCGGGCGGGGAGGGAAAAGTGGGCGACGGCGCGGCGGCGGTGGGGATTTATAGGGTGGCGGCGCCGGCTAGGGCGCGGCGGAGGTTGGAGACCGAGTCGGGCGCGGCGAGGTCTCGGCGGCGACCGTTGCGGCGCGGCGGCAGTGGCAGATTCGGAGTCGGCCGGGGCGGCGCGGGCGAGCTGGCGAGGGCGCGGTCGCTGACAGGTGGGCCCCACCTGTCAGTGGCGCGAGGGAGGAGGGAGGCGGCACGGACTACACGGGCGAGCGTGGCGCGCGAGCTGGGTCGAGCGGCGGCTGCGGGAGCTTCGGGCGGAGAGGGAAAAGTGGGTGACGGCGCGGGAAGGAGGCCGGTCGGCTGGGCTGGCCGAGCGGGAAGATGGGCCGGCTCGGCTGGGCCGGCCCGGGATGGAGGGGTGGAAAAGGAAAAAGGAAAAAGAAAAGGAAGGGGGAGGAAAATTGGACTTCGGCCCAATTTGAGAAGGAAGGGAAAAAGAAAGGAAAAAGGAGGGAAAAGGAAAGCTCCACTTTTGCCGAGTTTTAAATTAATTTGTTTGGCCAAATTTTATACTTCTGCAATTTGAATTTAAATACAGTTAGTCGATTTGCGAGCCTCGATTTAATTAAATTAGGTTCTTTTAGAGGGATTTTTCCTGAGTTAATTAAGCCAATTGTTATTTACGGATTTCTTCTTACGATTTAAGGCTTAGGACAAAACTCCGGGTGTGACAAACCTAACCCCCCTTAAACGTAATCTCGACCCCGAGATTCGGAGGTACTGGCGAAGAGGTGCGGATGGGCGGCCTTGAGCTCATCTTCTCTTTCCCATGTCGCTTCTTCTTTTGAGTGATGACTCCACTGAGCTCTGCAGAATCTGATCACACGGTTCCGAGTCTTACTTTCACTGGTTTCTAGAATCCATGCTGGTTTCTCCACATACGTCAGATCTTCCTGTAGATCGATGTGCTCGGAGTTGGTCTGTTCTTCAGGCACATGGAGACACTTCTTGAGCTGCGACACATGGAATACGTCATGGATTCCGGCCATGTTAGCAGGGAATTCTAACTGATACGCAACTTCTCCCTTACGTTGCACTATTCGGTATGGTCCCACGAAACGTGGTGCCAACTTTCCTTTGGTCTGACACGGAGGTACACATAGTCTCCTGCTTCGGAGGCTAAGTCCCTTCGACGGTTATCTGCATAACTTTTCTGTCTGGTTTGGGCCGTTTTCAACCTTTCGCGGATTATTCTGACTTTTTCTTCCGCCTGACTTAAAACTTCAGTCCCAAAAACTTGATGTTCTCCTGTTTGATCCCAGAAGAGGGGTGTACGACACTTTCGCCAATACAATGCTTCAAAAGGTGCCATCTGCAAACTGGCTTGATAACTGTTGTTGTATGAGAACTCTGTATACGGTAAATTCTTATCCCAAGTTCCACCAAAGTCGAGAGCGCAAGCTCTGAGCATGTCTTCAAGAATCTGATTTACCCTTTTCGTCTGACCATCTGTCTGTGGATGATAAGCTGTACTGAAATTCAGTCGGGTTCCCAATTCTTCCTGCAGCTTCTGCCAAAACATTGAGGTAAACTGACTTCCTCGGTCAGAAACGATCTTTCTAGGTACTCCATGTAGACACATGATCCTAGCCTAGTAAATCTCAGCTAGTCTTTTCCCTGAGTAGGTAGTGTGAACTGGTATGAAGTGGGCAACCTTTGTCAATCGATCAACAATTACCCAAATCGAGTCAGGACCGGCAGCGGTCCTTGGTAAACCAGTGATGAAATCCATCCCGACTTCTTCCCATTTCCATTCTGGAATCTGAAGAGGTTGCAACAGTCCTGCTGGTCTTTGGTGTTCTGCTTTGACTCGTTGACAAATATCGCACAAGGCGACATATTCTGCAATTTCTCTCTTCATACTAACCCACCAAAACTTTTCTTTCAGGTCCTGATACATCTTGGTACTCCCGGGGTGAATAGAGTACTGGGTTTGATGAGCTTCTTGGAGTATCAACTCCTTTAACTCCTTGTTATCTGGTACACACAACCTGTTTCCCATCCAGATTGTCCCATGTTCATCTTCTGAAAAATCTCGAGCTTTACCAACTCGCATATTCTTCTTTAGCTCGGCTATCTCCGGATCATTCGCTTGGGATTGGCAAACTTGATCTATCAAAGTGGGCTGCGCTTCCAGTGCTGCCACGAAACCTTATTCGACTAACCCCAAATTTAGTCGTTCAAACTCCTGCTGTAACTGCTCACAAGCTTCCGTTCATACAACGGCATTGCAGTAATTCTTCCGGCTCAAAGCATCTGCAACTACATTTGCTTTGCCTGGATGGTAATGGATACTTAAATCATAATCCTTGATCAATTCCAACCATCTTCGCTGACGGAGGTTCAAATCCGGTTGTGTAAAGATATACTTTAAACTCTTATGATCCGTATACACTTCACACTTGTTACCAATTAAGTAGTGTCGCCAGATTTTTAAGGCATGCACTACAGCTGCTAGTTCCAAATCATGAGTCGTGTAGTTACCCTCATGTGGTCTCAACTGACGAGAGGCATAAGCAACCACCTTTCCTTCTTGCATTAGCACACATCCAAGTCCTGATCTGGATGCATCACAGTAAACCTGGAAGTCTTTCATCTGATCTGGCAAAATCAACACGGGTGCTGATACCAACCTTTGCTTGAGCTCTTCAAAACTCTTATCGCACTCTTTTGACCATTTGAACTTCTCTTCCTTTTTCAACAACTGTGTCATTGACCTGGCTATCTTTGAAAAATTCTCAATGAACCGGCGGTAATAGCCCGCAAGTCCTAAGAAACTTTTGACCTGGGAAACCGTCTTAGGTGGGGTCCACTTGATTACTGACTCCACATTGCTGGGGTCCACTGCTACACCTTGCGCATTGATCACATGACCAAGGAACTTCACTTCATGTAGCCAGAAGTCACACTTGCTGAACTTGGCGTACAACCGATGCTCTCTTAGTGTTTTTAGCACGATTCGCAGATGTTGCTCATGTTCTTCTTCTGACTTGGAGTAGATAAGAATGTCATCAATGAAGACAACCACAAACTTATCCAGGTATTCCATGAACACCTTATTCATGAGATTCATGATGAATGCCAAGGCATTAGTAAGTCCAAACGACATTACCGTACATTCATACAAGCCGTAGCGAGTAGTGAATGTCGTCTTGGGAATATCTTCTTCCCGAATTCTCAACTGGTGATACCCCGATCTCAAATCGATCTTGGAGAAAACTTTGGCTCCCTTCAACTGATCAAACAGATAATCAATCCTTGGCAGAGGATACTTGTTCTTGATGGTGACATCGTTCAAAGCACGATAATCCACACACATCCTCTTAGTTTTGTCCTTCTTCTCAACAAAAATAACCGGGGCACCCCAAGGCGAGGTACTCGGTCGGATGTAACCTTTCTGAAGCTGCTCATCCACTTGCTTCTTCACTTCTGCCATCTCATTAGCTGCCATCCTGTAGGGTCTCTTATAGATTGGTGCAGTTCTTGGTACCAAGTCGATACGGAACTCAATCTCTCTTTCTGGCGGCATTGTTGTGAGATCATCTGGAAACACCTCCGGATACTCACAAACCACTGGTATGTCTTCCAACTTCTTCGGATCTTTGACTGCTTTCGAGGGTTGCTTGTCAGCTTGCATCTGATTCAAACAAGTCCTAATTGTTACCGACTCCAGTGACTGATAAGTCACCACTTCATCACCTTCACTGGTCAAGGCGACTGTACGCTTGGCACAATCAATCACTCCTTGATGCTTGGTAAGTCAGTCCATTCCCAAAATGACATCTAGGTCTTTAGATTCGAGAAGGATGAGATTGGCTAGAAAGGATGTCCCTTGGATTTCTATGGGCACATTAGGGCTATAAAGGTCCGAAAACATACTATGCCCTGGAGTACTAACCCGCATCGGGTCTCTTAAATTTTCCCTTCTTAACCCAAGCATTCCCACAAACTTTCTTGAAATAAAGGAGTGTGTAGCATCAGAATCAAAAAGTACTGTAGCAGGTACGGAGTTGACGGGAAACGTACCCTGTATTACTTCTGGCACAGCCTGTGCTTCTTCTGCAGTGACATGATTCACGCGAGCTTGCACGAATGTCTGCCCGCTGCGCTTCGGCTTCGGGCACTTGTCGGCAAAGTGACCTGGGTCGCCACAGTTGTAGCACACTCCAGGCTTTGCACCTACATCCTTCCTGGCTGGAGGAGGTTGAGCTGTTGGTGGAGGGGCGTTCTGTCGTCGGGGAGCTGGTGCAGGGAGAGCACGCTGAGGTGGAGCACGCTGGGACGAGCCACCGGAGAAGTTGTTGGGGTTGTAGGGATGGTGTTGGCGGACAATAAAAGTCGATTTCCCGTGCTGCTGATTCTGAGGATGGGGGCCGGTGTGGAACCGGGGCTTCTGAGGAGGCGGCTGGTTGGACCTGAACTGTGAGGCCTTCCTGTTCTTGTCCATCTGGAGGTGCTGGTCCTCTTGACGGATGGCCTTGTCGACCAGCCTCTCAAAGTCAGCATAGTCGTCCGAAAGCAACTGCTTCTTCAACTCATCATCCAAACCTCCGAGGAATTTTTCTTGTCTTTCGGCATCAGTGCGAACATCCTCAGGGACATATCACGCTAGGCGATTGAACTCATGAAGGTACTCTGTCACCGTCTTGGTACCTTGCTGCAAAGCACGGAACTCACGCTTCTTCTGGGTGACTATCCCATCAGGAATATGGGCCTTGCGGAAGTTAAGACAGAACTCCGCCCACGTTACTTCCGTGGTAGCGGTGCGGGTAACCAGGAAATTATCGCACCAAGCAGAGGCGGGACCCATCAGTTGATGTGCGGTGAAGTAGACTTTCTCTTGGTCAGTGCACTGTAGTAAGTTGAGCTTCTTCTCGATGTCATGGAGCCAATCACTTGCCTCCATGGGGTTGGTGGTGCTCGAGAAGGTCGGGGGACGAACACGGAGAAACTCTGGCAACTTGGACTGCACTGGGGGTCGTCCATGCTGTTGTTGGTTGTTCTGATTCTGGTTCAAGAGCTGTTGTAGCACCTGCTGGTGTTGCTGCTGCTGCTGTTGCATCTGCTGCATCATCCAAGCGAGCATTTGGGTCTGGCTAGCAAGAATCTAAGCGAGTGACGGGTTCTCTGGAGGAGGCGGTGGGGGCGGTCCTCCGGTGCTGGACTGGTCGGTGTCGCGGTTGCCGTGGCGGGTGTTCACCATCTACAGGAGCGGGACGGAACAGAAAGAGAAAGAAGAAAAAGAAACGGCTAAGCAAACAGGGCTTTATTTAATTAATGAACTGTAATTGTCTTGCTTAAGAAACACACTTAAAAACCACACAACTCCTGGCGGTACAACCATAACCCCACTACTGCTATGGTTCACCACTAGCCCCAAGCGAAGCAAACCTAACACACCAAAACTAGCACACAACGACTAAGAACGAACTAAAGGCGACGTCTAGGGCACGGAAGGAGAGCGACGATCGATGACAGGGGGCAGATCTTCTTCCTCGTCTTCGGAACGGCTCCTAGAGTTGCTGGGGAAACCATCTTCACCTTCACCAGAAGCGGACTCACTACTGCTAGAGACTGTGACGGTGCCATTGCGATTCCTTGCAGCGTTGAAAGGGGAGACACCTTCCTCGAGCACTGGGGGCGGAGAGGTTGGTACCATCTGCATCAGTGGTCTTGGTTCATCCGGGGCACCGGGGTAAGACTGAACTCTTGGCGGCCCACGGGTTCGCTTCCTTGCCGTGGTGCGAAGCCTTGCACCTCCGGGCTCTGGGAGTCCTTTGAGCCTGGCGTTCTCCTTCTTCAAACGGTCGATCTCATCCTGCAGATGGACGATCTAAGTGAGCTTGGCGTCGTTCAAGGCCTTGGACGCTTCATGGAGATCGTGATGCATCTGGTCGAGGCCCTGCAGCATCGTGCACATCCTACCGAAGGTAGGGTCTTACTCACTTCCGGCAGACCGAAACCTACTGACCATGGAATTGGGTCCACGACCACGGTGATACCGGTAAGCCGAATGCCGAAACGTCAGGTCGTGCCTAGCCCTAAGCGCGGTCATCAAACTGTAAGCAGCTTCCTGGCAGGCATGCTCATGCGAGCCTCCGGCTCCTTCTGCTTCCAAGTTAGGGAGGAAACCGGGGATTCCATGTAGCTCCAATCTGACACGGTGGGGAAACTCGCCTTCAAGAGGGTGGATCGTAGTGTACTCTAGCTCATAGGGGTATCCTGCCGTAAACGAGACTCTTGCCAACTCTGCCACGAATCCAGCCATTCCGTTTCCACGGTGATACAAGGGGTGGTCAGCCATCTAAAGAACACAAGGATTTGGAATCAATAGATGCAAAATTTTGTTTCAAGATAAACAAATCATAAAAGTAAATAAAGTTTTACCCGTAAATCGATTTACTCACGCTTTTCAACCAAAGGGGTTTTGTCTTTTTAAATGACTCATGCTTTTGAAAAGCACTAACCCATTTTGAAAACAACTTTAACTTTCGTAAACTATGCACAATCATGAAAAGCAGAGGGCTCTTAGGGTTTCCATTGGGCTGATCCTACGGTCAAAGGAGCCTCTGATACCAACTTATCACGCCCAGAAATTCCTCACACGAATTTCTGAACTTAATTGTGTATTAAATCCCTGTCCAGGACCAGCCAGGGTACACAAAAAGACAATGTTGATTACATAACCATCGTTCTTAGAAACAAGTGAAAATAACACTTATTCTAGCATAAATGCAGCGGAAAGAAAAAGGTAGACTAGCTCCAGCGGGTACGGCTCCAGTCCACAGGCAAAGCTTCGATGGCAGATCAGCTCACTCCTAAGAGGCACCTCCATCGGACTCAACTTCTAGCTCTGAAGGGGGAAAAAGTTGGGCAAGGCTGAGTACAAACCACCGTACTCAACAAGTGACACGAACAAGGGGGCAATAAATGATGCATAGGGATTAACAAGGACAGGCTAGGGTTAGTTGCAATAAAGCAGCAGTTAAACAAATAACAGAGATTAAAAAGAAAAAAGGTAATTGAATACAGTAAAGGATAAGTAAATAATAGTTGTAAAATACCACAACCCTGTCCAACGTTACACCACGTTGCAACAGGCCCAACCACTACTCAACGTTACACCACGTTGCAGTAGTCCCGAGTGAAAACCAGTTTACTCAAGTTATTAAAGGTTCACTAATCACAGTGAAGCTGGGAGCTCGCCCGTAACCGTGGGCACGGCTATTCGAATAGGTTATACTCTGATCAGAGGTGCACTACTGTACCCACAAGACACGACTCCACTACACTTGAACGTGCGCCGACATACCACCATGGTATACCGGAAAGAAGACCGTGATAGGACCCGTCACATAACCCTCCCTATTTAATCGCACCACACTTCAGGTTTCACTCCCTCCTTTACACCAAGTCGGGCAGTCCCCTCGTATGCCTTGGTAGATCCGGAAGCAGCAGAGGCTTTCGTTACACCACGATTGCCCGTCCATACTCCATCACGCCTACCCTTGCCTCGGTACGTCAAATAGTTCGAAGCCATGCTCTAAATCCCACCGTACCCATCCAGCATGTGGTTAGCACTAACTTACTTCCAGGGTTTCCCGTGAACCGGTCCTTAATTGCCTTGGGTGTGACTCTCAAAACTATGCACCCACAGCCCACCATTATCAATATTTTGGTAGACATTAACCCGAACCGTGTGATGAATCATAAGTAACAGCTATCCAGAACTAGTAATGATTAAGTGTGATCCCATGAGCTACTTGTTCTAAGCACGGCTAAGCATTAACCTAGGCCTAACTCTCCTCAAGTTACCCCTGGTCTTACATGAATAAAGTTGGATAATCAACGGCATAATAATAAGGATTACCCGAGAAATAAATATAGGAAATACTTTAATTAAAACAATGCATATTTGAATAAATAAAGTGGGAAATTTGCAATAATAGGTTCAATATGAGCAAAGATGAGTGCCACTTGCCTTGCTCTGGCCCCTGGGGTACTTCGGCAACGATCTCGATGTAAACCAGCTCTTCGGTGGGCTTCGAGTCTAAGCGACAAAGCACAAAAATAAATAAAACAAGCACAAACAGAGACTAGATGAATTAGATATGAATTTTAGAAGTTTTCTGGGTTTTTTAACTAAACTGAAAAGTCCTAAATCAATTATTGCGCAATTAATAGGGATACTGATGTCAGCGAGGAGAGAGGGAGGGCGGCGCCGATAGGTGGGGTCCACCTGTCGATGAGGGGGAGAGGGGAGGAGAGGCTGACCGGCGGGCCCGATTGGAGGAGAAAGGAGAGGGGGGTCGGCCGGGCTGACGGCTGGGGCCCGCACGGCAGAGAGAGGGGGGATGGCTAGCTAGCGGCTGCCAAGTGGGCCACGAGGCGAGGGAGAGAGGGTGAGGCCGACGGGTGGGGCCCGTTGGTCAGAGGGAGAGGAGGGGAGCGGGGACGGAGGCGCTCGGCCGACGGCAGGCGACGACAGCCGGCGACAGCGGCGGCGTACGGCGACGGTGCCGGCCTGGTGGCGACGGCGCGACGGCGTAGTGGCGACCACCGGCATCCGGCGGCAGCGACGTCGACGGCACGACCGTGTATGGCCGGGACAACGGCGAATGCGGCGCACAACGGCGACGCAACAGAGATGCCGGCAACAACGCACGGGAACGGGAGGTGATCGCGCGAGAAGGTGGGCGCGTCACCACGTCGGCGTGGCGGCGGTGACGTCGGGCGGTGGTCGGACGGCGACGACCGGCGGCCCACGGCGCCCGACGACGGTGGCGGGTAGCCCGGCGGCGACGGCGAGGATGAGGGAGAGGAGGAGAGGGAGGTGGGGACACTCACCGGCGGAGGCGAAGGCGGTGGTGGGTTGACGAGGAGGCGGGACAGGGGATGACGGCCGACGGCGAGGTAATCCGGCGGCGGGCGACGAGATTAGATGGCGGCGGCTACAGAGCTTGGGCGCTACGGCAGCTCGGGCGGAGAGGGGAAAAGTGGCGGCGGGGCGGAGAGGCAAGGATTTTGTAGGGTGGCGGCGCTGGCTAGGGTGGGGTGGCGGTTGCGGAGACCGAGTCGTGCGCGGCTCGGATTTGGCGGGGGCGGTTGCGAGCGCAGCGGTGGAGTCTAGCTCGGCCACGGCGGCGACGTGGGCTCGGTTTGGTCGGGAGGGAGGCAAAGTGGACTTCGGCGGCGTGGGCGAGCAGGCGAGCGGCTGGGTGGACGGGCGCGGAATCTGGGCCGGTTCGGCCCGGGAGGGGGAGAGGGAGAGACCGGCTCGGCTGGGCGCTCGGCGGGGGAGGGAGAGACCGGCTCGGCTGGGCCGGCCTGGAGGAAGGGGAGATGGGCCGGCTCGGCTAGGCCGGCCCAAGGAGAAGGGGGAAGGAAAAAGAAAAAGAAGAAAAAGGGAGAGGGGAGGAAAATTGGACTTCGGTCCAATTTAGGAAGGATGGGGAAAAAAAGAAAAAGGAGGGGAAAAAGGAAAGCCCCACTTTTGCCGAATTTTAAATTAATTTGTTTGGCCAAATTTTATACTTCTTCAGTTTGAGTTTAAATCTAGTTAATCTATTTGCGAACCTCGATTTATTTAAATTAATTTCTTTAGAGAGATTTTTCCTGAGTTAATTAAGCCAATTATTATTTACGAATTTCCTTTACGAATTTAGGCTTGGGATAAAATTCCGTGTGTGACACTATATCTGGATTCGGAGGTGCTGGCGAAGAGGTGTGGATGGGCGGCCTCGAGCTCGTCTTCTCTTTCCCATGTCGCTTCTTCTTCTGAGTGGTGACTCCACTGAACTCTGCAGAATCTGATCACACGGTTCCGAGTCTTCCTTTCACTGGTTTCTAGAATCCGTGCTGATTTCTCCACGTAGGTCAGATCTTCCTGTAGATCGATGTGCTCAGAGTTGGTTTGCTCTTCAGGCACACGTAGACACTTTTTGAGTTGCGACACATGGAACACGTCATGGATTCCGGCCATGTTAGCAGGGAGTTCTAACTGATACGCAACTTCTCTCCTGCGTTCCACTATTCGGTAGGGTCCCACGAACCGTGGTGCCAACTTTCCCTTGGTCTGAAACCGGTGTACTCCTCGCAAAGGTGTGACTCGGAGGTACACGTAGTCTCCTGCTTCGAAGGCCAAGTCCCTTCGGCGGTTATCTGCATAGCTCTTCTACCTGGTTTGAGATATTTTCAACCTTTCACGGATTATTCTGAGTTTTTCTTCCGCCTGACTTAAAACCTCAGTTTCAAAAACTTGACGCTCCCCTGTTTGATCCCAGAAGAGGGGTGTACGACACTTTCACCCATACAACGCTTCAGAAGGTGCCATCTGCAAACTAGCTTGATAACTTTTGTTGTATGAGAACTCTGCATACGGCAAATTCTTATCCCAAGTTCCACCAAAGTCGAGAGCGCACGCTCTGAGCATGTCTTCAAGAATTTGATTTACCCTTTTCGTCTGACCATCTGTCTGCGGATGATAAGTTGTACTGAAATTCAGTCGGGTTCCCAATTCTTCCTACAGCTTCTGCCAAAATTTCAAAGTAAACTGACTTCCTCGGTCAGAAACAATCTTTTTAGGTACTCCATGTAGACCCATGATCCTAGCCAAGTAAATCTCAGCTAGTCTTTTCCTAGTTGATCAACGATTGTCCAAACCGAGTCATGACCGGCAGCGGTCTTCGGTAAACCAGTGACGAAATCCATCCTGATTTCTTCAACAGTCCTGCAACAGTCGTCTGGAATCTGAAGAGGCTGCAACAGTCCTACTGGCCTTTGGTGTTCTGCCTTGACTCGTTGATAGACATCGCACAGAGCGACATATTCTGAAATTTCCCTCTTCATACTAACCCACCAAAACTTTTCTTTGAGGTCTTGATACATCTTGGTACTTCTAGGGTGAATAGAGTACTAGGTTTGATGACCCTCTTGATGTATCAACTCTTTTAGCTCCTTGTTATCTGGTACACACAACCTGCTTCCCATCCAGATTGTTCCATGTTCATCTTCTGAAAAATCTCGAGTTTTACGAACTCGCATATTTCTCTTTAGTTCTGTCATTTCTAGACCAATTGCTTGGGCCTGACGAACTTGATCCACCAAAGTTGGTTGCACCTCTAGGGCTGCCACAAAACCTTCTTTGACTATATCCAAATTTAGTTGTTCAAAATCCTGCTGTAACTGCTCACAAACTCCCGTGGTCACAACAGCATTACAGTAATTCTTCCGGCTTAAAGCATCTGCAACTACATTTTCTTTGCCCGGATGATAATGGATACTTAAGTCATAATCCTTGATCAATTCCAACCATCTTCGCTGGCGAAGGTTCAAATCTGGCTGTGTAAAGATATACTTTAAGCTCTTGTGGTCTGTATACACCTCACACTTGTTACCAATTAGGTAGTGTCGCTAGATTTTTAGGGCATGCACTACGGCTGCTAGTTCCAAATCATGGGTCAGGTAGTTACCCTCATATGGTCTCAACTGATGAGAGGCATAAGCAACCACCTTTCCTTCTTACACCAGTACACATCCAAGTCCTGATCTGGAGGCATCACAGTAAATCTGAAAGTCTTTCGTTTGATCTGGCAAAATCAACACGGGTGCTGACACCAATCTTTGCTTGAGCTCTTCAAAACTCTTGTCGCACTCGATAGACCATGTGAACTTCTCTTCCTTTTTCAACAACTGTGTCATGGGCTTGGCTATCTTCGAGAAATTTTCAATGAACTGGCGGTAATAGCCCGTAAGTCCTAAGAAACTCCTGATTTGGGAGACCGTCTTAGGCAGGGTCCACTTTGTTACTGACTCCACATTGCTGGGGTCTACTACTACACCTTGAGCATTGATCACATGACCAAGGAACTTCACTTCACGCAGCCAGAAATCACACTTGCTAAACTTGGCATACAACTGATGCTCTCTTAGCGTCTTTAGCACTATCCACAGATGTTACCGCAGATGTTGCTTGTGCTCTTCTTCTGACTTGGAGTAGATAAGAATGTCATCAATGAAGACAAGCACAAACTTATCCAGGTATTCCATGAACACCTTATTCATGAGATTCATGAAGAATGCCGGAGCATTAGTAAGTCCAAACGACATTACTGTACATTCATACAAGCCGTAGCGAGTAGTGATTGCTGTCTTGGGAATATCCTCTTCCCGAATTCTCAACTGATGATACTCTAATCTCAAATCGATCTTGGAGAGGACTTTGGCTCCCTTCAACTGATCAAACAGATCATCAATCCGTGGCAGGGGATACTTATTCTTGATGGTGACATCGTTCAAAGTACGATAGTCCACACACATTCTCTTGGTTTTGTCCTTCTTCTCAACAAAAATAACCGGGGCTCCCCAAGGCGAGGTACTCGGTTGAATGTAACCTCTTTGAAGCTGTTCATCCACTTGCTTCTTCACTTCTGCCATCACATTGGCTACCATCCTGTAGGGTCTCTTATAGATCGGTGCAGTTCCCGGTACCAAGTCGATACGGAACTCGATCTCTCTTTCTGGCGGCATCGTCGTGAGATCATCTGGAAAAACCTCTGGATACTCACAAACCACTGGTATGTCTTCCAACTTCTTCGGATCTTTGACTATTTTCGAGGGTTGCTCTTCAGCTTCCATCTGATTCAAACTGGTCCCAATTATCACTGACTCTGGTGACTGATATGTCACAACTTCACCACCTTCACTAGTTAGGGTGATGCTACACTTGGCACAATCAATCACCCCTTGATGCTTGGTAAGCCAGTCCATTCCCAAAATGACATCTAGGTCTTTGGATTCGAGAAGGATGAGATTGGCTAGAAAGGATGTCGCTTGGATTTCTATGGGCACATTAGGGCTATAAAGGTCCGAAATCATACTATGCCCTGGACTACTAACCCGCATCAGGTTTCTTAACTCTTCCCTTCCTAACGCAAGCATTCCCATAAACTTTCTTCAAATAAAAGAGTGTGTAGCACCAGAATCAAAAAGTACTGTAGCAGGTACGGAGTTGACAAGAAACGTACCCAATATTACTTCTGGCGTAGCCTGTGCTTCTTCTACAGTGGCATGGTTGACACGGGCTTGCACGAACCTCTTCCCGCTGCACTTCGGCGTCGGGCACTTGTCGGCAAAGTGACCTGGGTCGCCACAGTTGTAGCACACCCCAGGCTTAGAACATGTATCCTTCCTAGCTTGAGGAGGCTGAGTTGTCGGTTGAGGTGCATTCTGTTGCTGCGGAGCTGGTGCTGGGAGAGCACGCTGAGGTGGAGCACGCTGGGACAAGCCACCGTTGTTGAAGTTGTTGGGGTTGTAGGGACGGAGCTGGCGGACAATGAAGGAAGATTGTCTGTGCTGATGACTTCGAGGGTGAGGGCCGGGATGGAAACGGGGCTTCTGCGGATGCGGGTTTGACCTAAACTGAGAGGCCTTTCTTTTCATGTCCATCTGGAGGTGCTGGTCCTCCTGACGGATGGCCTTGTCGACCAGCTTCTCAAAATCAACATAGTCACCCGAAAGTAATTGCTTCTTTAACTCATCCTCCAAACCTCCGAGGAACTTCTCCTGCCTTTCGGCGTCAGTGCGAACATCCTCGGGGGCATATCACGCTAGGCGATTGAACTCGTGAAGATACTCGGTCACCGTCTTGGTACCTTGTTGCAAAGCGTGGAATTCACGCTTCTTTTGCGTGACTATTCCGTCAGGGATGTGCGCTTTGCGGAAGTTGAGACAGAACTCCGCCCAAGTCACTTCCGTGGTAGCGGTGCAAGTAACCAGGAAATTATCCCACCAAGCAGAGGCGGGACCCATCAGCTAGTGTGTGGTGAAGGAGACCTTCTTCTGGTCAGGGCACTGCAGTAAGTTGAGCTTTTTCTCAATGGCATGGAGCCAATAATTTGCCTCCATGGGGTTGGTGGTGCTTGAGAAGGTTGGGGGACGGATGCGGAGGAACTCTGGCAGCTTTGACTGCACAGGGTGTGGTCCATGTTGTTGTTGGTTGTTCTGGTGCTGGTTCACGAGCTGTTGTAGCACATGTTGATGTTGTTGTTGTTGTTGTTGCATCTACTGCATCATGAGGGTGAGCATCTGCGTCTGGCTAGCAAGAATCTGAGTGAGTGGTGGGTTCTCTGGTGGAGGAGGTGGGAGAGGTCCTTTGGTGCTGGAGTGGTCGGTGTCGCGGTTAATGTTGCGGGTGTTCACCATCTGCAGGAGCTGGAGGGAACAGAAAGAGAAAGAAGAAAAAGAAATGACTAAGCAAACCGGGGCTTTATTTAATTAATGAACTGAAATTGTCTTGCTTAAGAAACACGCTTAAAAACCACACAACTCCTGGCGGTACAACCATAACCCCACTACTGCTATGGTTCACCACTAGCCCCAAACGAAGCAAACCTAACACACCAAAACTAGCACACAGTGACTAAAGAACGAAGCTAAAGGGTCTCTAGTGCACGGAAGGAGAGCGACGGTCGACGGCAGGGGACGGATCTTCTTCCTCGTCTTCGGAACGGCTCCTAGAGTTGTTGGGGAGACCGTCTTCATCTTCACCAGAGGCGGACTCACTGTTGCTAGAGACTGTGACCGTGCCATTGCGGTTTCTTGCAGTGTTGAAAGGGGAGACACCTTCCTCGGGAACCGGGGTCGGAGACGTCGGCACCATCTGCATCAGCGGTCTCGATTCATCCGGGGCACTGGGGAGGAACTGAACTCTTGGTGGCCCGCGGGTTTGCTTCCTTGCTGTGAGACAAAGCCTCGCACCACCGGGCTCTGGGAGTCATTTGAGTCTGGCATTCTCCTTCTTCAGGCGGTCGATCTCATCCTACAGCCGGACGATCTGGGTGAGCTTGGTGTCATTCTAGGCCTTGGACGTTTCATGGAGCTCATGATGCATCTGGTCGAGGCCTTGCAGCACCGTGCACATCCTACCAATGGTAGGGTCTTGCTCACTCTGGGCAGATCGAAACCTACTGACCATGGAATTGGGTCCACGACCAGGGTGATACCGGTATGCCGAATGCCGAAGCGTCAGGTCGTGCCTGGCCCTGAGCGTTGTCATCAGACTGTAGACGGCTTCCTGGCAGGCATGCTCATGCGAGCCTCCAGCTCCTTCTGCCTCCATGTTAGGAAGGTAATCGGGGATTCCGTGTAGCTCCAACCTGACACGGTGGGGAAACTCGCCTTCAAGAGGGTGGATTGTGGTGTACTCCGGTTCATAGGGGTATCCTGCCGTGAAGGACACTCTTGCCAACTCTGCCACGAATCCATCCATTCCAAGTCCACGGTGGAACAAGGGGTGGTTGGCCATCTAAATAACAAGGATTTAGAATCAATGGATGCAAAATTTTGTTTCAAGATAAATAAATCATAAAAGAAACAAAGTAAATAAAGTTTTACCCGTAAATCAATTTACTCACGCTTTTCAACCAGAGAGATTTAGCCTTTAAATAACTCACGTCTTTGAAAAGCACTAACCCATTTTCAAAGCAACTCTAACTTTCACAAACTATGCACAAATATAAAAAGCAGAGGGCTCTTAGGGTTTCCATTAGGCTGATCCTACGGTCAAAGGAGGCTCTGATACTAACTTGTCATGCCTAGAACTTCCTCACACGAATTTATAAACTTAATTGTGTATTAAAAATCGTTGTCCAGGACCAGCCAGGTTAAAAAAAATAATGTTGATTACGTAACCATCGTTCTTAGAAATAACTGAACATAACACTTATTCTAACGAAAATGCAGCGAAAAGAAAAGTAGTCTAGCTCCAGCGGGCACGGCTCCAGTCCATAGGCAAAACTTCGACGGTAGACCAGCTCACTCCTGAGAGTCTCCTCCATCGGATTCCACTTGTAACTCTAGAGAGGAAAATTGAGCAAGGCTGAGTACAAACCACTGTACTCAACAAGTAGCACGGAAAAGAGGGCAATAAATGATGCATAAGGATCAACGAGGACAGGCTAGGCTTAGTTGCAATAAAGCAGCATTTAAATAAATAACAGAGATTAAATTGAATAAAAGTGATTAAATAAATTAAAGAATAAGTGAATAACAATTGTAAAATACCATAACACTGTCCAACGTTACACCACGTTGCGACAGGCCCAACTACTACTCGACGTTACACCACGTTGCAGTAGTCCCAAGTGAAAACCAGTTTATCTCAGTCATTAAAGGTTCAACTAATCACAGTGAAGCTTGTAGTTTGCCCGTAACCGTGGGCACGGCTATTCGAATAGATTATACTCTAATTAGAGGTGTACTACTGTACCCACAAGACACGACTCCACTACACTTGAACGTGCGCCGACATACCACCATGGCATAGCGGAAAGGAGACCGTGATAGGACTCATCACATAACCCTCCCTATTTAATCGCACCGCACTTTAAGTTTCACCCCCTCCTTTACAGCAAGTCAGGCAGTCCCCTCTTGTGCCTTGGTAGATCCAGAAGCAGTTGAGGCTTTCGTTACAGCACGATTGCCCATCCATACTCCATCACACCTACCCTTGCCTTGGTACGTTAAATAGTTCGAAGCCATGCTCGAGATCCCACCTTACCCATTCGGCACGTGGTTAGCACTAACTTACTTCCAGGGTTTCTCGTGAACCGGTTCTTAATTGCCATGAGTGCGACTCTCAAAACAATGCACACACAGCCCACCATTACCAATATATTAGTAGATATTAACCCGAACCGGGTGATGAATCATAAGTAACAGCTATCCAGAACTAGTAATGATTAAGTGTGATCCCATGAGCTACTTGTTCTAAGCACGGCTAAGCATTAACCTAGGCCTAACTGTACTCAAGTTACCCCTGGTCCTACATGAATAAAGTTGGATAATCAACATCATAATAATAAGGATTACCCGAGAAATAAATACAGTAAATACTTTAATTAAAACAATGCATATTTGAATAAATAAAGCGGGGAATTTGCTATAATAGGTTCAATATGATCAAAGATGAGTGCCACTTGCCTTGCTCTGGCCCTTAGGGTACTTCGGTGATGATCTCGAAGTAAACCGGCTCTTCGGTGGGGTTCGAATCTAAGCGACAAAGCATAAAAATAAATAAAACAAGCTCAAACTCTACTGAAATAGTAAAGGAAAGTATTTTTAATGGATTCTTGACAATTTTACGAATTTAATAAAATTTGAAAGGACCTAAACGGAGACTAGATGAATTAGATATGAATTTTAGAAGTTTTCTGGGTTTTTAACTAAATAGAAAAGTCCTAAATCAATTATTGTGCGGCGAGGATGAGGGAGAGTAGAGGAAGGTGGGGACGCTCACTGGCGGAGGCGAAGGCGGTGGAGGGTCGACGAGGAGGCGGGACAGGGGATGACGGTCGACGGCGAGGTAATCCGACGACGGGCGGCGAGATTAGATGGTGGCGGCGATAGAGCTTGGGCGTGACGGCAGCTCGGGCGGAGAGGGGAAAAGTGGCGGCGGGGCGAAGAGGCAGGGATTTTATAGTGTGGCGACGCCGGCTAGGGCGGTGTGGCGGTTACGGAGACCGAGTCGGGCGTAGCTCGGATTTGACGGCGGCGGTTGCGGGCGTGGCGGCGGAGTCTAGCTCGGCCACGGCGGCGACGCGGGCTCGGTTCGGCCAGGAGGGAGGCAAAGCGGACTTCGGCGGCGCGGGCGAGCGGGCGAGCGGCTGGGCTAACAGGTGCGGAAGCTAGGCCAGGGTGGCCTGGGAGGGGGAGAGGGAGGCGCGCGGCGGGGGAGGGAGAGACCGGCTCGGCTGGGCCGGCCTGGAGGAAGGGGAGATGGGCCGGCTTGGCTAGGCCGGCCCAAGGAGAGGGGGGGAAGGAAAAAGAAAAAGAAGAAAAAGGGAGAGAGGAGGAAAATTGGACTTTGGCCCAATTTGGGAAGGAAGGAAAAAAAAGAAAAAGGAGGGGAAAAAGGAAAACCCCACTTTTGCCGAATTTTAAATTAATTTGTTTGGCCAAATTTTATACATCTTCAATGTGAGTTTAAATCCAGTTAATCGATTTACGAACCTCGATTTAATTAAATTAATTTCTTTAGAGAGATTTTTCCTGAGTTTATTAAGCCAATTATTATTTACGAATTTTCTTTACGAATTTAGGCTTGGGATAAAATTCCGGGTGTGACACTATATCTCTTTTTGTTGTTCTTTTTTTTATTGCTATTTCTTGCGGAAATTGTGATGCTGATCTTGTCTTTCTTAACTTTGTTTGGTGATAGGTAAGTCGTCGTCTTCTCTTTTGTTTCTGCTTTTTATGTTATACTTTATCCAATTTCGAATTTAGCACTTGAAAGTTGAATTCTTCGTAAAATAAATAATAATATCGTTTCCGTTTATTTTGATCCCTATATTTGGAACTATTCATTTTTTGTGTTGAAAAAGTTCAAAGTTTGAATACAAAATCAAAAAGATCCATTACATGCCAACTTGGACGGGACAATGGAGCCTTTTTTCCGTTGGACATTTTGCTAGTAAATAGTAATCTCAATGTGCAGAAGAGACGAAAGGGGCAGGGCAGGGCAGGGCCACGAGCCCAGGACACACCCACCGTCCACAGGAAAGACGTGGAAGCGGAGATGCGAGCTGCAACAACCGGAACGAGCACACTGCAGTACGCGAATCCAAAGGCCCAAGACGACACGCATCACCAGCTCATCCCTCCCACCCACGTCCCCGATCGGCCGCTCCGCTCCGTCTTTGTCTCTCCTTCCTCCCACTCGCCGTCGCCGATCCCCGCCCCAACCAAGCGCCAGGTTCTGCGCCGGCGTCCTCGTGCTGCCACGATGAGCTGGTGGTGGGCGGGCGCCATCGGCGCCGTCAAGAAGCGGCAGGAAGAGAACGCGGCGGCCACCGAGCCCTCCTTCCAGAGCGTCGCCCTCGTCCTCGGCTCCACGGGCCTCGTCGGCACCTCCCTCCTCGACATCCTGCCACTCCAGGACACCCCGGGCGGGCCGTGGAAGGTCTACGCCGTCTCACGCCGCCCACTCCCGCCCTGGTCCCCACCGGACTCCCCCGCGGTCACCAACCTCCACCTCGACCTCGCCGACCCCGCCGCCGTCGCCGAGGCCCTCACGCCCCTCACCGACATCACCCACGTCTTCTACGTCGCCTGGTCCCCGCAACCGACGGAGGCCCAGAATCTCGAGGTGAACGCCGCCATGCTCCGCAACGTCCTCTCCGTCGTCGTCCCCAACTGCCCCGCGCTGGTCCACGTCTGCCTACAGACCGGCCGCAAGCACTACATCGGCCCCTTTGAGGCCATCGGAAAGATCCCCGTGCCGGACCCGCCCTTCGCCGAGGACATGCCCCGCCTCAATTGCCCCAACTTCTACTACGACCAGGAGGACGTCCTTTTCGAGGAGGTCTCCCGTCGCGACGGCGCCGTCAGCTGGTCCGTGCACCGCCCCACCACCATCTTCGGGTTCTCTCCCCGAAGCGCCATGAATGTCGTCGGCAGCCTGTGCGTTTATGCTGCCATCTGTCGCAAGGAGGGGGCCGTGCTGCGATGGCCTGGAACCAGGGTCGCTTGGGAGGGATTCAGCGACGCGTCTGACGCGGATCTCATCGCCGAGCACGAGATCTGGGCCGCGGTCGAGCCGTTTGCTAAAAATGAAGCATTTAATTGCAGCAATGGGGATCTCTACAAATGGAAGCTCCTCTGGCCGATGCTGGCTGATCAATTCGGTGTAGAATGGTCTGGCTACGAGGGAGAGGAGAGCAGCTTCAAGCTTGAAGATGCCATGTCAGGGAAGGAGGCAGTGTGGGCAGAGATTGTCATGGAGAATGGGCTCGTGGAGACAGAGTTAAAAGAGATCACCAATTGGTGGTTTGTTGATGCCGTGTTTGGTGTCCAGAGCGAGCATTTGGATAGCATGAACAAGAGCAAGGAGCATGGATTCCTCGGCTTCAGGAACACAGTGAATTCCTTCAACACATGGATAGAAAAGATGAAGGTTTTCAAGATTGTTCCATGATGCATTCAATTGTTCTTTATGTCATCGCACATCTCATTTTCTTACTCATTTATCAAGTTTACCTTGAATTTTGTTTCATTGTAAACATTTCTGTGAAGGTTACATGTTGTAAAATGTTGTATTCAAACTAGAACCCAATAAAATGAATCAACCTACATTCTTGTAAATTTCTTGAGTTGTAGTTCTTCTATTTAATGTTGTTGATATGCAAGTTTTTCAGGATATGCTTTGCTTGAGATGGTTTCCTTAATTATGAGGGCATCAAATATATCATATGAGCATCTCTCATTACCATGGCTTGTATTCTTACCTGTGTTGATTGGTAGTTTAAGTGAGAGCAAATATAGCTTACAAAGACTGCAAGAATCGGCAAGTTGATCTACAGAAGTAATTGTACTAAAAGATCAACAAAGCTTCCATTTGCGCCTGTGCTTTTCCCTGTGCTGCAAGAATCAGCAAGAATCTGCATTTTCCCTGTGCTTTTCTTCAGACAGAAAGGGGGAGAGCCGTGTCGCATCCTCTGGTCAGGTAATCTTCCTAGGAAGAACTAGTTTACATCATATACTTTCATATAAGTTGGGTGAATTCCAAGTTTACTGGTGCTTAGTTCAATGACTTTTGGAGAGGTTGAATTCTTTGATCATTAAATCTAATTGAGAGATTTCCTTATGAGTGTTACTCAACCTTTGAATTGGTTGTTACCATCAGTTACCCCCATTTGCGCCTTCTTGTAATGTCTGGATGGTAGTTCTTGTGTTTGGTACTCTGTTGATCTGTTGCGTTTTTGTCAATAGATGCCATGTTACTATTCTAGAGATATCGTTCTGTTCATTATGAAGGCATCAAATATATCACATCAGCATTTATCAACACTTGCCTTTATTGATTGGTCTTGCAAAAGATTTTAGCAAGTCCCTTTCTGCCAACATCCTTCCAGCTGGTTGATATCGAGAAGCAACTGAGCCTCAGTTTAGTTCCCAACAACTTTTCTCAAAATATGATATCAAATCTTTACACACCTAAATAAAGTATTAAATATATATAAATATTAAAACTAATTATATAGTTATAGAGAAAATCGTGAGACGAGTCTTTTGAGCCCAGTTAATACCTGATTAGCCATAACTGCTATAGTAACCAACATATGCTAATGACGGATTAATTACACTCAAAAGATTCGTCTTGCAGTTTTCAGGTACAATCTAAAATTTATTTTGTAGTTAGACTATGTTAATACTTTAAATGTGTGACTATACGCGTTGGTGTGGCATATTTCTCAGAATTTTTTCCTAACTAAACAGGGCGTCGGTGTGGCATGTTTCTCAGAATTTTTTCCTAACTAAACAGGGCCTGATACTGAACGAATTAAAGATATCACATACTCCGTAGCTTGCAAGTTTCTGCGCTTCCATGAGCCTTATAGGGGGTAATAGTTAGAGCATCTTCAGGTTAGCTAATCTTCCGTGCAAGAATTGTTTTAGACACTGAAAGCAGACCACATGCCAACAGTAATATTGCGCCCGCGCCGCTCACCCTCGGCGGCACGGGCAGCGGCACGCGCGCCGGCCCAGGTCCCACCCCTCCTCCCTCCAGCCTCGCTGCTGCCCGAGCAGCCGCCAGCGGCGGGGCCATCTCTCCCCCTCCGCTCGTGCTCTCCGTGGGGGCGCCGGGCAGTGCGGAGGCGGGCGCGGCAACACGGCCACCGGCGGCATGGGCGCGACACGAGCATGGCGGAGGCGGGAGCGGCAGAGGCGCGGCGGCACGGACGGCCAGCTAGTGTCTTGCCGTCGGAACTGACGCCTCACGCCCAGATCTGACACCCCGGCCGACGGTAACCCGCCCAGATCCCGTCGGAATGGGGGATCTGGGGTTGGGCGGTGGCAAGGGCCGGCGGCGCGCGCGGTGGCCAGCGGCTCACATGGCGTCAGCCGGCTGGAGGCGTGCAGAGAGGCTGCACCGGCTGGCGGCCGGAGGAGCGGGCATGCGGGCCGAGGTCGCGTTGGCCGACGCGAGGGCCGGAAGGGCGCAACGGCAGAGGGGCACCATGACGGTGCCCAGGCTTCTGCCACGACGACGGCGCGACGACGCGGAGAGGGCAAAGTCGCCGGGGAGGTGGTGTCCCAAAGGAGGCCGGCGATGTCGGGAAGCTCTCGGCCAACTTCTGTTAGCTACTGTGGCTCACCGCGTCGGCCGTTGGCTATGCGTGCGGCAACGGCGGCGTGCGACGGCATGCTGTGCGAGACGGCGCGGCAGTGGCGACAGTGGCCGCAAGGCGGGCGACGACGGTGGCGCCGTGAGGTGGGCATTGCAAGCTTTCGGCGGGCCCAAATCCAGACGATCGTTCTCTTGGACGGTGCCTTTGCCGTCTCAAAATGGCCACGTTTGAAGGGCTATTGGGAGGGGAAGCGGAGAGGGGATCCATTCTTCTCTCTCACCCTCTCCCCATCGTACCCAACAACATGAATGGATCGAAGCACGCCGGAGTTTCTGACTTCTTGATGGTCGACCGACGACAAGGCGTGGTGCTATGCGTGGAAGGTTGCTGTATGGCGGTGACTTCTGAGTTCAATGATTGCTCTTTGGCACGGGAGGGTAGTTTGATTCCGGATGAAAGTCTAGCCTTTTGGCTGGCAATGACGTCGCCTGCGGCGTCGTTTTTCTCTTGAGGCGTTGTCGTGTAATCACACCTTTTCATGCGGGTTTCTTTAGGTGAAAACCATGTCCTAGGTAGGACAGGTGGCGGCGGCGCAACCGTTGTTTCCTTGTTAGAGGCGTCGCTTCGAAGAACTCGTACCTTAGGAGTGTCAAAGAGCTGGCTTGGGTTTCAGAACCAAGGGCTCTGATGTAATCGTGTGGTGTGTGGTTTTTTTTTCTGATTCTGGTTCTTCTGTGGGCTATAATCTTGTACCTTTTCTCTTTCTAAATCAATATATACGAGGCAAAGTTTTTGCCCGGCTTTCAAAAAAAAATTGTTTTAGATCAATTTTTAAATTAAGTTGATGAATTGGTAGTAAACCTGGGTTGATTCACTTAAAAGATCATGAAAGCAAGCACGTCGGTGCGTTGTTGTCAATGATTGCTTTGTTAGCGATCTGTTGAAAATTCTCACTGATTGGCTCGACATATTTTTAATGTGATATTGTTTTGAGTCTAACGAAGCAGAAAGAAACACGGAACAGCCAAATTATTGACGTGAGTAAGATCGTCCTGTATGATATATTGCAACAGAATCATTCGTGTCTCCTTTGCACTCCTTTGAGTTGGGGGCGGCCGAACGGCATAATTTTTGCCAAAATACGCACAATTTCAGAAAATCAATTATATAACTCTCTCTTTGTTCCAAAATAAGCACAATTTCAGAATTCAAAAGATAAATTCAAATACCTTAGTAACTACTCCTACTCCATCAGTTTCAGTTCAAATACATAAGGGATTTTGCCCCTTTAGCTTGTTAAGAAAGCGTTAGTGATTCTGTAATCCCAAGACATACTCCCTGTGTCCACATACACAACGGATTTTGGCATTTTAGCTTGTTCAAAAATATAAGGGATTCTATGTTTATAAGAGTACTTTATTGTAAATCTATCAAGTTGTAGTGGTTTATTCCTTAACTATTATCCTTGTACAATAAATTGTCTTATTATCACTACTGTATTTTTTAAAAAAATAATATAGGGACGATGCACTCGCCCGTCCCATAGCGATGTGAAAAGAAACTATAGTAATCTTCCGTAGAATCCTTCTCAAATGAGCGATGGTCAACAATGAGAGACGTTCTTTCTCTACCGCACGCACAACGAAGCCACCACTGGCCATCCTCTGACCCAAACACCACACCAAGCTGCCGCTAGCCACCTCGTGCATTGCCACAACTAGAGCATGTCATTGCCATGCTGTCACAAACCTGTCTACAACAGTTTTGGCCTCCGTCGAGCACCCCTCCTCCCCCAGTCATGTCCTCCATCGAGCATCCCGAGAACCAAGGTTTGCAATGTTGTTTTGTTAAAATTAATATTGGGGCTAAGCCCCATATAAAATTTAATTCTTTGAAAATTCATGAAAACCTGAGATGATGTGATGTAGTTTAGTACTACATTGCCTATTCTATGAGAGAGACCTCTTTATAAGGGAGGATACTCTCCTAGCTACTTGAGGCATGTGTGGTGGATACAATAAGAGGAATACACGCGTTCACTCACCTCGCCTGGCCAGGTGCGCATACACGACATACGTGTGAATTGTTCGCCAAAATTGTTTACTCGTCCTTGCGTAGACCCAACTTTCTTTTACAGTTTTGTTTTGCTGCAATTCAGGTCTGTTTTATCCAAATAATCTAGTGTATGCAATGGTGCGGTGTGGAGTATGGATAAGGTACGTGCGATTTATCCTGTTCAGTTACGTGAAGTAGAGATAAAACACGTGTCCTGATCATACATCCTGTTACCTCTATATAAACTGAGCCACCGCCACGTCGTAGAACTAAGATATGCAGAAACAATCTAGGGTTTAGTCTACTACTTTGTACTGCATCATCGCTCGTAATTTAATCCGTCTTGCTTATCGGCATGCACGGGTGATCCGAAGAGCAAGTCTTTGGAACTTTCGCCTATGACAGCATGCACGGGTGATCGGGCAACAATAATGTTTTTGGGTAGCTATTGACGCTGAAAGTAACAACAACGGTCACACACGTAGGCCTGGGAGTTACTCTTAGACCACTCCAATGCAGGACCTAATTCTTAGAATTACTGGGCGTGCTAGTCAGTTTGATCCTGTAACAGACAAGATATAACATAGAAAACAGTTAACCCTAAAATCTCTATCGACCGGATAGACCATATCATCCCAGGACCCTAGCCTATCCACTTAGTTTATACTTCGTGCTCGAACACCGCTTCGGTCGCAAAACTCCTGAGAATCAATGGTACACTTGGATTCATTCCATCATCAATATCACAATTCATAAATAGTCAAACAACATTCGACTATTAACTTCGAGATAACTACATAAATTACGTAACCACTTAGTTTACAATTCATGCCCGAACACAACTTCGGTAGCAAAATTCCCGAGAATCAAGGGTACACTTGGATTCATTCCATCATCAACATCACCATTCATAATAGTCAACCAAGATTCGACTATTAACTGTGAGATAACTACATAAATTACGTATCCACTTAGTTTACACTTCGTGCTCGAACACAACTTCGGTAGCAAAACTCACGAGAATCAAGAGTACACATGGATTCATTCCATCATCAAAATCACCATTCTTAAACAGTCAACCAAGATTCGACTATTAACTTCGAGATAGCTACATAAATTGTGTATCCACTTAGTTTACACTACGTGCTCGAACACAACATCGGTAGCACAACTCACGAGAATCAAGGGTACGCTAGGATTCACTCCATCATGAATATCATCAATCATAAACAGTCAACCAAGATTTGACTATTAACTTCGAGATAAGTACATAAATTGTTTATCCACTTTGTTTACACTTCGTGCTCGAACACAACTTCGGTTAGAAAACTCCCGAGAATGAAGAGTACACTTGGATTCATTCCATGATGAACATCACCATTCACAAATAGTCAACCAAGATTCGACTATTAACTTTGAGATAACTACATAAATTACGTATCCACTTAGGTTACACTTCGTGCTCGAACACAACTTCGGTAGCAAAACTCCCGAGAATCAACGGTACACTTGGATTCATTCCATCATCAAATTCACCATTCATAAACAGTCAACCAAGATTTGACTATTAACTTCGAGATAACAACATAAATTGTGTATCCACATAGTTTACACTACGTGCTCGAACACAACTTCGGTAGCAAATCTCCCGAGAATCAAGGGTACACTTGGATTCATTCCATCATCAACATCACCATTCATAAACAGTCAACTAAGATTCGACTATTAACTTCGAGATAACAACATAAATTACGTACCCACTTAGTTTACACTTCGTGCTCGAACCCAACTTCGGTAGAAAAAATCCCGAGAATCAAGGGTACACTTGGATTCATTCCATCATTAACATCACCATTCATAAACAGTCAACCAAGATGCGACTATTAACTTTGATATAACTACAGAAATTGTGTATCCACTTAGTTTACACTTCATGCTCGAACACTGCTTCGGTCGCAAAACACCTGAGAATCAAGGGTACACTTGGATTCATTCCATTATCAATATTACAATTCATAAACAGTCAACCAAGATTCGACTATTAACTGTGAGATAACTACATAAATTACGTATCCACTTAGTTTACGCTTCGTGCTCGAACACAACTTCGGTAGCAAAACTCCCGAGAATCAAGGGTACACTTGGATTCATTCCATCGTTAACATCACCATTAATAAAAAGTCAACCAAGATTCAACTATTAGCTTCGATATAACTACAGAAATTGTGTATCCACATAGTTTACACTGCGTGCTCGAACACAACTTCGGTAGCACAACTCATGAGAATCAAGGGTACTCTAGGATTCACTCCATCATGAATATCATCAATCATAAATAATCAACCAAGATTCGACTATTAACTTCGAGATAGCTACATAAATTGTGTATCCTCTAAGTTTACACTACGTGCTCGAACACAACTTCAATAGCAAAACTCCCGAGAATCAAGGGTACAGTTGGATTCATTCCATCATTAACATCACCATTCAAAAACAGTCAACCAAGATGCGACAATTAATTTTGATATAACTACAGAAATTGTGTATCCACTTAGTTTACACTTCGTGCTCGAACACTGCTTCGGTCGCAAAACTCCTGAGAATCAAGGGTACACTTCTATTTATTCCATCATCAATATCACAATTCATAAATAGTCAAACAACATTCGACTATTAACTTCGAGATAACTACATAAATTACGTAACCACTTAGTTTACAATTCATGCCCGAACACAACTTCGGTAGCAAAACTCCCGAGAATCAAGGGTACACTTGGATTCATTCCATCATTAATATCACCATTCATAAACAGTCAACCAAGATTCAACTATTAACTTCGAGATAACTACAGAAATTGTGTATCCACTTAGTTTACACTTCGTGCTCGAACACAACTTCGGTAGCACAACTCACGAGAATCAAGGGTACACTAGGATTCACTCCATCATGAATATCATCAATCATAAACAGTCAACCAAGATTCGACTATTAACTTCAAGATAGCTACATAAATTGTGTATCCTCTAAGTTTACACTACGTGCTCGAACACAACTTCAATGGCAAAACTCCCGAGAATCAAGGGTACAGTTGGATTCATTCCATCACTAACATCATCATTCAAAAACAGTCAACCAAGATGCGACTATTAACTTTGATATAACTACAGAAATTGTGTATCCACTTAGTTTACACTTCGTGCTCGAGCACTGCATCGGTCGCAAAACTCCTGAGAATCAAGGGTACACTTGGATTCATTCCATCATCTATATCACAATTCATAAATAGTCAAACAACATTCGACTATTAACTTCGAGATAACTACATAAATTACGTAACCACTTAGTTTACAATTCATGCCCGAAGACAACATCGGTAACAAAACTCCCGAGAATCAAGGGTACACTTGGATTCATTCCATCATCAACATCACCATTCATAAACAGTTAACCAAGATTCGTCTGTTAACTGTGAGATAACTACATAAATTACGTATCCACTTAGTTTACGCTTCGTGCTCGAACACAACTTCGGTAGCAAAACTCCCGAGAATCAAGGGTACACTTGGATTCATTCCATCGTTAACATCACCATTAATAAACAGTCAACCAAGATTCTACTATTAGCTTCGATATAACTATAGAAATTGTGTATCCACTTAGTTTACACTGCGTGCTCGAACACAACTTCGGTAGCACAACTCATGAGAATCAAGGGTACTCTAGGATTCACTCCATCATGAATATCATCAATCATAAATACTCAACCAAGATTCGACTATTAACTTCGAGATAGCTACATAAATTGTGTATCCTCTAAGTTTACACTACGTGCTCGAACACAACTTCAATAGCAAAACTCTCGGGAATCAAGGGTACAGTTGGATTCATTCCATCATTAACATCACCATTCAAAAACAGTCAACCAAGATGCGACAATTAACTTTGATATAACTACAGAAATTGTGTATCCACTTAGTTTACACTTCGTGCTCGAACACTGCTTCGGTCGCAAAACTCCTGAGAATCAAGGGTACACTTAGATTCATTCCATCATCAATAACACAATTCATAAATAGTCAAACAACATTCGACTATTCACTTCGAGATAACTACATAAATTACGTAACCACTTAGTTTACAATTCATGCCCGAACACAACTTCGGTAGCAAAACTCCCGAGAATCAGGGGTACACTTGGATTCATTCCATCATCAACATCACCATTCATAAACAGTCAACCAAGATTTGACTATTAACTGTGAGATAACTACATAAATTACGTATCCACTTAGTTTACACTTCGTGCTCGAACACTACTTCGGTAGCAAAACTACCAAGAATCAACGGTACACTTGGATTCATTCCATCATCAAATTCACCATTCATAAACAGTCAACCAAGATTTGACTATTAACTTTGAGATAACAACATAAATTGTGTATCCACATAGTTTACACTACGTGCTCGAACACAACTTCGGTAGCAAATCTCCCGAGAATCAAGGGTACACTTGGATTCATTCCATCATCAACATCACGATTCATAAACAGTCAACTAAGATTCGACTATTAACTTCGAGATAACAACATCAATTACGTACCCACTTAGTTTACACTTCGTGCTCGAACCTAACTTCGGTAGAAAAGATCCCGAGAATCAAGGGTACACTTGGATTCATTCCATCATTAACATCACCATTCATAAACAGTCAACCAAGATGCGACTATTAACTTTGATATAACTACAGAAATTGTGTATCCACTTAGTTTACACTACGTGCTCGAAGACAACTTCAGTAGCAAACTACCGAGAATCAAGGGTACAGTTGGATTCACTCCATCATTAACATCACCATTCAGAAAAAGTCAGCCAAGATGCGACTATTAACTATTATATAACTACAGAAATTGTGTATCCAGTTAGTTTACACTTCGTGCTCGAACACTGCTTCGGTCGCAAAACTCAAGAGAATCAAGGGTACACTTGGATTCATTCCATCATCGATATCACAATTCATAAATAGTCAAACAACATTCGACTATTAACTTCGAGATAACTACATAAATTATGTAACCACTTAGTTTACAATTCATGCCCGAACACAACTTCGGTAGCAAAACTCTCGAGAATAAAGGGTACACTTGGATTCATTCCATCATCAACATCACCATTCATAAACAGTCAACCAAGATTCGACTATTAACTTTGATATAATACAGAAATTGTGTATCCACTTAGTTTACACTTCGTGCTCGAACACTGCTTCGGTCGCAAAACTCTCGAGAATCAAGGTACACTTGGATTCATTCCATCATCAATATCACAATTCATAAATAGTCGAACAACATTCGACTATTAACTTCGAGATAACTATATAAATTACGTAACCACTTAATTTACAATTCATGCCCGAACACAACTTCGGTAGCAAAACTCCCGAGAATCAAGGGTACACTTGGATTCATTCTATCATCAACATCAGCATTCATAAACAGTCAACCAAGTTTCGACTATTAACTGTGAGATAACTACATAAATTACGTATCGACTTAGTTTACACTTCGTGCTCGAACACGACTTTGGTAGCAAAACTCCCGAGAATCAAGGGTACACATGGATTCATTCCATCATTAACATCACCATTCATAAATAGTCAACCAAGTTTCAACTATTAACTTCGAGATAACTACATAAATTGTGTATCCACTTAGTTTACACTTCGTGCTCGAACACAACTTCGGTAGCAAAACTCACGAGAATCAAGAGTGCACATGGATTCATTCCATCATCAAAATCACCATTCTTAAACAGTCAACCAAGATTCGACTATTAACTTCGAGATAGGTACATAAATTGTGTATCCACTTAGTTTACACTACGTGCTCGAACACAACTTCGGTAGCACAACTCACGAGAATCAAGGGTACACTAGGATTCACTCCATCATGAATATCATCAATCATAAACAGTCAACCAAGATTCGACTATTAACTTCGAGATAACTACATAAATTGTTTATCCACTTTGTTTACACTTCGTGTTCGAACACAACTTCAGTTGTAAAACTCCTGAGAATCAAGGGTACACTGGATTCATTTCATCATCGAGATCACCATTTATAAACAGTCAAACAAGATTCGACTATTAACTTCGAGATAACTACATAAATTACGTATCCACTTAGTTTACACTTCTTGCTCGAACACAACTTCGGTAGGAAAACTCCCGAGAATGAAGGGTGCACTTGGATTCATTCCATGATGAACATCACCATTCACAAATAGTCAACCAAGATTCGACTATTAACTTTGAGATAACTACATAAATTATATATCCACTTAGTTTATACTTCGTGCTCGAACACAACTTCGGTAGTAAAACTCCCGAGAATCAATGGTACACTTGGATTCATTCCATCATCAAATTCACCTCATAAACAGTCAACCAAGATTTGACTATTAACTTCGAGATAACAACATAAATTGTGTATCCACATAGTTTACACTACGTGCTCGAACACAACATCGGTAGCAAATCTCCCAAGAATAATGGGTACACTTGGATTCATTCCAACATCGACATCACCATTCATAAAATGTCAACTAACATTCGACTATTAACTTCGAGATAACAACATAAATTACGTAGCCACTTAGTTTACACTTCTTGCTCGAACCCAACATCGGTAGCAAATCTCACGAGAATCAAGGGTACACTTGGATTCATTCCATCATCAACATCCCCATTCATAAAAAGTCAACTAAGATTCGACTATTAACTTCGAGATAACAACATAAATTACGTAGCCACTTAGTTTACAATTCGTGCTCGAACCCAACATCGGTAGCAAATCTCCCGAGAATCAAGGGTACACTTGGATTCATTCCATCATCAACATCACCATTCATAAACAGTCAACTAAGATTCGACTATTATCTTCAAGATAACAACATAAATTACGTACCCACTTAGTTTACACTTCGTGCTCGAACCCAACTTCGGTAGAAAAAATCCTGAGAATCAAGGGTACTCTTGGATTAATTCCATCATAGACATCTCCATTCATAAACAATCAACCAAGATTAGGCTATTAACTACGAGATAACTACATAAATGTCACGCCCTGAGTTTTACCCTAGCCAAGAAATAAGTAAATAATGCATTAAAAGTAATTTGTTAATTAAAGTTCAAGAGTAAACCCAGTGTAATAAATTAATTTAATTTAATTGGAAGCTTTTCGGAATGTTCTAAAATGTCCCGAAAGCATTTTAAATTATTAACAGGATTTATATGTGAATTGCAGTCAGTAAAATTTGCTCAAATAAACTTAATAAAAATCGGCAAAATTGGAGGCAATTTCTTTTTTTTCCCTCCTTCCTTTTTCTTTTCTTTTTCCCTTCTCCTTTTTTCCCTTTTCCCTTTTCTTTTTCTCTTTTGCTTTTTCCTCTCCCTTGGCCGAACTCCTCCTCCTCCCTGGATTGTACGATCCTCTCCCCCTCCTCTCCAAGCCATGCAGCCCCATCTCTATCTCCACCAAAAAAATCAATTCCAATTAATTAGAATTCTAAATCTTATCTCTTTGAAACCTTATCTATTCCTTGTTAATAGGAGATGGGTAACAAGATTTATCTCTAGCTTCTCCCTATAAATACCCCCTACACCCTTGCCTCTTTTCCCCGTCTCCCTCTCTAGTGCATCTCCAGTCGCCTCTTACGCCTCCGCTACAGCTGTGCCGCCCCTATCCCAGCAGCTGCGCAGCAAGCCGCTAGCAGCCCTGCTGCATCCTTGTTCGCAGCACGTCGCCGGCTGGTCTCTCTCCACCAAATTTCAGGTTCGCATATATTTTATTCTTGCGAATCAATCTGAATTAATCTACCGTTTAATTGTTCAGGTTTTCTAGCCTAACAGTGAGGAACAACCGCAATCCGTCGCTGATCTCTCCACCAAACCTCAGGTTTGCATACGTTTTATTCATGCAAATCAATCTATCGTTAATCTACCGTGTAATTGCCTAGGTTTTCCAATCTATTAGCTAACGCGAGATTGATCTACAGTATGAAATTCTAATTCGTACACGTAGATTGGTTTAACGTTAAAGTCGTCTAACTCTAGTTTAGCGAGTCGTTAAATCTCAATTTAACGGGTCGTTAACTCCTGCCGTTGTTCCGCTAAAAGTTCACGGTTTCACGTATCGGATCTAATTTGTCGTACGAATCTCTAATTCGTGCATGATTTGGTTCTGTCGTGTGAATGCGTGTACTGTCTGCAATTTCCCAAGTCGTGTCCCAACCGGCGCTCAAAGTCTGCATCACCTCCCTCCCTCACTCTCCCTTCAGCCTCTTCCTCCTCTCCCGCTGGGCCGGCCCAGTCCTTCTCTCGGCCCAGCTCGCCCCTACCTCTCACCCTCCCACACCGGACCGAGCCAGGCCACGGCCCAAACCACCGAGCCCCAAGTCCTCTTCGCCTCCCTCTCCCTCTCCCAGGACACTGACAGGTGGGCCCCATCTGTCGGGCCCGTCTAGCTCCTCCGGCCGACACCGACGCAACCCCGCCGTCGTCGGAGCGTCGTCGCGCCGCCGCGCCCGTCTCATCGTCGTCGCCTCCCCGAGCCGCCCGGTGTTCCCGTCGTGTCGCCGCCGCATTCACCGTCGGGCGCTGCTCCCCGCCGTCGACCATCGCCACCGGTCTCCACCTTTGCGCCTTCGCCCGCCGGTCAACGGCCATCGTCGGTCGTCCGCCGTCCCACCGTCGTCGTGGTCCTCCCAGTGAACTCTCCCCTTCCTCCTCAATCTCTCCCTCGGCGCCCGCCGTCGCGTCGCTCCGCGCCGCCCGACGTCGTGTCGCAGCGCCTAGCCGCCACGCCGTCCGCGTTGCGCCGCTCCACCTGCGCACGCTTCCGCTCTGCCTCGCCGCGACGCGTCCCCACCGTGCCACGCGGTGCATGCGCCTCGCGCCCGTGCTTGGCCGTCGCTCGCCGTCATCACCGCGCCGCCCTCGGGTCACCGCTGCTCCGCGTCGCCGTCACCATTCGCTCGGTCGCCTTGGCCGCTCCCGCGCCGTCGCCGCTTGGCCGCTGCCGCGTCTCCCCGGCCGCCGCCGGTCCCTCTTCGTCTCTGCACGCGCAGGTCGCCACCGCTGTCGGAGTGCGTCGCCTCTTCCCGATCCCCCTCATTCCTCTCCTTGCCACTGCCGCCCCGCTCTCGGACCGGCGTCACCCCGCTGTGCCGACCGCGTAGCCGCCGCCGCCTTTATTTGCACGTCCCCGAGCCGTCGGTGCGCCCTTTGCCTCGCCGCCGCTAGTCGAGCTCGCGCCTCACCTCCGGTCGCCGTCGCGTAGCCGCGTCGTCACCCATCCCCGTTTGACGCCGACTTGCTGCCGCCCTTTGCGCCGCCGGTGAGCATCCCCTTCCCCTTTCCCTCCTTTTCTTCCCCTGCGGCCGCCGTCGTCGACGGGTGTGTCGCCGTCGCGCGCGCGCGCCATTTGCCGCCGCCGACGCACCCTCTCGGGGCCGTCTCCATCGCCTCGCCATCGCTGCCGCGGAACCGCCGTCCTTCGTCGCCCTCCGCACCGGATGCCGCCGCCCTCCTCTGCCTGCACCCCTCACCGCCACGGCACAAGCCGAGTACCCACGATGTGTCGCCCGTTGCCACGTCGTCCACACGCTCGCGCCGCTGCGCTGCGTCCGTCCAACCTCCTCTGCTTGCCACCGCGCCGGCACCATCGTGCTGCGCCGCTGCCACGCCTCGCCGTGCACCGCCGCCCCGCTCCCTCACGCCGGCGCAACCGCCACTCTGCTTTCCCCAGTCGCCGCCAAATCCATTGCCCGGAGTAACCACCGCCCCGCTTCTCCTGGCCGCCAGCCGCCGCCTCGCGCCGCCGCGCTCTCCGGATTTCCCGCGCCGAATCCGCCGCTGACTCCATCTCCCGCGCCCGCAACGGCCGCCGTCCGCTGCGCCCGCGTGTGCAACGTGGTCTCTAACCGCCGCCTCCGCCCTAGCCGGCCGCCCCTATAAAATTCGCCTCCCTGCCCGCCGCCGCCATTTCTTTCCCCTCTCCGCCCGAGCCGCGGTTGTGCCTAGCCACCTCGCCGCCGCGCCCGATCTCGCCACCTGTGCGCCGCCATCCACGCCGCCGGTCGTCACCACCCGTCCCGCCACGACGCCGACTCACCGACGTCGTCGTCGGTAAGCCGTCGTCGTCCCCCTTCCCTCTCTTTTTTCCTCCGCACGATGTCACTGAGGTTGCCGCCGCCGCCACGCGTGTGCGTGCCCCAGACGTCACCGTCGCCCCTCCGCCCATCGTTACCCTCGCCTCGCCGTCGCCGACGCAACCTCGCCGACGCCGGAGCGCCGTCGCCCTCCCATCGCGCCGTCGGGCGCTGTTGCCGCCGTCGGCCATGCGCCTCCTCTCTACCTCGGCCGCCGCCTCACCTCGCCGATCCTTAGCGCCGCCGCTCGCCGCGCCGTCGGTCGTCGCCGCCGCCCGCTGCCGTTGCGCCGACGTCGCCGGTCCCGCTCGCGCCGCCGCCCCGCCGCCTGCCGCCTGCCGCGCCTGCCCTCTCCCCTCCCTCCTCTGCTCTCTTCCTCTGTCCAGCGGGCCCGGCCAGTCGATCTCTCTCTCCTCTTGGGCCCCCTTGTCAGCCCCTCTTCTCCTCTTGTCTCACTACCAGTGGGTCTCGGCTGTCAGCTTCCCTCTCTCCTCAGTGCTGACGTCATCCCTCCAATTAATTGCGCAATAATTGATTTAGGACTTTTCTGTTTAGTTAAAAAACCCAGAAAACTTCTAAAATTCATAAGTAATTCATCTAGTCTCCGTTTAGGTCCAGTCAAGTTTCATTAAATCCAGAAAAATGCCAAGAATCCATTAAAAATAGTTTCTTTCTCTGTTTCAGTAGTTTTATAGCCTGTTTTTCTTGTTTTGCCTTGTTTGTAGTAGGTTTTGACCCCGTCGCAGCGCCGTCCGTTCCCGAAGTCGTCGCCGAAGTTCCTCATGGGTCTAAGCAAGGCAAGTGGCACCCTTATTTGATCATATTGAACCTATGTTTATAAAATCCCCCGCTTTTACATTCAAACATGCATTGTATTCAAATGTATTTACTTTATTTATCTGTTGGGCATTTACCTTTATACCCGTTGATTCCCATTCATTATTATTGTCATCCCCAGGGCTAATTTGACTAGAATTAGGGTTAGTCAATGCTTAGCCATGCTTAGTTCAACTAGCTCACCAATTCTTATTTAATTATCTGATTAAACTTTGATAGACCTTTATTGGTTGTAATCATTATTAATCTCCCGATGTGGATTAATACAACTAAAATATTGCTTATGGTGGGCTGTGGGTGTATGGTTTTGAGAGTCGCACCCATGGCAATTAAGGACCGGTTCTCAGGAAACCCTGAAGGTCTTACACGTACTAACCACAAGCCAGAATGGGCAACGGTGAGACTCGTAATCTAGCTTCTCCCTATTTGACGTACCGAGGCAAGGGTAGGCGTGATGGAGTATGGACGGGCAATCGTGGTGTAACGAAAGCCTCTGCTGCTTCCGGATCTACCAAGGCACAAGAGGGGACTGCCCGACTTGGTGTAAAGGAGGGGGTGAAACCTGAAGTGTGGTGCGATTGCCTAGGGAGGGTTAGGTGAAAGGTCTTATCATGGTTTCCGTACTGAGGTATCGTGGTGATACGTTGGGGCATGGTGACATGCTTGGCAGCCATGTCTTGTGGGTAAAGTTGTACACGTCTGCAGAGTAAAACTATTCGAATAGCCGTGCCCGCGGTTATTGGGCGAACTGACAGACTCACTGGGATTAGTTGAACCCCTTTAATAATTTTATTAATCTTGGAACTGGTTTGACCCTGCGCAATGTGGTGTAACGTTGGCAGTGGTTTGGGTCTGTCGCAACGTGGTTTAACGTTGGGCAGAGGGTTGACCCTGTCGCTACGTGGTGTAACGTTCGACAGTGGTTTGGGACTGTTGCAACGTGGTGTAACCTTGAATAATGGATGTTTATTTTAAATGTTACCTTACTTTCATTTCAGTCTATTTTATTTACTGTTTTGCTAAATGACTGCAGCTTTGTGCAATTTAACCTTAGCCTATCCTTGTACCCTATTGCATTCATTATTCTCCCTCTCTTGGGTGTTACTTGTTGAGTACGGTGGTTTGTACTCAGCCTTGCTTAATTTTTCCCCCACCAGAGAAAGTGCCAGAGTTTCAGTCAGAAGGTTGGTCCCAAGGTTGAAGTGAGGTTCAGTCCGCCGTCGAGAGTGCCTGTGGTGTGGAGCCGTCATCACCAGCTGAAGCTGAAGATTAGATGGTTTAGTTTGTTTTCCTTTTCCGCTGCATTTCGATAGATAATTGTTTTTATTTGTTTTTAAGACGTGGAACTGTGTATTAATTTGTCATAGTGTGTACTCGGCCTGATACCTGGACCGAGATTTAATACATGCTATTGTTCAGAAATTTGGTGTAAATTTCTGGGCGTGAAAATAAATTACGTATCCACATAGTTTACACTTCGTGCTCGAACACAACTTCAGTAGCAAAACTCCCGAGAATCAAGGGTACAGTTGGATTCATTCCATTATCAACTTCCCCATTTATACAAAGTAAACAATGATTCGACTATTAACTTCTAGATAACTACATAAATTGTTTATCCACTTTGTTTACACTTCGTGCTCGAACACAACTTCGGTTACAAAACTCCTGAGAATCAAGGGTACACTGGATTCATTTCATCATCAAGATCACCATTCATAAACAGTCAAACAAGATTCGACTATTAGCTTCGAGATAACTACATAAATTACATATCCACTTAGTTTACACTTCTTGCTCGAACACAACTTCGGTAGCAAAACTCCCGAGAATGAAGGGTACACTTGGATTCATTCCATGATGAACATCACCAATCACAAATAGTCAACCAAGATTCGACTATTAACTTCGAGATAACTACATAAATTACGTATCCACTTAGTTTACACTTCGTACTCGAACACAACTTCGGTAGCAAAACTCTCGAGAATCAAAGGTACACATGGATTCTTTCCATCATCAACTTCACCATTTATACAAAGTTAACCAAGATTCGACTATTAACTTCGAGATAACTACATAAATTACGTATCCACTTAGTTTACACTTCGTGCTCGAACCCATCATCGGTAGAAAAAATCCCGAGAATCAAGGGTACTCTTGGATTAATTCCATCATGAACATCTCCATTCATAAGCAATCAACGAAGATTTGACTATTAACTTCGAGATAACTACATAAATTACGTATCCACTTAGTTCACACTTCGTGCTCGAACACAACTTCAGTAGCAAAACTCCCGAGAATCAAGGGTACAGCTGGATTCACTCCATCATTAACATCACCATTCAAAAACAGTCAACCAAGATGCGACTACAAACTGTGAGATAACTACATAAATTACGTATCCACTTAGTTTACACTTCGTGCTCAAACACAACTTCGGTAGCAAAACTCCCGAGAATCAACGGTTCACTTGGAATCATTCCTTCATCAACTTCACCATTTATACAAAGTTAACCAAGATTCGACTATTAACTTCGACATAACTACATAAATTACGTATCCACTTAGTTTACACTTCGTGCTCGAACAAAACTTCGATAGCCAAACTTCCGAGAATCAAGGGTACAGTTGGATTCATTCCATCATTAACATCACCATTCAAAAACAGTCAACCAAGATGCGACTATTAACTTTGATATAACTACAGAAATTGTGTATCCCCTTAGTTTACACTTCGTGCTCGAACACTGCTTCGGTCGCAAAACTCTTGAGAATCAAGGGTACACTTGGATTCATTCCATCATCGATATCACAATTCATAAATTGTCAAACAACATTCGACTATTAACTTCGAGATAACAACATAAATTACGTAACCACTTAGTTTACAATTCATGCCCGAACACAACTTCGGTAGCGAAACTCTCGAGAATCAAGGGTACACTTGGATTCATTCCATCAGCAACATCAGCATTCATAAACAGTCAACCAAGATTCAACTATTAACTGTGAGATAACTACATAAATTACGTATCCACTTAGTTTACATTTCGTGCTCGAACACAACTTCGGTAGCAAAACTCCCGAGAATCGAGGGTACACTTTCATTCATTCCATCATTAACATCACCATTCATAAATAGACAACCAAGATTCAACTATTAACTTCGAGATGATTACAGAAATTGTGTATCCACATAGTTTACACTTCGTCCTCGAACACAACTTCTGTAGCAAAACTCGCGAGAATCAAGAGTACAAATGGATTCATTCCATCATCAAAATCACCATTCTTAAACAGTTAACCAAGATTCGACTATTAACTTCGAGTTAACTAAATAAATTATGTATCTACTTAGTTGATAAATCGGGGTCAAACACAACTTCGGTAGTAAAACTCCCGAGAATCAAGGGTACACTTGGATCCATTCCATCATCATCTTTACCATGTTTACAAAGTAAAGCAAGATTCGACTATTAACTTCGAGATAACTACATAAATTGTGTATCCGCATAGTTTACACTTCGAGCTCGAACACAACTTCGGTTGGAAATCTCCCGAGAATCAAGGGTACACTTGGATTCATTCCATCATGAACATCTCCATTCATGAACAATCAACCAAGATTCGACTATTAACTTCGAGATAACTACATAAATTACGTATCCACTTAGTTTATACTTCTTGCTCGAACACAATTTCGGTAGCAAAACACCCGAGAATCAAGGGTACACTCGATTCATTTCATCATCAATATCACCATTCATAAACAGTCAAACAAGATTCGACTATTAACTTTGAGATAACTGCATAAACTATGTATCCACTTAGTTTAAACTTCTTGCTCGAACACAACATTGGTAGCAAAACTCCTGGTAATAAAGGGTACACTTCGATTCATTTCATCATCAATATCACCATTCATAAATAGTCAAACAAGATTCGACTATTAACTTCGAGATAACTACATAAATTACGTATCCACTTAGTTTACACTCCGTGCTCGAACAGAACTTCGGTAGCAAAACTCCCGAGAATCAACGGTACACTTGGATTCTTTTCATCATCAATATCACCATTCATAAATAGTCAAACAAGATTTGACTATTAACTTCGAGATAACTACATAAATTATGTAACCACTTAGTTTACACTTCATGTCCGAACATAACTTCGGTATCAAAACTCCCGAGAATCAAGGGTACACTAGGATTCATTCCATCATGAACATCACCATTCATAAATAGTCAACAAAGATTCGACTATTAACTTCGAGATAACTACATAAATTACATACCCACTTAGTTCACACTTCGTGCTCGAACACAACTTCGATAGCAAAACTCCCGAGAATCAAGAGTACCCTTGGATTCATTCCATCATCAAAATCACCATTCATAAACAGTCAACCACGATTGGACAATTAACTTCGAGATAACTACAAAATTATGTATCCACTTAGTTGATACATCGGGGTCAAAAACAACTTCGGTAGAAAACTCCCGAGAATCAACGGTACACTTGGATCCATTCCATCATCAACTTTACCATTCGTACAAAGTAAACCAAGATTCGACTATTAACCTCGAGATAACTACATAAATTCTGTATCCACATAGTTTACACTTCGAGCTCGAACACAACTTCGGTAGCAAATCTCCCGAGAATCAAGCGTACACTTGGAATCATTCCATCATCAACAACACCATTCACGAACAATCAACCAAGATTCGACTATTAACTTCGAGATAACTACATAAATTACGTATCCATTTAGTTTACACTTCGTGCTCGAACACAACTTCAGTAGAAAACTCCCGAGAATCAAGGGTACAGTTGCATTCATTCCATCATTAACATCACCAGTCATAAACAGTCAACCGAGATGCGACTATTAACTTTGAAATAACTACAGAAATTGTGTATCCACTTAGTTTACACTTCGTGCTCGAACACAGCTTCGGTCGCAAAACTCCTGAGAATCAAGGGTACACTTGAATTCCTTCCATCATCAATATCACAATTCATAAATAGTCAAATAAGATTCAACAATTAACTTCGAGATAACTACATAAATTACATAACCACTTAGTTTACACTTCTTGCCCGAACACAACTTCCGTAGCAAAACTCTCGAGAATCAAGGGTACACTTGGATTCATTCCATCATTAACATCACCATTCATAAACAGTCAACCAAGATTCAACTATTAACTTTGAGATAACTACATAAATTACATACCCACTTAGTTCACAGTTCGTGCTCGAACACAACTTCGATAGCAAAACTCCCGAGAATCAAGAGTACCCTTGGATTCATTCCATCATCAAAATCACCATTCATAAACAGTCAACCACGATTGGACAATTAACTTCGAGATAACTACAAAATTATGTATCCACTTAGTTGATACATCGGGGTCAAAAACAACTTCGGTAGAAAACTCCCGAGAATCAACGGTACACTTGGATCCATTCCATCATCAACTTTACCATTCGTACAAAGTAAACCAAGATTCGACTATTAACCTCGAGATAACTACATAAATTCTGTATCCACATAGTTTACACTTCGAGCTCGAACACAACTTCGGTAGCAAATCTCCCGAGAATCAAGAGTACACTTGGAATCATTCCATCATCAACATCACCATTCACGAACAATCAACCAAGATTCGACTATTAACTTCGAGATAACTACATAAATTACGTATCCATTTAGTTTACACTTCGTGCTCGTACACAACTTCAGTAGAAAACTCCCGAGAATCAAGGGTACAGTTGCATTCATTCCATCATTAACATCACCAGTCATAAACAGTCAACCGAGATGTGACTATTAACTTTGAAATAACTACAGAAATTGTGTATCCACTTAGTTTACACTTCGTGCTCGAACACAGCTTCGGTCGCAAAACTCCTGAGAATCAAGGGTACACTTGAATTCCTTCCATCATCAATATCACAATTCATAAATAGTCAAATAAGATTCAACTATTAACTTCGAGATAACAACATAAATTACATAACCACTTAGTTTACACTTCTTGCCCGAACACAACTTCCGTAGCAAAACTCTCGAGAATCAAGGGTACACTTGGATTCATTCCATCATTAACATCACCATTCATAAACAGTCAACCAAGATTCAACTATTAACTTTGAGATCACTACAGAAATTATGTATCCACTTAGTTTACACTTCGTGCTCAAACACAACTTCGGTAGCAAAACTCCCGAGAATCAACGCTACACTTGGATTCATTCCATCATCAACTTCACCATTCATACAAAGTAAACCATGATTCAACTATTAACTTCGAGATAACTACATAAATTGTGTATCCACTTAGTTTACACTTCGTGCTCAAACACAACTTCGGTAGCAAAACACCCAAGAATCAACGTTACACTTGGGTTCATTCCATCATCAACATGACCATTCATAAACAGTCAACTAAGATTCGACTATTAACTTCGAGATAACTACATAAATTACATAACCACTTAGTTTACACTTCTTGCCCGAACACAACTTCCGTAGCAAAACTCCCGAGAATCAAGGGTACACTTGGATTCATTCCATCATTAACATCACCATTCATAAACAGTCAACCAAGATTCAACTATTAACTTTGAGATAACTACAGAAATTATGTATCCACTTAGTTTACACTTCGTGCTCGAATGCAACTTCGGTAGCAAAACTGACGAGAATCAAAAGTACACATGGATTCATTCCATCATCAAAATCACCATTCATAAACAGTCAACCAAGATTCGATATTAACTTCGAGATAACTATATAAAATACGTATCCACTTAGTTTGCACTTCGTGCTCGAACAACTTCGATAGCAAAACTCCTGAGAATCAAGGGTACACTTGGATTCATTCCATCATTAACATCACGATTCATAAATAGTTAAACTAGTTTCGACTATTAATGTCAGACCCGGAGTTTTGTCCCAAGCCTAAATTCGTAAAGGAAATTCAGAAATAATAATTGGCTTAATCAACTCAGGAAAACTCCCTCTAAAAGAACTTAATTCAATTAAATCGAGGATCGCAAATCGATTAACTGGATTTAAACTCAAATTGAAGAAGTATAAAATTTGGCCAAACAAATCAATTTAAAATTCGGCAAAATTGGGGTTTCCCTTTTTCCCTTCTTTTTCCTTTCTTTTTCCCTTCCTCCTCAAATTGGGCCGAAGTGCAATTTTCCTCCTCTCTTTTTCTTTTTCCATTTTTCCTTTTCCCCTCTCCTTCCCGGGCCGGCCTAGCCGAGCCGGCCCACCTCTCCCTACGGGCCGGCCCAGCCGTGCCGGCATCTCCCGCGCGCACCTCCTCCCTCCCTCCTGGGCCGCCTGCCTCGGCCCAGCCTCTGCGTCCGCTCGCTCGCGCCGCCGATGTCCGGCCTCCCTCCCGCGCCGGAGCTGACACGGACTCTGCGCCACCACCGCGCCGCCGCAACCGCCGCCCGCAGTGGCCTCCGTCGACCTTGCCACGCCCTACTAGGTCTCCAACCGCCTCCGCGCCCTAACCGCGCCACCCCGCACTATAAAGCTGATCCACCGCCGCACTGCCGCACCCGTTCCCGAGTCGCCGCCACGCCCAAGCTCGCCGCCGCCGTTCGATTTCACAGCCGGACGCCGATTCCCGCCGTCCAGCCGCGTCGCCGCCTCCGCCTCGACCTCGCCGACCCTTCGCCGACCTTCACCGCCGCCGTCGCCGCGCTAGCGCCGCCATCGTCGCCCTCGCATCGCCCGTCGTCGCCATCGCCGTCGCCGACCCTTTGCCGGCACCGCCCGCCCTACCGTCGTCGCACTCCATCGCCCGCTCCCGCCGGCCGTCGCCTCTCCTCTCCCGACCGAGTTCACCTCCCCTCTCCTCCTCTGTTTTGGGTCGCTGACGAGCGGAACCCACTCGTCAGCCGACCGTCCCTCCCTCTCTCCCTCACCGACAGGTGGCCCCCACCTGTCAGCCGTCAGCGCCTCCTCTCTTCTCGCTGACGTCAGCAGCCCCATTAATTGCGCAATAATTGATTTAGGACTTTTTGTTTAGTTAAAAAACCCAGAAAACTTCTAAAATTCATAAGTAATTCATCTAGTCTCCGTTTAGGTCTATACAAATTTCATTAAATTCATAAAATTGCAAGAATCCATTAAAAATACTTTCTTTTACTGTTTCAGTAGAGTTTGTGCCTATTTTATTTATTTTTGTGCTTTATCGCTTAGATTCGGACCACACCGAAGAGCCGGTTTACTTCGAGATCGTCGCCAAAGTACCCTAGGGGCCAGAGCAAGGCAAGTGGCACTCATCTTTGATCATATTGAACCCATTATTGCAAATTCCCCGCTTTATTTATTCAAATATGCATTGTTTTAATTAAAGTATTTACTGTATTTATTTTTCGGGTAAACCTTATTATTATGCCGTTGTTTATCCAAATTCATGCTAGACCAAGAGTAACTTGATTAGATTTAGGCCTAGGTTAATGCTTAGCCGTGCTTAGAACAAGTAGCTCATGGGATCACATTTAATCATGCTTAGTTCTGAATAGCTGTAATAATGATTCATTATCCGGTTCGGGCTAATGTCAACTGAAATATTAATAATGGTGGGTTGTGGGTGCATGGTTTTGAGAGTCGCACCCATGGCAATTAAGGACCGGTTCACAGGAAACCATAGAAGTAAGTTAGTGCCAGCCACATGCCGAATCGGTAAGGTGGGATTTGAAGCATGGCTTCAAACTATTTGACGTACCAAGGCAAGGGTAGGCGTGATGGAGTATGGACGGGCAATCGTGGTGTAACGAAAGCCTCTGCTGCTTCCGGATCTACCAAGGCACAAAAGGGGACTGCCCGACTTGGTGTAAAGGAGGGGGTGAAACCTAAAATACGGTGCGATTAAATAGGGAGGGTTATGTGACGAGTCCTATCACGGTCTCCTTTCCGGTATACCATGGTGCTATGTCGGCGCACGTTCAAGTGTAGTGGAGTCGTGTCTTGTGGGTACAGTAGTACACCTCTGATCAGAGTATAACCTATTCGAATAGCCGTGCCCTCGGCTACGGGCGAACTCCCAGCTTCACTGTGATTAGTGAACCTTTAATGACCTGACTAAACTGGTTTTCACCTGGGACTACTGCAACGTGGTGTAACATTGAGTAGTGGTTGGGCCTATTGCAACGTGGTGTAACGTTGGACAGTGTTGTGGTATTTTACAACTGTTATTCACTTATCCTTTGATGTATTTAATTACCTTTATTCGGTTTATTCTATGTTATTTATTTAAGTGCTGCTTTATTACAACTAACCCTAAGCCTATTCTTGATGATCCTTATGCATCATTTATTACCCTCTTTTCCGTGCTACTTGTTGAGTACGGTGGTTGTACTCAGCCTTGCTCAATTTCCCCCTCTAGAGCTAGAAGTTGAGTCCGATGGAGGTGACTATTAGGAGTGAGCTAGTCTGCCGTCAAAGCCTTGCCTGTGGACTGGAGCCGTACCCGCTGGAGCTAGTCTACCTTTCTATCCGCTGCATTTTCGTTAGAAAAAGTATTATTTTCAGTTGTTTCTAAGAATGATGATTACGTAATCAACATTGTCTTTTTGTGTACACTGGCCGGTCCTGGATAGGGATTTTAATACACAATTACGTTCAGAAATTCGTGTGAGGAAGTTCTAGGCGTGACAATTAACTTCCACATAACTAAAGAAATTGTGTATCCACTTAGTTTACACTTCGTGCTCGAACACAACTTCGGTAGCAAAACTCCCGAGAATCAAGGGTACACTTGGATTCATTCCAACATCAACTTCAGCAACCATACAAAGTCGAAGAAGATTCGACTATTAACCTCGACATAACTACAGAAATTGTGTATCTACCTAGTTTACACTTCGTGCTCGAACACAACTTCGGTAGCAAAACTCCCGAGTCAAGGTACACATGGATCCATTCCATCATCAACATCACCATTCATAAACAGCCAACCAAGATTCGACTACTAACTTCGAGATAACTACATAAATTATGTATCCACTTAGTTTACACTTCGTGCTCAAACACAACTTCGGTAGCAAAACTCCCGAGAATCAACGATACACTTGGATTCATTCCATCATCAAATTCACCATTTATACAAAGTCAACCAAGATTCGACTATTAACTTCGAGATGACTACATAAATTGTGTATCCACTTAGTTATACTTCAAACTCGAACACAACATCGGTAGCAAAACTCCTGAGAATCAAGGGTACATTTGGATTCATCGCATCATCAATATCACTATTCATAAACAGTTAAACAAGATTTGACTATTAACTTCGAGATAACTACATAAATTATGTATCCACTTAGTTGACACTTCGGGGTCGAACACAACTTCGGTAGCAAAACTCTCGAGAATCAATGGTACGCTTGGATTCGTTCCATCATCAACTTTACCATTCGTACAAAGTAAACCAAGATTCGACTATTAACTTCGAGATAACTACATAAATTGTCTATCCACTTAGTTTACACTTCGTGCTTGAACACAACTTCGGTAGCAGAACTCCCTAGAATGCAGGGTACACGTGGATTCATTCCATCATCAACTTCACAAACCATACAAAGACGAAGAAGATTTGACTATTAACTTCGAGATAACTACATAAATTTTTATCCACTTAGGTTACACTTCGTGCTCGAACACAACTTTGGTAGCAAAACTCCCGAGAATCAAGGGTACACATGTATTCATTCCATCATTAGTTTTGCCATTCGTACAATGTAAACCAAGATTCGACTATTAACTTCGAGATAACTACATAAATTGTCTATCCACTTACTTTACACTTCGTGCTCGAACACAAACTTCGGTAGCAAAACTCCCTAGAATGAAGGGTACACTTGGATTCATTCCATCATCAACTTCACCAACCATACAAAGTCGAAGAAGATTCGACTATTAACTTCGAGATAACTACATAAATTGTCTATCCACTTAGTATACACTTCACGCTCGAACACAACTTCGGTAGAAAAACTCCACAGAATGAAGGGTACACTAGGATTCATTCCATCATCAATATCACCATTCATAAACAATCAACCAAGAGCTGACTATTAACTTCGAGATAACTATAGAAATTGTGTATCCATTTAGTCTACACTTCGTGCTTGAACACAACTTCGGTAGCAAAACTCCCGAGAATCAAGGGTACACATGGGTTAATTCCATCATCAACTTCACCATTCATACAAAGTCAACAAAGATTCGACTATTAACTTCGAGATAACTACATAAATTATCTATCCACTTAGTATACACTTCACGCTCGAACACAACTTCGGAAGCAAAACCCTCTAGAATGAAGAATGCACATGGATTCATTGCATCATCAACATCACCAACCGTACAAAGTCGCAGAAGATTCAACTATTTACTTCGAGATAACTACATAAATTGTGTATCCACATAGCTTACGCTACGTGCTCGGACACAACTTTGATAGCAAAACTCCCGAGAATCAAGGGTACACTTGGATTCTTCAATCATCGACATCACAATTCATAAACAGTCAACCAAGATTCGACTATTAACTTCGAGATAACGACATAAATTGTCTATCCACTTAGTTTACACTTCGTGCTCGAACCCAACTTCGGTAGCAAAACTCCCGAGAATCAAGGGTACACTTAGGTTCATTCCATCATCAACTTCACCATTCATTCAAAGTCAACAAACATTCGACTATTAACTTCGAGATAACTACATAAATTGTCTATCCATTTGGTTTACACCTCGTGCTCGAGCCCAACTTCGGTAGCAAAACTCCCGAGAATCAAGTGTACACCTGGATTAATTCCATCATCAGCTTTACCATTCGTACAAAGTAAACCAAGATTCGACTACTAACTTCGAGAAAACTACATAAATTATGTATCCACTTAGTTTAAACTTCGTGCTCAAACAAAACTTCGGTAGCAAAAGTCCCGGAAATCAAGGGTACACTTCGATTCGTTCCATCATAAACTTCACTATTTATAGAAAGTCAACCAAGATTCGGCTATTAACTTCGAGATAACTACAAAATATGTCTATCCACTTAGTTTACACTTCGTGCTCGATCCCAACTCCGGAAGCAAAACTCCCTAGAATGAATGGTACACTTGGATTCATTCCATCATCAACATCACCAACCATACAAAGTCAAAGAAGATCGACTATTTACTTCGAGATAACTACATAAATTGTGGATCCACTTAGCTTACGCTACGTGCTCGAACACAACTTCGGTAGCACAACTCCCGAGAATCAAGGGTACACTTGGATTCGTTCCATCATCAACTTCAACATTCATACAAAATCAACCAAGATTCGACTATTAACTTCGAGATAACTACATAAATTGTCTATCCACTTAGTTTACACTTCGTGCTCGAACACAACTTCGGTAGCAAAACCCCTAGAATGAAGGGTACACATGGATTCATTGCATCATCAACTTCACCATCCATATAAAGTCAAAGAAGATTCGACTATTAACTTTTAGATAAATAAATAAATTGTGTATCCACTTAGTTTACACTTCGTCCTCAAACACAAGTTCCGTAGCAAAACTCCCGAGAATCAAGGGTACACTTGGATTCATTCAATTATCAACTTTACTATTTATACAAAGTTAACAAAGATTCGACTGTTAACATCAAGATAACTACATAAATTCTCTATCCACTTAGTTTACACTTCGTGCTCGAATACAACTTCGGTAGCAAAACACCCTAGAATGAAGGCTGCACTTGGATTCGTTGCATCATCAACATCACCAACAATACAAAGTCGAAGAAGATTCGACAATTACTTCGAGATAACTACATAAATTGTGTATCCACCTAGTTTACTGTCACGCCCGGAGTTTTATCCCAGGCCAAAAATCGTAAAAAGAAATTCGTAAGTAACAATTGGCTTAATTAACTCAGGAAAAATCCCTCTAAAAGGACCTAATTCAATTAAATCGTGGCTCGCAAATCGACTAACAGGACTTAAATTTAAATTGCAGAAGTATAAAATTTGGCCAAACAAATTAATTTAAAACTCGGCAAAAGTGGGGTTTTCCTTTTTCCCTCCTTTTTCCTTTCTTTTTCCCTTCATTCTCACATTGGGCCGAAGTCCAATTTTCCTCCCTCTTTCTTTTTCCTTTTCTTTTTCTTTTTCTTTTTTTCTTCCCGGGCCGGCCCAGCCGAGCCGGCCCACAGCCTCCTCCTCGGCCGGCCCCGCCGAGCCGGCCTCCCTTCGCCCGCCAGCGCGCGCCCCGCGTGGGCCACCGCTCGGCCCAGCTCCCGCGCTCGCCCGCTCGCCCGCGCCGCGAGTCCGTGCCGCCTCCCTCCTCTTTCTCACGCCACTGACAGGTGGGGCCCACCTGTCAGCGACCAAGCTCTGCCAGCCCGCGCCGGCCGAGTCCGAGTCCGCCGCCACGCCGCAACCGCTGCCGCCGCAACGGTCGCCGCCGAGACCGCGTCGTCGCCGACTCGGTCTCCAACCTCCGCCCGCCCTAGCCGGTGCCGCCACCCTATAAATCCCGAGCCGCCGCGCGCCGTCGCCCAATTTCCGCCGTCGCTCGTGTCGCCGCCGCGCTGCCGCCTCTCGCCGCCGCCGCGCAATTTTGCCGTCGGACGCCGGTCGTCGCCGTTCAGCCGCGTCATCGCCTCCGCGCTGCCATCGCCGACCGGTTGCCACCCTTGTCGTCTCCGGTGAGCGTCCCCCGCGCCGCGCATTCCTCCGTCGCGCCGTCGCCGTCGCGCCCGGTCGCCTCACCGCCGCCCGTCGATCTCCGCCGCCACCGCCGATCTCCCGCTCCCGCCCACGTCGTCACTTCCACCTCGGTCTCGCCGACCCGTCCGTGCTCTCGCCGCCGCCGGTGAGCACCCGCACCCTCCTCTCCTCTTTCTCCCCCTTTCCGGCCGACCGTCGCCGAGTCGCGCGCCGTCGCCGGACGGGACCGTAGCTCGCCCCTCCCGTCGCCGCTCGCAGTCGCCGCCGCCTTCGCGTCGCCGACGTCCAGCCACCGTCGCTTGCGCCCGTGCGTGCCGCGCTCGCCGCTCGCCAGTCGCCGCTCGCCAGTCGCCGTCGCCGCTGTTCTTCCGCCGTCGCCGTGCGTCGCAGCCTCGGCCGTGGTCGTCGTCGCGCTGTCGCCGCTCACCGGTCGTCGCCGTCGCGCAGTCGCCGTCGCCGCGTCGCCCGCCGCTCCCGCCGGTCGTCGCCGTCCGCCCGAGCCCGCGCGCTCTGTCACCTCCTCTCTGTTCCCCTCTCGCTGACGAGTGGGCCCCACCCGTCAGTCGTCCCCGCGCCCGCCTCCTCTCTCTCTCCTCCCCGGGCCCGCGTGTCAGTCTCTCCCTCTCCCTCTCTCTCACCGACAGGTGGTCCCCACCTGTCAGCCATCAGCTTCCTCTCTCCTCGCTGACGTCAGCAACCCCATTAATTGCGCAATAATTGATTTAGGACTTTTCTGTTTAGCTAAAATACCCAGAAAACTTCTAAAATTCATAAGTAATTCATCTAGTCTCCGTTTAGGTCCATTCAAGTTTCATTAAATCCAGAAAAATGCCAAGAATCCATTAAAAATAGTTTCTTTCCCTGTTTCAGTAGTTTTATAGCATGTTTTGTTTGTTTTGCCTTGTTTGTCGTAGGTGTTGACCCCGTCCCAGCGCCGTTCGTTCTCGAAGTCGTCGCCGAAGTTCCTCGTGGGTCTAAGCAAGGCAACTGACACCCTTCTTTGATCATATTGAACCTATGATTATAAAATCCCCCGCTTTTACATTCAAACATGCATTGTTTTATGCAAACCTATTTATTGTATTTATCTATTGGGCATTTACCAATATATCCGTTGATTCCCATTCATTATTATTGTCATCCCAGGGTTAATTTGACTAGAATTAGGGTTAGTCAATGCTTAGCCATGCTTAGTTCAACTAGCTCACCAATTATTATTTAATTATTGTTGCACTTTGGTACACCTTCAATGGTTGTTATCATTATTCATTTCCCGAGGTGGATTGATACAACTAAAATATTGCTTATGGTGGGCTGTGGGTGCATGGTTTTGAGAGTCGTGCCCATGACAATTAAGGACCGATTCTCAGGAAACCCTGAAGGTCTTACACGTACTAACCACAAGCCAGAATGGGCAACGGTGAGACTCGTAATCTAGCTTGTCCCTATTCGACGTACCGAGGCAAGGGTAGGCGTGATGGAGTATGGACGGGCAATCGTGGTGTAACGAAAGCTTCTCCTGCTTCCGGATCTACCAAGGCACAAGAGGGGACTGCCCGACTTGGTGTAAAGGAGGGGGTGAAACCTGAAGTGTGGTACGATTGTCTAGGGAGGGTTAGGTGAAAGGTCTTATCATGGTTTCCGTACTGAGGTATCGTGGTGATACGTTGGGGCATGGTGACATGCTTGGCAGCCATGTCTTGTGGGTAAAGTTGTACACCTCTGTAGAGTAAAACTATTCGAATAGCCGTGCCCGCGGTTATTGGGCGAACTGACAGACTCACTGGGATTAGTTGAACCCCTTTAATAATTTTATTAATCTTGGAACTGGTTTGACCCTGCGCAATGTGGTGTAACGTTGGCAGTGGTTTGGGTCTGTCGCAACGTGGTTTAACGTTGGACAGAGGGTTGACCCTATCGCTACATGGTGTAACGTTCGACAGCGGTCTGGGCCTGTTGCAACGCGGTGTAACGTTGGACAGTGTATGATTATTTTAAATGTTACCTTACTTTTATTTCCGTCTTTTCTTTATTTACTGTTTTGCTAAATTACTGCAGGTTTGTGTAATTTAACATTAGCCTATCCTTGATACCCTATCGCATTCATTATTCTCCCCCTCTTGGGTGTTACTTGTTGAGTACGGTGGTTTGTACTCAGCCCTGCTTAATTTTTCCCCCACCAGAGCAAGTGCCAGAGCCTGCGGCAGAAGAAGGTTGTTCCGAAGGTTGAAGTAAGGTTCAGTCCGCCGTCAAGAATGCCTGTGGTGTGGAGCCGTCTTCGCCAGCTGAAGCTGAAGATTAGATGGTCTAGTCTTGTTTTCCTTTTCCGCTGCATTTCGATAGATAATAGTTTTTATTTGTTTTTAAGTCGTGGAACTGTGTATTAATTTGTCATAGTGTGTACTCGGGCTGATACCTGGACCGAGATTTAATACATGCTATTGTTCAGAAATTTGGTGTAAATTTCTAGGCGTGACATTTACACTACGTGCTCGGACACACCTTTGGTAGCAAAACTCCCGAGAATCAAGGGTACACTTGGATTCATTACATCATCAATATCACCATTCATAAACAATCAACCAAGATTCGACTATTAACTTCGACAACACTACATAAATTATGTATCCACTTAGTTTACACTTCGTGCTCAAAGAAAACTTCGGTAGCAAAAGTCCTAGGAATCAAGGGTACACTTCGATTCATTCCATCATAAACTTCACTATTTATAGAAAGTCAACCAAGATTCGACTATTAACTTCGAGATAACTACATAAATTCTGTATCCACTTAGTTTACACTTCGTGCTCATTCCCAACTTCGGTAGCAAACCCCCTAGAATGAAGGGTACACTTGGATTCATTGCATCATCAACATCACCATCCATACAAAGTCGAAGAAGATTGGACTATTTACTTCGAGATAACTACACAAATTGTGTATCCACTTAGTTTAAACTACGTGCTCGGACACAACTTTGGTAGCAAAACACCCGAGAATCGTGGGTACACTTGGATTCATTCCGTCATCAATATCACCATTCATTAACGGATAAACAAGATTCGACTACTAGCTTCGAGATAACTACATAAATTACGTATCCACATAGTTTACACTTCATGCTCGTACACAACTTCGGTAGCAAAACTCTAGAGAATGAAGGGAACACATGGATTCATTCCATCATCAACATCACCATTCATAAACAGTCAACCAAGATTCGACTATTAACTTCGAGATAACTACATAAATTACGTATCGACATAGTTTACACTTCATGCTCGTACACAACTTCGGTAGCAAAACTCTAGAGAATGAAGGGTACACATGGATTCATTCCATCATCAACATCACCATTCATAAACAGTCAACCAAGATTCGATTATTAACTTCGAGATAACTACATAAATTACGTATCCACTTAGTTTACACTTCGTGCTCGAACACAACTACGGTAGCAAAACCCCCTACAATGAAGGGTACACTTGGATTCATTGCATCATCAACATCACCAACCATACAATGTTGAAGAAGATTCGACTATTAACTTCGAGATAACTACATATATTGTGTATCCACTTAGTTTACACTACGTGCTCGAACACAACTTCGGTAGCACAACTCACGAGAATCAAGGGTACACTTGGATTCATTCCATCATGAATATCATCAATCATAAACAGTCAACCAAGATTCGACTATTAACTTCGAGATAACTACATTAATTACGAATCCACATAGTTTACACTGCATGCTCGTACACAACTTCGGTAGCAAAACTCTAGAGAATTAAGGGTACACATGGATTTATTCCATCATCAACATCACCATTCATAAACAGTCAACCAAGATTCGACTATTAACTTCGAGATAACTACATAAATTACGTATCGACTTAGTTTACACTTCGTGCTCAAACACTACTTCGGTAGCAAAACTCCCGAGAATCAATGGTACACTTGGATTCATTCCATCGTCAACATCAACATTCATACAAAGTCAACCAAGATTCGACTATTAACTTCGAGATAACTACATAAATTGTCTATCCACTTAGTTTACACTTCGTGCTCGAACACAACATCGGTAGCAAAACCCCCTACAATGAAGGGTACACTTGGATTCATTGCATCATCGACATCACCAACTATAAAAAGTAAAAGAAGATTCGACAATTACTTCGAGATAACTACATAAATTGTGTATCCACCTAGTTTACACTACGTGCTCGGACACAACTTTGGTAGCAAAACTCCCGAGACTCAAGGGTACACTTGGATTCATTGCATCATCAATATCACCATTCATAAACAATCAACCAAGATTCGACTATTAACTTCGACAAAACTACATAAATTATGTATCCACTTAGTTTACACTTCATGCTCGTACACAACTTCGGTAGCAAAACTCTAGAGAATGAAGGGTACACATGGATTCATTCCATCATCAACATCACCATTCATAAACAGTCAACCAAGATTCGACTATTAACTTCGAGATAACTACAAAAATTACGTATCCACATTGTTTACACTTCATGCTCGTACACAACTTCGGTAGAAAAACTCTAGAGAATGAAGGGTACACATGGATTCATTCCATCATCAACATCACCATTCATAAAGAGTCAACCAAGATTCGACTGTTAACTTCGAGATAACTACATAAATTCTCTATCCACTTAGTTTACACTTCGTGCTCGAATACAACTTCGGTAGCAAAACCCCCTAGAATGAAGGCTGCACTTGGATTCGTTGCATCATCAACATCACCAACAATACAAAGTCGAAGAAGATTCGACAATTACTTCGAGATAACTACATAAATTGTGTATCCACCGAGTTTACACTACGTGCTCGGACACAACTTTGGTAGCAAAACTCCCGAGAATCAAGGGTACACTTGGATTCATTGCATCATCAATATCACCATTCATAAACAATCAACCAAGATTCGACTATTAACTTCGACAAAACTACATAAATTATGTTTCCACTTAGTTTACACTTCGTGCTCAAAGAAAACTTCGGTAGCAAAAGTCCTAGGAATCAAGGGTACACTTTGATTCATTCCATCATAAACTTCACTATTTATAGAAAGTCAACGAAGATTCGACTATTAGCTTCGAGATAACTACATAAATTCTGTATCCACTTAGTTTTCACTTCGTGCTCATTCCCAACTTCGGTAGCAAACCCCCTACAATGAAGGGTACACTTGGATTCATTGCATCATCAACATCATCATCTATACAAAGTCGAAGAAGATTGGACTATTTACTTCGAGATAACTACGCAAATTGTGTATCCACTTAGTTTAAACTACGTGCTCGGACACAACTTTCGTAGCAAAACACTCGAGAATCAAGGGTACACTTGGATTCATTCCGTCATCAATATCACCATACATTAACGGTCAACCAAGATTCGACTACTAACTTCGAGATAACTACATAAATTACGTATCGACATAGTTTACACTTCATGCTCGTACACAACTTCGGTAGCAAAACTCTAGAGAATGAAGGATACACATGGATTCATTCCATCACCAACATCACCATTCATAAACAGTCAACCAAGATTCGAATATTAACTTCGAGATAACTATATAAATTGTCTATTCACTTAGTTTACACTTCGTGCTCGAACACAACTTTGGTAGCAAAACCCCCTAGAGTAAAGGGTACAGATGGATTCATTGCATCATCAACATCACCATCCATACAAAGTCGAAGAAGATTCAACTATTTACTTCGAGATAACTACGTAAATTGTGTATCCACTTAGTTTACAGTACGTGCTCGGACACAACTTTGGTAGCAAAACTCTCGAGAATCAAGGGTACACTTTGATTCATTCCATCATCAATATCACCATTCATTAACAGTCAACCAAGATTCGACTATTAACTTCGAGATAACTACATAAATTACGTATCCACATAGTTTAAACTTCATGCTCGTACACAACTTCGGTAGCAAAACTTTAGAGAATGAAGGGTACACATGGATTCATTCCATCATCAACATCACCTTCCATAAACAGTCAACCAAAATTCGACTATTAACTTCGAGATAACTACATAAATTGTCTATCTACTTAGTTTACACTTCGTGCTCAAACACAACTTCGGTAGCAAAATCCCCTAGAGTCAAGGGTACACTTGGATTCATTGCATCATCAACATCACCATCCATACAAAGTCGAAGAAGATTCGACTATTTTCTTCGAGATAACTACATAAATTGTGTATCCACTTAGTTTACACTACGTGCTCGGACACAACTTTGGTAGCAAAACTCCCGAGAATCAAGGGTACACATGGATTTATTCCATCTTCAACATCACCATTCATAAACAGTCAACCAAGATTCGACTATTAACTTCGAGATAACTACATAAATTGTATATCCACTTAGTTTACACTTCGTGCTCGGACACAACTTCGGTGGCAAAACTCCCAAGAATCAAGGGTACACTTGGGTTCATTCCATCATCAACTTCACCATTCACACAAAGTCAACAAATATTCGACTATTAACTTCGAGATAACTACATAAATTGTCTATCCACTTCGTTTACACTTCGTGCTCGAACACAACTTCGGTAGCAAAACCCCCTAGAGTGAAGGGTACACTTGGATTCATTGCATCATTAACATCACCATCCACACAATGTCGAAGAAGATTCGACTATTTACTTCAAGTTAACTACATAATTTGTGTATCCACTTAGTTTACACTACGTTCTCAGACACAACATTGGTAGCAAAACTCTCGAGAATCAAGGGTACACTTGGATTCATTCCATCATCAATATCACCATTCATTAACAGTCAACTAAGATTCGACTATTAACTTCGAGATAACTACATAAATTACGTATCCACCTAGTTTACACTTCATGCTCGTACACAACTTCGGCGGCAAAACTCTAGAGAATGAAGGGTACACAGGGATTCATTCCATCATCAACATCACCTTTCATAAACAGTCAACCAAGATTCGACTATTAACTTCGAGATAACTACATAAATTACGTATCGACTTAGTTTACACATCGTGCTCAAACACTACTTCGGTAGCAAAACACTCGAGAATCAATGGTACACTTGGATTCATTCCATCATCAACATCACCATTCATAAACAGTCAACCAAGATTCGACTATTAACTTCGAGATAACTACATAAATTGTCTATCCACTTAGTTTACACTTTGTGCTCGAACACAACTTCGGTAGCAAAACCCCCTAGAATGAAGGGTACACATGGATTCATTCCATCATCGACATCACCAACCATACAAAGTCAAAGTAGATTCGACTATTAACTTCGAGATAACTACATAAATTGTGTATCAATTTAGTTTACACTACGTGCTCGAACACAACTTTGGTAGCAAAACTCCCGAGAATCAAGGGTACACTTGGATCCACTCCATCATGAATATCATCAATCATAAACAGTCAACCAAGATACGACCATTAACTTCGAGATAACAACATAAATTACTTATCGACTTAGTTTACACTTCGTGTTCAAACACTACTTCGGTAGCAAATCTCCCGAGAATCAATGGTACACTTGGATTCATTCCATCATCAACATCGCCATTCATAAACAGTCAACCAAGATTCGACTATTAACTTTGAGGTAACTACATAAATTGTCTATCCACTCAGTTTACACTTCGTGCTCGAACAAAACTTCGGTAGCAAAATCCCCTAGAATGAAGGGTACACTTGGATTCATTCCATCATCAACATCACCATTCATAAACAGTCAACCAAGATTCGACTAGTAACTTCGATGTAACTACATAAATTGTCTATCCACTTAGTTTACACTTCGTGCTCGAACACAACTTCGGTAGCAAAATCCCCTAGAATGAAGGGTACACTTGGATTCATTCCATCATCAACATCACCATTCATTAACAGTCAACTAAGATTCGACTATTAACTTCGAGATAACTACATAAATTACGTATCCACCTAGTTTACACTTCATGCTCGTACACAACTTCGGCGGCAAAACTCTAGAGAATGAAGGGTACACAGGGATTCATTCCATCATCAACATCACCTTTCATAAACAGTCAACCAAGATTCGACTATTAACTTCGAGATAACTACATAAATTACGTATCGACTTAGTTTACACATCGTGCTCAAACACTACTTCGGTAGCAAAACACTCGAGAATCAATGGTACACTTGGATTCATTCCATCATCAACATCACCATTCATAAACAGTCAACCAAGATTCGACTATTAACTTCGAGATAACTACATAAATTGTCTATCCACTTAGTTTACACTTTCTGCTCGAACACAACTTCGGTAGCAAAACCCCCTAGAATGAAGGGTACACATGGATTCATTCCATCATCAACATCACCAACCATACAAAGTCAAAGTAGATTCGACTATTAACTTCGAGATAACTACATAAATTGTGTATCAGTTTAGTTTACACTACGTGCTCGAACACAACTTTGGTAGCAAAACTCCCGAGAATCAAGGGTACACTTGGATCCACTCCATCATGAATATCATCAATCATAAACAGTCAACCAAGATACGACCATTAACTTCAAGATAACAACATAAATTACTTATCGACTTAGTTTACACTTCGTGTTCAAACACTACTTCGGTAGCAAATCTCCCGAGAATCAATGGTACACTTGGATTCATTCCATCATCAACATCGCCATTCATAAACAGTCAACCAAGATTCGACTATTAACTTTGAGGTAACTACATAAATTGTCTATCCACTCAGTTTACACTTCGTGCTCGAACAAAACTTCGGTAGCAAAATCCCCTAGAATGAAGGGTACACTTGGATTCATTCCATCATCAACATCACCATTCATAAACAGTCAACCAAGATTCGACTAGTAACTTCGATGTAACTACATAAATTGTCTATCCACTTAGTTTACACTTCGTGCTCGAACACAACTTCGGTAGCAAAATCCCCTAGAATGAAGGGTACACTTGGATTCATTCCATCATCAACATCACCAGCCATAAAGAGTCAAAGAAGATTCGACTATTAACTTCGAGATAACTACAAAAATTGTCTATCCACTTAGTTTACACTTCATGCTCGAACCCAACTTCGGTAGCAAAACTCTCTAGAATGAAGGGTACACTTGGATTCATTCCATCATCAACATCACCAACCATACAAAGTCGAAGAAGATTCAACTATTAACTTCGAGATAACTACATAAATTGTGTATCAACTTAGTTTACACTACGCGCCCGAACACAACTTCGGTAGCACAAGTCCCGAGAATCAAGGGTACACTTGGATTCATTCCATCATGAATATCATCAATCATAAACAGTCAACCAAGATTCGACTATAAACTTTGAGATAACTACATAAATTACGTCTCGACTTAGTTTACACTTCATGCTCGTACACAACTTCGGTAGCAAAACCCCCTAGAATGAAGGGTACACATGGATTCATTCCATCATCAACATCACCAACCATACAAAGTCAAAGTAGATTCGACTATTAACTTCGAGATAACTACATAAATTGTGTATCAATTTAGTTTACACTACGTGCTCGAACACAACTTTGGTAGCAAAACTCCCGAGAATCAAGGGTACACTTGGATCCACTCCATCATGAATGTCATCAATCATAAACAGTCAACCAAGATACGACTATTAACTTCGAGATAACAACATAAATTACTTATCGACTTAGTTTACACTTCGTGTTCAAACACTACTTCGGTAGCAAATCTCCCGAGAATCAATGGTACACTTGGATTCATTCCATCATCAACATCACCATTCATAAACAGTCAACCAAGATTCGACTATTAACTTTGAGGTAACTACATAAATTGTCTATCCACTCAGTTTACACTTCGTGCTCGAACAAAACTTCGGTAGCAAAATCCCCTAGAATGAAGGGTACACTTGGATTCATTCCATCATCAACATCACCATTCATAAACAGTCAACCAAGATTCGACTAGTAACTTCGATGTAACTACATAAATTGTCTATCCACTTAGTTTACACTTCGTGCTCGAACACAACTTCGGTAGCAAAATCCCCTAGAATGAAGGATACACTTGGATTCATTCCATCATCAACATCACCAGCCATAAAGAGTCAAAGAAGATTCGACTATTAACTTCGAGATAACTACAAAAATTGTCTATCCACTTAGTTTACACTTCATGCTCGAACCCAACTTCGGTAGCAAAACTCTCTAGAATGAAGGGTACACTTGGATTCATTCCATCATCAACATCACCAACCATACAAAGTCGAAGAAGATTCAACTATTAACTTCGAGATAACTACATAAATTGTGTATCAACTTAGTTTACACTACGCGCCCGAACACAACTTCGGTAGCACAAGTCCCGAGAATCAAGGGTACACTTGGATTCATTCCATCATGAATATCATCAATCATAAACAGTCAACCAAGATTCGACTATAAACTTTGAGATAACTACATAAATTACGTCTCGACTTAGTTTACACTTCATGCTCGTACACAACTTCGGTAGCAAAACCCCCTAGAATGAAGGGTACACATGGATTCATTTCATCATCAACATCACCAACCATACAAAGTCAAAGTAGATTCGACTATTAACTTCGAGATAACTACATAAATTGTGTATCAATTTAGTTTACACTACGTGCTCGAACACAACTTTGGTAGCAAAACTCCCGAGAATCAAGGGTACACTTGGATCCACTCCATCATGAATATCATCAATCATAAACAGTCAACCAAGATACGACTATTAACTTCGAGATAACAACATAAATTACTTATCGACTTAGTTTACACTTCGTGTTCAAACACTACTTCGGTAGCAAATCTCCCGAGAATCAATGGTACACTTGGATTCATTCCATCATCAACATCACCATTCATAAACAGTCAACCAAGATTCGACTATTAACTTTGAGGTAACTACATAAATTGTCTATCCACTCAGTTTACACTTCGTGCTCGAACAAAACTTCGGTAGCAAAATCCCCTAGAATGAAGGGTACACTTGGATTCATTCCATCATCAACATCACCATTCATAAACAGTCAACCAAGATTCGACTAGTAACTTCGATGTAACTACATAAATTGTCTATCCACTTAGTTTACACTTCGTGCTCGAACACAACTTCGGTAGCAAAATCCCCTAGAATGAAGCGTACACTTGGATTCATTCCATCATCAATATCACCAGCCATAAAGAGTCAAAGAAGATTCGACTATTAACTGCGAGATAACTACAAAAATTGTCTATCCACTTAGTTTACACTTCATGCTCGAACCCAACTTCGGTAGCAAAACTCTCTAGAATGAAGGGTACACTTGGATTCATTCCATCATCAACATCACCAACCATACAAAGTCGAAGAAGATTCAACTATTAACTTCGAGATAACTACATAAATTGTGTATCAACTTAGTTTACACTACGCGCCCGAACACAACTTCGGTAGCACAAGTCCCGAGAATCAAGGGTACACTTGGATTCATTCCATCATGAATATCATCAATCATAAACAGTCAACCAAGATTCGACTATAAACTTTGAGATAACTACATAAATTACGTCTCGACTTAGTTTACACTTCATGCTCGTACACAACTTCGGTAGCAAAACCCCCTAGAATGAAGGGTACACATGGATTCATTCCATCATCAACATCGCCAACCATACAAAGTCAAAGTAGATTCGACTATTAACTTCGAGATAACTACATAAATTGTGTATCAATTAAGTTTACACTACGTGCTCGAACACAACTTTGGTAGCAAAACTCCCGAGAATCAAGGGTACACTTGGATCCACTCCATCATGAATATCATCAATCATAAACAGTCAACCAAGATACGACTATTAACTTCGAGATAACAACATAAATTACTTATCGACTTAGTTTACACTTCGTGTTCAAACACTACTTCGGTAGCAAATCTCCCGAGAATCAATGGTACACTTGGATTCATTCCATCATCAACATCACCATTCATAAACAGTCAACCAAGATTCGACTATTAACTTTGAGGTAACTACATAAATTGTCTATCCACTCAGTTTACACTTCGTGCTCGAACAAAACTTCGGTAGCAAAATCCCCTAGAATGAAGGGTACACTTGGATTCATTCCATCATCAACATCACCATTCATAAACAGTCAACCAAGATTCGACTAGTAACTTCGATGTAACTACATAAATTGTCTATCCACTTAGTTTACACTTCGTGCTCGAACACAACTTCGGTAGCAAAATCCCCTAGAATGAAGGGTACACTTGGATTCATTCCATCATCAACATCACCAGCCATAAAGAGTCAAAGAAGATTCGACTATTAACTTCGAGATAACTACAAAAATTGTCTATCCACTTAGTTTACACTTCATGCTCGAACCCAACTTCGGTAGCAAAACTCTCTAGAATGAAGGGTACACTTGGATTCATTCCATCATCAACATCACCAACCATACAAAGTCGAAGAAGATTCGACTATTAACTTCGAGATAACTACATAAATTGTGTATCAACTTAGTTTACACTACGCGCCCGAACACAACTTCGGTAGCACAAGTCCCGAGAATCAAGGGTACACTTGGATTCATTCCATCATGAATATCATCAATCATAAACAGTCAACCAAGATTCGACTATAAACTTTGAGATAACTACATAAATTACGTCTCGACTTAGTTTACACTTCATGCTCGTACACAACTTCGGTAGCAAAACCCCCTAGAATGAAGGGTACTCTTGGATTCATTCCATCATCAACATCACCAACCATACAAAGTCAAAGTAGATTCGACTATTAACTTCGAGATAACTACGTAAATTTTGTATCAATTTAGTTTACACTACGTGCTCGAACACAACTTTGGTAGCAAAACTCCCGAGAATCAAGGGTACACTTGGTTCCACTCCATCATGAATATCATCAATCATAAACAGTCAACCAAGATACGACTATTAACTTCGAGATAACTACATAAATTACTTATCGACTTAGTTTACACTTCGTGTTCAAACACTACTTCGGTAGCAAATCTCCCGAGAATCAATGGTACACTTGGATTCATTCCATCATCAACATCACCATTCATAAACAGTCAACCAAGATTCGACTATTAACTTTGAGGTAACTACATAAATTCTCTATCCACTTAGTTTACACTTCGTGCTCGAACAAAACTTCGGTAGCAAAATCGCCTAGAATGAAGGGTACACTTGGATTCATTCCGTCATCAACGTCACCATTCATAAACAGTCAACCAAGATTCGACTAGTAACTTCGAGGTAACTACATAAATTGTCTATCCACTTAGTTTACACTTCGTGCTCGAACACAACTTCGGTAGCAAAATCCCCAGGAATGAAGGGTACACTTGGATTCATTCCATGATCAACATCACCAGCCATACAAAGTCGAAGAAGATTCGACTATTAACTTCGAGATAACTACAAAAATTGTCTATGCTCTTAGTTTACACTTCATGCTCGAACCCAACTTCGGTAGCAAAACTCTCTAGAATGAAGGGTACACTTGGATTCATTCCATCATCAACATCACCAACCATAGAAAGTCGAAGAAGATTCGACAATTAATTTCGAGATAACTACATAAATTGTGTATCAACTTAGTTTACACTACGTGCCTGAACACAACTTCGGTAGTACAACTCCCGAGAATCAAGGGTACACTTGTATTCATTCCGTCATGAATATCATCAATCATAAACAGTCAACCAAGATTCGACTATTAACTTCGAGATAACTACATAAATTACGTATCGACTTAGTTTACACTTCATGCTCGTACACAACTTCGGTAGCAAAACCCCCTAGAATGAAGGATACACATGCACTCATTCCATCATCAACATCACCAACCATAGAAAGTCAAAGTAGATTCGACTATTAACTTCGAGATAACTACATAAATTGTGTATCAATTTAGTTTACACTACGTGCTCGAACACAACTTTGGTAGCAAAACTCCCGAGAATCAAGGGTACACTTGGATCCACTCCATCATGAATATCATCAATCATAAACAGTCAACCAAGATACGACTATTAACTTCGAGATAACTACATAAATTACTTATCCACTTAGTTTACACTTCGTGTTCAAACACTACTTCGGTAGCAAATCTCCCGAGAATCAATGGTACACTTGGATTCATTCCATCATCAACATCATAATTCATATACAGTCAACCAAGGTTCGACTATTAACTTCGAGGTAACTACATAAATTGTTTATCCACTTAGTTTACACTTCGTGCTCGAATACAACTTCGGTAGCAAAATCCCCTAGAATGAAAGGTACACTTGGATTCATTCCATCATCAACATCACCAGCCATAGAAAGTCAAAGAAGATTCGACTATTAACTTCGAGATAACTACAAAAATTGTCTATCCACTTAGTTTACACTTCATGCTCGAACCGAACTTCAATAGCAAAACTCTCTAGAATGAAGGGTACACTTGGATTTATTCCATCATCAACATCACCAACCATACAAAGTCGAAGAAGATTCGACTATTAACTTCGAGATAACTACATAAATTGTGTATCAACTTAGTTTACACTACGTGCCCGAACAGAACTTCGGTAGCACAACTCCCGAGAATCAAGGGTACACTTGGATTCATTCCATCATGAATATCATCAATCACAAACAGTCAACCAAGATTCGACTATTAACTTTGAGGTAACTACATAAATTACGTATCGACTTAGTTTACACTTCATGCTCGTACACAACTTCGGTAGCAAAAACAATTGAATGAAGGGTACACATGGATTCATTCCATCATCAACATCACCAACCATACAAAGTCAAAGTAGATTCGACTATTAACTTCGAGATAACAACATAAATTGTGTATCAATTTAGTTTACACTACGTGCTCGAACACAACTTTGGTAGCAAAACTCCCGAGAATCAAGGGTTCACTTGGATCCACTCCATCATGAATATCATCAATCATAAACAGTCAACCAAGATACGACTATTAACTTCGAAATAACTACATAAATTACTTATCGACTTAGTTTACACTTCGTGTTCAAACACTACTTCGGTAGCAAATCTCCCGAGAATCAATGGTACACATGGATTCATTCCATCATCAACATCACCATTCATAAACAGTCAACCAAGATTCGACTATTAACTTTGAGGTAACTACATAAATTGTCTATCCACTTTGTTTACACTTCGTGCTCGAACAATACTTCGATAGCAAAATCCCCTAGAATGAAGGGTACACTTGGATTCATTCCATCATCAACATCACCAACCATACAAAGTCAAAGAAGATTCGACTATTAACTTCGAGATAACTACAAAAATTGTCTATCCACTCAGTTTACACTTCATGCTCGAACCCAACTTCGGTAGCAAAACTCCCTAAAATGAAGGGTACACTTGGATTCATTCCGTCATCAACATTAGCAACCATACAAAGTCGAAGAAGATTCGACTATTAATTCGAGATAACTACATAAATTTTGTATCAACTTTGTTTACACTATGTGCTCGAACACAACTTCGGTAGCACAACTCCCGAGAATCTAGGGAACACTTGGATTCATTCCATCATCAACATCACCATTCATATATAGTCAACCGAGATTCGACTATTAACTTCGAGGTAACTACATAAATTGTTTATCCACTTAGTTTACACTTCGTGCTCGAACACAACTTCGGTAGCAAAACCCCCTAGAATGAAGGGTACACATGGATTCATTCCATCATCAACATCACCGACCATACAACGTCAAAGTAGATTCAACTATTAACTTCGAGATAACTACATAAATTGTGTATCAACTAAGTTTACACTACGTGCTCGAACACAACTTTGGTAGCAAAACTCCCGAGAATCAAGGGTACACTTGGATTCACTCCATCATGAATATCATCAATCATAAACAGTCAACCAAGATACGACTATTAACTTCGGGATAACTACATAAATTACTTATCGACTTAGTTTACACTTCGTGTTCAAACACTACTTCGGTAGCAAATCTCCCGAGAATCAATGGTACACTTGGATTCATTCGATCATCAACATCACCATTGATAAACAGTCAACCAAGATTCGACTATTAACTTCGAGGTAACTACATAAATTGTCTATCCACTTAGTTTACACTTCGTGCTCGAACACAACTTCGATAGCAAAATCCCCTGGAATGATGGGTACACTTGGATTCATTCCATCATCAAAATCACCAACCATACAAAGTCAAAGAAGATTCGACTATTAACATCGAGAAAACTACAAAAATTGTCTATCCACTTAGTTTACATTTCATGCTCGAACCCAACTTCGGTAGCAAAACTTCCTAGAATGAAGGGTACAGTTGGATTCATTCCATCATCAACATCACCAACCATACAAAGTCGAAGAAGATTCGACTATTAACTTCGAGATAACTACATAAATTGTGTATCAACTTAGTTTACACTACGTGCTCGAACACAACTTCGGTAACACAACTCCCGAGAATCAAGGGTACACTTGGATTCAGTCCATCATCAACATCACAATTCATATACTGTCAACCAAGGTTCGTCTATTAACTTCGAGGTAACTACATAAATTGTTTATCCACTTAGTTTACACTTCGTGCTCGAACACAACTTCGGTAGCAAAAACCCCTAGAATGAAGGGTACACATGGATTCATTCCATCATCAACATCACCAACCATACAAAGTCAAAGTAGATTCGACTATTAACTTCGAGATAACTACATAAATTTTTATCAACTTAGTTTACACTACGTGCTCGAACACAACTTTGGTTGCAAAACTGCCGAGAATCAAGGGTTCACTTGGATCCACTCCATCGTGAATATCATCAATCATAAACAGTCAACCAAGATACGACTATTAACTTCGAGATAACTACATAAATTACTTATTGACTTACTTTACACTTCGTGTTCAAACACTACTTCGGTAGCAAATCTCCCGAGAATCAATGGTACACTTGGATTCATTCCATCATCAACATCACCATTCATAAACTGTCAACCAAGATTCGACTATTAACTTTGAGGTACTACATAAATTGTCTACCCACTTAGTTTACACTTCGTGCTCAAACAAAACTTCGGTAGCAAAATCCCCTAGAATGAAGGTTACACTTGGATTCATTCCATCATCAACATCACCATTCATAAACAGTCAACCAAGATTCGACTAGTAACTTCGAGGTAACTACATAAATTGTCTATCCACTTAGTTTACACTTCGTGCTCGAACACAACTTCGGTAGCAAAATCCCCTAGAATGAAGGGTACACTTGGATTCATTCCATCATCAACATCACCAGCCATACAAAGTCAAAGAAGATTCGACTATTAACTTCGAGATAACTACAAAAATTGTCTATCCACTTAGTTTACACTTCATGCTCGAACCCAACATCGGTAGCAAAACTCTCTAGAATGAAGGGTACACTTGGATTCATTTCATTATCAACATGACCAACCATACAAAGTCGAAGAAGATTCGACTATTAACTTCGAGGTAACTACATAAATTGTGTATCAACTTAGTTTACACTACGTGCCCGAACACAACTTCGGTAGCACAACTCCCGAGAATCAAGGGTACACTTGGATTCATTCCATCATGAATATCATCAATCATAAACAGTCAACCAAGATTCGACTATTAACTTTGAGATAACTACATAAATTACGTATCGACTTAGTTTACACTTCATGCTCGTACACAACTTCGGTAGAAAAACCCCCTAGAATGAAGGGTACACTTGGATTTATTCCATCATCAACAAAACCAGCCATACAAAGTCAAAGAAGATTCGACTATTAACTTCGAGATAACTACAAAAATTGTCTATCCACTTAGTTTACACTTCATGCTCGAACCCAACTTCGGTAGCAAAACTCTCTAGAATGAAGGGTACACTTGGATTCATTTCATCATCAACATCACCAACCATACAAAGTCGAAGAAGTTTCAACTATTAACTTCGAGATAACTACATAAAGTACGTATCGACATAGTTTACACTTCGTGCTCAAACACTACTTCGGTAGCAAAACTCCCGAGAATCAATGGTACACATGGATTCATTCCATCATCAACATCACCATTCATAAATAGTCAACCAAGATTCGACTATTAACTTTGAGATAACTAAATAAATTTCGTATCCACATAGTTTACACTTCGTGCTCGAACACAACTTCGGTAGCAAAACTCCCTAGAATGAAGGGTACACTTGGATTCGTTCCATCATCAACATCACCATTCCTAAACAGTCAACCAAGATTCGACTATTAACTTCGAGGTAACTACATAAATTATCTATCCATTAGTTTACACTTCGTGATTGAACACAACTTCGGTAGCAAAACTCCCAAGAATCAAGGGTACACTTGAGTTCATTCCATCATCAACTTCACCATTCATACAAAGTCAACAATGATTCGAATATTAACTTCGAGATAACTACATAAATTGTCTATCCACTTAGTTTACACTTCGTGCTCGAACACAACTTCAGTAGCAAAACCCCCTAGAATGAAGGGTACACTTGGATTCATTGCATCATCAACATCACCATCCATACAAAGTCGAAGAAGGTTCGACTATTTACTTCGAGATAACTACATAAATTGTGTATCCACATAGTTTACACTACGTGCTCGAACACAACTTCGGTAGCACAACTCCTGAGAATCAAGGGTACATTTGGATTCATTCCATCATGAGTCTCATCAATCATAAACAGTCAACCAAGATTCGACTATTAACTTCGAGATAACTACATAAATTACGTATCGACTTAGTTTACTCTTCGTGCTCAAACACTACTTCGGTAGCAAAACTTCCGAGAATCAATGGTACACTTGGATTCATTCAATAATCAACATCACCATTCATAAACAGTCAACAAAGATTCGACTATTAACTTCGAGATAACTACAAAAATTGTCTATCCACTTAGTTTACACTTCGTGCTCGAACCCAACTTCGGTAGCAAAACGCCCTATAATGAAGGGTACAGTTGGATTCATTCCATCATCAACATCACCAACCATACAAAGTCGAGGAAGATTCGACTACTTACTTCGAGATAACTACATAAATTGTCTATCCACTTAGTTTACACTTCGTGCTTGCACCCAACATCGGTAATAAAACTCCCTAGAATGAAGGACACTTGGCTTCAGTCCATCATCAACATCACCAACCATACAAAGTCGAAAAAGATTCGATTATTAACTTCGAGAGAACTATAGAAATAGTGTATCCACTTAGTTTACACTACGTGCTCGGACACAACTTTGGTAGCAAAACACCCGAGAATTAAGGGTACACTTCGATTCATTCCATCATCAATATCACCATTCATTAACTGTCAACCATGATTCGACTATTAACTTCGAAATAACTACATAAATTACGTATCCACATAGTTTACACTTCATGCTCGAACACAACTTCGGTAGCAAAACTCCCTAGAATGAAGGGTACACTTGGATTCGTTCCATCATGAACATCACCATTCCTAAACAGTCAACCAAGATTCGACTATTAACTTCGAGGTAACTACATAAATTATCTATCCATTAGTTTACACTTCGTGATTGAACACAACTTCGGTAGCAAAACTCCCAAGAATCAAGGGTACACTTGAGTTCATTCCATCATCAACTTCACCATTCATACAAAGTCAACAATGATTCGAATATTAACTTCGAGATAACTACATAAATTGTCTATCCACTTAGTTTACACTTCGTGCTCGAACACAACTTCAGTAGCAAAACCCCCTAGAATGAAGGGTACACTTGGATTCATTGCATCATCAACATCACCATCCATACAAAGTCGAAGAAGGTTCGACTATTTACTTCGAGATAACTACATAAATTGTGTATCCACATAGTTTACACTACGTGCTCGAACACAACTTCGGTAGCACAACTCCCGAGAATCAAGGGTACATTTGGATTCATTCCATCATGAGTCTCATCAATCATAAACAGTCAACCAAGATTCGACTATTAACTTCGAGATAACTACATAAATTACGTATCGACTTAGTTTACTCTTCGTGCTCAAACACTACTTCGGTAGCAAAACTTCCGAGAATCAATGGTACACTTGGATTCATTCAATAATCAACATCACCATTCATAAACAGTCAACAAAGATTCGACTATTAACTTCGAGATAACTACAAAAATTGTCTATCCACTTAGTTTACACTTCGTGCTCGAACCCAACTTCGGTAGCAAAACGCCCTATAATGAAGGGTACAGTTGGATTCATTCCATCATCAACATCACCAACCATACAAAGTCGAGGAAGATTCGACTATTAACTTCGAGATAACTACAAAAATTTTGTATCAACTTAGTTTACACTACGTGCTCGAACACAACTTTGGTAGCAAAACTCCCGAGAATCAAGGGTACACTTGGATTCACTCCATCATGAATATCATCAATCATAAACAGTCAACCAAGATACGACTATTAACTTCGAGATAACTACATAAATTACTTATCGACTTAGTTTACACTTCGTGTTAAAACACTACTTCGGTAGCAAATCTCCCGAGAATCAATGGTACACTTGGATTCATTCGATCATCAACATCACCATTCATAAACAGTCAACCAAGATTCGACTATTAACTTCGAGGTAACTACATAAATTGTCTATCCACTTAGTTTACACTTCGTGCTCGAACACAACTTCGATAGCAAAATCCCCTGGAATGATGGGTACACTTGGATTCATTCCATCATCAACATCACCAACCATACAAAGTCAAAGAAGATTCGACTATTAACATCGAGATGACTACATAAATTGTCTATCCACTTAGTTTACACTTCGTGCTCGAACACAACTTCGGTAGCAAAATCCCCTAGAATGAAGGGTACACTTGGATTCATTCCATCATCAACATCACCAGCCATACAAAGTCAAAGAAGATTCGACTATTAACATCGAGATAACTACATAAATTGTCTATCCACTTAGTTTACACTTCGTGCTCGAACACAACTTCGGTAGCAAAATCCCCTAGAATGAAGGGTACACATGGATTCATTCCATCATCAACATCACCAGCCATACAAAGTCAAAGAAGACTCGACTATTAACATCGAGATAACTACATAAATTGTCTATCCACTTAGTTTACACTTCGTGCTCGAACACAACTTCGGTAGCAAAATCCCCTAGAATGAAGGGTACACTTGGATTCATTCCATCATCAACATCACCAGCCATACAAAGTCAAAGAAGATTCGACTATTAACTTCGAGATAACTACAAAAATTGTCTATCCACTTAGTTTACACTTCATGCTCGAACCCAACTTCGGTAGCAAAACTCCCAAAACTGAAGGGTACACTTGGATTCATTCCATCATCAACATCACCAACCATACAAAGTCGAAGAAGATTCGACTATTAATTCGAGATAACTACATAAATTGTGTATCAACTTAGTTTACACTATGTGCTCGAACACAACTTCGGTAGCACAACTCCCGAGAATCAAGGGAACACTTGGATTCATTGCATCATCAACATCACCATTCATATACAGTCAACCGAGATTCGACTATTAACTTCGAGGTAACTACATAAATTGTTTATCCACTTAGTTTACACTTCGTGCTCGAACAGAACTTCGATAGCAAAATCCCCTGGAATGATGGGTACACTTGGATTCATTCCATCATCAACATCACCGACCATACAAAGTCGAAGAAGATTCGACTATTAACTTCGAGAGAACTACATAAATTGTGTATCAACTTAGTTTACACTACGTGCCCGAACACAACTTCGGTAGCACAACTCCCGAGAATCAAGGGTACACTTGGATTCATTCCATCTTGAATATCATCAATCATAAACAGTCAACCAAGATTCGACTATTAACTTGGAGATAACTACATAAATTACGTATCGACTTAGTTTACACTTCATGCTCGTACACAACTTCGGTAGCAAAACCCCCTAGAATGAAGGGTACACATGGATTCATTCCATCATCAACATCACCAACCATACAAAGTCAAAGTAGATTCGACTATTAACTTCGAGATAACTACAAAAATTGTCTATCCACTTAGTTTACACTTCATGCTCGAACCTAACTTCGGTAGCAAAACTCCCTAAAATGAAGGGTACACTTGGATTCATTCCATCATCAACATCACCAACCATACAAAGTCGAAGAAGATTCGACTATTAATTCGAGATAACTACATAAATTGTGTATCAACTTAGTTTACACTATGTGCTCGAACACAACTTCGGTAGCACAACACCCGAGAATCAAGGGAACACTTGGATTCATTCCATCATCAACATCACCATTCATATACAGTCAACCGAGATTCGACTATTAACTTCGAGGTAACTACATAAATTGTTTATCCACTTAGTTTACACTTCGTGCTCGAACACAACTTCGGTAGCAAAACCCCCTAGAATGAAGGGTACACATGGATTCATTCCATCATCAACATCACCGACCATACAAAGTCAAAGTAGATTCAACTATTAACTTCGAGATAACTACATACGTTGTGTATCAACTAAGTTTACACTACGTGCTCGAACACAACTTTGGTAGCAAAACTCCCGAGAATCAAGGGTACACTTGGATTCACTCCATCATGAATATCATCAATCATAAACAGTCAACCAAGATTCGACTATTAACTTTGAGATAACTACATAAATTACGTATCGACTTAGTTTACACTTCATGCTCGTACACAACTTCGGTAGCAAAACCCCCTAGAATGAAGGGTACACATGGATTCATTCCATCATCAACATCACCAACCATACAAAGTCAAAGTAGATTCGACTATTAACATCGAGATAACTACAAAAATTGTCTATCCACTAAGTTTACACTTCATGCTCGAACCCAACTTCGGTACCAAAACTCCCTAGAATGAAGGGTACAGTTGGATTCATTCCATCATCAACATGACCAACCATACAAAGTCGAAGAAGATTCGACTGTTAACTTCGAGATAACTACATAAATTGTGTATCAACTTAGTTTACACTACGTGCTCGAACACAACTTCGGTAGCACAACTCCCGAGAATCAAGGGTACACTTGGATTCATTCCATCATCAACATCACCATTCATATATAGTCAACCAAGATTCGACTATTAACTTCGAGGTAACTACATAAATTGTTTATCCACTTAGTTTACACTTCGTGCTCGAACACAACTTCGGTAGCAAAACCCCCTAGAATGAAGGGTACACGTGGATTCATTCCATCATCAACATCACCAACCATACAAAGTCAAAGTAGATTCGACTATTAACTTCGAGATAACTACATAAATTTTGTATCAACTTAGTTTACACTACGTGCTCGCACACAACTTTGGTAGCAAAACGCCCGAGAATCAAGGGTACACTTGGATCCACTCCATCATGAATATCATCAATCATAAACAGTCAACCAAGATACGACTATTAACTTCGAGATAACTACATAAATTACTTATCGACTTAGTTTACACTTCGCGTTCAAACACTACTTCGGTAGGAAATCTCCCGAGAATCAATGGTACACTTGGATTCATTCCATCATCAACATCACCATTCATAAACAGTCAACCAACATTCGACTATTAACTTTGAGGTAACTACATAAATTGTCTATCCACTTAGTTTACACTTCGTGCTCGAACAAAACTTCCGTAGCAAAATCCCCTAGAATGAAGGGTACACTTGGATTCATTCCATCATCAACATGACCAGCCAAACAAAGTTAAAAAAGATTCGACTATTAACTTCAAGATAACTACAAAAATTGTCTATCCACTTTGTTTACACTTCATGCTCGAACCCAACTTCGGTAGCAAAACTCCATAGAATGAAGGGTACAGTTGGATCCATTCCATCATCAACATCACCAACCATACAAAGTCGAAGAAGATTCGACTATTAATTCGAGATAACTACATAAATTGTGTATCAACTTAGTTTACACTATGTGCTCAAACACAACTTCGGTAGCACAACTCCCGAGAATCAAGGGAACACTTGGATTCATTCCATCATCAACATCACCATTCATATACAGTCAACCGAGATTCGACTATTAACTTCGAGGTAACTACATAAATTGTTTATGCACTTAGTTTACACTTCGTGCTCGAACACAACATCGGTAGCAAAACCCCCTAGAATGAAGGGTACACTTGGATTCATTCCGTCATCAACATCACCAACCATACAAAGTCTAAGAAGATTCGACTGTTAACTTCGAGATAACTACAAAAATTGTCTATCCACTTAGTTTACACTTCATGCTCGAACCCAACTTCGGTACCAAACTCCCTAGAATGAAGGATACACCTGGATTCATTCCATCATCAACATCCCCAACCATACAAAGTCGAAGAAGAATCGACTACTTACTTCGAGATAACTACATAAATTGTGTATCCACTTAGTTTACACTACGTGCTCAGACACAACTTCGGTAGCAAAACCGCCAAGAATCAAGGGTACACTTGGATTCATTCCATCATCAATATCACCATTCATAAACAATCAACCAAGATTTGACTATTAACTTCGAGATAACAACATAAATTGTCTATCCACTTAGTTTACACTTCGTGCTCGAACACAACTTTGGTAGCAAAACCGCCAAGAATGAAGGGTACACTTGGATTCATTCTGTCATCAACATCACCAACCATACAAAGTCTAAGAAGATTCGACTATTAACTGCGAGATAACTACAAAAATTGTCTATCCACTTAGTTTACACTTCATGCTCGAACCCAACTTCGGTACCAAACTCCCTAGAATGAAGGATACACCTGGATTCATTCCATCATCAACATCACCAACCATACAAAGTCGAAGAAGATTCGACTATTAACTTCGAGATAACTACATAAATTGTGTATCAACTTAGTTTACACTACGTGCTCGGACTCAACTTCGGTAGCACAACTCCCAAGAATCAAGGGTACACTTGGATTCATTCCATCATGAATATCATCAATCATGAACAGTCAACCAAGATTCGACTATTAACTTCGAGATAACTACATAAATTACGTACCGACTTAGTTGACACTTCGTGCTCGTACACAGCTTCGGTAGCAAAACTCTAGAGAATGCAGGGTACACATGGATTCATTCCGTCATCAACATCACCTTTCATAAATAGTCAACCAAGATTCGACTATTAACTTCGCGATAACTACATAAATTACGTAACCACTTAGTTTACACTTCGTGCTCGAACACAACTTCGGTAGCAAAACTCCCGAGAATCAAGGGTACACTTGGATCCACTCCATCATCAACATCACCAACCATACAAAGTCGAAGAAGATTCGACTATCAACTTCGAGATAACTACATAAATTGTCTATCCACTTAGTTTACACTTCGTGCTCGAACCCAACTTCAGTAGCAAAACGCCCTATAATGAAGGGTACAGTTGGATTCATTCCATCATCAACATCACCAACCATACAAAGTCGAGGAAGATTCGACTACTTACTTCGAGATAACTACATAAATTGTCTATCCACTTAGTTTACACTTCGTGCTCGCACCCAACATCGGTAATAAAACTCCCTAGAATGAAGGGTACACTTGGCTTCAGTCCATCATCAACATCACCAACCATACAAAGTCGAAAAAGATTCGATTATTAACTTCGAGAGAACTATAGAAATAGTGTATCCACTTAGTTTACACTATGTGCTCGGACGCAACTTTGGTAGCAAAACTCCCGAGAATCAAGGGTACACTTCGATTCATTCCATCATCAATATCGCCATTCATTAACTGTCAACCAAGATTCGACTATTAACTTCGAGATAACTACATAAATTACGTATCCACATAGTTTACACTTCATGCACGTACACAACTTCGGTAGCAAAACTCTAGAGAATGAAAGGTACACTTGGATTCATTCCATCATCAACATCACCAACCATACAAAGTCGACGAAGATTCGACTATCATCTTCGAGGTAACTATATAAATTGTGTATCAACTTAGTTTACACTAGGGGCTCGAACACAACATCGGTAGCACACCTCCCGAGAATCAAGGCTACACTTGGATTCATTCCATCATGAATATCATCATTCATAAACAGTCAACCAAGATTCGACTATGAACTTCGAGATAACTACATAAATTACATATAGAGTTAGTTTACACTTCGTGCTCAAACACTACTTCTGTAGCAAAACTGCAGAGAATCAAGGGTACACATGGATTCATTCCATCATCAACATCACCATTCATAAACAGTAAACCAAGATTTGACTATTAACTTCGAGATAACTACAAAAATTGTCTATCCACTTAGTTTACACTTCGTGCTCGAACACAACTTTGGTAGCAAAACCGCCAAGAATGAAGGGTACACTTGGATTCATTCTGTCATCAACATCACCAACCATACAAAGTCTAAGAAGATTCGACTATTAACTTCGAGATAACTACAAAAATTGTCTATCCACTTAGTTTACACTTCATGCTCGAACCCAACTTCGGTACCAAACTCCCTAGAATGAAGGATACACCTGGATTCATTCCATCATCAACATCACCAACCATACAAAGTCGAAGAAGATTCGACTATTAACTTCGAGATAACTACATAAATTGTGTATCAACTTAGTTTACACTACGTGCTCGGAGTCAACTTCGGTAGCACAACTCCCAAGAATCAAGGGTACACTTGGATTCATTCCATCATCAATATCACCATTCATTAACTGTCAACCAAGATTCGACTATCAACTTCGAGATAACTACATAAATTACGTATCCACATAGTTTACACTTCATGCTCATACACAACTTCGGTAGCAAAACTCTAGAGAATGAAGGGTACACTTGGATTCATTCCATCATCAACATCACCATTCATAAACAGTCAACCAAGATTTGACTATTAACTTCGAGATAACTACATAAATTACGTATCATATTAGTTTACACTTCGTGCTCGAACACAACTTCGGTAGCAAAACTCCCGAGAATCAAGGGTACCATGGATTCATTCCATCATCAACATCACCATTCATAAAGAGTCAACCAAGATTCGAATATTACCTTCGAGGTAACTACATAAATTGTCTATCCACTTAGTTTACACTTCGTGCTCGAACACAACTTCGGTAGCAAAACCGCCTACAATGAAGGGTGCAGTTGGATTCATTGCATCATGAACATCACCATCCAGACAAAGTCGAAGAAGATTCGACTATTTACTTCGAGATAACTACATAAATTGTGTATCCAGTTAATTTACACAACGTGCTCGGACACTACTTTGGTAGCAAAACTCCCGAGAATCAAGGGTACAGTTGGATTCAGTCCATCATCAATATCACCATTCATACAAAGTCGAAGAAGATTCGACTACTTACTTTGAGATAACTACATAAATTGTGTATCCACTTAGTTTACACTACGTGCTCAGACACAACTTCGGTAGCAAAACCGCCAAGAATCAAGGGTACACTTGGACTCATTCCATCATCAATATCACCATTCACTAACAGTAAACCAAGATTCGACTATTAACTTCGAGATAACTACATAAATTACGTATCCACATAGTTTACACTTCATTCTCGTACACAACTTCGGTAGCAAAACTCAAAGAGAATGAAGGGTACACTTGGATTCATTCCATCATCAACATCACGAACCATACAAAGTCGAAGAAGAATCGACTACTTACTTCGAGATAACTACATAAATTGTGTATCCACTTAGTTTACACTACGTGCTCAGACACAACTTCGGTAGCAAAACCGCCAAGAATCAAGGGTACACTTGGATTCATTCCATCATCAATATCACCATTCATAAACAATCAACCAAGATTTGACTATTAACTTCGAGATAACAACATAAATTGTCTATCCACTTAGTTTACGCTTCGTGCTCGAACATAACTTCGGTAGCAAAACCCCCTAGAATGCCGGGTACACTTGGATTCATTGCATCATCAACATCGCCATCCATACAAAGTCGAAGAAGATTTGACTATTTACTTTGAGATAACTACATAAATTCTGTATCCACCTAGTTTACACTACGTGCTCAAACAATACTTTGGTAGCAAAACTCTCGAGAATCAAGGGTACACTTCGATTCATTCCATCATCAATATCACCATTCATTAACAGTAAAGCAAGATTCGACTATTAACTTTGAGATAACAACATAAATTACGTATCCACATAGTTTACACTTCATGCTCGTACACAACGTCGGTAGCAAAACTCTAGAGAATGAAGGGTACACTTGGATTCATTCCATCGTCAACTTCACCATTCATAAGCAGTCAACCAAGATTCGACTATTAACTTCGAGATAACTACACAAATTACGTACTGACTTAGTTTACACTACGTGCTCGGACACAACTTCGGTAGCAAAACTCCCGAGAATCAATGGTACACTTGGATTCATTCCATCATCAACATCACCATTCATAAACAGTCAACCAAGATTCGACTATTAACTTTGAGAAAGATAGAAAAATTGTCTATCCACTAAGTTTACACTTCGTGCTCGAACACAACTTCGGTGGCAAAGCCCTCTAGAATGAACGGTACACTTGGACTCATTCCATCATCAATATCACCATTCACTAACAGTAAACCAAGATTCGACTATTAACTTCGAGATAACTACATAAATTACGTATCCACATAGTTTACACTTCATGCTCATACACAACTTCTGTAGCAAAACTCTAGAGAATGAAGGGTACACTTGGATTTATTCCATCATCAACATCACCAATCATACAAAATCGAAGAAGATTCGACTACTTACTTTGAGATAACTACATAAATTGTGTATCCACTTAGTTTACACTACGTGCTCAGACACAACTTCGGTAGCAAAACCGCCAAGAATCAAGGGTACACTTGGACTCATTCCATCATCAATATCACCATTCACTAACAGTAAACCAAGATTCGACTATTAACTTCGAGATAACTACATAAATTACGTATCCACATAGTTTACACTTCATTCTCGTACACAACTTCGGTAGCAAAACTCAAAGAGAATGAAGGGTACACTTGGATTCATTCCATCATCAACATCACGAACCATACAAAGTCGAAGAAGAATCGACTACTTACTTCGAGATAACTACATAAATTGTGTATCCACTTAGTTTACACTACGTGCTCAGACACAACTTCGGTAGCAAAACCGCCAAGAATCAAGGGTACACTTGGATTCATTCCATCATCAATATCACCATTCATAAACAATCAACCAAGATTTGACTATTAACTTCGAGATAACAACATAAATTGTCTATCCACTTAGTTTACGCTTCGTGCTCGAACATAACTTCGGTAGCAAAACCCCCTAGAATGCCGGGTACACTTGGATTCATTGCATCATCAACATCGCCATCCATACAAAGTCGAAGAAGATTTGACTATTTACTTTGAGATAACTACATAAATTGTGTATCCACCTAGTTTACACTACGTGCTCAAACAATACTTTGGTAGCAAAACTCTCGAGAATCAAGGGTACACTTCGATTCATTCCATCATCAATATCACCATTCATTAACAGTAAAGCAAGATTCGACTATTAACTTTGAGATAACAACATAAATTACGTATCCACATAGTTTACACTTCATGCTCGTACACAACGTCGGTAGCAAAACTCTAGAGAATGAAGGGTACACTTGGATTCATTCCATCGTCAACTTCACCATTCATAAGCAGTCAACCAAGATTCGACTATTAACTTCGAGATAACTACACAAATTACGTACTGACTTAGTTTACACTACGTGCTCGGACACAACTTCGGTAGCAAAACTCCCGAGAATCAATGGTACACTTGGATTCATTCCATCATCAACATCACCATTCATAAACAGTCAACCAAGATTCGACTATTAACTTCGAGAAAGATAGAAAAATTGTCTATCCACTTAGTTTACACTTCGTGCTCGAACACAACTTCGGTGGCAAAGCCCTCTAGAATGAACGGTACACTTGGACTCATTCCATCATCAATATCACCATTCACTAACAGTAAACCAAGATTCGACTATTAACTTCGAGATAACTACATAAATTACGTATCCACATAGTTTACACTTCATGCTCATACACAACTTCTGTAGCAAAACTCTAGAGAATGAAGGGTACACTTGGATTTATTCCATCATCAACATCACCAATCATACAAAGTCGAAGAAGATTCGACTACTTACTTTGAGATAACTACATAAATTGTGTATCCACTTAGTTTACACTACGTGCTCAGACACAACTTCGGTAGCAAAACCGCCGAGAATCAAGGGTACACTTGGATTAATTCCATCATCAATATCACCATTCATAAACAATCAACCAAGATTCGACTATTAACTTCGAGATAACTATAGAAATTGTGTATCCACATAGTTTACACTTCATGCTCATACACAACTTCGGTAGCAAAACTCTAGAGAATGAAGGGTACACTTGGATTTATTCCATTATCAACATCACCAATCATACAAAGTCGAAGAAGATTCGACTATTAACTTCGAGATAACTACATAAATTACGTAACCACTTAGTTTACACTTTGTGCTCGAACACAACTTCGGTAGCAAAATCCCCTAGAATGAAGGGTACACTTGGATTCATTCCATCATCAACATCACCAGCCATACAAAGTCAAAAAAGATTTTACTATTAACATCGAGATAACTACAAAAATTGTCTATCCACTTAGTTTACACTTTATGCTCGAACCGATCTTCGGTACCAAACTCCCTAGAATGAAGGGTACACCTGGATTCATTCCATCATTAACATCACCAACCATACAAAGTCGAAGAAGATTCGACTATTAACTTCGAGATAACTACATAAATTGTGTATCAACTTAGTTTACACTACGTGCTCGGACACAACTTCGGTAGCACAATTCCCGATAATCAAGGGTACACTTGGATTCATTCCATCATGAATATCATCAATCATAAACAGTCAACCAAGATTCGACTATTAACTTCGAGATAACTACATAAATTACGTACCGACTTAGATTAGACTTCGCGCTCGTACACAACTTCGGTAGCAAAACACTAGAGAATGAAGGGTACACATGGATTCATTCCGTCATCAACATCACCTTTCATAAATAGTCAACGAAGATTCGACTATTAACTTCGAGATAACTACATAAATTACTAACCACTTAGTTTACACTTCGTGCTCGAACACAACTTCGGTAGCAAAACTCCCGAGAATCAAGGGTACACTTGGATCCACTCCATCATCAACATCACCAACCATACAAAGTCGAAGAAGATTCGACTATTAACTTCGAGATAACTACATAAATTGTGTATCCACATAGTTTACACTACGTGCTCGAACACAACTTCGGTTGCACAACACTAGAGAATAAAGGGTACACATGGATTCATTCCATCATGAATATCATCAGTCATAAATAGCCAACCAAGATTCGACTATTAACTTTGAGATATCTACATAAATTACTTATCGACTTAGTTTACACTTCGTGCTCAATCACTGCTTCGGTAGCAAAACTCCCGATAATCAATGGTACACTTGGATTCATTCCATCATCAACGCAACCATTCATAAACAGTCAACCAAGATTCGACTATCAACTTCGAGATAAATACATAAATTACGTATCCACTTAGTTTACACTTCGTGCTCGAACACAACTTCGGTAGCAAAACTCCCTAGAATGAAGGGTACACTTGGATTCATTCCATCATCAACATCACCATTCATATACAGTCAACCAAGATTCGACTATTAACTTCGAGATAACTACATAAATTGTCTATCCACTTAGTTTACACTTCGTGCTCGAACCCAGCATCGGTAGCAAAACTCTCTAGAATGAAGGGTATACTTGGATTCATTCCATCATCAACATCACCAACCATACAAAGACGAAGAAGATTTGACTATTTACTTCGAGATAACTACATAAATTGTGTATCCACTTAGTTTACACTACGTGCTCGGACACAACTTCGGTAGCAAAACTACCGAGAATCAAGGGTACACTTGGATTCATTCCATGATCAATATCACCATTCATTAACAGTCAACCAAGATTCGACTATTAACTTCAAGATAACTACATAAATTACGTATCCACTTAGTTTACACTTCGTGCTCGAACACACCTTCGGTAGCAAAACTCCCGAGAATCAAGGGTACACTTGGATTCATTCCATCATCAACATCACCTTTCATAAACAGTCAACCAAGATTTGACTATTAACTTCTAGATAGCTACAAAAATTGTCTATCCACGTAGTTTACACTTCGTGCTCGAACACAAATTCGGTAGCAAAACCCCCTCGAATGAATGGTGCACTTGGATTCACTGGATCATCAACATCACCATCCATACAAAGTCGAAGAAGATTCGTCTATTTACTTCGAGATAACTACATAAATTGTGTATCCACTTAGTTTACACTACGTGCTCGAACACAACTTTGGTAGCAAAACTCCAGAGAATCAAGGGTACACTTGGATTCATCCATCATCAATATCACCATTTATTAACAGTCAACCAAGATTCGACTATTAACTTCGAGATAACTACATAAATTACGTGTCCATATTTTTTACACTTCATGCTCGAACACAACTTCGGTAGCAAAATCCCCTAGAATGAAGAGTATACTTGGATCCATTCCATCATCAACATCACCATTCATAAACAGTCAACCAAGATTCGACTATTAACTTGGAGATAACTACAAAAATTGTCAATCCACTTAGTTTACACTTCGTGCTCGAAACCAGCTTCGGTAGCAAAACTCCATAGAATGAAGGGTACACTTGGATTCGTTCCATCATCAACATCACAATTCATAAACAGTCAACCAAGACTTGACTATTAACTTCGAGATAGCTACAAAAATTGTCTATCCACTTAGTTTACACTTCGTGCTCGAACACAAATTCGGTAGCAAAGCCCCCTAGAATGAATGGTGCACTTTGATTCATTGCATCATCAACATCACCATCCATACAAAGTCGAATAACATTCGACTATTTACTTCGAGATAACTACATAAATTGTGTATCCACTTAGTTTACACTACGTGCTCGGACACAACTTTGGTAGCAAAACTCCCGAGATTCAAGGGTACACTTGGATTCATTCCATCATCAATATCACCATTCATTAACAGTCAACCAAGATTCGACTATTAACTTCGAGGTAACTACATAAATTGTCTATCCACTTAGTTTACACTTTGTGCTCGAACACAACTTCGGTACCAAAACCCCCTAGAATGAAGGGTACACCTGGATTCATTTCATCATCAACATCACCATTCATAAACAGTCAACCAAGATTCGACTATTAACTTCGAGATAACTACAAAAATAGTCTATCCACTAAGTTTACACTTCGTGCTCGAACCCAGCTTCGGTAGCAAAAGTCCGTAGAATGAAGGGTACACATGGATTCATTCCACCATCAACATCACTATTCATAAACAGTCCACCAAGATTTGACTATTAACTTCTAGATAGCTACAAAAATTGTCTATCCACTTAGTTTACACTTCGTGCTCGAACGCAAATTCGGTAGCAAAACCCCCTCGAATGAATGGTGCACTTGGATTCACTACATCATCAACATCACCATCCATACAAAGTCGAAGAAGATTCGTCTATTTACTTCGAGATAACTACATAAATTGTGTATCCACTTAGTTTACACTACGTGCTCGGACACAACTTTGGTAGCAAAACTCCAAAGAATCAAGGGTACAGTTGGATTCATTCCATCATCAATATCACCATTCATTAACAGTCAACCATGATTCGATTATTAACTTCGAGATAACTACATAAATTACGTGTCCATATTTTTTACACTTCATGCTCGAACACAACTTCGGTAGCAAAATCCCCTAGAATGAAGGTTACACATGGATCCATTCCATCATCAACATCACCATTCATAAACAGTCAACCAAGATTCGACTATTAACTTCGAGATAACTACAAAAATTGTCTATCCACTTAGTTTACACTTCGTGCTCGAAACCAGCTTCGGTAGCAAAACTCCATAGAACGAAGGGTACACTTGTATTCATTCCATCATCAACATCACAATTCATAAACAGTCAACCAAGACTTGACTATTAACTTCGAGATAGCTAAAAAAATTGTCTATCCACTTAGTTTACACTTCGTGCTCGAACACAAACTCGGTAGCAAAACCCCCCAGAATGAATGGTGCACTTTGATTCATTGCATCATCAACATCACCATCCATACAAAGTCGAATAACATTCGACTATTTACTTCGAGATAACTACATAAATTGTGTATCCACTTAGTTTACACTACGTGCTCGGACACAACTTTGGTAGTAAAACTCCAGAGAATCAAGGGTACGCTTGGATTCATTCCATCCTCAATATCACCATTCATTAATAGTCAACCAAGATTCGACTATTAACTTCGAGATAACTACATAAATTATGTATCCACATATTTTACACTTCATGCTCGTACACAACTTCGGTAGCAAAACTCTAGAGAATGAAGGGTACACTTGGATTCATTCCATCATCAACATCATCATTCATATACAGTCAACCAAGATTCGACTATTAACTTCGAGATAACTACATAAATTACGTATCCACTTAGTTTACACTTCGTGCTCGAACACACCTTCGGTAGCAAAACCCCCTAGAAAGAAGGGTACACTTGGATTCATTCCATCATCAACATCACCATTCATAAACAGTCAACGAAGATTCGACTGTTAACTTCGAGATTCCCAGATAAATTACGTATCCACTTAGTTTACACTTCGTGCTCGAACACAACTTCGGTAGCAAAACTCCCGAGAATCAAGGGTACACTTGGACTCATTCCATCATCAACATCACCATTCATATACAGTCAACCAAGATTCGACTGTTAACTTCGAGATAACTACATAAATTACGTATCCACATAGTTTACACTTCATGCTCGTACACAACTTCGGTAGCAAAACTCTAGAGAATGAAGGGTACACTTGGATTCATTCCATCATCAACATCACCATTCAAAAACATTCAACCAAGATTCGACTATTAACTTCGAGATAACTACATAAATTATGTATCCACATATTTTACACTTCATGCTCGTACACAACTTCGGTAGCAAAACTCTAGAGAATGAAGGGTACACTTGGATTCATTCCATCATCAATATCACATTCATTAATAGTCAACCAAGATTCGACTATTAACTTCGAGATTACTACATAAATTACGTATCCACATAGTTTACACTTCATGCTCGAACACAACTTCGGTAGCAAAACCCCCTAGAAAGAAGGGTACACTTGGATTCATTCCATCATTAACATCACCATTCATAAACAGTCAACCAAGATTCGACTATTAACTTCGAGATTCCCAGATAAATTACGTATCCACTTAGTTTACACTTCGTGCTCGAACACAACTTCGGTAGCAAAACTCCCGAGAATCAAGGGTACACTTGGACTCATTCCATCATCAACATCACCATTCATATACAGTCAACCAAGATTCGACTGTTAACTTCGAGATAACTACATAAATTACGTATCCACATAGTTTACACTTCATGCTCGTACCCAACTTCGGTAGCAAAACTCTAGAGAATGAAGGTTACACATGGATTCATTCCATCATCAACATCACCATTCAAAAACAGTCAACCAAAACTCAACTATTAACTTCGAGATAACTAAATAAATTTCGTATCCACTTAGTTTACACTTCGTGCTCGAACACAGCTTCGGTAGCAAAACTCCCGAGAATCAAGGTTACACCTGGATTCTTTCCATCATCAACATCACCATTCATATACAGTCAACCAAGATTCGACTATTAACTTCGAGGTAACTACATAAATTGTGTATCCACCTAGTTTACACTACGTGCTCGGACACAACTTTATTACCAAAACTCCCGAGAATCAAGGGTACACTTGGATTCATTCCATCATCAATATCACCATTCATTAACAGTCAACCAAGATACGACTATTAACTTCGAGATAACTACATAAATTACGTGTCCACTTAGTTTACACTTCATGCTCGTACACAACTTCGGTTGCAAAACTCTAGGGAATGAAGGGTACACTTGGATTCATTCCATCATCAACATCATCATTCAAAAACAGTCAACAAAGATTCAACTATTAACTTCGAGATAACTACATAAATTACGCGTCCACTTAGTTTACACTTCGTGCTCGAACACAACATCGGTAGCAAAACTCCCGAGAATCAAGGGTACACTTGGATTCATTCCATCATTAACATCACCATTCATATACAGTCAACCATGATTCGACTATTAACTTCGAGATAACTACATAACTTACGTATCCACTTAGTTTACACTTCATGCTCGAACACAACTTCGGTAGAAAAACTCCCAAGAATCAAGGGTACACTTGGATTCATTCCATCATCAACATCACCATTCATATACAGTCAACCAAGATTTGACTATTAGCTTCGAGGTAACTACATAAATTGTCTATCCACTTAGTTTACACTTCGTGCTCGAACACAACTTCGGTAGCAAAACCCCCTAGAATGAAGGGTACACATGGATCCATTCCATCATCAACACCACCAACCATATAAAGTCGAAGAAGATTCAACTATTAATTTCGAGATAACTACATAAATTGTGTATCCACCTAGTTTACACTACGTGCTCGAACATATCTTCGGTAGCACAACTACCAAGAATCGAGGGTTCACTTGAATTCATTCCGTCATGAATACCATAAATCATAAATAGTCAACCAAGCTTCGACTATTAACTTCGGGATAACTACATAAATTACGTATCCACTTGGGTTACACTTCGTGCTCGAACACAACTTCGGTAGCAAAACCCCCTAGAATGAATGGTACACTTGGATTCATTCCATCATCAACACCACCAACCATACAATGTCGGAGAAGATTCAACTATTAATTTCGAGATAACTACGTAAATTGTGTATCCACTGAGTTTACACTACGTGCTCGAACACAACTTTGGTAGCACAACTCCCGAGAATCAAGGGTTCACTTGGATTCATTCCATCATTAATATCATAAATCATAAACAGTCAACCAACCTTCGACTATTAACTTCGAGACAACTACATAAATTATGTATCCACATAGTTTACACTTCATGCTCGTACACAACTTCGGTAGCAAAACTCTACAGGAATGAAGGGTACACTTGGATTCATTCCATCATCAACATCACCATTCAAAAACAGTCAACCAAGATTCAACTATTAACTTTGAGATAACTAGATAAATTACGTATCCACTTAGATTACACTTCGTGCTCGAACACAACTTCGGTAGCAAAACTCCCGAGAATCAAGGATACACTTGGATTCATTCCATCATCAATATCACCATTCATTAACAGTCAACCAAGATTCGACTATTAACTTCGAGATAACTACATAAATTACGTATCCACATAGTTTACACTTCATGATCGTACACAACTTCGGTAGCAAAACTCTAGAGAATGAAGGGTACACTTGGATTCATTCCATCATCAACATCACCATTCAAAAACAGTCAACCAAGATTCAACTATTAACTGCGAGATAAATACATAACTTACGTATCCACTTAGTTTACACTACGTGCTCGGACACAACTTTGTTACCAAAACTCTCGAGAATCAAGGGTACACCTGGATTCATTCCATCATCAACATCATCATTCAAAAACAGTCAACAAAGATTCAACTATTAACTTCGAGATAACTACATAAATTACGTGTCCACTTAGTTTACACTTCGTGCTCGAACACAACTTCGGTAGCAAAACCCCCTAGAATGAAGGGTACACTTGGATCCATTCCATCATCAACACCACCAACCATACAAAGTCGAAGAAGATTCAACTATTAATTTCGAGATAACTACATAAATTGTGTATCCACTTAGTTTACACTACGTGCTCGAACACAACTTCGGTAGCACAACTCCCAAGAATCAAGGGTTCACTTGAATTCATTCCATCATGAATACCATAAATCATACATACTCAACCAAGTTTCGACTATTAACTTCGGGATAACTACATAAATTACGTATCCACTGAGGTTACACTTCGTGCTCGAACACAACTTCGGTAGCAAAACCCCCTAGAATGAATGGTACACTTGGATTCATTCCATCATCAACACCACCAACCATACAAAGTCGAAGAAGATTCAACTATTAATTTCGAGATAACTACATAAATTGTGCATCCACTGAGTTTACACTACGTGCTCGAACACAACTTTGGTAGCACAGCTCCCGAGAATCAAGGGTTCACTTGGATTCATTCCATCATGAATATCATAAATCATAAACAGTCAACCAACCTTCGACTATTAACTTCGAGATAACTACATAAATTACGTATCCACATAGTTTACTCTTCATGCTCGTACACAACTTCGGTAGCAAAACTCTAGAGAATCAAGGGTACACTTGGATTTGTTCCATCATCAACATCACCATTCATATACAGTCAACCAAGATTCGACTATTAGCTTCGAGGTAACTACATAAGTTGTCTATGCACTTAGTTTATACTACGTGCTCGAACACAACTTCGGTAGCAAAACTCCCGAGAATCAAGGGTACACTTGGATTCATTCCATCATCAATATCACCATTCATTAACAGTCAACCAAGATTCGACTATTGACTTCGAGATAACTACATAAATTACGTATCCACATAGTTTACACTTCATGCTCATACACAACTTCGGTAGCAAAACTCTAGAGAATGAAGGGTACACTTGGATTCATTCCATCATCAACATCACCATTCAAAAACAGTCAACCAAGATTCAACTATTAACTTCGAGATAACTACATAAATTACGCTTCCACTTAGTTTACACTTCGTGCTCGAACACAACTTCGGTAGCAAAACCCCCGAGAATCAACGGTACACTTGGATTCATTCCATCATCAATATCACCATTCATTAACAGTCAACCAGGATTCGACTATTGACATCGAGATAACTACATAAATTACGTATCCACTTAGTTTACACTTCATGCTCAGACACAACTTCGGTAGCAAAACTCCCGAGAATCAAGGGTACACTTGGATTCATTCCATCATCAACATCACCATTCACACACAGTCAACCAAGATTCGACTATTAGCTTCGAGGTAACTACATAAATTGTCTATCCACTTAGTTTACACTTCGTGCTCGAACACAACTTCGGTAGCAAAACTCCCGAGAATCAAGGGTTCACTTGGATTCATTCCATCATGAATATCATAAATCATAAACAGTCAACCAACCTTTGACTATTAACTTCGAGATAACTACATAAATTACGTATCCACATAGTTTACACTTCATGCTCGTACACAACTTCGGTAGCAAAACTCTAGAGAATGAAGGGTACACTTGGATTCATTCCATCATCAACATCACCATTCAAAAACAGTCAACCAAGATTCAACTATTAAGTTCGTGATAACTACATAAATTACGTATCCAGTTAGTTTACACTTCGAGCTCGAACACAACTTCGGTAGCAAAACTCCCGAGAATCAAGGGTACACTTGGATTAATTCCATCATCAACATCACCATTCATATACAGTCAACCAAGATTCGACTATTAGCTTCGAGGTAACTACATAAATTGTCTATCCACTTAGTTTACACTTCGTGCTCGAACACAACTTCGGTAGAAAAACCCCTTAGAATGAAGGGTACACTTGGATCGATTCCATCATCAACACCACCAACCATACAAAGTCGAAGAAGATTCAACTATTAATTTTGAGATAACTACATAAATTACGTATCCACTTAGGTTACACTTCGTGCTCGAACACAACATTGGTAGCAAAACTCCCGAGAATCAAGGGTACACTTGGATTAATTCCATCATCAACATCACCATTCATATACAGTCAACCAAGATTCGACTATTAGCTTCGAGGTAACTACATAAATTGTCTATCCACTTAGTTTACACTTCGTGCTCGTACACAACATCGGTAGCAGAACTCTAGAGAATGAATGGTACACTTGGATTCATTCCATCATCAACATCACCATTCAAAAACAGTCAACCAAGATTCAACTATTAGCTTCGAGGTAACTAAATTACGTATCCAGTTAGTTTACACTTCGTGCTCGAACACAACTTCGGTAGCAAAACTCCCGAGAATCAAGGGTACACTTGGATTCATTCCATCATCAATATCACCATTCATTTACAGTCAACCAAGATTCGACTATTGCCTTCGAGATAACTACATAAATTACGTATCCACTTAGTTTACACTTCGTGCTCGAACACAACTTCGGTAGCAAAACCCCCTAGAATGAATGGTGCACTTGGATTCATTGCATCATCAACATCACCATCCATACAAAGTCGAAGAAGATTCGACTATTTACTTCGAGATAACTACATAAGTTATATGTCCACTTAGTCACTACGTGCTCGGACACAACATTGGTAGCAAAACTCCCGAGAATCAAGGGTACACTTGGATTCATTCCATCATCAATATCACCATTCATTAACAATCAACCAAGATTCGACTATTAACTTCGAGATAACTTCATAAATTGCGTATTCACATAGTTTACACTACATGCTCGTACACAACTTCGGTAGCAAAACTCTAGAGAATGAAGGGTACACTTGGATTCATTCCATCATCAACATCACCATTCAAAAACAGTCAACCAAGATTCAACTATTAACTTCGAGATAACTACATAACTTACGTATCCACTTAGTTTACACTTCATGCTCGAACACAACTTCGGTAGCAAAACTCCCGAGAATCAAGGGTACACTTGGATTCATTCCATCATCAACATCACCATTCATATACAGTCAACCATGATTCGACTATTAACTTCGAGATAACTACATAACTTACGTATCCACTTAGTTTACACTTCATGCTCGAACACAACTTCGGTAGCAAACCTCCCGAGAATCAAGGGTACACTTGGATTCATTCCATCATCAACATCACCATTCATACACAGTCAACCAAGATTCGACTATTAGCTTCGAGGTAACTACATAAATTGTCTATCCACTTAATTTACACATCGTGCTCGAACAGAACTTCGGTAGCAAAACCCCCTAGAATGAAGGGTACACTTGGATCCATTCCATCATCAACACCACCAACCATACAAAGTCGAAGAAGATTCAACTATTAATTTCGAGATAACTACATAAATTGTGTATCCACTTAGTTTACACTACGTGCTTGAACACAACTTCGGTAGCACAACTCCCAAGAATCAAGGGTTCACTTGAATTCATTCCATCGTGAATATCATAAATCATAAACAGTCAACCAAGCTTCGACTATTAACTTCGGGATAACTACATAAATTACGTATCCACTTAGGTTACCCTTCCAGCTCGAACACAACTTCGGTCGCAAAACCCCCTAGAATGAATGGTACACTTGGATTCATTCCATCATCAACACCACCAACCATACAAAGTCGAAGAAGATTCAACTATTAATTTTGAGATAACTACATAAATTGTGTATCCACTGAGTTTACACTACGTGCTCGAACACAACTTTGGTAGCACAACTCCCGAGAATCAGGGGTTCACTTGGATTCATTCCATCATGAATATCATAAATCATAAACAGTCAACCAACCTTGGACTATTAACTTCGAGATAACTACATAAATTACGTATCCACATAGTTTACACTTCATGCTCGTACACAACTTCTGTAGTAAAACTCTAGAGAATGAAGGGTACACTTGGATTCATTCCATCATCAACATCACCATTCAAAAACAGTCAACCAAGATTCAACTATTAAGTTCGTGATAACTACATAAATTACGTAGCCAGTTAGTTTACACTTCGAGCTCGAACACAACTTCGGTAGCAAAACTCCAGAGAATCAAGGGTACACTTGGATTAATTCCATCATCAACATCACCATTCATATACAGTCAACCAAGATTCGACTATTAGCTTCGAGGTAACTACATAAATTGTCTATCCACTTAGTTTACACTTCGTGCTCGAACACAACTTCGGTAGAAAAACCCCCTAGAACGAAGGGTACACTTGGATCGATTCCATCATCAACACCACCAACCATACAAAGTCGAAGAAGATTCAACTATTAATTTCGAGATAACTATATAAATTGTGTATCCACTTAGTTTACACTACGTTCTCGAACACAACTTCGGTAGCACAACTCCCAAGAATCAAGGGTTCACTTGAATTCATTCCATCATGAATATCATAAATCATAAACAGTCAACCAAGCTTCGACTATTAACTTCGGGATAACTACATAAATTACGTATCCACTTAGGTTACACTTCGTGCTCGAACACAACTTCGGTAGCAAAACTCCCGAGAATCAAGGGTACAGTTGGATTAATTCCATCATCAACATCACCATTCAAAAACAGTCAACTAAGATTCAACTATTAACTTCGAGATAACTACATAAATAACGTAGCCACTTAGATTACACTTCGTGCTCGAACACAACTTCGGTAGCAAAACTCCCGAGAATCAAGGGTACACATGGATTCATTCCATCATCGATATCACCATTCATTAACAATAAACCAAGATTCGACTATTAACTTCGAGATAACTACATAAATTACGTATCCACATAGTTTACACTTCATGATCGTACATAACTTCGGTAACAAAACTCTAGAGAATGAAGGGTACACTTGGATTCATTCCATCATCAACATCACCATTCAAAAACAGTCAACCAAGATTCAACTATTAACTTCGAGATAAATACATAAATTACGTATCCAGTTAGTTTACACTTCGTGCTCGAACACAACTTCGGTAGCAACACTCCCGAGAATCAAGGGTATAGTTGGATTAATTCCATCATCAACATCACCATTCAAAAACAGTCAACCAAGATTCAACTATTAACTTCGAGATAACTACATAAATTACGTAGCCACTTAGATTACACTTCGTGCTCGAACACAACTTCGGTAGCAAAACTCCCGAGAATCAAGGGTACACTTGGATTCATTCCATCATCAACATCACCATTCATACACAGTCAACCAAGATTCGACTATTGGCTTCGAGGTAACTACATAAATTGTCTATACACCTAATTTACACTTCGTGCTCGAACACAACTTCGGTAGCAAAACCCCCTAGAATGAAGGGTACACTTGGATCCATTCCATCATCAACACCACCAACCATACAAAGTCGAAGAAGATTCAACTATTAATTTCGAGATAACTACATAAATTGTGTATCCACTTAGTTTACACTACGTGCTCGAACACAACTTCGGTAGCACAACTCCCAAGAATCAAGGGTTCACTTGAATTCATTCCATCATGAATATCATAAATCATAAACAGTCAACCAAGCTTCGACTATTAACTTCGGGATAACTACATAAATTACGTATCCACTTAGGTTACACTTCGTGCTCTTACACAACTTCGGTAGCAAAACTCTAGAGAATGAAGGGTACACTTGGATTCATTCCATCATCAACATCACCATTCAAAAACAGTCAACCAAGATTCAACTATTAAGTTCGTGATAACTACATAAATTACGTATCCATTTAGTTTACACTTCGTGCTCGAACACAACTTCGGTAGCAAAACTCCCGAGAATCAAGGGTACAGTTGGATTAATTCCATCATCAACATCACCATTCAAAAACAGTCAACCAAGATTCAACTATTAACTTCGAGACAACTACATAAATTACGTAGCCACTTAGATTACACTTCGTGCTCGAACACAACTTCGGTAGCAAAACTCCCGAGAATCAAGGGTACACATGGATTCATTCCATCATCAATATCACCATTCATTAACAGTAAACCAAGATTCGACTATTAACTTCGAGATAACTACATAAATTATGTATCCACATAGTTTACACTTCATGATCGTACATAACTTCGGTAGCAAAACTCTAGAGAATGAAGGGTACACATGGATTCATTCCATCATCAACATCACCATTCAAAAACAGTCAACCAAGATTCAACTATTAACTTCGAGATAACTACATAAATTACGTATCCACTTAGATTACATTTCGTGCTCGAACACTACTTCGGTAGCAAAACTCCTGAGAATCAAGGGTACACTTGGATTCATTCCATCATCAATATCACCATTCATTAATAGTAAACCAAGATTCGACTATTAACTTCGAGATAAGGACATAAATTACGTATCCACTTAGTTTACACTTCGTGCTCGAACACAACTTCGGTAGCAAAACTCCCGTGAATCAAGGGTACACTTGGATTAATTCCATCATCAACATCACCATTGAAAAACAGTCAACCAAGATTTCAACTATTAACTTCGAGATAACTACATAAATTACGTATCCACTTAGTTTACACTTCGTGCTCGAACACATCTTCGGTAGCAAAACTCTAGAGAATGAAGGGTACACTTGGATTCATTACATCATCAACATCACCATTCATTAACAGTTAACCAAGATTCGACTATTAACTTCGAGATAACTACATAACTTACGTATCCACTTAGTTTACACTTCGTGCTCGAACACAACTTCGGTAGCAAAACTCCCGAGAATCAAGGGTACACTTGGATTAATTCCATCATCAACATCACCATTCAAAAACAGTCAACCAAGATTCAACTATTAACTTCGAGATAACTACATAAATTACGTATCCACTTAGATTACACTTTGTGCTCGAACACTACATCGGAAGCAAAACTCCCGAGAATCAAGGGTACACTTGGATTCATTCCATTATCAATATCATCATTCATTAACAGTAAACCAAGATTCGACTATTAACTTCGAGATAACTACATAAATTACGTATCCACATAGTTTACACTTCATGCTCGTACACAACATCAGTAGCAAAACTCTAGAGAATGAAAGGTACACTTGGATTCATTCCATCATCAACATCACCATTCAAAAACAGTCAACCAAGATTCAACTATTAAGTTCGTGATAACTACATAAATTACGTATCCAGTTAGTTTACACTTCGTGCTCGAACACAACTTCGGTAGCAACACTCCCGAGAATCAAGGGTACAGTTGGATTAATTCCATCATCAACATCACCATTCAAAAACAGTCAACCAAGATTCAACTATTAACTTCGAGATAACTACATAAATTACGTAGCCACTTAGATTACACTTCGTGCTCGAACACAACTTCGGTAGCAAAACTCCCGAGAATCAAGGGTACACATGGATTCATTCCATCATCAATATCACCATTCATTAACAGTAAGCCAAGATTCGACTATTAACTTCGAGATAACTACATAAATTACGTATCCACATAGTTTACACTTCATGATCGTACATAACTTCGGTAGCAAAACTCTAGAGAATGAAGGGTACACTTGGATTCATTCCATCATCAACATCACCATTCAAAAACAGTCAACCAAGATTCAACTATTAACTTCGAGATAACTACATAAATTACGTATCCACTTAGATTACATTTCGTGCTTGAACACTACTTCGGTAGCAAAACTCCCGAGAATCAAGGGTACACTTGGATTCATTCCATCATCAATATCACCATTCATTAATAGTAAACCAAGATTCGAATATTAACTTCGAGATAAGTACATAAATTACGTATCCACATAGTTTACACTTCATGCTCGTACACAACATTGGTAGCAAAACTCTAGAGAATGAAAGGTACACTTGGATTCATTCCATCATCAACATCACCATTCAAAAACAGTCAACCAAGATTCAACTTTTATCTTCGAGATAACTACATAAATTACGTATCCACTTAGTTTACACTTCGTGCTCGAACATAACTTCGGTAGCAAAACTCCCGAGAATCAAGGGTACACTTGGATTCATTCCATCATCAATATCACCATTCATTAACAGTCAACCAAGATTCGACTATTAACTTCGAGATAACTACATAAATTACGTATCCACATAGTTTACACTTCATGATCGTACATAACTTCGGTAGCAAAACTCTAGAGAATGAAGGGTACACTTGGATTCATTCCATCATCAACATCACCATTCAAAAACAGTCAACCAAGATTCAACTATTAACTTCGAGATAACTACATAAATTACGTATCCACTTAGATTACATTTCGTGCTCGAACACTACTTCGGTAGCAAAACTCCCGAGAATCAAGGGTACACTTGGATTCATTCCATCATCAATATCACCATTCATTAATAGTAAACCAAGATTCGACTATTAACTTCGAGATAAGTACATAAATTACGTATCCACATAGTTTACACTTCATGCTCGTACACAACATCGGTAGCAAAACTCTAGAGAATGAAAGGTACACTTGGATTCATTCCATCATCAACATCACCATTCAAAAACAGTCAACCAAGATTCAACTTTTATCTTCGAGATAACTACATAAATTACGTATCCACTTAGTTTACACTTCGTGCTCGAACACAACTTCGGTAGCAAAACTCCCGAGAATCAAGGGTACACTTGGATTCATTCCATCATCAATATCACCATTCATTAACAGTCAACGAAGATTCGACTATTAACTTCGAGATAACTACATAAATTACGTATCCACATAGTTTACACTTCATGATTGTACATAACTTCGGTAGCAAAACTCTAGAGAATGAAGGGTACACTTGGATTCATTCCATCATCAACATCACCATTCAAAAACAGTCAACCAAGATTCAACTATTAACTTCGAGATAACTACATAAATTACGTATCCACTTAGATTACATTTCGTGCTCGAACACTACTTCGGTAGCAAAACTCCCGAGAATCAAGGGTACACTTGGATTCATTCCATCATCAATATCACCATTCATTAATAGTAAACCAAGATTCGACTATTAAGTTCGAGATAAGTACATAAATTACGTATCCACATAGTTTACACTTCATGCTCGTACACAACATCGGTAGCAAAACTCTAGAGAATGAAAGGTACACTTGGATTCATTCCATCATCAACATCACCATTCAAAAACAGTCAACCAAGATTCAACTTTTATCTTCGAGATAACTACATAAATTACGTATCCACTTAGTTTACACTTCGTGCTCGAACACAACTTCGGTAGCAAAACTCCCGAGAATCAAGGGTACACTTGGATTCATTCCATCATCAATATCACCATTCATTAACAGTAAACCAAGATTCGACTATTAACTTCGAGATAACTACATAAATTACGTATCCACATAGTTTACACTTCATGATCGTACATAACTTCGGTAGCAAAACTCTAGAGAATGAAAGGTACACTTGGATTCATTCCATCATCAACATCACCATTCAAAAACAGTCAACCAAGATTCAACTATTAACTTCGAGATAACTACATAAATTACGTATCCACTTAGTTTACACTTCGTGCTCGAACACAACTTCGGTAGCAAAACTCCCGTGAATCAAGGGTACACTTGGATTAATTCCATCATCAACATCACCATTGAAAAACAGTCAACCAAGATTCAACTATTAACTTCGAGATAACTACATAAATTACGTATCCACTTAGTTTACACTTCGTGCTCGAACACTACAGCGGTAGCAAAACTCCCGAGAATCAACGGTACACTTGGATTCATTCCATCATCAATATCACCATTCATTAACAGTAAACCAAGATTCGACTATTAACTTCGAGATAACTACATAAATTACGTATCCACATAGTTTACACTTCATGCTCGTACACAACATCGGTAGCAAAACTCTAGAGAATGAAAGGTACACTTGGATTCATTCCATCATCAACATCACCATTCAAAAACAGTCAACCAAGATTCAACTTTTATCTTCGAGATAACTACATAAATTACGTATCCACTTAGTTTACACTTCGTGCTCGAACACAACTTCGGTAGCAAAACTCCCGAGAATCAAGGGTACACTTGGATTCATTCCATCATCAATATCACCATTCATTAACAGTCAACGAAGATTCGACTATTAACTTCGAGATAACTACATAAATTACGTATCCACATAGTTTACACTTCATGATCGTACATAACTTCGGTAGCAAAACTCTAGAGAATGAAGGGTACACTTGGATTCATTCCATCATCAACATCACCATTCAAAAACAGTCAACCAAGATTCAACTATTAACTTCGAGATAACTACATAAATTACGTATCCACTTAGATTACATTTCGTGCTCGAACACTACTTCGGTAGCAAAACTCCCGAGAATCAAGGGTACACTTGGATTCATTCCATCATCAATATCACCATTCATTAATAGTAAACCAAGATTCGACTATTAAGTTCGAGATAAGTACATAAATTACGTATCCACATAGTTTACACTTCATGCTCGTACACAACATCGGTAGCAAAACTCTAGAGAATGAAAGGTACACTTGGATTCATTCCATCATCAACATCACCATTCAAAAACAGTCAACCAAGATTCAACTTTTATCTTCGAGATAACTACATAAATTACGTATCCACTTAGTTTACACTTCGTGCTCGAACACAACTTCGGTAGCAAAACTCCCGAGAATCAAGGGTACACTTGGATTCATTCCATCATCAATATCACCATTCATTAACAGTAAACCAAGATTCGACTATTAACTTCGAGATAACTACATAAATTACGTATCCACATAGTTTACACTTCATGATCGTACATAACTTCGGTAGCAAAACTCTAGAGAATGAAAGGTACACTTGGATTCATTCCATCATCAACATCACCATTCAAAAACAGTCAACCAAGATTCAACTATTAACTTCGAGATAACTACATAAATTACGTATCCACTTAGTTTACACTTCGTGCTCGAACACAACTTCGGTAGCAAAACTCCCGTGAATCAAGGGTACACTTGGATTAATTCCATCATCAACATCACCATTGAAAAACAGTCAACCAAGATTCAACTATTAACTTCGAGATAACTACATAAATTACGTATCCACTTAGTTTACACTTCGTGCTCGAACACTACAGCGGTAGCAAAACTCCCGAGAATCAACGGTACAATTGGATTCATTCCATCATCAATATCACCATTCATTAACAGTAAACCAAGATTCGACTATTAACTTCGAGATAACTATATAAATTACGTATCCACATAGTTTACACTTCATGCTCGTACACAACATCGGTAGCAAAACTCTAGAGAATGAAAGGTACACTTGGATTCATTCCATCATCAACATCACCATTCAAAAACAGTCAACCAAGATTCAACTTTTATCTTCGAGATAACTACATAAATTACGTATCCACTTAGTTTACACTTCGTGCTCGAACACAACTTCGGTAGCAAAACTCCCGAGAATCAAGGGTACACTTGGATTCATTCCATCATCAATATCACCATTCATTAACAGTCAACGAAGATTCGACTATTAACTTCGAGATAACTACATAAATTACGTATCCACATAGTTTACACTTCATGATCGTACATAACTTCGGTAGCAAAACTCTAGAGAATGAAGGGTACACTTGGATTCATTCCATCATCAACATCACCATTCAAAAACAGTCAACCAAGATTCAACTATTAACTTCGAGATAACTACATAAATTACGTATCCACTTAGATTACATTTCGTGCTCGAACACTACTTCGGTAGCAAAACTCCCGAGAATCAAGGGTACACTTGGATTCATTCCATCATCAATATCACCATTCATTAATAGTAAACCAAGATTCGACTATTAACTTCGAGATAAGTACATAAATTACGTATCCACATAGTTTACACTTCATGCTCGTACACAACATCGGTAGCAAAACTCTAGAGAATGAAAGGTACACTTGGATTCATTCCATCATCAACATCACCATTCAAAAACAGTCAACCAAGATTCAACTTTTATCTTCGAGATAACTACATAAATTACGTATCCACTTAGTTTACACTTCGTGCTCGAACACAACTTCGGTAGCAAAACTCCCGAGAATCAAGGGTACACTTGGATTCATTCCATCATCAATATCACCATTCATTAACAGTCAACGAAGATTCGACTATTAACTTCGAGATAACTACATAAATTACGTATCCACATAGTTTACACTTCATGATCGTACATAACTTCGGTAGCAAAACTCTAGAGAATGAAGGGTACACTTGGATTCATTCCATCATCAACATCACCATTCAAAAACAGTCAACCAAGATTCAACTATTAACTTCGAGATAACTACATAAATTACGTATCCACTTAGATTACATTTCGTGCTCGAACACTACTTCGGTAGCAAAACTCCCGAGAATCAAGGGTATACTTGGATTCATTCCATCATCAATATCACCATTCATTAATAGTAAACCAAGATTCGACTATTAAGTTCGAGATAAGTACATAAATTACGTATCCACATAGTTTACACTTCATGCTCGTACACAACATCGGTAGCAAAACTCTAGAGAATGAAAGGTACACTTGGATTCATTCCATCATCAACATCACCATTCAAAAACAGTCAACCAAGATTCAACTTTTATCTTCGAGATAACTACATAAATTACGTATCCACTTAGTTTACACTTCGTGCTCGAACACAACTTCGGTAGCAAAACTCCCGAGAATCAAGGGTACACTTGGATTCATTCCATCATCAATATCACCATTCATTAACAGTAAACCAAGATTTGACTATTAACTTCGAGATAACTACATAAATTACGTATCCACATAGTTTACACTTCATGATCGTACATAACTTCGGTAGCAAAACTCTAGAGAATGAAAGGTACACTTGGATTCATTCCATCATCAACATCACCATTCAAAAACAGTCAACCAAGATTCAACTATTAACTTCGAGATAACAACATAAATTACGTATCCACTTAGTTTACACTTCGTGCTCGAACACAACTTCGGTAGCAAAACTCCCGTGAATCAAGGGTACACTTGGATTAATTCCATCATCAACATCACCATTGAAAAACAGTCAACCAAGATTCAACTATTAACTTCGAGATAACTACATAAATTACGTATCCACTTAGTTTACACTTCGTGCTCGAACACTACAGCGGTAGCAAAACTCCCGAGAATCAACGGTACACTTGGATTCATTCCATCATCAATATCACCATTCATTAACAGTAAACCAAGATTCGACTATTAACTTCGAGATAACTACATAAATTACGTATCCACATAGTTTACACTTCATGCTCGTACACAACATCGGTAGCAAAACTCTAGAGAATGAAAGGTACACTTGGATTCATTCCATCATCGACATCACCATTCAAAAACAGTCAACCAAGATTCAACTTTTATCTTCGAGATAACTACATAAATTACGTATCCACTTAGTTTACACTTCGTGCTCGAACACAACTTCGGTAGCAAAACTCCCAAGAATCAAGGGTACACATGGATTCATTCCATCATCAATATCACCATTCAGTAACAGTCAACCAAGATTCGACTATTGACATCGAGATAACTACATAAATTACGTATCCACATAGTTTACACATTATACTCGTACACAACTTCGGTAGCAAAACTCTAGAGAATAAAGGGTACACTTGGATTCATTCCATTATCAACATCACCATTCAAAAACAGTCAACCAAGATTCAACTATTAACTTCGAGATAACTACATAAATTACGTATCCACTTAGTTTACACTTCGTGCTCGAACACAACTTCGGTAGCAAAACTCCCGTGAATCAAGGGTACACTTGGATTAATTCCATCATCAACATCACCATTGAAAAACAGTCAACCAAGATTCAACTATTAACTTCGAGATAACTACATAAATTACGTATCCACTTAGTTTACACTTCGTGCTCGAACACTACAGCGGTAGCAAAACTCCCGAGAATCAACGGTACACTTGGATTCATTCCATCATCAATATCACCATTCATTAACAGTAAACCAAGATTCGACTATTAACTTCGAGATAACTACATAAATTACGTATCCACTTAGTTTACTCTTCGTGCTCGAACACATCTTCGGTAGCAAAACTCTAGAGAATGAAGGGTACACTTGGATTCATTACATCATCAACATCACCATTCATTAACAGTCAACCAAGATTCGACTATTAACTTCGAGATAACTACATAACTTACGTATCCACTTAGTTTACACTTCGTGCTCGAACACAACTTCGGTAGCAAAACTCCCGAGAATCAAGGGTACACTTGGATTAATTCCATCATCAACATCACCATTCAAAAACAGTCAACCAAGATTCAACTATTAACTTCGAGATAACTACATAAATTACGTATCCACTTAGATTACACTTCGTGCTCGAACACTACATCGGTAGCAAAACTCCCGAGAATCAAGGGTATACTTGGATTCATTCCATCATCAATATCACCATTCATTAACAGTAAACCAAGATTTGACTATTAACTTCGAGATAACTACATAAATTACGTATCCACATAATTTACACTTCATGCTCGTACACAACATCGGTACCAAAACTCTAGAGAATGAAAGGTACACTTGGATTCATTCCATCATCAACATCACCATTCAAAAACAGTCAACCAAGATTCAACTTTTATCTTCGAGATAACTACATAAATTACGTATCCACTTAGTTTACACTTCGTGCTCGAACACAACTTCGGTAGCAAAACTCCCGAGAATCAAGGGTACACATGGATTCATTCCATCATCAATATCACCATTCATTAACAGTCAACCAAGATTCGACTATTGACATCGAGATAACTACATAAATTACGTATCCACATAGTTTACACATTATACTCGTTCACAACTTCGGTAGCAAAACTCTAGAGAATGAAGGGTACACTTGGATTCATTCCATTATCAACATCACCATTCAAAAACAGTCAACCAAGATTCAACTATTAACTTCGAGATAACTACATAAATTACGTATCCACTTAGTTTACACTTCGAGCTCGAACACAACTTCAGTAGCAAAACCCCCTAGAAAGAAGGGTACACTTGGATCCATTCCATCATCAACACCACCAACCATACAAAGTCGAAGAAGATTCAACTATTAATTTCGAGATAACTACATCAATTGTGTATCTACTTAGTTTATACTGCGTGCTCGAAAACAACTTCGGTAGCACAACTCCCGAGAATCAAGGGTTCACTTGGATTCAATCCATCATGAATATCATAAATCATAAATGCTTCGACTATTAACTTCGAGATAACTACATAAATTACATATCCACTTAGTTTACACTTCGTGCTCGAACACAACTCCGGTAGCAAAACTCCCGAGAATCAAGGGTACACTTGAATTCATTCCATCATAAACATCACCATTCATATACGGTCAACCATGATTCGACTATTAACTTCGAGGTAACTACATAAATTGTCTATCCACTTAGTTTACACTTCGTGCTCGAACACAACTTCGGTAGCAAAACACCCTAGAATGAATGGTGCACTTGGATTCATTGCATCATCAACATCACCATCCATACAAAGTCGAAGAAGATTCGACTATTTACTTTGAGGTAACTACATAAATTGTGTATCCACTTAGTTCACACTACGTGCTCGGACACAACATTGGTAGCAAAACTCTCGAGAATCAAGGGTACACTTGGATTCATTCCATCATCAATATCACCATTCATTAACAGTCAACCAAGATTAGACTATTAACTTCGAGATAACTACATAAATTACGTATCCACATAGTTTACACTTCATGCTCGTACACAACTTCGGTAGCAAAACTCTAGAGAATGAAGGGTACACTTGGATTCATTCCGTCATCAACATCACCATTCAAAAACAGTGAACCAAGATTCAACTATTAACTTCGAGATAACTACATAACTTACGTATCCACGTAGTTTACACTTCGTGGTCGAACACAACTTCGGTAGCAAAACTCCCGAGAATCAAGGGTACACTTGTATTCATTCCATCATCAACATCACCATTCATATACAGTCAACCATGATTCGACTATTAACTTCGAGATAACTACATAATTACGTATCCACTTAGTTTACACTTCGTGCTTGAACACAACTTCTGTAGCAAATCTCCCGAGAATCAAGGTTACACTTGGATTCTTTCCATCATCAACATCACCATTCATATACAGTCAACCAAGATTCGACTATTAACTTCGAGGTAACTACATAAATTGTCTATCCACATAGTATACACTACGTGCTCGAACACAACTTCGGTAGCAAAACTCTAGAGAATGAAGGGTACACTTGGATTCATTCCGTCATCAACATCACTATTCAAAAACAGTCAACCAAGATTCAACTATTAACTTCGAGATAACTACATAAATTACGTATCCAGTTAGTTTACACTTCGTGCTCGAACACAACTTCGGTAGCAAAACTCCCGAGAATCAAGGGTACACTTGGATTCTTTCCATCATCAATATCACCATTCATTAACAGTCAACCAAGATTCGATTATTAACTTCGAGATAACTACATAAATTAGGTATCCACATAGTTTACACTTCATGCTCGTACACAACTTCGGTAGCAAAACTCTAGAGAATGAAGGTTACACTTGGATTCATTCCATCATCAACATCACCATTCAAAAACAATCAACCAAGATTCAACTATTAACTTCGAGATAACTACATAACTTACGTATCCACCTAGTTTACACTTCGTGCTCGAACACAACTTCGGTAGCAAAACTCCCGAGAATCAAGGGTACACTTGGATTTATTCCATCATCAACATCACCATTCATATACAGTCAACCATGATTCGACTATTAACATCGAGATAACTACATAATTACGTATCCACTTAGTTTACACTTCGTGCTAGAACACAACTTCGGTAGCAAAACTCCCGAGAATCAAGGGTACACTTGGATTCTTTCCATCATCAACATCACCATTCATATACAGTCAACCAAGATTCGACTATTAACTTCGAGGTAACTACATAAATTGTCTATCCACATGGTTTACACTTCATGCTCGAACACAACTTCGGTAGCAAACCCCCCTAGAATGAAGGGTACACTTAGATTCATTCCATCATCAACACCACCAAGCATACAAAGTCGAAGAAGATTCAACTATTAATTTCGAGATAACTACATAAATTGTGTATCCACTTAGTTTACACTACGTGCTCGAACATAACTTCGGTAGCAGAACTCCCGAGAATCAAGGGTTCACTTGGATTCATTCCATCATGAATATCATAAATCATAAACAGTCAACCAAGCTTCGACTATTAACTTCGAGATAACTACATAAATTACGTATCCAGTTAGTTTACACTTCGTGCTCGAACACAACTTGGGTAGCAAAACTCCCGGGAATCAACGGTACACTTGGATTCATTCCATCATAAACAACACCATTCATATACAGTCAACCAAGATTCGACTATTAACTTCGAGGTAACAACATAAATTGTCTATCCACTTAGTTTACACTTCATGTTCGAACACAACTATGGTAGCAAAACCCCCTAGAATGAATGGTGCACATGGATTCATTGCATCATCAACATCACCATCCATACAAAGTCGAAGAAGATTCGACTATTTACTTCGAGATAACTACATAAATTTTGTATCCACTTAGTTCACACTATGTGCTCGGACACAACATTGGTAGCAAAACTCCCGAGAATCAAGGGTGCACTTGGATTCATTCCATGATCAATATCACCATTCATTAACAGTCAACCAAGATTCGACTATTAACTTTGAGATAACTATATAAATTACGTATTCACATAGTTTACACTTAATGCTCGTACACAACTTCGGTAGCAAAACTCTAGAGAATGAAGGGTACACTTAGATTCATTCCGTCATCAACATCATCATTCAAAAACAGTCAAGCAAGATTCAACTATTAACTTCGAGATAACTATGTAAATTACGTATCCAGTTAGTTTACACTTCGTGCTCGAACACAACTTCGGTAGCAAAACTCCCGAGAATCAAGGGTACACTTGGATTAATTTCATCATCAATATCACCATTCATTAACAGTCAAGCAAGATTCGACTATTAACTTCGAGATAACTACATAAATTAGGTATCCACATAGTTTACACTTCATGATCGTACACAACTTCGGTAGCAAAAATTCTAGAGAATGAAGGGTACACTTGGATTCATTCCATCATCAACATCACCATTCAAAAACAGTCAACCAAGATTCAACTATTAACTTCGAGATAACTATGTAAATTACGTATCCACTTAGTTTACACTTCGTGCTCGAACACAACTTCGGTAGCAAAACTCCCGAGAATCAAGGGTACACTTGGATTAATTCCATCATCAACATCACCATTCAAAAGCAGTCAACCAAGATTCAACTATTAACTTCGAGATAACTACATAAATTACGTATCCACTTAGTGTACACTTCGTGCTCGAACACAACTTCGGTAGCAAAACTCCCGAGAATCAAGGGTACACTTGGATTCAGTCCATCATCAATATCACCATTCATTAACAGTCAACCAAGATTCGACTATTAACTTCGAGATAACTACATAAATTACGTATCCACATAGTTTACACTTCATGCTCGTACACAACTTCGGTAGCAAAACTCGAGAGAATGAAGGGTACACTTGGATTCATTCCATCATCAACATCACCATTCAAAAACAGTCAACCAAGATCAACTATTAACTTTGAGATAACTAGATAACTTACGTATCCACTTAGTTTACACTTCGTGCTCGAACACAACTTCGGTAGCAAAACTTCCGAGAATCAAGCGTACACTTGGATTCATTCCATCATCAATATCACCATTCATTAAGAGTCAACAAAGATTCGACTATTAACTTCGAGATAACTACATAAATTACGTATCCACATAGTTTACACTTCATGCTCGTACACAACATCGGATACAAAATTCTAGAGAATGAAGGGTACACTTGGATTTATTCCACCATCAACATCATCATTCAAAAACAGTCAACCAAGATTCAACTATTAACTTCGAGATAACTACATAACTTACGTATCCACTTAGTTTACACTTCGTGCTCGAACACAACTTCGGTATCAAAACTCCAGAGAATCAAGGGTACACTTGGATTAATTCCATCATCAACATCACCATTCATATACAGTCAACCATGATTCGACTATTAACTTCGAGATAACTACATAAATTACGTATCCACTTAGTTTACACTTCAAGCTCGTACACAACTTCGGTAGCAAAACTCTAGAGAATGAAGGGTACACATGGATTCATTCCATCATCAATATCACCATTCAAAAATAGTCAACCAAGATTCGACTATTAACTTCGAGATAACTACATAAATTACGTATCCACTTAGTTTACACTTCGTGCTCGAACACAACTTCGGTAGCAAAACTCCCGAGAATCAAGGGTACACTTGGATTAATTCCATCAGCAACATCACCATTCAAAAACAGTCAACCAAGATTCAACTATTAACTTCGAGATAACTACATAAATTACGTATGCACTTAGTTTACACTACGTGCTTAAACACAGCTTCGGTAGCAAAACTCCCGAGAATCAAGGGTACATTTGGACTCACTCCACCATCAATATCACCATTCATTAACAGTCAACCATGATTCGACTATTAACTTCGAGATAACTACATAAATTACGTATCCACATAGTTTACACTTCATGCTCGTACACAAAATTCGGTAGCAAAACTCTAGAAAATGAAGGGTACACTTGGATTCATTCCGTCATCAACATCACCATTCAAAAACAGTCAACCAAGATTCAACTATTAACTTCGAGATAACTACATAACTTACGTATCCACTTAGTTTACACTTCGTGCTCGAACACAACTTCGGTAGCAAAACTCCCGAGAATCAAGGGTACACTTGGATTAATTCCATCATCAACATCACCATTCATATACAGTCAACCATGATTCGACTATTAACTTCGAGATAACTACATAAATTACGTATCCACTTAGTTTACACTTCAAGCTCGTACACAACTTCGGTAGCAAAACTCTAGAGAATGAAGGGTACACATGGATTCATTCCATCATCAACATCACCATTCAAAAACAGTCAACCAAGATTCAACTATTAACCTCGAGATAACTACCTAAATTACGTATCCACTTAGTGTACACTTCGTGCTCGAACACAACTTCGGTAGCAAAACTCCCGAGAATCAAGGGTACACTTGGATTCATTCCATCATCAATATCACCATTCATTAACAGTCAACCAAGATTCGACTATTAACTTCGATATAACTACATAAATTACGTATCCACATAGTTTACACTTCATGCTCGTACACAACTTCGGTAGCAAAACTCGAGAGAATGAAGGGTACACTTGGATTCGTTCCATCATCAACATCACCATTCAAAAACAGTCAACCAAGATCAACTATTAACTTCGAGATAACTAGATAACTTACGTATCCGCTTAGTTTACACTTCGTGCTCGAACACAACTTCGGTAGCAAAACTTCCGAGAATCAAGCGTACACTTGGATTCATTCCATCATCAATATCACCATTCATTAAGAGTCAACAAAGATTCGACTATTAACTTCGAGATAACTACATAAATTACGTATCCACATAGTTTACACTTCATGCTCGTACACAACATCGGATACAAAATTCTAGAGAATGAAGGGTACACTTGGATTTATTCCACCATCAACATCATCATTCAAAAACAGTCAACCAAGATTCAACTATTAACTTCGAGATAACTACATAACTTACGTATCCACTTAGTTTACACTTCGTGCTCGAACACAACTTCGGTATCAAAACTCCAGAGAATCAAGGGTACACTTGGATTAATTCCATCATCAACATCACCATTCATATACAGTCAACCATGATTCGACTATTAACTTCGAGATAACTACATAAATTACGTATCCACTTAGTTTACACTTCAAGCTCGTACACAACTTCGGTAGCAAAACTCTAGAGAATGAAGGGTACACATGGATTCATTCCATCATCAATATCACCATTCAAAAATAGTCAACCAAGATTCGACTATTAACTTCGAGATAACTACATAAATTACGTATCCACTTAGTTTACACTTCGTGCTCGAACACAACTTCGGTAGCAAAACTCCCGAGAATCAAGGGTACACTTGGATTAATTCCATCAGCAACATCACCATTCAAAAACAGTCAACCAAGATTCAACTATTAACTTCGAGATCACTACATAAATTACGTATCCACTTAGTTTACACTACGTGCTTAAACACAGCTTCGGTAGCAAAACTCCCGAGAATCACGGGTACACTTGGACTCACTCCATCATCAATATCACCATTCATTAACAGTCAACCATGATTCGACTATTAACTTCGAGATAACTACATAAATTACGTATCCACATAGTTTACACTTCATGCTCGTACACAAAATTCGGTAGCAAAACTCTAGAAAATGAAGGGTACACTTGGATTCATTCCGTCATAAACATCACCATTCAAAAACAGTCAACCAAGATTCAACTATTAACTTCGAGATAACTACATAACTTACGTATCCACTTAGTTTACACTTCGTGCTCGAACACAACTTCGGTAGCAAAACTCCCGAGAATCAAGGGTACACTTGGATTAATTCCATCATCAACATCACCATTCATATACAGTCAACCATGATTCGACTATTAACTTCGAGATAACTACATAAATTACGTATCCACTTAGTTTACACTTCAAGCTCGTACACAACTTCGGTAGCAAAACTCTAGAAAATGAAGGGTACACATGGATTCATTCCATCATCAACATCACCATTCAAAAACAGTCAACCAAGATTCAACTATTAACCTCGAGATAACTACATAACTTACGTATCCACTTAGTTTACCCTTCGTGCTCGAACACAACTTCGGTAGCAAAACTCCCGACAATCAAGGGTACACTTGGATTCATTCCATCATCAACATCACCATTCATATACAGTCAACCATGATTCGACTATTAACTTCGAGATAACTACATAAATTACGTATCCACTTAGTTTACACTTCGTGCTCGAACACAACTTCGGTAGCAAAACTCCCGAGAATCAAGGGTACACTTGGATTCCTTCCATCATCAACATCACCATTCATAAACAGTCAACCAAGATTCGACTATTATCTTCGTGGTAACTACATAAATTGTCTACCCACTTAGTTTACACTTCGTGCTCGAACACAACTTCGGTAGCAAAACCCCCTAGAATGAAGGGTACACTTGGATTCATTGCATCATCAACATCATTATCCATACAAAGTCAAAGAAGATTCGACTATTTACTTCGAGATAACTACATAAATTGTGTATCCACTTAGTTCACACTACGTGCTCGGACAAACCATTGGTAGCAAAACTCCCGAGAATCAAGGGTACACTTGGATTCCTTCCAACATCAACATCACCATTCATATACAGTCAACCAAGATTCGACTATTAACTTTGAGGTAACAACATAAATTGTCTATCCACTTAGTTTACACTTCATGTTCGAACACAACATAGGTAGCAAAACCCCCTAGAATGAATGGTGCACATGGATTCATTGCATCATCAACATCACCATCCATACAAAGTCGAAGAAGATTCGACTTTTTACTTCGATATAACTACATAAATTATGTATCCACTTAGTTCACACTACGTGCTCGGACACAACATTGGTAGCAAAAGTCCCGAGAATCAAGGGTACACTAGGATTCATTCCATCATCAATATCACCATTCATTAACAGTCAACCAAGATTCGACTATTAACTTTGAGATAACTACATAAATTACGTATCCACATAGTTTACACTTCATACTCGTACACAACTTCGGAAGCAAATCTCTAGAGAATGAAGGGTACACTTGGATTCATTCCATCATCAACATCACCATTCAAAAACAGTCAACCAAGATTCAACTATTAACTTCGAGATAACTACATAAATTACGTATCCAGTTAGTTTATACTTCGTGCTCGAACACAACTTCGGTAGCAAAACTCCCGAGAATCAAGGGTACACTTGGATTCATTCCATCATCAACATCACCATTCATATACAGTCAACCATGATTCGACTATTAACTTCGAGATAACTACATAAATTGTCTATCCACTTAGTTTACACTTCAAGCTCGTACACAACTTCGGTAGCAAAACTCTAGAGAATGAAGGGTACACATGGATTCATTCCATCATCAACATCACCATTCAAAAACAGTCAACCAAGATTCAACTATTAACCTCGAGATAACTACATAACTTACGTATCCACTTAGTTTACCCTTCGTGCTCGAACACAACTTCGGTAGCAAAACTCCCGACAATCAAGGGTACACTTGGATTCATTCCATCATCAACATCACCATTCATATACAGTCAACCATGATTCGACTATTAACTTCGAGATAACTACATAAATTACGTATCCACTTAGTTTACACTTCGTGCTCGAACACAACTTCGGTAGCAAAACTCCCGAAAATCAAGGGTACACTTGGATTCCTTCCATCATCAACATCACCATTCATATAGAGTCAACCAAGATTCGACTATTAACTTCGTGGTAACTACATAAATTGTCTATCCACTTAGTTTACACTTCGTGCTCGAACACAACTTCGGTAGCAAAACCCCCTAGAATGAAGGGTACACTTGGATTCATTGCATCATAAACATCATTATCCATACAAAGTCAAAGAAGATTCGACTATTTACTTCGAGATAACTACATAAATTGTGTATCCACTTAGTTCACACTACGTGCTCGGACACAACATTGGTAGCAAAACTCCCGAGAATCAAGGGTACACTTGGATTCCTTCCAACATCAACATCACCATTCATATACAGTCAACCAAGATTCGACTATTAACTTCGAGATAACTACATAAATTACGTATCCAGTTAGTTTATACTTCGTGCTCGAACACAACTTCGGTAGCAAAACTCCCGAGAATCAAGGGTACACTTGGATTCATTCCATCATCAACATCACCATTCATTAACAGTCAAGCAAGATTCGACTATTAACTTCGAGATAACTACATAAATTACGTGTCCACATAGTTTACACTTAATGCTCAAACACAACTTCGGTAGCAAAACTCTAGAGAATGAAGGGTACACTTGGATTCATTCCATCATCAACATCACCATTCAAAAACAGTCAATAAAGAGTCAACTATTAACTTCGAGATAACTACATAAATTACGTATCCACTTAGTTTACACTTCGTGCTCGAACACAACTTCGGTAGCAAAACTCCCGAGAATCAAGGGTTCACTTGGATACATTCCATCATCAATATCATCAATCATAAACAGTCAACCAAGATTCGACTATTAACTTCGAGATAACTACATAAATTACGTATCCACTTAGTATACACTTCGTGCTCGAACACAACTTCGGTAGCAAAACTCCCGAGAATCAAGGCTACACTTGGATTCATTCCATCATCAAAATCACCATTCATATACAGTCAACCAAGATTCGACTGTTAACTTCGAGGTAACTACATAAATTGTCTATCCACTTAGTTTACACTTCGTGCTCGAACACAACTTCGGTAGCAAAACTCCCGAGAATCAAGGGTACACTTGGATTCATTCCATCATCAACATCACCATTCATATACAGTCAACCATGATTCGACTATAAACTTCGAGATAACTACATAAATTACGTATCCACTTAGTTTACACTTCGTGCTCGAACACAACTTCGGTAGCAAAACTCCGGAGAATCAAGGGTACACTTGGATTCATTCCATCATCAACATCACCATTCATATATAGTCAACCATGATTCGACTATTAACTTCGAGGTAACTAGATAAATTGTCTCTCCACTTAGTTTACACTACGTGCTCGAACACAACTTCGGTAGCACAACTCCCGAGAATCAAGGGTTCACTTGGATACATTCCATCATGAATATCATCAATCATAAACAGTCAACCAAGATTCGACTATTAACTTCGAGATAACTACATAAATTGTGTATCCACTTAGTTTACACTACGTGCTCGAACACAACTTCGGTAGCACAACTCCCGAGAATCAAGGGTTCACCTCGATTCATTCCATCATGAATATCATCAATCATAAAGAGTCAACCAAGATTCGACTATTAACTTCGAGATAACTACATAAATTACGTATCCACTTAGTTTACACTTCGTGCTCCAACACAACTTCGGCAGCAAAACTCCAGAGAATCAAGGGTAGACTTGGATTCATTCCATCATCATCATCACCATTCATATACAGTCAACCAAGATTCGACTATTAACTTCGAGATAACTACATAAATTACGTATCCACTTAGTTTACACTTCGTGCTCGAACACAACTTCGGTAGCAAAACTCCAGAGAATCAAGGGTACACTTGGATTCATTCCATCATCATCATCACCATTCATATGCAGTCAACCAAGATTCGACTATTAACTTCGAGATAACTACATAAATTACGTATCCACTTAGTTTACACTTCATGCTCGTACACAACTTCGGTAGCAAAACTCTAGAGAATGAAGGGTACACTTGGATTCATTCCATCATCAACATCACCATTCATATACAGTCAACCAAGATTCGACTATTAACTTCGAGATAACAACATAAATTACGTATCCACTTAGTTTACACTTCGTGCTCGAACACAACTTCGGTAGCAAAACTCCCGAGAATCAAGGGTACACTTGAATTCATTCCATCATCAACATCACCATTCATATACAGTCAACCATGATTCGACTATTAACTTCGAGGTAACAACATAAATTGTCTCTCCACTTAGTTTACACTACGTGCTCGAACACAACTTCGGTAGCAAAACTCCCGAGAATCAAGGGTACACTTGGATTCATTCCATCATCAACATCACTATTCATAAACAGTCAACCAAGATTCAACTATTAACTTCGAGGTAACTACATAAATTGTCTCTCCACTTAGTTTACACTACGTGCTCGAACACAACTTCGGTAGCACAACTCCCTAGAATCAAGGGTTCACTAGGATACATTCCATCATGAATATCATCAATCATAAACAGTCAACCAAGATTCGACTATTAACTTCGAGATAACTACATAAATTGTGTATCCACTTAGTTTACACTACGTGCTCGAACACAACTTCGGTAGCAAAACTCCAGAGAATCAAGGGTACACTTGGATTCATTCCATCATCATCATCACCATTCATATGCAGTCAACCAAGATTCGACTATTAACTTCGAGATAACTACATAAATTACGTATCCACTTAGTTTACACTTCATGCTCGTACACAACTTCGGTAGCAAAACTCTAGAGAATGAAGGGTACACTTGGATTCATTCCATCATCAACATCACCATTCATATACAGTCAACCAAGATTCGACTATTAACTTCGAGATAACTACATAAATTACGTATCCACTTAGTTTACACTTCGTGCTCGAACACAACTTCGGTAGCAAAACTCCCGAGAATCAAGGGTACACTTGAATTCATTCCATCATCAACATCACCATTCATATACAGTCAACCATGATTCGACTATTAACTTCGAGGTAACTACATAAATTGTCTCTCCACTTAGTTTACACTACGTGCTCGAACACAACTTCGGTAGCAAAACTCCCGAGAATCAAGGGTACACTTGGATTCATTCCATCATCAACATCACTATTCATAAACAGTCAACCAAGATTCAACTATTAACTTCGAGGTAACTACATAAATTGTCTCTCCACTTAGTTTACACTACGTGCTCGAACACAACTTCGGTAGCACAACTCCCGAGAATCAAGAGTTCACTTGGATACATTCCATCATGAATATCATCAATCATAAACAGTCAACCAAGATTCGACTATTAATTTCGAGATAACTACATAAATTGTGTATCCACTTAGTTTACACTACGTGCTCGAACACAACTTCGGTAGCACAACTCCCGAGAATCATGGGTTCACCTCGATTCTTTCCATCGTGAATATCATCAATCATAAACAGTCAACCAAGATTCGACTATTAACTTCGAGATAACTACATAAATTACGTATCCACTTAGTTTACAGTTCGTGCTCCAACACAACTTCGGTAGCAAAACTCCAGAGAATCAAGGGTACACTTGGATTCATTCCATCATCATCATCACCATTCATATACAGTCAACCAAGATTCGACTATTAACTTCGAGATAACTACATAAATTACGTATCCACTTAGTTTACACTTCGTGCTCGAACACAACTTCGGTAGCAAAACTCCCGAGAATCAAGGGTACACTTGGATTCATTCCATAAACAACATCACCATTCATATACAGTCAACCAAGATACGACTATTTACTTCGAGGTAACTACATAAATTGTCTATCCACTTAGTTTACACTTTGTGCTTGAACACAACTTCGGTAGCAAAACCCCCTTGAATGAATGGTGCACTTGGATTCATTGCATCATGAACATCACCATCCATACTAAGTCGAAGAAGATTCGACTATTTACTGCGAGATAACTACATAAATTGTGTATCCACTTAGTTTACACTACGTGCTCGGACACAACTTCGCTAGCTAAACTCCCGAGAATCAAGGGTACACTTGGATTCATTCCATCATCAATATCACCATTCATTAACAGTCAGCCAAGATTCAACTATTAACTTCGAGATAACTACATAAATTACGTATCCACTTAGTTTACACTTCGTGCTCGAACACAACTTCGGTAGCAAAACTCCCGAGAATCAAGGGTACACTTGAATTCATTCCATCATCAACATCACCATTCATATACAGTCAACCATGATTCGACTATTAACTTCGAGGTAACTACATAAATTGTCTCTCCACTTAGTTTACACTACGTGCTCGAGCACAACTTCGGTATCACAACTCCCGAGAATCAAGGGTACACTTGGATTCATTCCATAAACAACATCACCATTCATATACTATCAACCAAGATTCGACTATTAACTTCGAGGTAACTACATAAATTGTCTATCCACTTAGTTTACACTTTGTGCTCGAACACAACTTCGGTAGCAAAACCTCCTAGAATGAATGGTGCACTTGGATTCATTGCATCATCAACATCACCATCCATACTAAGTCGAAGAAGATTCGACTATTTACTTCGAGATAACTACATAAATTGTGTATCCACTTAGTTTACACTACGTGCTCGGACACAACTTCGCTAGCAAAACTCCCGAGAATCAAGGGTACACTTGGATTCATTCCATCATCAATATCACCATTCATTAACAGTCAACCGAGATTCGACTATTAACTTCGAGATAACTACATAAATTACGTATCCACATAGTTTACACTTCATGCTCGTACACAACTTCGGTAGCAAAACTCCCGAGAATGAAGGGTACACTTGGATTCATTCCATCATCAACATCACCATTCATATACAGTCAACCAAGATTCAACTATTAACTTCGAGATAACTACATAAATTACGTATCCACTTAGTTTACACTTTGTGCTCGAACACAATTTCGGTAGCAAAACTCCCGAGAATCAAGGGTACACTTCGATTCATTCCATCATCAACATCACCATTCATATAGAGTCAACCAAGATTCGACTATTAACTTCGAGTTAACTAAATAAATTACGTATCCACATAGATTACACTTCGTGATCGATCACTACTTCGGTAGCAAAATTCCCGGGAATCAAGGGTACACTTGGATTCATTCCATCATCAACATCACCATTCAGATACAGTCAACCATGATTCAACTATTTACTTCGAGATAACTACATAAATTACGTACCCACTTAGTTTACACTTCGTGCTCGAACACATCTTCGGTAGCAAAACTCCCGAGAATCAAGGGTACACTTGGATTAATTCTATCAGCAACATCACCATTCAAAAACAGTCAACCAAGATTCAACTATTAACTTCGAGATAACTACATAAATTACGTATCCACTTAGTTTACACTTCGTGCTTGAACACAGCTTCGGTAGCAAAACTCCCGAGAATCAAGGGTACACTTGAATTCATTCCATCATCAACATCACCATTCATATACTATCAACCAAGATTCGACTATTAACTTCGAGGTAACTACATAAATTGTCTATCCACTTAGTTTACACTTTGTGCTCGAACACAACTTCGGTAGCAAAACCTCCTAGAATGAATGGTGCACTTGGATTCATTGCATCATCAACATCACCATCCATACTAAGTCGAAGAAGATTCGACTATTTACTTCGAGATAACTACATAAATTGTGTATCCACTTAGTTTACACTACGTGCTCGGACACAACTTCGCTAGCAAAACTCCCGAGAATCAAGGGTACACTTGGATTCATTCCATCATCAATATCACCATTCATTAACAGTCAACCGAGATTCGACTATTAACTTCGAGATAACTACATAAATTACGTATCCACATAGTTTACACTTCATGCTCGTACACAACTTCGGTAGCAAAACTCCCGAGAATGAAGGGTACACTTGGATTCATTCCATCATCAACATCACCATTCATATACAGTCAACCAAGATTCAACTATTAACTTCGAGATAACTACATAAATTACGTATCCACTTAGTTTACACTTCGTGCTCGAACACAATTTCGGTAGCAAAACTCCCGAGAATCAAGGGTACACTTCGATTCATTCCATCATCAACATCACCATTCATATAGAGTCAACCAAGATTCGACTATTAACTTCGAGTTAACTAAATAAATTACGTATCCACATAGATTACACTTCGTGATCGATCACTACTTCGGTAGCAAAATTCCCGGGAATCAAGGGTACACTTGGATTCATTCCATCATCAACATCACCATTCAGATACAGTCAACCATGATTCAACTATTTACTTCGAGATAACTACATAAATTACGTACCCACTTAGTTTACACTTCGTGCTCGAACACATCTTCGGTAGCAAAACTCCCGAGAATCAAGGGTACACTTGGATTAATTCTATCAGCAACATCACCATTCAAAAACAGTCAACCAAGATTCAACTATTAACTTCGAGATAACTACATAAATTACGTATCCACTTAGTTTACACTTCGTGCTTGAACACAGCTTCGGTAGCAAAACTCCCGAGAATCAAGGGTACACTTGAATTCATTCCATCATCAACATCACCATTCATATACAGTCAACCATGATTCGACTATTAACTTCGAGGTAACTACATAAATTGTCTCTCCACTTAGTTTACACTACGTGCTCGAACACAACTTCGGTAGCAAAACTCCCGAGAATCAAGGGTACACTTGGATTCATTCCATCATCAACATCACTATTCATAAACAGTCAACCAAGATTCAACTATTAACTTCGAGGTAACTACATAAATTGTCTCTCCACTTAGTTTACACTACGTGCTCGAACACAACTTCGGTAGCACAACTCCCGAGAATCAAGAGTTCACTTGGATACATTCCATCATGAATATCATCAATCATAAACAGTCAACCAAGATTCGACTATTAATTTCGAGATAACTACATAAATTGTGTATCCACTTAGTTTACACTACGTGCTCGAACACAACTTCGGTAGCACAACTCCCGAGAATCATGGGTTCACCTCGATTCTTTCCATCGTGAATATCATCAATCATAAACAGTCAACCAAGATTCGACTATTAACTTCGAGATAACTACATAAATTACGTATCCACTTAGTTTACAGTTCGTGCTCCAACACAACTTCGGTAGCAAAACTCCAGAGAATCAAGGGTACACTTGGATTCATTCCATCATCATCATCACCATTCATATACAGTCAACCAAGATTCGACTATTAACTTCGAGATAACTACATAAATTACGTATCCACTTAGTTTACACTTCGTGCTCGAACACAACTTCGGTAGCAAAACTCCCGAGAATCAAGGGTACACTTGGATTCATTCCATAAACAACATCACCATTCATATACAGTCAACCAAGATACGACTATTTACTTCGAGGTAACTACATAAATTGTCTATCCACTTAGTTTACACTTTGTGCTTGAACACAACTTCGGTAGCAAAACCCCCTTGAATGAATGGTGCACTTGGATTCATTGCATCATGAACATCACCATCCATACTAAGTCGAAGAAGATTCGACTATTTACTGCGAGATAACTACATAAATTGTGTATCCACTTAGTTTACACTACGTGCTCGGACACAACTTCGCTAGCAAAACTCCCGAGAATCAAGGGTACACTTGGATTCATTCCATCATCAATATCACCATTCATTAACAGTCAGCCAAGATTCAACTATTAACTTCGAGATAACTACATAAATTACGTATCCACTTAGTTTACACTTCGTGCTCGAACACAACTTCGGTAGCAAAACTCCCGAGAATCAAGGGTACACTTGAATTCATTCCATCATCAACATCACCATTCATATACAGTCAACCATGATTCGACTATTAACTTCGAGGTAACTACATAAATTGTCTCTCCACTTAGTTTACACTACGTGCTCGAGCACAACTTCGGTATCACAACTCCCGAGAATCAAGGGTACACTTGGATTCATTCCATAAACAACATCACCATTCATATACTATCAACCAAGATTCGACTATTAACTTCGAGGTAACTACATAAATTGTCTATCCACTTAGTTTACACTTTGTGCTCGAACACAACTTCGGTAGCAAAACCTCCTAGAATGAATGGTGCACTTGGATTCATTGCATCATCAACATCACCATCCATACTAAGTCGAAGAAGATTCGACTATTTACTTCGAGATAACTACATAAATTGTGTATCCACTTAGTTTACACTACGTGCTCGGACACAACTTCGCTAGCAAAACTCCCGAGAATCAAGGGTACACTTGGATTCATTCCATCATCAATATCACCATTCATTAACAGTCAACCGAGATTCGACTATTAACTTCGAGATAACTACATAAATTACGTATCCACATAGTTTACACTTCATGCTCGTACACAACTTCGGTAGCAAAACTCCCGAGAATGAAGGGTACACTTGGATTCATTCCATCATCAACATCACCATTCATATACAGTCAACCAAGATTCAACTATTAACTTCGAGATAACTACATAAATTACGTATCCACTTAGTTTACACTTCGTGCTCGAACACAATTTCGGTAGCAAAACTCCCGAGAATCAAGGGTACACTTCGATTCATTCCATCATCAACATCACCATTCATATAGAGTCAACCAAGATTCGACTATTAACTTCGAGTTAACTAAATAAATTACGTATCCACATAGATTACACTTCGTGATCGATCACTACTTCGGTAGCAAAATTCCCGGGAATCAAGGGTACACTTGGATTCATTCCATCATCAACATCACCATTCAGATACAGTCAACCATGATTCAACTATTTACTTCGAGATAACTACATAAATTACGTACCCACTTAGTTTACACTTCGTGCTCGAACACATCTTCGGTAGCAAAACTCCCGAGAATCAAGGGTACACTTGGATTAATTCTATCAGCAACATCACCATTCAAAAACAGTCAACCAAGATTCAACTATTAACTTCGAGATAACTACATAAATTACGTATCCACTTAGTTTACACTTCGTGCTTGAACACAGCTTCGGTAGCAAAACTCCCGAGAATCAACGGTACACTTGGACTCATTCCATCATCAATATCACCATTCATTAACTGTCAACCAAGATTCGACTATTAACTTCGAGATAACTACATAAATTACGTATCCACATAGTTTACACTTCATGCTCGTACACAACTTCGGTAGCAAAACTCTAGAAAATGAAGTGTACACTTGGATTCATTCCATCATCAACATCACCATTCAAAAACAGTCAACCAAGATTCAACTATTAACTTCCAGATAACTACATAAATTACGTATCCACTTAGTTTACACTTCGTGCTCGAACACAACTTTGGTAGAAAAACTCCCGAGTATCAAGGGTACACTTGGATTAATTCCATCATCAACAACACCATTCATATACGGTACACCAAGATTCGACTATTAACTTCGAGATAACTACATAAATTACGTATCCACTTAGTTTACACTTCGTGATCGATCACAACTTCGGTAGCAAAACTCCCGAGAATCAAGGGTACACTTGAATTCATTCCATCATCAACATCATCATTCATATACAGTCAACCATGATTCGACTATTAACTTCGAGATAACTACATAAATTACGTATCCACTTAGTTTACACTTCATGCTCGTACACAACTTCGGTAGCAAAACTCTAGAGAATGAAGGGTACACATGGATTCGTTCCATCATCATCATCACCATTCATATGCAGTCAACCAAGATTCAACTATTAACTTCGAGATAACTACATAAATTACGTATCCACTTAGTTTACACTTCATGCTCGTACACAACTTCGGTAGCAAAACTCTAGAGAATGAAGGGTACACTTGGATTCATTCCATCATCAACATCACCATTCATATACAGTCAACCATGATTCGACTATTAACTTCGAGGTAACTACATAAATTGTCTCTCCACTTAGTTTACACTACGTGCTCGAGCACAACTTCGGTAGCACAACTCCCGAGAATCAAGGGTTCACTTGGATACATTCCATCATGAATATCATCAATCATAAACAGTCAACCAAGATTCGACTATTAACTTCGAGATAACTACATAACTTGTGTATCCACTTAGTTTACACTACGTGCTCGAACGCAACTTCGGTAGCACAACTCCCGAGAATCAAGGGTACACTTGGATTCATTCCTTCATCAACATCACCATTCATATACAGACAACCAAGATTCGACTATTTACTTCGAGGTAACTACATAAATAGTCTATCCACTTAGTTTACACTTCGTGCTCAAACACAACTTCGGTAGCAAAACCCCCTAGAATGAATGGTGCACTTGGATTCATTGCATCATCTCATCCATACAAAGTCGAAGAAAATTCTACAATTTACTTCGAGATAACTACATATATTGTGTATCCACTTAGTTTACACTACGTGCTCGGACACAACTTTGGTAGCAAAACTCCCGAGAATCAAGGGTACACTTGGATTCATTTCATCATCAATATCACCATTCATTAACAGTCAACCAAGATTCGACTATTAACTTCGAGATAACTACATAAATTACGTATCCCCTTAGTTCAAACATCGTGCTGAACACAACTTCGGTAGCAAAACTCCCGAGAATCAGGGGTACACTTGGATTCATTTCATCATCATCATCACCATTCATATATAGTCAACCAAGATTCGACTATTAACTTCGAGGTAACTACGAAAATTGTCTATCCACTTCTTTTACACTTCGTACTCGAACACTACTTTGGTAGCAAAACCCCCTAGAATGAATAGTGCACTTGGATTCATTGCATCCTGAATATCATCAATCATAAACAATCAACCAAGAATCGACTATTAACTTCGAGATAACTACATAAATTACGTATCGACTTAGTGTACACTTCGTGCTCAAACACTACTTCGGTAGCAAAACTCCCGAGAATCAATGGTACACTTGGATTCATTCCATCATCAACATCACCATTCATAAACAGTCAACCAAGATTCGACTATTAACTTCGAGATAACTACAAAAATTGTCTATCCACTTAGTTTACACTTGGTGCTCGAACCTAACTTCGGTACTTAAACTCCCTAGAATGAAGGGCACACATGGATTTAGTCCATCATCAACATCACCAACCATACAAAGTCGAAGAAGATTCGACTATTAACTTCGAGATAACTATAGAAATTGTGTATCCACCTAGTTTACACTACGTGCTCGAACACAACTAGTGTCGCAAAACTCCCAAGAATCAAGGGTACACTTAGATTCATTCCATCATCAACATCACCATTCATAAACAGTCAACCAAGATTCGACTATTAACTTCGAGATAACTACATAAATTACGTATCCACAGAGTTTACACTTCGTGCTCGAACACAACTTCGGTAGCAAAACTCCCGAGAATCAAGGGTACACTTGGATTCATTCCATAAACAACATCACCATTCATATACAGTCAACCAAGATACGACTATTTACTTCGAGGTAACTACATAAATTGTCTATCCACTTAGTTTACACTTTGTGCTTGAACACAACTTCGGTAGCAAAACCCCCTTGAATGAATGGTGCACTTGGATTCATTGCATCATGAACATCACCATCCATACTAAGTCGAAGAAGATTCGACTATTTACTGCGAGATAACTACATAAATTGTGTATCCACTTAGTTTACACTACGTGCTCGGACACAACTTCGCTAGCAAAACTCCCGAGAATCAAGGGTACACTTGGATTCATTCCATCATCAATATCACCATTCATTAACAGTCAGCCAAGATTCAACTATTAACTTCGAGATAACTACATAAATTACGTATCCACTTAGTTTACACTTCGTGCTCGAACACAACTTCGGTAGCAAAACTCCCGAGAATCAAGGGTACACTTGAATTCATTCCATCATCAACATCACCATTCATATACAGTCAACCATGATTCGACTATTAACTTCGAGGTAACTACATAAATTGTCTCTCCACTTAGTTTACACTACGTGCTCGAGCACAACTTCGGTATCACAACTCCCGAGAATCAAGGGTACACTTGGATTCATTCCATAAACAACATCACCATTCATATACTATCAACCAAGATTCGACTATTAACTTCGAGGTAACTACATAAATTGTCTATCCACTTAGTTTACACTTTGTGCTCGAACACAACTTCGGTAGCAAAACCTCCTAGAATGAATGGTGCACTTGGATTCATTGCATCATCAACATCACCATCCATACTAAGTCGAAGAAGATTCGACTATTTACTTCGAGATAACTACATAAATTGTGTATCCACTTAGTTTACACTACGTGCTCGGACACAACTTCGCTAGCAAAACTCCCGAGAATCAAGGGTACACTTGGATTCATTCCATCATCAATATCACCATTCATTAACAGTCAACCGAGATTCGACTATTAACTTCGAGATAACTACATAAATTACGTATCCACATAGTTTACACTTCATGCTCGTACACAACTTCGGTAGCAAAACTCCCGAGAATGAAGGGTACACTTGGATTCATTCCATCATCAACATCACCATTCATATACAGTCAACCAAGATTCAACTATTAACTTCGAGATAACTACATAAATTACGTATCCACTTAGTTTACACTTCGTGCTCGAACACAATTTCGGTAGCAAAACTCCCGAGAATCAAGGGTACACTTCGATTCATTCCATCATCAACATCACCATTCATATAGAGTCAACCAAGATTCGACTATTAACTTCGAGTTAACTAAATAAATTACGTATCCACATAGATTACACTTCGTGATCGATCACTACTTCGGTAGCAAAATTCCCGGGAATCAAGGGTACACTTGGATTCATTCCATCATCAACATCACCATTCAGATACAGTCAACCATGATTCAACTATTTACTTCGAGATAACTACATAAATTACGTACCCACTTAGTTTACACTTCGTGCTCGAACACATCTTCGGTAGCAAAACTCCCGAGAATCAAGGGTACACTTGGATTAATTCTATCAGCAACATCACCATTCAAAAACAGTCAACCAAGATTCAACTATTAACTTCGAGATAACTACATAAATTACGTATCCACTTAGTTTACACTTCGTGCTTGAACACAGCTTCGGTAGCAAAACTCCCGAGAATCAACGGTACACTTGGACTCATTCCATCATCAATATCACCATTCATTAACTGTCAACCAAGATTCGACTATTAACTTCGAGATAACTACATAAATTACGTATCCACATAGTTTACACTTCATGCTCGTACACAACTTCGGTAGCAAAACTCTAGAAAATGAAGTGTACACTTGGATTCATTCCATCATCAACATCACCATTCAAAAACAGTCAACCAAGATTCAACTATTAACTTCCAGATAACTACATAAATTACGTATCCACTTAGTTTACACTTCGTGCTCGAACACAACTTTGGTAGAAAAACTCCCGAGTATCAAGGGTACACTTGGATTAATTCCATCATCAACAACACCATTCATATACGGTACACCAAGATTCGACTATTAACTTCGAGATAACTACATAAATTACGTATCCACTTAGTTTACACTTCGTGATCGATCACAACTTCGGTAGCAAAACTCCCGAGAATCAAGGGTACACTTGAATTCATTCCATCATCAACATCATCATTCATATACAGTCAACCATGATTCGACTATTAACTTCGAGATAACTACATAAATTACGTATCCACTTAGTTTACACTTCATGCTCGTACACAACTTCGGTAGCAAAACTCTAGAGAATGAAGGGTACACATGGATTCGTTCCATCATCATCATCACCATTCATATGCAGTCAACCAAGATTCAACTATTAACTTCGAGATAACTACATAAATTACGTATCCACTTAGTTTACACTTCATGCTCGTACACAACTTCGGTAGCAAAACTCTAGAGAATGAAGGGTACACTTGGATTCATTCCATCATCAACATCACCATTCATATACAGTCAACCATGATTCGACTATTAACTTCGAGGTAACTACATAAATTGTCTCTCCACTTAGTTTACACTACGTGCTCGAGCACAACTTCGGTAGCACAACTCCCGAGAATCAAGGGTTCACTTGGATACATTCCATCATGAATATCATCAATCATAAACAGTCAACCAAGATTCGACTATTAACTTCGAGATAACTACATAACTTGTGTATCCACTTAGTTTACACTACGTGCTCGAACGCAACTTCGGTAGCACAACTCCCGAGAATCAAGGGTACACTTGGATTCATTCCTTCATCAACATCACCATTCATATACAGACAACCAAGATTCGACTATTTACTTCGAGGTAACTACATAAATAGTCTATCCACTTAGTTTACACTTCGTGCTCAAACACAACTTCGGTAGCAAAACCCCCTAGAATGAATGGTGCACTTGGATTCATTGCATCATCTCATCCATACAAAGTCGAAGAAAATTCTACAATTTACTTCGAGATAACTACATATATTGTGTATCCACTTAGTTTACACTACGTGCTCGGACACAACTTTGGTAGCAAAACTCCCGAGAATCAAGGGTACACTTGGATTCATTTCATCATCAATATCACCATTCATTAACAGTCAACCAAGATTCGACTATTAACTTCGAGATAACTACATAAATTACGTATCCCCTTAGTTCAAACATCGTGCTGAACACAACTTCGGTAGCAAAACTCCCGAGAATCAGGGGTACACTTGGATTCATTTCATCATCATCATCACCATTCATATATAGTCAACCAAGATTCGACTATTAACTTCGAGGTAACTACGAAAATTGTCTATCCACTTCTTTTACACTTCGTACTCGAACACTACTTTGGTAGCAAAACCCCCTAGAATGAATAGTGCACTTGGATTCATTGCATCCTGAATATCATCAATCATAAACAATCAACCAAGAATCGACTATTAACTTCGAGATAACTACATAAATTACGTATCGACTTAGTGTACACTTCGTGCTCAAACACTACTTCGGTAGCAAAACTCCCGAGAATCAATGGTACACTTGGATTCATTCCATCATCAACATCACCATTCATAAACAGTCAACCAAGATTCGACTATTAACTTCGAGATAACTACAAAAATTGTCTATCCACTTAGTTTACACTTGGTGCTCGAACCTAACTTCGGTACTTAAACTCCCTAGAATGAAGGGCACACATGGATTTAGTCCATCATCAACATCACCAACCATACAAAGTCGAAGAAGATTCGACTATTAACTTCGAGATAACTATAGAAATTGTGTATCCACCTAGTTTACACTACGTGCTCGAACACAACTAGTGTCGCAAAACTCCCAAGAATCAAGGGTACACTTAGATTCATTCCATCATCAACATCACCATTCATAAACAGTCAACCAAGATTCGACTATTAACTTCGAGATAACTACATAAATTACGTATCCACAGAGTTTACACTTCATGCGCGTACACAACTTCGGTAGCAAAACTCTAGAGAATGAAGGGTAACTTGGATTCATTCTATCATCAACATCACCATTCATAAACAGTCAACGATGATTTGACTATTAACTTCGAGATAACTACAAAAATTGTCTTTCCAGATAGTTTACACTTCGTGCTCGAACCTAACTTCGGTAGCAAAACTCCCTAGAATGAAGGGTACACTTGGATTCATTCCTTCATCAACATCACCATTCATAAACAGTCAACCTAGATTCGACTATTAACTTCGAGATAACTACATAAATTACGTATCCTCTTAGTTTACACTTCGTGCTCGAACACAACTTCGGTAGCAAAACTCCCGAGAATCAAGGGTACACTTGGATTCATTGCATCATCAACATCACCATTCATATACAGTCAACCATGATTCGACTATTAACTTCGAGGTAACTACATAAATTGTCTATCCACTTAGTTTACACTTCGTGCTCGAACACAAGTTCGGTAGCAAAACCCCCTAGAATGAAGGGTACACTTGGATTCATTCCATCCTGAATATCATCAATCATAAACAGTCAACCAAGAATTGACTATTAACTTCGAGATAACTACATAAATTGTGTATCGACTTAGTTTACACTTCGTGCTCAAACACTACTTCGGTAGCACAACTACCGAGAATCAAGGGTACACTTGGATTCATTCCATCATCAACATCACCATTCATAAACAGTCAACCAAGATTCGACTATTAACTTCGAGATAACTACATAAATTACGTATCCTCTTAGTTTACACTTCGTGCTCGAAGACAACTTCGGTAGGAAAACTCCTGAGAATCAAGAGTACACTTGGATTCATTCCATCATCAACATCACCATTCATATACAGTCAACCAAGATTCGACTATTAACTTCGAGATAACTACATAAATTACGTATCGACTTAGTTTACACTTCGTGCTCAAACACTACTTCGGTAGCAAAACTCCCGAGAATCAATGGTACACTTGGATTCATTCCATCATCAACATCACCATTCATAAACAGTCAACCAAGATTCGACTATTAACTTCGAGATAACTACAAAAATTGTCTATCCACTTAGTTTACACTTGGTGCTCGAACCTAACTTCGGTAGCTAAACTCCCTAGAATGAAGGGTACACTTGGATTTAGTCCATCATCAACATCACCAACCATACAAAGTCGAAGAAGATTCGACTATTAACTACGAGATAACTATAGAAATTGTGTATCCAGCTAGTTTACACTACGTGCTCGAACACAACTAGTGTCGCAAAAGTCCCAAGAATCAAGGGTACACTTAGATTTATTCCATCATCAACATCACCATTCATAAACAGTCAACCAAGATTCGACTATGATCTTCGAGATAACTACATAAATTACGTATCCACAGAGTTTACACTTCGTGCTCGAACCCAACTTCGGTAGCAAAACTCCCTAGAATGAAGGGTACACTTGGATTCATTCCTTCATCAACATCACCAACCATACAAAGTCGAAGAAGATTGGACTATTTACTACGAGATAACTACATAAATTGTGTATCCACTTAGTTTACACTACGTGCTCGGACACAACTTCGGAAGCAAAACTACCGAGAATCAAGGGTACACTAGGATTCATTCCATCATCAATATCACCATTCATAAACAATCAACCAAGATTCGACTATTAACTTTGAGATAACACTAGAAATGGTGTATCCACTTAGTTTACACTTCGTGCTTGAACATAACTTCGGTAGCAAAACTCCCAAGAATCAAGGGTACACTTGGGTTCACTCCATCATCAACTTCACCGTTCATACAAAGTCAACCAAGATTCGACTATTAACTTCGAGATAACTACATAAATTACGTATCCACTTAGTTTACACTTCATGCTCGTACACAACTTCGGTAGCAAAACTCTGGTGAATGAAGGGTACACTTGGATTCGTTCCATCATCAACATCACCATTCATAAACAGTCAACCTAGATTCGACTATTAACTTCGAGATAAGTACATAAATTACGTATCCTCTTAGTTTACACTTCGTGCTCGAAGACAACTTCGGAAAGAAAACTCCTGAGAATCAAGAGTACACTTGGATTCATTCCATCATCAACATCACCATTCATATACAGTCAACCAAGATTCAACTATTAACTTCAAGGTAACTACATAAATTGTCTATCCACTTAGTTTACACTTCGTGCTCGAACCCAACTTCGGTAGCAAAACTCCCTAGAATGTAGGGTACAGTTGGATTCATTCCATCTTCAACATCACCAACCATACAAAGTCGAAGAAGATTGGACTATTTACTACGAGATAACTACATAAATTGTGTATCCACTTACTTTAAATTACGTGCTCGGACACAACTTCGGTAGCAAAACTACCGAGAATCAAGGGTACACTTCTATTCATTCCATTATCAATATCACCATTCATAAACAATCAACCAAGATTCGACTATTAACTTCGAGATAACTACATAAATTACGTATCCACATAGTTTACACTTCATGCTCGTACACAACTTCGGTAGCAAACCTCTAGAGAACGAAGGGTACACTTGGATTCATTCCATCATCAACATCACCATTCATAAACAGTCAACGAAGATTCGACTATTAACTTCGAGATAACTACATAAATTACGTATCCACTTAGTTTACACTTCGTGCTCGAACACAACTTCGGTAGCAAAACTCCCGAGAATCAAGGGTACACTTGGATTCATTCCATCATCAACATCACCATTCATATACAGTACACCAAGATTTGACTATTAACTTTGAGATAACTATAAAAATTGTCTATCCACTTAGTTTACACTTCGTCCTCGAACCCAGCTTCGGTAGCAAAATCCCCGAGAATCAAGGGTGCACATGGATTCGTTGCATCATCAACATCACCATCCATACAAAGTTGAAGAAGATTCGACTATTTACTTCGAGATAACTACATAAATTATGTATCCACTTAGTTTACACTACGTGCTCGGACACAACTTTGGTAGCAAAACTCCCGAGAATCAAGGGTACACTTGGATTCATTCCATCATCAACATCACCATTCATAAACAGTCATCCAAGATTCGACTATTAACTTCGAGATAGCTACAAAAATTGTCTATCCACTTAGTTTACACTTCGTGCTCGAACACAAATTCGGTAGCAAAACCCCCTAGAATGAAGGGTACACTTGGATTCATTACATCATTAACATCACCAACCATACAAAGTCAAAGAAGATTCGACTATTTACTTCGAGATAATTACATAAATTGTGTATGCACTTTGTTTACACTACCTGGTCGGACACAACTTTGGGAGCAAAACTTTCGAGAATCAAGGGTACACTGGGATTCATTCCATCATCAACATCACCATTCATTAACAGTCAACCAAGATTCGACTATTAGCTTCGAGATAACTACATAAATTACGTATCCACTTAGTTTGCACTTCGTGCTCGAACCCAGCTTCGGTAGCAAAATTCCATAGAATGAAGGGTACACTTGGATTCGTTCCATCATCAACATCACCATTCATGAACAGTCAACCAAGATTCGACTATTAACTTCGAGATAGCTACAAAAATTGTCTATCCACTTAGTTTACACTTCGTGTTCGAACACAAATTCGGTAGCAAAACCCCCTAGAATGAATGGTGCACTTGGAATCATTGAATCATCAACATCACCATCCATACAAAGTCGAAGAAGATTCGACTATTCAGTTCGAGATAACTACATAAATTGTGTATCCACTTAGTTTACACTACGTGCTCGGACACAAATTTGGTAGCAAAACTCCCGAGAATGAAGGGAACACTTGGATTCATTCCATCATCAACATCACCATTCATAAACAGTCAACCAAGATTTGACTATTAACTTCGAGATAACTACAAAAATTGTCTATCCACTTAGTTTACACTTCGTGCTCGAACACAACTTCGGTAGCAAGACTCCCGAGAATCAATGGTGCACTTGGATTCATTCCATCATCAACATCACCATCCATACATAGTCGAAGAAGATTCGACTATTTACTTCGAGATAAGTACATAAATTTTATATCCACTTAGTTTACACTACGTGCTCGGACACAACTTTGGTAGCAAAATTCCCGAGAATCAAGGGTACACTTTGATTCATTCCATCATCAATATCACCATTCATTTACAGTCAACCAAGATTCGACTATTAACTTCGAGATAACTACATAAATTACGTATCCACATAGTTAACACTTCATGCTCGTACACAACTTCGGTAGCAAAACTCTAGAGAATGAAGGGTACACTTGGATTCATTCCATCATCAACATCACCATTCATAAACAGTCAACCAAGATTCGACTACTAACTTCGAGATAACTACATATACTACGTATCCACTTTACACTTCGTGCTCGAACACAACTTCGGTAGCAAAACTCCAGAGAATCAAGGGTACACATGGATTCATTCCATCATCAACATCACCTTTCATAAACAGTCAACCAAGATTCGACTATTAACTTCGAGATAACTACAAAAATTGTCTATCCACATTGTTTACACTTCGTACTCGAACCCAACTTCGGTACCAAAACTCCCTAGAATGAAGGGTACACTTGGATTCATTCCATCAACAACATCACCAACCATACAAAGTCGAAGAAGATTCGACTATTTACTTCGAGATAACTACATAAAATGTGTATGCACTTAGTTTACACTACGTGCTCGGACACAACTTCGGTAGTAGAATTACCGAGAATCAAGGGTACACTTGGATTCATTCCATCATCAACATCACCATTGATATACAGTCAACCAAGATTCGACTATTAACTTCGAGGTAACTACATAAATTGTCTATCCACTTAGTTTACACTTCGTGCTCGAACATAAGTTCGGTAGCAAAACTCCTTAGAATGTAGGGTACAGTTTAATTCATTCCATCATCAACATCACCAACCATACAAAGTCGAAGATGATTTGACTATCTACTTCGAGATAACTACATAAATTGTGTATCCACTTAGTTTAAATTACGTGCTCGGACACAACTTCGGTAGCAAATCTACCGAGAACCAAGGGTACACTTCTATCCATTCCATCATCAATATCACCATTCATAAACAATCAACCAAGATTCGACTATTAACTTCGAGATAACTACATATATTACGTATCAACATAGTTTACACTTTATGCCCGTACACAACTTCGGTAGCAAAACTCTAGAGAATGAAGGGTACACTTGGATTCATTCCAATATCAACATCACCATTCATATACAGTCAACCAAGATTCGACTATTAACTTCGAGGTAACTACATAAATTGTCTATCCACTTAGTTTACACTTCGTGCTCGAACATAAGTTCGGTAGCAAAACTCCTTAGAATGTAGGGTACAGTTTAATTCATTCCATCATCAACATCACCAACCATACAAAGTCGAAGATGATTTGACTATCTACTTCGAGATAACTACATAAATTGTGTATCCACTTAGTTTAAATTACGTGCTCGGACACAACTTCGGTAGCAAATCTACCGAGAACCAAGGGTACACTTCTATCCATTCCATCATCAATATCACCATTCATAAACAATCAACCAAGATTCGACTATTAACTTCGAGATAACTACATATATTACGTATCAACATAGTTTACACTTTATGCCCGTACACAACTTCGGTAGCAAAACTCTAGAGAATGAAGGGTACACTTGGATTCATTCCAATATCAACATCACCATTCATATACAGTCAACCAACACTCAACTATTAACTTCGAGATAACTACATAAATTACGTATCCACATAGTTTACACTTCGTGCTCGAACACAACTTCGGTAGCAAAACTCCCGAGAATCAAGGGTACACTTGGATTCATTCCATCATCAACATCACCATTCATAAACAGTCAACTAAGATTCGACTATTACCTTCGAGATAACTACATAAACTACGTATCCACTTTACACTTCGTGCTCGAACACAACTTCGGTAGCAAAACTCCAGAGAATCAAGGGTACACATGGATTCATTCCATCATCAACATCACCTTTCATAAACAGTCAACCAAGATTCGACTATTAACTTCGAGATAACTACAAAAATTGTCTATCCACATTGTTTACACTTCGTACTCGAACCCAACTTCGGTACCAAAACTCCCTAGAATGAAGGGTACACTTGGATTCATTCCATCAACAACATCACCAACCATACAAAGTCGAAGAAGATTCGACTATTTACTTCGAGATAACTACATAAAATGTGTATGCACTTAGTTTACACTACGTGCTCGGACACAACTTCGGTAGTAGAATTACCGAGAATCAAGGGTACACTTGGATTCATTCCATCATCAACATCACCATTGATATACAGTCAACCAAGATTCGACTATTAACTTCGAGGTAACTACATAAATTGTCTATCCACTTAGTTTACACTTCGTGCTCGAACATAAGTTCGGTAGCAAAACTCCTTAGAATGTAGGGTACAGTTTAATTCATTCCATCATCAACATCACCAACCATACAAAGTCGAAGATGATTTGACTATCTACTTCGAGATAACTACATAAATTGTGTATCCACTTAGTTTAAATTACGTGCTCGGACACAACTTCGGTAGCAAATCTACCGAGAACCAAGGGTACACTTCTATCCATTCCATCATCAATATCACCATTCATAAACAATCAACCAAGATTCGACTATTAACTTCGAGATAACTACATATATTACGTATCAACATAGTTTACACTTTATGCCCGTACACAACTTCGGTAGCAAAACTCTAGAGAATGAAGGGTACACTTGGATTCATTCCAATATCAACATCACCATTCATATACAGTCAACCAAGATTCGACTATTAACTTCGAGGTAACTACATAAATTGTCTATCCACTTAGTTTACACTTCGTGCTCGAACATAAGTTCGGTAGCAAAACTCCTTAGAATGTAGGGTACAGTTTAATTCATTCCATCATCAACATCACCAACCATACAAAGTCGAAGATGATTTGACTATCTACTTCGAGATAACTACATAAATTGTGTATCCACTTAGTTTAAATTACGTGCTCGGACACAACTTCGGTAGCAAATCTACCGAGAACCAAGGGTACACTTCTATCCATTCCATCATCAATATCACCATTCATAAACAATCAACCAAGATTCGACTATTAACTTCGAGATAACTACATATATTACGTATCAACATAGTTTACACTTTATGCCCGTACACAACTTCGGTAGCAAAACTCTAGAGAATGAAGGGTACACTTGGATTCATTCCAATATCAACATCACCATTCATATACAGTCAACCAACACTCAACTATTAACTTCGAGATAACTACATAAATTACGTATCCACATAGTTTACACTTCGTGCTCGAACACAACTTCGGTAGCAAAACTCCCGAGAATCAAGGGTACACTTGGATTCATTCCATCATCAACATCACCATTCATAAACAGTCAACTAAGATTCGACTATTACCTTCGAGATAACTACATAAACTACGTATCCACTTTACACTTCGTGCTCGAACACAACTTCGGTAGCAAAACTCCCGAGAATCAAGGGTACACTTGGATTCATTCCATCCTGAATATCATCAATCATAAACAGTCAACCAAGAATCGACTATTAACTTCGAGATAACTACATAAATTGTGTATCGACTTAGTTTACACTTCGTGCTCAAACACTACTTCGGTAGCACAACTCCCGAGAATTAAGGGTACACTTGGATTCATTACATCATCAACATCACCATTCATAAACATTCAACCAAGGTTCGACTATTAACTTCGAGATAACTACATAAATTACGTATCCTCTTAGTTTGCACTTCGTGCTCGAAGACAACTTCGGTAGGAAAACTCCCGAGAATCAAGGGTACACTTGGATTCATTCCATCATCAACATCACCATTCATATACAGTCAACCAAGATTCGACTATTAACTTCAAGGTAACTACATAAATTGTCTATCCACTTAGTTTACACTTCGTGCTCGAACACAACTTCGGTAGCAAAACTCCCTAGAATGTAGGGTACAGTTGGATTCATTCCATCTTCAACATCACCAACCATACAAAGTCGAATAAGATTTGACTATTTACTTCGAGATAACTACATAAATTGTGTATCCACTTTGTTTAAATTACGTGCTCGGACATAACTTCGGTAGCAAAACTACCGAGAATCAAGGGTACACTTCTATTCATTCCATTATCAATATCACCATTCATAAACAATCAACCAAGATTCGACTATTAACTTCGAGATAACTACATAAATTACGTATCCACATAGTTTACACTTCATGCTCGTACACAACTTCGGTAGCAAAACTCTAGAGAATGAAGGGTACACTTGGATTCATTCCATCATCAACATCACCATTCATAAACAGTCAACGAAGATTCGACTATTAACTTCGAGATAACTACATAAATTACGTATCCACTTAGTTTACACTTCGTGCTCGAACACAACTTCGGTAGCAAAACTCCCGAGAATCAAGGGTACACTTGGTTCATTCAATCATCAACATCACCATTCATAAACAGTCAACCAAGATTCGAATACTAACTTCGAGTTAACTACAAAAATTGTCTATCCACATAGTTTACACTTCGTACTCGAACCCAACTTCGGTAGCAAAACTCCCTAGAATGAAGGGTACACTTGGATTCATTCCATCATCAACATCACCAACCATACAAAGTCGAAGAAGATTCGACTATTTACTTCGAGATAACTACATGAATTGTGTATCCACTTAGTTTACACTACGTGCTCGGACACAACTTCGGTAGTAGAATTACCGAGAATCAAGGGTACACATGGATTCATTCCATCATCAACATCACCATTCATATACAGTCAACCAACATTCAACTATCAACTTCGAGATAACTATATAAATTACGTATCCACTTAGTTTACACTTCGTGCTCGAACACAACTTCGGTAGCAAGACTCCCGAGAATCAAGGGTACACTTGGATTCATTCCATCATCAACATCAGCATTCATGAATAGTAAACCAATATTTTACTATTAACTTCGAGATAACTACAAAAATTGTCTATCCACTTAGTTTACACTTCGTGCTCGAACACAATTTCTGTAGCAAAACCCCCTAGAATGAATGGTGCACTTGGATTCATTGCATCATCAACATCACCATGCATACAAAGTCGAAGAAGATTCGACTATTTACTTCGAGATAACTACATAAATTGTGTATCCACTTAGTTTACACTACGTGCTCGGACACAACTTCGGTAGCAGAATTACCTAGAATCAAGGGTACACTTGGATTCATTCCATCATCAACATCACCGTTGATATACAGTCAACCAAGATTCGACTATTAACTTCGAGGTAACTACATAAATTGTCTATCCACTTAGTTTACACTTCGTGCTCGAACATAAGTTCGGTAGCAAAACTCCTTAGAATGTAGGGTACAGTTTAATTCATTCCATCATCAACATCACCAACCATACAATGTCGAAGAAGATTGGACTATCTACTTCGAGATAACTACATAAATTGTGTATCCACTTAGTTTAAATTACGTGCTCGGACACAACTTCGGTAGCAAAACTACCGAGAATCAAGGGTACACTTCTATCCATTCCATCATCAATATCACCATTCATAAACAATCAACCAAGATTCGACTATTTACATCGAGATAACTACATAAATTATGTATCCACTTAGTTTACACTACGTGCTCGGACACAACTTTGGTAGCAAAACTCCCGAGAATCAAGGGTAAACTTGGATTCATTCCATCATCAACATCACCATTCATAAACAGTCAACAAAGATTCGACTATTAACTTCGAGATAACTACAAAAACTACGTATCCACTTTACACTTCGTGGTCGAACACAACTTCGGTAGCAAAACTCCCGAGAATCAAGGGTACACTTGGATTCATTCCATCATCAACATCACCATTCATAAACAGTCAACCAAGATTGGACTATTAACTTCGAAATAACTACATAAACTATGTATCCACTTTACACTTCGTGCTCCAACACAACTTCGGTAGCAAAACTCCCGAGAATCAAGGGTACACTTGGATTCATTCCATCATCAACATCACCTTTCATAAACAGTCAACCAAGATTTGACTATTAACTTCGAGATAACTACAAAAATTGTCTATCCACATAGTTTACACTTCGTACTCGAACCCAACTTCGGTAGCAAAACTCCCTAGAATGAAGGGTACACTTGGATTCATTCCATCATCAACATCACCAACCATACAAAGTCGAAGAAGATTCGACTATTACTTCGAGATAACTACATAAATTATGTATCCACTTAGTTTACACTACGTGCTCGGACACAACTTCGGTAGCAGAATTACCGAGAATTAAGGGTACACTTGGATTCATTCCATCATCGACATCACCATTGATATACAGTCAACCAAGATTCGGCTATTAACTTCGAGGTAACTACATAAATTATCTATCGACTTAGTTTACACTTCGTGCTCGAACATAAGTTCGGTAGCAAAACTCCTTAGAATGAAGGGTACAGTTTAATTCATTCCATCATCAACATCACCAACCATACAAAGTCGAAGGAGATTTGACTATCTACTTCGAGATAACTACATAAATTGTGTATCCACTTAGTTTAAATTACGTGCTCGGACACAACTTCGGTAGCAAAACTACCGAGAATCAAGGGTACACTTCTATCCATTCCATCATCAATATCACCATTCATAAACAACCAACCAAGATTCGACTATTAACTTCGAGATAACTACATAAATTACGCATCAACATAGTTTACACTTCATGACCGTAAACAACTTCGGTAGCAAAACTCTAGAGAATGAAGGGTACACTTGGATTCATTCCATCATCAACATCACCATTCCTATACAGGCAACCAACATTCAACTATTAACTTCGAGATAACTACATAAATTACGTATCCACTTAGTTTACACTTCGTGCTCGAACACAACTTCGGTAGCAAAACTCCCGAGGATCAAGGGTACACTTGGATTCATTCAATCATCAACATCACCATTCATGAACAGTCAACCAAGATTCGACTATTAACTTCGAGTTAACTACAAACATTGTCTATCCACATAGTTTACACTTCGTACTCGAACCCAACTTCGGTAGCAAAACTCCCTAGAATGAAGGGTACACTTGGATTCATTCCATCATCAACATCACCAACCATACAAAGTCGAAGAAGATTCGACTATTTACTTCGAGATAACTACATGAATTGTGTATCCACTTAGTTTACACTACATGCTCGGACACAACTTCGGTAGTAGAATTACCGAGAATCAAGGGTACACTTGGATTCATGCCATCATCAACATGACCATTCATATACAGTCAACCAACATTCAACTATTAACTTCGAGATAACTACATAAATTACGTATCCACTTAGTTTACAATTCATGCTCGAACACAACTTCGGTAGCAAGACTCCCGAGAATCAAGGGTACTCCTGGATTCATTCCATCATCAACATCACCATTCATGAATAGTAAACCAATATTTTACTATTAACTTCGAGATAACTACAAAAATTGTCTATGCACTTAGTTTACACTTCGTGCTCGAACACAATTTCGCTAGCAAAACCCCCTAGAATGAATGGTGCACTTGGATTCCTTGCATCATCAACATCACCATCCATACAAAGTCGAAGAAGATTCAACTATTTACTTCGAGATAACTACATAAATTGTGTATCCACTTAGTTTACACTACGTGCTTGGACACAACTTCGGAAGCAAAACTACCGAGAATCAGGGGTACACTTGGATTCATTCCATCATCAATATCACCATTCAGAAACATTCAACCAAGATTCGACTATTAACTTTGAGATAACACTAGAAATGGTGTATCCACTTAGTTTACACTTCGTGCTTGAACACAACCTCGGTAGCAAAACTCCCAAGAATCAAGGGTACACTTGGGTTCATTCCATCATCAACTTCACCATTCGTACAAAGTCAACAAAGATTCGACTATTAACTTCGAGATAACTACATAAATTACGTATCCACAAAGTTTACACTTCATGCTCGTACACAACTTCGGTAGCAAAACTCTAATGAATGAAGGGTACACTTGGATTTATTCCATCATCAACATCACCATTCATAAACAGTCAACCAAGATTCGACTATTAACTTCGAGATAACTACATAAATTACGTATCCTCTTAGTTTACACTTCGTGCCCGAACACAACTTCGGTAGCAAAACTCCCGAGAATCAAGGGTACACTTGGATTCATTGCATCATCAACATCACCATTCATATACAGTCAACCATGATTCGACTATTCACTTCGAGGTAACTACATAAATTGTCTATCCACTTAGTTTACACTTCGTGCTCGAACACAACTTCGGTAGCAAAACCCCCTAGAATGAAGGGTACACTTGGATTCATTCCATCATCAACATCACCAACCATACAAAGTCGAAGAAGATTCAACTATTAACTTCGAGATAACTACATAAATTGTGTATCCACATAGTTTACACTACGTGCTCGAACACAACTTCGGTAGCAAAACTCCCGAGAATCAAGGGTACACTTGGATTCATTCCATCCTGAATATCATCAATCATAAACAGTCAACCAAGAATCGACTATTAACTTTGAGATAACTACATAAATTGTGTATCGACTTAGTTTACACTTCGTGCTCAAACACTACTTCGGTAGCACAACTCCCGAGAATCAAGGGTACACTTGGATTCATTCCATCATCAACATCACCATTCATAAACATTCAACCAAGATTCGACTATTAACTTCGAGATAACTACATAAATTACGTATCCTCTTAGTTTACACTTCGTGCTCGAAGACAACTTCGGTAGGAAAACTCCCGAGAATCAAGGGTACACTTGGATTCATTCCATCATCAACATCACCATTCATATACAGTCAACCAAGATTCGACTATTAACTTCACGGTAACTACATAAATTGTCTATCTACTTAGTTTACACTTCGTGCTCGAACACAACTTCGGTGGCAAAACTCCCTAGAATGTAGGGTACAGTTGGATTCATTCCACCTTCAACATCACCAACCATACAAACTCGAATAAGATTGGACTATCTACTTCGAGATAACTACATAAATTGTGTCTCCACTTAGTTTAAATTACGTGCTCGGACACAACTTCGGTAGCAAAACTACCTAGAATAAAGGGTACATTTCTATTCATTCCATCATCAACATCACCATTCATAAATAGTCAACCAAGATTTGACTATTAACTTCGAGATAACTACATAAACTACGTATCCACTTTACACTTCGTGCTCCAACACAACTTTGGTAGCAAAACTCCCGAGAATCAAGGGTACACTTGGATTCATTCCATCATCAACATCACCATTCATAAACAGTCAACCAAGATTGGACTATTAACTTCGAGATAACTACATAAACAACGTATCCACTTTACACTTCGTGCTCCAACACAACTTCGGTAGCAAAACTCCCGAGAATCAAGGGTACACTTGGATTCATTCCATCATCAACATCACCATTAATAAACAGTCAACCAAGATTCGACTATTAACATCGAGATAACTACAAAAATTGTCTATCCACATAGTTTACACTTCGTACTCGAACCCAACTTCGGTAGCAAAACTCCCTAGAATGAAGGGTACACTTGGATTCATTCCATCATCAACATCACCAACCATACAAAGTCGAAGAAGATTCGACTATTTACTTCGAGATAACTACATAAATTGTGTATCCACTTAGTTTACACTACGTGCTCGAACACAACTTCTGTAGCAGAATTACCGAGAATCAAGGGTACACTTGGATTCATTCCATCATCAACATCACCATTCATAAAGATTCAACCAAGATTCGCGACTATTAACTTCGAGATAACTACATAAATTACGTATCCTCTAAGTTTACACTTCGTGCTCGAACACAACTTCGGTAGGAAAACTCCCGAGAATCAAGGGTATACTTGGATTCATTCCATCATCAACATCACCATTCATATACAGTCAACCAAGATTCGACTATTAACTTCAAGGTAACCACATAAATTGTCTATCCAATTAGTTTACACTTCATGCTCGAACACAACTTCGGTAGCATAACTCCCTAGAATGTAGGGTACAGTTGGATTCATTCCATCTTCAACATCACCAACCATACAAAGTCGAATAAGATTTGACTATCTACTTCGAGATAACTACATAAATTGTGTATCCACTTAGTTTAAATTACGTGCTCGGACATAACTTCGGTGCAAAACTACCGAGAATCAAGGGTACACTTCTATTCATTCCATTATCAATATCACCATTCATAAACAATCAACCAAGATTCGACTATTAACTTCGAGATAACTACATAAATTACGTATCCACATAGTTTACACTTCATGCTTGTACACAACTTCGGTAGCAAAACTCTAGAGAATGAAGGGTACACTTGGATTCATTCCATCATCAACATCACCATTCATAAACTATCAACGAAGATTCGACTATTAAATTCGAGATAACTACATAAATTACGTATCCACTTAGTTTACACTTCGTGCTCGAACACAACTTCGGTAGCAAAACTCCCGAGAATCAAGGGTACACTTGGATTCATTCCATCATCAACATCACCATTCATATACAGTACACCAAGATTTGACTATTAACTTCGAGATAACTATAAAAATTGTCTATCCACTTAGTTTACACTTCGTCCTCGAACCCAGCTTCGGTAGCAATATCCCCGAGAATCAAGGGTGCACATGGATTCGTTGCATCATCAACATCACCATCCATACAAAGTTGAAGAAGATTAGACTATTTACTTCGAGATAACTACATAAATTATGTATCCACTTAGTTTACACTACGTGCTCGGACATAATTTTGGTAGCAAAACTCCCGAGAATCATGGGTACACTTGGATTCATTCCATCATCAACATGACCATTCATAAACAGTCAACCAAGATTCGACTATTAACTTCGAGATAACTACAAAAACTACGTATCCACTTTACACTTCGTGCTCGAACACAACTTCGGTAGCAAAACTCCCGAGAATCAAGGGTACACTTGGATTCATTCCATCATCAACATCACCATTCATAAACAGTCAACCAAGATTGGACTATTAACTTCGAGATAACTACATAAACAACGTATCCACTTTACACTTCGTGCTCCAACACAACTTCGGTAGCAAAACTCCCGAGAATCAAGGGTACACTTGGATTCATTCCATCATCAACATCACCATTCATAAACAGTCAACCAAGATTCGACTATTAACATCGAGATAACTACAAAAATTGTCTATCCATATAGTTTACACTTCGTACTCGAACCCAACTTCGGTAGCAAAACTCCCTAGAATGAAGGGTACACTTGGATTCATTCCATCATCAACATCACCAACCGTACAAAGTCGAAGAAGATTCGACTATTTACTTCGAGATAACTACATAAATTGTATATCCACTTAGTTTACACTACGTGCACGAACACAACTTCGGTAGCAGAACTACCGAGAATCAAGGGTACACTTGGATTCATTCCATCATCAATATCTCGATTCATAAACAATCAACCAAGATTCGACTATTAACTTCGAGATAACTATAGAAATTTTGTATCCACTTAGTTTACACATCGTGCTCAAACAAAACTTCGGTAGCAAAACTCCCAAGAATCAAGGTTACTCTTGGGTTCATTCCATCATCAACTTCACCATTCATACAAAGTCAACGAAGATTCGACTATTAACTTTGAGATAACTACATAAATTGCCTATCCACTTAGTTAACACTTCGTACTCAAACACAACATCGGTAGCAAAACCCCCTGAATGAAGGGTGGTGCACTTGGATTCATTGCATCATCAACATCACCAACCATACAAAGTCAAAGAAGAATCGACTATTTACTTCGAGAGAATTACATAAATTGTGTATGCACTTTGTTTACACTACATGGTCGGACACAACTTTGGGAGCAAAACTCCCGAGAATCAAGGGTACACAGGGATTCATTCCATCATCAAATCACCATTCATTAACAGTCAACCAAGATTCGACTATTAACTTCGAGATAACTACAAAAATTGTCTATCCACTTAGTTTACACTTCGAGCTCGAACCCAGCTTCGGTAGCAAAATTCCATAGAATGAAGGGTACACTTGGATTCGTTCCATCATCAACATCTCCATTCATGAACAGTCAACCAAGATTTGACTATTAACTTCGAGATAGCTACAAAAATTGTCTATCCACTTAGTTTACACTTCGTGCTCGAACACAAATTCGGTAGCAAAACCCCCTAGAATGAATGGTGCACTTGGATTCATTGCATCATCAACATCACCATCCATACAAAGTCGAAGAAGATTCGACAATTTACTTCGAGATAACTACATAAATTGTGTATCCACTTAGTTTACACTACGTGCTCGGACACAACTTTGGTAGCAAAACTTCCCTAGAATGAAGGTTACACTTGGATTCATTGCATCATCAACATCACCATTCATATACAGTCAACCAAGATTCGACTTTTGGCGTCGAGGTAACTACATAAATTGTCTATCCACTTAGTTTAAACTTCGTGCTCGAACACAACTTCGGTAGCAAAACTCCCGAGAATGAAGGGTACACCTGGATTCATTCCATCATCAACATCACCAACCACACAAAGTCGAAGAAGATTCGAATATTATCTTCGAGATAACTACATAAATTGTGTATCAACTTAGTTTACACTAGGTGCTCGAACACAACTTCGGTAGCACAACTCCCGAGAATCAGGCTACACTTGGATTCATTCCATCATCAACATCACCATACATAAACAGTCAACCAAGATTTGACTATTAACTTCGAGATAACTACAAAAATTGTCTATCCACTTAGTTTACACTTCGTGCTCGAACACAAATTCGGTAGCAAAACCCCCTAGAATGAATGGTGCACTTGGATTCATTGCATCATCAACATCACCATCCATAAACAGTCGAAGAAGATTCGACTATTTACTTCGAGATGACTACATAAATTGTGTATCCACTTATTTACACTACGTGCTCGGACACAACATTGGTAGCAAAACTCCCGAGAATCAAGGGTACACTTTGATTCATTCCATCATCAATATCACCATTCATTAACAGTCAACCAAGATTCGACTTTTGACGTCGAGGTAACTACATAAATTGTCTATCCACTTAGTTTACACTTCGTGCTCGAACACAACTTCGGTAGCAAAACTCCCGAGAATGAAGGGTACACCTGGATTCATTCCATCATCAACATCACCAACCACACAAAGTCGAAGAAGATTCGACTATTTACTTCGAGATAACTACATAAATTGTGTATCCACTTAGTTTACACTACGTGCTCGGACACAACTTCGGTAGCAGAATTACCGAGAATCAAGGGTACACTTGGATTCATTTCATCATCAACATCACGAACCACACAAAGTCGAAGAAGATTCGACTATTTACTTCGAGATAACTACATAAACTACGTATCCACATAGTTTACACTTCATGCTCGTACACAACTTCGGTAGCAAAACTCTGGAAAATGTAGGGTACACTTGGATTCATTCCATCATCAACATCACCATTCATAAACAGTCAACAAAGATTTGACTATTAACTTCGAGATAACTACATAAACTACGTATCCACTTTACACTTCGTGCTCGAACACAACTTCGGTAGCAAAACTCCTGAGAATCAAGGGTATACTTGGATTCATTCCATCATCAACATCACCATTCATAAACAGTCAACCAAGATTCGACTATTAACTTCAAGATAACTACAAAAATTGTCTATCCACATAGTTTACACTTCGTACTCGAACCCAACTTCGGTGGCAAAACTCCCTAGAATGAAGGGTACACTTGGATTCATTACATCATGAACATCACCAACCATACAAAGTCGAAGAAGATTCGACTATTTACTTCGAGATAACTACATAAATTGTGTATCCACTTAGTTTACACTACGTGCTCGAACACAACTTCTGTAGCAGAATTACCGAGAATCAAGGGTACACTTGGATGCATTCCATCATCAACATCACCATTCATAAAGATTCAACCAAGATTCGCGACTATTAACTTCGAGATAACTACATAAATTACGTATCCTCTAAGTTTACACTTCGTGCTCGAACACAACTTCGGTAGGAAAACTCCCGAGAATCAAGGGTATACTTGGATTCATTCCATCATCAACATCACCATTCATATACAGTCAACCAAGATTCGACTATTAACTTCAAGGTAACCACATAAATTGTCTATCCACTTAGTTTACACTTCATGCTCGAACACAACTTCGGTAGCATAACTCCCTAGAATGTAGGGTACAGTTGGATTCATTCCATCTTCAACATCACCAACCATACAAAGTCGAATAAGATTTGACTATCTACTTCGAGATAACTACATAAATTGTGTATCCACTTAGTTTAAATTACGTGCTCGGACATAACTTCGGTGCAAAACTACCGAGAATCAAGGGTACACTTCTATTCATTCCATTATCAATATCACCATTCATAAACAATCAACCAAGATTCGACTATTAACTTCGAGATAACTACATAAATTACGTATCCGCATAGTTTACACTTCATGCTTGTACAACTTCGGTAGCAAAACTCTAGAGAATGAAGGGTACACTTGGATTCATTCCATCATCAACATCACCATTCATAAACTATCAACGAAGATTCGACTATTAAATTCGAGATAACTACATAAATTACGTATCCACTTAGTTTACACTTCGTGCTCGAACACAACTTCGGTAGCAAAACTCCCGAGAATCAAGGGAACACTTGGATTCATTCCATCATCAACATCACCATTCATATACAGTACACCAAGATTTGACTATTAACTTCGAGATAACTATAAAAATTGTCTATCCACTTAGTTTACACTTCGTCCTCGAACCCAGCTTCGGTAGCAATATCCCCGAGAATCAAGGGTGCACATGGATTCGTTGCATCATCAACATCACCATCCATACAAAGTTGAAGAAGATTAGACTATTTACTTCGAGATAACTACATAAATTATGTATCCACTTAGTTTACACTACGTGCTCGGACATAATTTTGGTAGCAAAACTCCCGAGAATCATGGGTACACTTGGATTCATTCCATCATCAACATCACCATTCATAAACAGTCAACCAAGATTCGACTATTAACTTCGAGATAACTACAAAAACTACGTATCCACTTTACACTTCGTGCTCGAACACAACTTCGGTAGCAAAACTCCCGAGAATCAAGGGTACACTTGGATTCATTCCATCATCAACATCACCATTCATAAACAGTCAACCAAGATTGGACTATTAACTTCGAGATAACTACATAAACAACGTATCCACTTTACACTTCGTGCTCCAACACAACTTCGGTAGCAAAACTCCCGAGAATCAAGGGTACACTTGGATTCATTCCATCATCAACATCACCATTCATAAACAGTCAACCAAGATTCGACTATTAACATCGAGATAACTACAAAAATTGTCTATCCATATAGTTTACACTTCGTACTCGAACCCAACTTCGGTAGCAAAACTCCCTAGAATGAAGGGTACACTTGGATTCATTCCATCATCAACATCACCAACCGTACAAAGTCGAAGAAGATTCGACTATTTACTTCGAGATAACTACATAAATTGTATATCCACTTAGTTTACACTACGTGCACGAACACAACTTCGGTAGCAGAACTACCGAGAATCAAGGGTACACTTGGATTCATTCCATCATCAATATCTCGATTCATAAACAATCAACCAAGATTCGACTATTAACTTCGAGATAACTATAGAAATTTTGTATCCACTTAGTTTACACATCGTGCTCAAACAAAACTTCGGTAGCAAAACTCCCAAGAATCAAGGTTACTCTTGGGTTCATTCCATCATCAACTTCACCATTCATACAAAGTCAACGAAGATTCGACTATTAACTTTGAGATAACTACATAAATTGCCTATCCACTTAGTTAACACTTCGTACTCAAACACAACATCGGTAGCAAAACCCCCTGAATGAAGGGTGGTGCACTTGGATTCATTGCATCATCAACATCACCAACCATACAAAGTCAAAGAAGAATCGACTATTTACTTCGAGAGAATTACATAAATTGTGTATGCACTTTGTTTACACTACATGGTCGGACACAACTTTGGGAGCAAAACTCCCGAGAATCAAGGGTACACAGGGATTCATTCCATCATCAACATCACCATTCATTAACAGTCAACCAAGATTCGACTATTAACTTCGAGATAACTACAAAAATTGTCTATCCACTTAGTTTACACTTCGAGCTCGAACCCAGCTTCGGTAGCAAAATTCCATAGAATGAAGGGTACACTTGGATTCGTTCCATCATCAACATCTCCATTCATGAACAGTCAACCAAGATTTGACTATTAACTTCGAGATAGCTACAAAAATTGTCTATCCACTTAGTTTACACTTCGTGCTCGAACACAAATTCGGTAGCAAAACCCCCTAGAATGAATGGTGCACTTGGATTCATTGCATCATCAACATCACCATCCATACAAAGTCGAAGAAGATTCGACAATTTACTTCGAGATAACTACATAAATTGTGTATCCACTTAGTTTACACTACGTGCTCGGACACAACTTTGGTAGCAAAACTTCCCTAGAATGAAGGTTACACTTGGATTCATTGCATCATCAACATCACCATTCATATACAGTCAACCAAGATTCGACTTTTGGCGTCGAGGTAACTACATAAATTGTCTATCCACTTAGTTTACACTTCGTGCTCGAACACAACTTCGGTAGCAAAACTCCCGAGAATGAAGGGTACACCTGGATTCATTCCATCATCAACATCACCAACCACACAAAGTCGAAGAAGATTCGAATATTATCTTCGAGATAACTACATAAATTGTGTATCAACTTAGTTTACACTAGGTGCTCGAACACAACTTCGGTAGCACAACTCCCGAGAATCAGGCTACACTTGGATTCATTCCATCATCAACATCACCATACATAAACAGTCAACCAAGATTTGACTATTAACTTCGAGATAACTACAAAAATTGTCTATCCACTTAGTTTACACTTCGTGCTCGAACACAAATTCGGTAGCAAAACCCCCTAGAATGAATGGTGCACTTGGATTCATTGCATCATCAACATCACCATCCATAAACAGTCGAAGAAGATTCGACTATTTACTTCGAGATGACTACATAAATTGTGTATCCACTTAATTTACACTACGTGCTCGGACACAACATTAGTAGCAAAACTCCCGAGAATCAAGGGTACACTTTGATTCATTCCATCATCAAATCACCATTCATTAACAGTCAACCAAGATTCGACTTTTGACGTCGAGGTAACTACATAAATTGTCTATCCACTTAGTTTACACTTCGTGCTCGAACACAACTTCGGTAGCAAAACTCCCGAGAATGAAGGGTACACCTGGATTCATTCCATCATCAACATCACCAACCACACAAAGTCGAAGAAGATTCGACTATTTACTTCGAGATAACTACATAAATTGTGTATCCACTTAGTTTACACTACGTGCTCGGACACAACTTCGGTAGCAGAATTACCGAGAATCAAGGGTACACTTGGATTCATTCCATCATCAACATCACGAACCACACAAAGTCGAAGAAGATTCGACTATTTACTTCGAGATAACTACATAAACTACGTATCCACATAGTTTACACTTCATGCTCGTACACAACTTCGGTAGCAAAACTCTGGAAAATGAAGGGTACACTTGGATTCATTCCATCATCAACATCACCATTCATAAACAGTCAACAAAGATTTGACTATTAACTTCGAGATAACTACATAAACTACGTATCCACTTTGCACTTCGTGCTCGAACACAACTTCGGTAGCAAAACTCCTGAGAATCAAGGGTATACTTGGATTCATTCCATCATCAACATCACCATTCATAAACAGTCAACCAAGATTCGACTATTAACTTCAAGATAACTACAAAAATTGTCTATCCACATAGTTTACACTTCGTACTCGAACCCAACTTCGGTGGCAAAACTCCCTAGAATGAAGGGTACACTTGGATTCATTACATCATGAACATCACCAACCATACAAAGTCGAAGAAGATTCGACTATTTACTTCGAGATAACTACATAAATTGTGTATCCACTTAGTTTACACTACGTGCTCGGACACATCTTCGGTAGCTGAATTAGCGAGAATCAAGGGTACACTTGGATTCATTCCATCATCAATATCACCATTCATAAACAGTCAACCATGATTTGACTATTAACTTCGAGATAACTACAAAAATTGTCTATCCACTTAGTTTACACTTCGTGCTCGAACACAACTTCGGTAGCAAAACCCCATAATGAATGGTGCACTTGGATTCATTGCATCATCAACATCACCACCCATACAAAGTCGAAGAAGTTTCGACTATTTACTTCGAGATAACTACATAAATTGTGTATCCACTTAATTTACACTACGTGCTCGGACACATCATTGGTAGCAAAACTCCCGAGAATGAAGGGTACACTTTGATTCATTCCATCATCAATATCACCATTCATTAACAGTCAACCAAGATTCGACTTTTGACGTAGAGGTAACTATATAAATTGTCTATCCACTTAGTTTACACTTCGTGCTCGAACACAACTTCGGTAGCAAAACTCCCGAGAATAAAGGGTAGACCTGGATTCATTCCATCATCAACATCACCAACCACACAAAGTCGAAGAAGATTCGACTATTTACTTCGAGATAACTACATAAATTGTGTATCCACTTAGTTTACACTACGTGCTCGGACACAACATTGGTAGCAAAACTCCCGAGAATCAAGGGTACACTTTGATTCATTCCATCATCAATATCACCATTCATTAACAGTCAACCAAGATTCGACTTTTGACGTCGAGGTAACTACATAAATTGTCTATCCACTTAGTTTACACTTCGTGCTCGAACACAACTTCGGTAGCAAAACTCCCGAGAATGAAGGGTACACCTGGATTCATTCCATCATCAACATCACCAACCACACAAAGTCGAAGAAGATTCGACTATTAACTTCGAGATAACTACATAAACTACGTATCCACTTTACACTTCGTGCTCGAACACAACTTCGGTAGCAAAACTCCCGAGAATCAAGGGTACACTTGGATTCATTCCATCATCAACATCACCATTCATAAACAGTCAACCAAGATTCGACTATTAACTTCGAGATAACTACAAAAATTGTCTATCCACATAGTTTACACTTCGTACTCGAACCCAACTTCGGTAGCAAAACTCCCTAGAATCAAGGTTATACTTGGGTTTATTCCATCATCAACTTCACCATTCATACAAAGTCAACGAATATTCTACTATTAACTTTGAGAAAACTACATAAATTGCCTATCCACATAGTTTACACTTCGTACTCAAACACAACTTCGGTAGCAAAACCCTTTAGAATGAAGAGTGGTGCACTTGGATTCATTGCATCATCAACATCACCAACCATACAAAGTCAAAGAAGATTCGACTATTTACTTCGAGATAATCACATAAATTGTGTATCCACTTAGTTTACACTACATGGTCGGACACAACTTTGGGAGCAAAACTCCCGAGAATCAAGGGTACACTTGGATTCATTCCATCATCAACATCACCATTCATTAACAGTCAATCAAGATTCGACTATTAGCTTCGAGATAACTACATAAATTACGTATCCACATAGTTTACACTTCATGCTCGTACACAACTTCGGTAGCAAAACTCTAGAGAATGAAGGGTACACTTGGATTCATTCCATCATCAACATCACCATTCATAAACAGTCAACCAAGATTTGACTATTAACTTCAAGATAACTACATAAACTACGTATCCACTTAGTTTACACTTCGTGCTCGAACACAACTTCGGTTAAAAAACTCCTGAGAATCAAGGGTACACTAGGATTCCTTCCATCATCAACATCACCATTCATATACAGTCAACCAGGATTTGACTATTAACTTCGAGGTAACTAGATAAATTGTCTATCCACTTAGTTTACACTTCGTGCTCGAACACAACATCAGTAGCAAAACTCCCGAGAATGAAGGGTACACCTGGATTCATTCCATCATCAACATGACCAACCACACAAAGTCGAAGAAGATTCGAATATTATCTTCGAGATAACTACATAAATTGTGTATCCACTTAGTTTACACTACGTGCTCGGACACACCTTCGGTAGCACAACTCCCGAGAATCAAGGGTACACTTTGATTCATTCCATCATGAATATCATCATTCATAAACAGTCAACCAAGATTCCACTATTAACTTCGAGATAACTACAAAAATTACGTATCGAGTTAGTTTACACTTCGTGCTCAAACACTACTTCGGTAGCAAAACTCCCGAGAATCAAGGGTACACTTGGATTCATTCCATCATCAACATCACCATTCATAAACAGTCAACCAAGATTTGACTATTAACTTCGAGATAGCTACAAAAATTGTCTATCCACTTAGTTTACATTTCGTGCTCGAACACAACTTCGGTAGCAAAACCCCCTAGAATGAATGGTGCACTTGGATTCATTGCATCATCAACATCACCATTGTCACGCCCAGAAATTTACACCGAATTTCTGAACAATAGCATGTATTAAATCTCGGTCCAGGCATCAGCCCGAGTACACACTATGACAAATTAATACACAGTTCCACGACTTAAAAACAAATAAAAACAATTATCTATCGAAATGCAGCGGAAAAGGAAAACAAGACTAGACCATCTAATCTTCAGCTTCAGCTGGCGAAGACGGCTCCACACCACAGGCATTCTTGACGGCGGACTGAACCTTACTTCAACCTTCGGAACAACCTTCTTCTGCCGCAGGCTCTGGCACTTGCTCTGGTGGGGGAAAAATTAAGCAGGGCTGAGTACAAACCACCATACTCAACAAGTAACACCCATGAGGGGGAGAATAATGAATGTGATAGGGTATCAAGGATAGGCTAAGGTTAAATTGCACAAAGCTGCAGTAATTTAGCAAAACAGTAAATAAAAAAAGACGGAAATAAAAGTAAGGTAACATTTAAAATAATCATCCACTGTCCAACGTTACACCGCGTTGCAACAGGCCCAGACCGCTGTCGAACGTTACACCACGTAGCGACAGGGTCAACCCTCTGTCCAACGTTAAACCACGTTGCGTCAGACCCAAACCACTACCAACGTTACACCACATTGCGCAGGGTCAAACCAGTTCCAAGATTAATAAAATTATTAAAGGGGTTCAACTAATCCCAGTGAGTCTGTCAGTTCGCCCAATAACCGCGAGCACGGCTATTCGAATAGTTTTACTCTGCAGAGGTGTACAACTTTACCCACAAGACATGGCTGCCAAGCATGTCACCATGCCCCAACGTATCACCACGATACCTCAGTACGGAAACCATGATAAGACCTTTCACCTAACCCTCCCTAGACAATCGTACCACACTTCAGGTTTCACCCCCTCCTTTACACCAAGTCGGGCAGTCCCCTCTTATGCCTTGGTAGATCCGGAAGCAGGAGAAGCTTTCGTTACACCACGATTGCTAGTCCATACTCCATCACGCCTACCCTTGCCTCGGTACGTCGAATAGGGACAAGCTAGATTACGAGTCTCACCGTTGCCCATTCTGGCTTGTGGTTAGTACGTGTAAGACCTTCAGGGTTTCCTGAGAACCGGTCCTTAATTGCCATGGGCACGACTCTCAAAACCATGCACCCACAGCCCACCATAAGCAATATTTTAGTTGTATTAATCCACCTCGGGAAATGAATAATGATAACAACCATTGAAGGTGTACCAAAGTGCAACAATAATTAAATAATAATTGGTGAGCTAGTTGAACTAAGCATGGCTAAGCATTGACTAACCCTAATTCTAGTCAAATTAACCCTGGGATGACAATAATAATGAATGGGAATCAACGGATATTTGGTAAATGCCCAATAGATAAATACAATAAATAGGTTTGCATAAAACAATGCATGTTTGAATGTAAAAGCGGGGGATTTTATAATCATAGGTTCAATATGATCAAAGAAGGGTGCCACTTGCCTTGCTTAGACCCACGAGGAACTTCGACGACGACTTCGAGAACGAACGGCGCTGGGACGGGGTCAACACCTACGACAAACAAGGCAAAACAAACAAAACAGGCTATAAAACTACTGAAACAGGGAAAGAAACTATTTTTAATGGATTCTTGGCATTTTTCTGGATTTAATGAAACTTGAATGGACCTAAACGGAGACTAGATGAATTACTTATGAATTTTAGAAGTTTTCTGGGTTTTTTAGCTAAACAGAAAAGTCCTAAATCAATTATTGCGCAATTAATGGGGTTGCTGACGTCAGCGAGGAGAGAGGAAGCTGACGGCTGACAGGTGGGGACCACCTGTCGGTGAGAGAGAGGGAGAGGGAGAGACTCACACACGGGCCCAGGGAGGAGAGAGAGAGGAGGTGGGCACGGGGACGACTGACGGGTGGGGCCCACTCGTCAGCGAGAGGGGAACAGAGAGGAGGTGACAGAGCGCGCGGGCTCGGGCGGACGGCGGTGACCGGCGGGAGCGGCGGGCGACGCGGCGACGGCGACTGCGCGACGGCGACGACCGGCGAGCGGCGACGGCGCGACGACGACGACGGCCGAGGCGGCGACGCACGGCGACAACGGAAGAACAGCGGCGACGGCGACTGGCGAGCGGCGACAAGCGTGCGGCGAGCGCGGCACGCACGGGCGCAAGCGACGGCGGCTGGACGTCGGCGACGCGAAGGCGGCGGCGACCGCGAGCGGCGACGAGAGGGGCGAGCTACGGTCCCATCCGGCGACGGCGCGCGACTCGGCGACGGTCGGCCGGAAAGGGGGAGAAAGAGGGGAGGAGGGTGCGGGTGCTCACCGGCGGCGGCGAGAGCGCAGACGGGTCGGCGAGACCGAGGCAGAGGTGACGACGCGGGCGGGAGCGGGAGATCGGCGGTGGCGGCGGAGATCGACGGGCGGCGGTGAGGCGACCGGGCGCGACGGAGGAATGCGCGGCGCGGGGGACGCTCACCGGCGACGACGAGGGTGGCAACCGGTCGGCGATGGCGGCGCGGAGGCGATGACGCGGCTGAACGGCGACGACCGGCGTCCGACGGCAAAATTGCGCGACGGCGGCGAGAGGCGGCAGCGCGGCGGCGACACGAGCGACGGCGGAAAGTGGGCGACGGTGCGCGGCGGCTCGGGATTTATAGGGTGGCGGCACCGGCTTGGGCGGGCGGAGGTTGGAGACCGTGTCGGCGACGACGCGGTCTCGGCGGCAACCGTTGCGGCGGCGGCGGTTGTGGCGCGGCGGCGGACTCGGACTCGGCCGGCGCGGGCGCGGCGCGGGCTGGCGGAGCTTGGTCGCTGACAGGTGGGCCCCACCTGTCAGTGGCGCGAGAGAGAGGAGGGAGGCGGCGCGGACTCGTGGCGCGGGCGAGCGGGCGAGCGCGGGAGCTGGGCCGAGCGGCGGCCCAGGCGGGGCGCGCGCTGGCGGGCGGAGGGAGGCCGGCTCGGCTGGGCCGGTCGAGGAGGAGGCTGTGGGCCGGCTCGGCTGGGCCGGCCCGGGAAGAAAAAAGAAAAAGAAAAAGAAAAGGAAAAAGAAAGAGGGAGGAAAATTGGACTTCGGCCCAATTTGAGAAGGAAGGGAAAAAGAAAGGAACAAGGAGGGAAAAAGGAAAACCCCACTTTTGCCGAGTTTTAAATTAATTTGTTTGGCCAAATTTTATACTTCTGCAATTCAAATTTAAGTCCTGTTAGTCGATTTGCGAGGCACGATTTAATTGAATTAGGTCCTTTTAGAGGGATTTTTCCTGAGTTAATTAAGCCAATTGTTACTTACGAATTTCTTTTTACGATTTTAGGCCTGGGATAAAACTCCGGGCGTGACAACCATCCATACAAAGTCGAAGAAGATTCGACTATTTACTTCGATATAACTACATAAATTGTGTATCCACTTAATTTACACTACGTGCTCGGACACAACATTGGTAGCAAAACATCCGAGAATCAAGGGTACACTTTGATTCATTCCATCATCAATATCACCATTCATTAATAGTCAACCAAGACTCGACTATTAACTTCGAGATAACTACATAAATTACGTATCCACATAGTTTACACTTTATGCTCGTACACAACTTCGGTAGCAAAACTCTAGAGAATGAAGGGTACACTTGGATTCATTCCATCATCAACATCACCATTGATAAACAGTCAATCAAGATTTGACTATTAACTTCAAGATAACTACATAAACTACGTATCCACTTTACACTTCGTGCTCGAACACAACTTCGGTAGCAAAACTCCCGAGAATCAAGGGTACACTTGGATTCATTCCATCATCAACATCACCATTCATAAACAGTCAACCAAGATTCGACTATTAACTTCGAGATAACTACAAAAATTGTCTATCCACATAGTTTACACTTCGTACTCGAACCCAACTTCGGTAGCAAAACACCCGAGAATCAAGGGTACACTTGGATTCATTCCATCATCAACATCACCATTCATAAACAGTCAACCAAGATTCGACTATTTACTTCGAGATAACTACAAAAATTGTCTATCCACATAGTTTACACTTCGTACTCGAACCCAACTTCGGTAGCAAAACTCCCTAGAATGAAGGGTACACCTGGATTCATTCCATCATCAACATCACCAACCATACAAAGTCGAAGAAAATTCGACTATTTACTTCGAGATAACTACATAAATTGTGTAACCACTTAGTTTACACTACGTGCTCGGACACAACTTCGGTAGCAGAGTTACCGAGAATCAAGGGTACACTTAGATTCATTCCATCATCAATATCACCATTCATAAACAATTAACCAAGATTCGACTATGAACTTCGAGATAACTACAAAAATTACGTATCCGCATAGTTTACACTTCATGCTCGTACACAACTTCGGTAGCAAACCTCTAGAGAATAAAGGGTACACTTGGATTCATTCCATCATCAACATCACCATTCATAAACAGTCAACCAAGATTTGACTATTAACTTCGAGATAACTACATAAACTACGTATCCACTTTACACTTCGTACTCGAACACAACTTCGGTAGCGAAACTCCCGAGAATCAAGGGTACACTTGGATTCATTCCATCATCAACATCACCATTCATAAACAGTCAACCAATATTCGACTATTAACTTCGAGATAACTACAAAAATTGTCTATCCACATAGTTTACACTTCGTACTCGAACCCAACTTCGGTAGCAAAACTCCCTAGAATGAAGGGTACACTTGGATTCATTCCATCATCAACATCACCAACCATACAAAGTCGAAGAAGATTCGACTATTTACTTCGAGATAACTACATAAATTGTGTATCCACTTAGTTTACACTACGTGCTCGGACACAACTTCGGTACCAGAGTTACCGAGAATCAAGGGTACACTTGGATTCATTCCATCATCAACATCACCATTCATAAACAGTCAACCAATATTCGACTATTAACTTCAAGATAACTACACAAATTGTCTATCCACTTAGTTTACACTTCGTGCTTGAACACAACTTTGGTACCAAAACTCCCGAGAATCAAGGGTACACTTGGATTCATTTCATCATCAACTTCACCATTTATACAAAGTCAAGCAAGAATCGACTATTAACTTCGAGGTAACTACAAAAATTGTGTATCCACTTAGTTTACACTTCGTGCTCGAACACAACTTCGGTAGCAAAACTCCCGAGAATCAAGGGTACACTTGGATTCATTCCATCATCAACATCACCATTCATAAACAGTCAACCAAGATTCGACTATTAACTTCGAGATAACTACAAAAATTGTCTATCCACATAGTTTACACTTCGTACTCGAACCCAACTTCGGTAGCAAAACACCCGAGAATCAAGGGTACACTTGGATTCATTACATCATCAACATCACCATTCATAAACAGTCAACCAAGATTCGACTATTTACTTCGAGATAACTACAAAAATTGTCTATCCACCTAGTTTACACTTCGTACTCGAACCCAACTTCGGTAGCAAAACTCCCTAGAATGAAGGGTACACTTGGATTCATTCCATCATCAACATCACCAACCATACAAAGTCGAAGAAGATTCGACTATTTACTTCGAGATAACTACATAAATTGTGTATCCACTTAGTTTACACTACGTGCTCGGACACAACTTCGGTACCAGAGTTACCGAGAATCAAGGGTACACTTGGATTCATTCCATCATCAACATCACCATTCATAAACAGTCAACCAATATTCGACTATTAACTTCAAGATAACTACACAAATTGTCTATCCACTTAGTTTACACTTCGTGCTTGAACACAACTTTGGTACCAAAACTCCCGAGAATCAAGGGTACACTTGGATTCATTTCATCATCAACTTCACCATTTATACAAAGTCAAGCAAGAATCGACTATTAACTTCGAGGTAACTACAAAAATTGTGTATCCACTTAGTTTACACTTCGTGCTCGAACACAACTTCGGTAGCAAAACTCCCGAGAATCAAGGGTACACTTGGATTCATTTCATCATCAACATCACCATTCATAAACAGTCAACCAAGATTCGACTATTAACTTCGAGATAACTACAAAAATTGTCTATCCACATAGTTTACACTTCGTACTCGAACCCAACTTCGGTAGCAAAACACCCGAGAATCAAGGGTACACTTGGATTCATTACATCATCAACATCACCATTCATAAACAGTCAACCAAGATTCGACTATTTACTTCGAGATAACTACAAAAATTGTCTATCCACCTAGTTTACACTTCGTACTCGAACCCAACTTCGGTAGCAAAACTCCCTAGAATGAAGGGTACACTTGGATTCATTCCATCATCAACATCACCAACCATACAAAGTCGAAGAAGATTCGACTATTTACTTCGAGATAACTACATAAATTGTGTATCCACTTAGTTTACACTACGTGCTCGGACACAACTTCGGTACCAGAGTTACCGAGAATCAAGGGTACACTTGGATTCATTCCATCATCAATATCACCATTCATAAACAATCAACCAAGATTCGACTATTAACTTCGAGATAACTATAGAAATTGTATATCCACTTAGTTTTCACATCGTGCTCAAACACAACTTCGGTAGCAAAACTCCCAAGAATCAAGGTTACACTTGGGTTCATTCCATCATCAACTTCACCATTCATACAAAGTCAACGAAGATTCGACTATTAACTTTTAGATAACTACATAAATTGCCTATCCACTTAGTTTACACTTCGTACTCAAACACAACTTCGGTAGCAAAACCCCCTAGAATGAAGGGTGGTGCACTTGGATTCATTGCATCATCAACATCACGAACCATACAAAGTCAAAGAAGATTCGACTATTTGCTTCGAGATAATTACATAAATTGTGTATCCACTTAGTTTACACTACCTTGTCGGACAAAACTTTGGGAACAAAACTCCCGAGAATCAAGGGTACACTTGGATTCATTCCATCATCAACATCACCATTCATAAACAGTCAGCCAAGATTCGACTATTAACTTCGAGATAACTACATAAATTACGTATCCACTTAGTTTACACCTCGTGCTCGAGCACAACTTCAGTTAAAAAATTCCCGAGAATCAAGGGTACACAAGGATTCCTTCCATCATCAACATCACCATTCATATACAGTCAACCAGGATTTGACTATTAACTTCGAGGTAACTACATAAATTGTCTATCCACTTAGTTTACACTTCGTGCTCGAATACAACTTCGGTAGCAAAACTCCCTAGAATGAAGCGTACACATGGATTCATTCCATCATCAATATCACCATTCATAAACAGTCAACCAAGATTCGACTATTAACTTCGAGATAACAACATAAATTACGTATCCACTTAGTTTACACTTCGCGCTCGAACACAACTTCGGTAGCAGAACTCCCGAGAATCAAGGGTACACTTGGATTCATTCCATCATCAACATCACCATTCATAAACAGTCAACCAACATTCGACTATTAACTTCAAGATAACTACACAAATTGTCTATCCACTTAGTTTACACTTCGTGCTCGAACACAACTTTGGTAGCAAAACCCCCGAGAATCAAGGGTACACTTGGATTCGTTCCATCATCAACTTCACCATTTATACAAAGTCAACCAAGAATCGACTATTAACTTCGAGGTAACTACAAAAATTATGTATCCACTTAGTTTACACTTCGTGCTCGAACACAACTTCAGAAGCAAAACCCCTAAAATGTAGGGTACACTTGGATTCATTGCATCATCAACTTCACCACTCATATAATGTCAAAGAAGATTCGAGTATTAACTTTGAGATAACTACATAAATTGTGTATCCACTTAGTTTACACTTCGTGCTGAAACACAACTTCGGTAGCAAAACTCCCGAGAATCAATGGTACACTTGGATTCATTCCATCATCAACTTCACCATTGATAAACAGTCAACCAATATTCGACTATTAACTTCGAGATAACTACACAAATTGTCTATCCACTTAGTTTACACTTCGTGCTCGAACCCAACTACGGTTGCAAAACTCCCTAGAATGAAGGGTACACTTGGATTTATTCCATCATCAACATCACCAACCATACAAAGTCAAAGAAGATTCGACTATTAGCTTCGAGATAACTGTAGAAATTGCGTATCCACTTAGTTTGCCCTGCGTGCTTGAACACAACTTCGGTAGCAAAACTCCTGAGAATCAAAGTTACACTTGGGTTCATTCCATCATCGACTTCACCATTCATACAAAGTCAACGAAGATTCGACTATTAACATTGAGATAACTACATAAATTGTCTATCCACTTAGTTTACACTTCGTGCTCGAACACAACTTTGGTAGCAAAACCCCCTAAAATGTAGGGTGCACTTGGATTCATTGCATCATCAACATCACTAACCATGAAGATTCGACTTTTTACTTCGAGATAACTACATAAGTTGTGTATCCACTTAGTTTACACTACGTGCTCGGACACAACTTTGGTAGCAGAACTCCCGAGAATCAAGGGTACACTTGGATTCATTCCATCATCAACATCACCATTCATAAACAGTCAACCAAGATTCGACTATTAACTACGAGATAACTAGAAAAATTATCTATCCACTTAGTTTACACGTCGTGCTTGAACCCATCATCGTTAGAAAAACTCCCTAGAATGAAGGGTACAGTTGGATTCATTCCATCATCAACATCGCCAACCATACAAAGTCGAAGAAGATTCGACTATTTTCTTCGAGATAACTACATAAATTGTGTATCCACTTAGTTCACACTACGTGCTCGGACATAACTTCGGTAGCAAAACTACCGAGAATCAAGGGTACACTTGGATTCATTCCATCATCAATATCACCATTCATAAACAATCAACCAAGATTCGACTATTAACTTCGAGATAACTATAGAAATTGTGTATCCACTTAGTTTGCACTTCGTGCTTGAACACAACTTCGGTAGCAAAACTCCCGAGAATCAAGGTGTCATACCCAGAAATTTCTCACACGAATTTCTGAACTTAATTGTGTATTAAATCCCTGTCCTGGACCAGCCAGGGTACACAAAAAGACAATGTCGATTACATAACCATCGTTCTTGGAAACAACTGAAAATAACACATTCTAGCGGAAATGCAGTGGAAAGAAAGGTAGACTAGCTCCAGCAGGTGCGGCTCCAGTCCACAGGCAAAGCTCCGACGGTAGACCAGCTCACTCCTGAGAGACACCTCCATCGGACTCAACTTCTAGCTTTGAAGGGGAAAAGTTAAGCAAGGCTGAGTACAAACCACCGTACTCAACAAGTAACACGGAAAAGAGGGCAATAAATGATGCATAGGGATCAGCAAGGACAGGCTTAAGGTTAGTTGCAATAAAGCAGCAGTTAAACAAATAACAGAGATTGAAATGAATAAAGGTAATTGAATACAGTAAAGGATAAGTAAATAACAGTGGTGAAATACCACAACACTGTCCAACGTTACACCACGTTGCAATAGGCCCAACCACAACTCAATGTTACACCACGTTGCAGTAGTCCCGAGTGAAAACCAGTTTACTCAAGTTATTAAAGGTTCACTAATCACAGTGAAGCTGGGAGCTCGCCCGTGAACGTGAGCACAGCTATTCGAATAGATTATACTCTGATCAGAGGTGTACTACTGTACCCACAAGACACGACTCCACTACACTTGAACGTGCGCCAACATACCACCATGGTATACCGAAAAGGAGACCGTTATAGGACCCGTCACATAACCCTCCCTATTTAATCGCACCGCACTTCAGGTTTCACCCCCTCCTTTACACCAAGTCGGGCAGTCCCCTATTGTGCCTTGGTAGATCCGAAAGTAGCAAAGGCTTTCGTTACACCACGATTGCCCGTCCATACTCTATCACGCCCACCCTTGCCATGGTACGTCAAATAGTTCGAAGTCATGCTTCAAATCCCACCTTACCCATTTCGGCATGTGGTTAGCACTTAATTATTTCCAGGGTTTCCCGTGAACCGGTCCTTAATTGCCATGGGTGCGACTCTCAAAACCATGCACCCACAGCCAACCATTATCAATATTTGAGTTGACACTGACCCGAACCGGGTAATGAATCATTATTACAGCTATTCAGAACTAAGCATGATTAAAGGTCATCCCATGAGCTACTTGTTCTAAGCACGGCTAAGCATTAACCTAAGCCTAACTCTAATCAAGTTACTGCTGGTCTAGCAATGAATAAAGTTGGATAATCAACGGCATAATAATAAGGATTACCCGAAGAAAATAAATACAGTAAATACTTTAATTAAAACAATGCATATTTGAATAAAGAAAGGGGGAACTTTGCAATAATGGGTTCAATATGATCAAAGATGAGTGTCACTTGCCTTGCTCTAGCCCCTGGGGTACTTCGGCGACGATCTCGAAGTAAACCGGCTCTTCGGCGGGGTCCGAATCTAAGCGACAAAGCACAAAAATAAATAAAACAGGCACAAACTCTACTGAAATAGCAAAAAAAATTATTTTTAATGGATTCTAGACAACTTTATGAATTTAATGAAATTTGAATGGACCTAAACGGAGACTAGATGAATTACTTATGAATTTTAGAAGTTTTCTGGGTTTTTTAACTAAACAGAAAAGTCCTAAATCAATTATTGCGTAATAAATGGGGCTGCTGTCGTCAGCAAGGAGAGGGGAGGCGCTGACGGGTGGGGGCCACTTGTCGGTGGGAGAGAGGGGAGAGGAGAGGCTGACAGCTGGGTCCCACGGGAGGAGAGGGAGGAGGGGCGCGGCGGCGGCTGACGGGTGGAACCCGGCGGTCAGAGGGAGAGAGAGCAGGGGAGCAGGGAGAGCGGCTCGACCGACGGTGGTAGCCGGCGGGCGGCGACAGCGGCGGCGCACGGCGACGGCGCGCGGCACGGCGACGACGCGCGGCGCATGACCAAGACTACCTGCTCGGACATGACCAACCATACAAAGTCAAGGAAGATTAGACTATTTACTTCGAGATAATTACATAAATTGTCTATCAAGATTCGACTATTAACTTCGAGCTCGAACACAACTTCGTGCTCGAACACAACTTTGGTAGCAAAACCCCCGAGAATCAAGGGTACACTTGGATTCATTGCATCATCAACATCACCAGTCATAAACAGTCAACCAAGATTCGACTATTAACTTCGAGATAACTACATAAATTTCGTACCCACTTAGTTTTCACTTCGTGCTCGAACACAACTTCGGTAGCACAACTCCCGAGAATCAAGGGTACACATGGATTCATTCCATCATCAACATCAGCATTCATAAACAGTCAACCAAGATTCGACTATTAACTTCGAGATAACTACATAAATTACTTACCCACTTAGTGTACACTTCGTGCTCGAACACAACTTCGGTAGCACAACTCCCGAGAATCAAGGGTACACATGGATTCATTCCATCATCAACATCAGCATTCATAAACAGTCAACAAGGATTCAACTATTAACTTCGAGATAACTACATAAATTATGTATCCACTTAGTTTACACATCGTGCTCAAACACAACTTCGGTAGCAAAACTCCCAGGAATCAAGGGTAAACTCGAATTCAATTCATCATCAATATCACCATTCATAAACAGTCAACAAAGATTCGATTATTAACTTTGAGATAACTACATAAATTACGTCTCCACTTAGTTTACTTCGTTCTCGAGCATAACATCGATAGCAAAACTCCCGAGAATCAAAGGGTAAACATGGATTCAATCCATCACCATTTCACCATTTATACAAAGTGATGCGATATTCGACAATTAACTTCGAGATAACTACATAAATTGTCTATCCACTTAGTTTACACTTCGTGCTCGAACACAACTTCGGTAGCAAAACTCCCTAGAATGAACCACACACTTGGATTCATTCCATCATCAATATGACCATTCATAAACAGTCAACCAAGATTCGACTATTAACTTCGAGATAACAACATAAATTACGTATCCACTTAGTTTACTTCGTTGTCGAACATAACATCGATAGCAAAACTCCCGAGAATCAAAGGGTAAACATGGATTCAATCCATCACCATTTCACCATTTATACAAAGTGATGCGATATTCGACAATTAACTTCGAGATAACTACATAAATTGTCTATCCACTTAGTTTACACTTCGTGCTCGAACACAACTTCGGTAGCAAAACTCCCTAGAATGAAGCGTACACATGGATTCATTCCATCATCAATATCACCATTCATAAACAGTCAACCAAAATTCGACTATTAACTTCGAGATAACAACATAAATTACGTATCCACTTAGTTTACACTTCGTGCTCGAACACAACTTCGGTAGCACAACTCCCGAGAATCAAGGGTACACTTGGATTCATTCCATCATCAACATCACAATTCATAAACAGTCAACCAATATTCGACTATTAACTTCAAGATAACTACACAAATTGTCTATCCACTTAGTTTACACTTCGTGCTTGAACACAACTTTGGTACCAAAACTCCCGAGAATCAAGGGTACACTTGGATTCATTTCATCATCAACTTCACCATTTATACAAAGTCAAGCAAGAATCGACTATTAACTTCGAGGTAACTACAAAAATTGTGTATCCACTTAGTTTACACTTCGTGCTCGAACACAACTTCGGTAGCAAACCTCCTGAGAATCAAGGGTAAACTTGCATTCATTCCGTCATCAACTTCATCAGTTATACAAAGTCATCCACGATTCGACAATTAACTTCGAGATAACTACATAAATTGTCTATCCACTTAGTTTACACTTCGTGCTCGAACACAACTTCGGTAGCAAAAACTCCCTAGAATGAAGCGTACACTTGGATTCATTCCATCATCAATATCATATCACCAGTCATAAACAGTCAACCAAGTTTCGACTATTAACTTCGAGATAAGTACATAAATTACGTACCCACTTAGTTTACACTTCGTGCTCGAACACAACTTCGGTAGCACAACTCCCGAGAATCAAGGGTACACATGGATTCATTCCATCATCAATATCACCATTCATAAACAGTCAACCAATATTCTACTATTAACTTCGAGATAACAACATAAATTACGTATCTACTTAGTTTACACTTCGTGCTCGAACACAACTTGGGTAGCACAACTCCCGAGAATCAAGGGTACACTTGGATTCATTCCATCATCAATATCACCAGTCATAAACAGTCAACCAAGATTCGACTATTAACTTCGAGATAACTACATAAATTACGTACCCACTTAGTTTACACTTCGTGCTCGAACACAACTTCGGTAGCACAACTCCCGAGAATCAAGGGTACACATGGATTCATTCCATCACCAACATCAGCATTCATAAACAGTCAACAAGGATTCGACTATTAACTTCGAGATAACTACATAAATTATGTATCCACTTAGTTTACACATCGTGCTCAAACACAACTTAGGTAGCAAAATTCCCAGGAATCAAGGGTAAACTCGAATTCAATTCGTCATCAATATCACCATTCATAAACAGTCAACAAAGATTCGATTATTAACTTTGAGATAACTACATAAATTACGTATCCACTTAGTTTACTTCGTGCTCGAACATAACATCTGTAGGAAAACTCCCGAGAATCAAAGGGTAAACATGGATTCAATCCATCATCAACTTCACCATTTATACAAAGTCATCCGAGATTCGACAATTAACTTCGAGATAACTACATAAATTGTCTATCCACTTAGTTTACACTTCGTGCTCGAACACAACTTCGGTTGCAAAAACTCCCTAGAATGAGGCGTACACTTGGATTCATTGCATCATCAATATCAGCAGTCATAAACAGTCAACCAAGATTCGACTATTAATTCCGAGATAACAACATAAATTACGTATCTACTTAGTTTACAATTCGTGCTCGAACACAACTTCGGTAGCAGAACTCCCGAGAATCAATGGTACACTTGGATTCATTCCATCATCAACATCACCATTCATAAACAGTCAACCAATATTCGACTATTAACTTCAAGATAACTACACAAATTGTCTATCCACTTAGTTTACACTTCGTGCTCGAACACAACTTCGGTAGCAAAACTCCTGAGAATCAAGGGTAAACTTGCATTCATTCCGTCATCAACTTCATCATTTATACAAAGTCATCCAAGATTCGACAATTAACTTCTAGATATCTACATAAATTGTCTATCCACTTAGTTTACACTTCGTGCTCGAACACAACTTCGGTTGCAAAAACTCCCTAGAATGAGGCGTACACTTGGATTCATTGCATCATCAATATCACCAGTCATAAACAGTCAACCAAGATTCGACTATTAACTTCGAGATAACTACATAAATTCCGTACCCACTTAGTTTTCACTTCGTGCTCGAACACAACTTTGGTAGCACAACTCCCGAGAATCAAGGGTACACATGGATTCATTCCATCATCAACATCAGCATTCATAAACAGTTAACCAAGATTCGACTATTAACTTCGAGATAACTACATAAATTACGTACCCACTTAGTGTACACTTCGTGCTCGAACACAACTTCGGTAGCACAACTCCCGAGAATCAAGGGTACACATGGATTCATTCCATCATCAACATCAGCATTCATAAACAGTCAACAGGGATTCGACTATTAACTTCGAGATAACTACATAAATTATGTATCCACTTAGTTTACACATCGTGCTCAAACACAACTTCGGTAGCAAAACTCCTGAGAATCAAGGGTAAACTTGCATTCATTCCGTCATCAACTTCATCATTTATACAAAGTCATCCAAGATTCGACAATTAACTTCTAGATAACTACATAAATTGTCTATCCACTTAGTTTACACTTCGTGCTCGAACACAACTTCGGTTGCAAAAACTCCCTAGAATGAGGCGTACACTTGGATTCATTGCATCATCAATATCACCAGTCATAAACAGTCAACCAAGATTCGACTATTAACTTCGAGATAACTACATAAATTCCGTACCCACTTAGTTTTCACTTCGTGCTCGAACACAACTTTGGTAGCACAACTCCCGAGAATCAAGGGTACACATGGGTTCATTCCATCATCAACATCAGCATTCATAAACAGTCAACCAAGATTCGACTATTAAATTTGAGATAACTACATAAATTACGTACCCACTTAGTGTACACTTCGTGCTCGAACACAACTTCGGTAGCACAACTCCCGAGAATCAAGGGTACACATGGATTCAATCCATCATCAACATCAGCATTCATAAACAGTCAACAAGGATTCGACTATTAACTTCGAGATAACTACATAAATTATGTATCCACTTAGTTTACACATCGTGCTCAAACACAACTTCGGTAGCAAAACTCCCAGGAATCAAGGGTAAACTTGAATTCAATCAATCATCAATATCACCATTCATAAATAGTCAACAAAGATTCGATTATTAACTTTGAGATAACTACATAAATTACGTATCCACTTAGTTTACTTCGTTGTCGAACATAACATCGATAGCAAAACTCCCGAGAATCAAAGGGTAAACATGGATTCAATCCATCACCATTTCACCATTTATACAAAGTGATGCGATATTCGACAATTAACTTCGAGATAACTACATAAATTGTCTATCCACTTAGTTTACACTTCGTGCTCGAACACAACTTCGGTAGCAAAACTCCCTAGAATGAAGCGTACACATGGATTCATTCCATCATCAATATCACCATTCATAAACAGTCAACCAAAATTCGACTATTAACTTCGAGATAACAACATAAATTACGTATCCACTTAGTTTACACTTCGTGCTCGAACACAACTTCGGTAGCACAACTCCCGAGAATCAAGGGTACACTTGGATTCATTCCATCATCAACATCACAATTCATAAACAGTCAACCAATATTCGACTATTAACTTCAAGATAACTACACAAATTGTCTATCCACTTAGTTTACACTTCGTGCTTGAACACAACTTTGGTACCAAAACTCCCGAGAATCAAGGGTACACTTGGATTCATTTCATCATCAACTTCACCATTTATACAAAGTCAAGCAAGAATCGACTATTAACTTCGAGGTAACTACAAAAATTGTGTATCCACTTAGTTTACACTTCGTGCTCGAACACAACTTCGGTAGCAAACCTCCTGAGAATCAAGGGTAAACTTGCATTCATTCCGTCATCAACTTCATCAGTTATACAAAGTCATCCACGATTCGACAATTAACTTCGAGATAACTACATAAATTGTCTATCCACTTAGTTTACACTTCGTGCTCGAACACAACTTCGGTAGCAAAAACTCCCTAGAATGAAGCGTACACTTGGATTCATTCCATCATCAATATCATATCACCAGTCATAAACAGTCAACCAAGTTTCGACTATTAACTTCGAGATAAGTACATAAATTACGTACCCACTTAGTTTACACTTCGTGCTCGAACACAACTTCGGTAGCACAACTCCCGAGAATCAAGGGTACACATGGATTCATTCCATCATCAATATCACCATTCATAAACAGTCAACCAATATTCTACTATTAACTTCGAGATAACAACATAAATTACGTATCTACTTAGTTTACACTTCGTGCTCGAACACAACTTGGGTAGCACAACTCCCGAGAATCAAGGGTACACTTGGATTCATTCCATCATCAATATCACCAGTCATAAACAGTCAACCAAGATTCGACTATTAACTTCGAGATAACTACATAAATTACGTACCCACTTAGTTTATACTTCGTGCTCGAACACAACTTCGGTAGCACAACTCCCGAGAATCAAGGGTACACATGGATTCATTCCATCACCAACATCAGCATTCATAAACAGTCAACAAGGATTCGACTATTAACTTCGAGATAACTACATAAATTATGTATCCACTTAGTTTACACATCGTGCTCAAACACAACTTAGGTAGCAAAACTCCCAGGAATCAAGGGTAAACTCGAATTCAATTCGTCATCAATATCACCATTCATAAACAGTCAACAAAGATTCGATTATTAACTTTGAGATAACTACATAAATTACGTATCCACTTAGTTTACTTCGTGCTCGAACATAACATCTGTAGGAAAACTCCCGAGAATCAAAGGGTAAACATGGATTCAATCCATCATCAACTTCACCATTTATACAAAGTCATCCGAGATTCGACAATTAACTTCGAGATAACTACATAAATTGTCTATCCACTTAGTTTACACTTCGTGCTCGAACACAACTTCGGTTGCAAAAACTCCCTAGAATGAGGCGTACACTTGGATTCATTGCATCATCAATATCAGCAGTCATAAACAGTCAACCAAGATTCGACTATTAATTCCGAGATAACAACATAAATTACGTATCTACTTAGTTTACAATTCGTGCTCGAACACAACTTCGGTAGCAGAACTCCCGAGAATCAATGGTACACTTGGATTCATTCCATCATCAACATCACCATTCATAAACAGTCAACCAATATTCGACTATTAACTTCAAGATAACTACACAAATTGTCTATCCACTTAGTTTACACTTCGTGCTCGAACACAACTTCGGTAGCAAAACTCCTGAGAATCAAGGGTAAACTTGCATTCATTCCGTCATCAACTTCATCATTTATACAAAGTCATCCAAGATTCGACAATTAACTTCTAGATATCTACATAAATTGTCTATCCACTTAGTTTACACTTCGTGCTCGAACACAACTTCGGTTGCAAAAACTCCCTAGAATGAGGCGTACACTTGGATTCATTGCATCATCAATATCACCAGTCATAAACAGTCAACCAAGATTCGACTATTAACTTCGAGATAACTACATAAATTCCGTACCCACTTAGTTTTCACTTCGTGCTCGAACACAACTTTGGTAGCACAACTCCCGAGAATCAAGGGTACACATGGATTCATTCCATCATCAACATCAGCATTCATAAACAGTCAACCAAGATTCGACTATTAACTTCGAGATAACTACATAAATTACGTACCCACTTAGTGTACACTTCGTGCTCGAACACAACTTCGGTAGCACAACTCCCGAGAATCAAGGGTACACATGGATTCATTCCATCATCAACATCAGCATTCATAAACAGTCAACAGGGATTCGACTATTAACTTCGAGATAACTACATAAATTATGTATCCACTTAGTTTACACATCGTGCTCAAACACAACTTCGGTAGCAAAACTCCTGAGAATCAAGGGTAAACTTGCATTCATTCCGTCATCAACTTCATCATTTATACAAAGTCATCCAAGATTCGACAATTAACTTCTAGATAACTACATAAATTGTCTATCCACTTAGTTTACACTTCGTGCTCGAACACAACTTCGGTTGCAAAAACTCCCTAGAATGAGGCGTACACTTGGATTCATTGCATCATCAATATCACCAGTCATAAACAGTCAACCAAGATTCGACTATTAACTTCGAGATAACTACATAAATTCCGTACCCACTTAGTTTTCACTTCGTGCTCGAACACAACTTTGGTAGCACAACTCCCGAGAATCAAGGGTACACATGGGTTCATTCCATCATCAACATCAGCATTCATAAACAGTCAACCAAGATTCGACTATTAAATTCGAGATAACTACATAAATTACGTACCCACTTAGTGTACACTTCGTGCTCGAACACAACTTCGGTAGCACAACTCCCGAGAATCAAGGGTACACATGGATTCAATCCATCATCAACATCAGCATTCATAAACAGTCAACAAGGATTCGACTATTAACTTCGAGATAACTACATAAATTATGTATCCACTTAGTTTACACATCGTGCTCAAACACAACTTCGGTAGCAAAACTCCCAGGAATCAAGGGTAAACTTGAATTCAATCAATCATCAATATCACCATTCATAAATAGTCAACAAAGATTCGATTATTAACTTTGAGATAACTACATAAATTACGTATCCACTTAGTTTACTTCGTTCTCGAACATAACATCGATAGCAAAACTCCCGAGAATCAAAGGGTAAACATGGATTCAATCCATCACCATTTCACCATTTATACAAAGTGATGCGATATTCGACAATTAACTTCGAGATAACTACATAAATTGTCAATCCACTTAGTTTACACTTCGTGCTCGAACACAACTTCGGTAGCAAAACTCCCTAGAATGAAGCGTACACATGGATTCATTCCATCATCAATATCACCATTCATAAACAGTCAACCAAGATTCGACTTTTAACTTCGAGATAACAACATAAATTACGTATCTACTTAGTTTACACTTCGTGCTCGAACACAACTTCGGTAGCACAACTTCCGAGAATCAAGGGTACACTTGGATTCATTCCATCATCAACATCACCATTCATAAACAGTCAACCAATATTCGACTATTAACTTCAAGATAACTACACAAATTGTCTATCCACTTAGTTTACACTTCGTGCTTGAACACAACTTTGGTACCAAAACTCCCGAGAATCAAGGGTACACTTGGATTCATTTCATCATCAACTTCACCATTTATACAAAGTCAAGCAAGAATCGACTATTAACTTCGAGGTAACTACAAAAATTGTGTATCCACTTAGTTTACACTTCGTGCTCGAACACAACTTCGGTAGCAAAACTCCTGAGAATCAAGGGTTAACTTGCATTCATTCCGTCATCAACTTCATCATTTATACAAAGTCATCCAAGATTCGACAATTAACTTCGAGATAACTACATAAATTGTCTATCCACTTAGTTTACACTTCGTGCTCGAACACAACTTCGGTAGCAAAACTCCCTAGAATGAAGCGTACACATGGATTCATTCCATCATCAATATCACCATTCATAAACAGTCAACCAAGATTCGACTTTTAACTTCGAGATAACAACATAAATTACGTATCTACTTAGTTTACACTTCGTGCTCGAATACAACTTCGGTTGCACAACTCCCGAGAATCAAGTGTACACTTGGATTCATTCCATCATCAACATCACCATTCATAAACAGTCAACCAATATTCGACTATTAACTTCGAGATAACTACACAAATTGTCTATCCACTTAGTTTACACTTCGTGCTCGAACACAACTTTGGTAGCAAAACCCCCGAGAATCAAGGGTACACTTGGATTCGTTCCATCATCAACTTCACCATTTATACAAAGTCAACCAAGAATCGACTATTAACTTCAAGGTAACTACAAAAATTATGTATCCACTTAGTTTACACTTCGTGCTCGAACACAACTTCGGTAGCAAAACTCCTGAGAATCAGGGGTAAACATGGATTCATTCAATCATCAACATCACCATTTATACAAAGTCATCTAAGATTCGACAATTAACTTCGAGATAACTACATAAATTGTCTATCCACTTAGTTTACACTTCGTGCTCGAACACAACTTCGGTTGCAAAAACTCCCTAGAATGAGGCGTACACTTGGATTCATTGCATCATCAATATCACCAGTCATAAACAGTCAACCAAGATTCGACTATTAACTTCGAGATAACTACATAAATTACGTACCCACTTAGTTTTCACCTCGTGCTCGAACACAACTTCGGTAGCACAACTCCCGAGAATCAAGGGTACACCTTGATTCATTCCATCATCAACATCAGCATTCATAAACAGTCAACCAAGATTCGACTATTAACTTCAAGATAACTACATAAATTACGTACCCACTTAGTGTACACTTCGTGCTCGAACACAACTTCGGTAGCACAACTCCCGAGAATCAAGGGTACACATGGATTCATTCCATCATCAACATCAGCATTCATAAACAGTCAACAATGATTCGACTTTTAACTTCGAGATAACTACATAAATTATGTATCCACTTAGTTTACACATCGTGCTCAAACACAACTTCGGTAGCAAAACTCCCAGGAATCAAGGGTAAACTCGAATTCAATTCATCATCAATATCACCATTCATAAACAGTCAACAAAGATTCGATTATTAACTTTGAGATAACTACATAAATTACGTATCCACTTAGTTTACTTCGTTCTCGAACATAACATCGATAGCAAAACTCCCGAGAATGAAAGGGTAAACATGCATTCAATCCATCATCATTTCACCATTTATACAAAGTCATCCGATATTCGACAATTAACTTCGAGATAACAATATAAATTACGTATCTACTTAGTTTACACTTCGTGCTCGAACACAACTTCGGTAGCACAACTCCCGAGAATCAAGGGTACACTTGGATTCATTCCATCATCAACACCACCATTCATAAACAGTCAACCAATATTCGACTATTAACTTCAAGGTAACTACACAAATTGTCTATCCACTTAGTTTACACTTCGTGCTCGAACACAACTTTGGTACCAAAACTCCCGAGAATCAAGGGTACACTTGGATTCATTTCATCATCAACTTCACCATTTATACCAAGTCAACCAAGAATCGACTATTAACTTCGAGGTAACTACAAAAATTGTGTATCCACTTAGTTTACATTTCGTGCTCGAACACAACTTCGGTAGCAAAACACCTGAGAATCAAGGGTAAACTTGCAATCATTCCGTCATCAACTTCATCATTTATACAAAGTCATCCAAGATTCGACAATTAACTTCGACATAACTACATAAATTGTCTATCCACTTAGTTTACACTTCGTGCTCGAACACAACATGGGTTGCAAAAACTCCCTAGAATGAGGCGTACACTTGGATTCATTGCATCATCAATATCACCAGTCATAAACAGTCAACCAAGATTCGACTATTAACTTCGAGATAACTACATAAATTACGTACCCCCTTAGTTTTCACTTCGTGCTTGAACACAACTTCGGTAGCACAACTCCCGAGAATCAAGGGTACACATGGATTTATTCCATCATCAACATGAGCATTCATAAACATTCAACAAGGATTCGACTATTAACTTCGAGATAACTACAAAAATTGTGTCTCCACTTAGTTTACACTTCGTGCTCGAACACAACTTCGGTAGCACAACTCCCGAGAATCAAGGGTGCACATGGATTCAGTCCATCATCAACTTCACCATTTATACAAAGTCATCCAAGATTCGATAATTAACTTCGAGATAACTACATAAATTGTCTATCCACTTAGTTTAAACTTCGTGCTCGAACACAACTTCGGTAGCAAAAACTCCCTAGAATGAAGCGTACACTTGTATTCATTCCGTCATCAATATCACCAGTCATCAACAGTCAACCAAGATTCGATTATTAACTTTGAGATAACTACATAAATTACGTATCCACTTAGTTTACTTCATGCTCGAACATAACATCGGTAGCAAAACTCCCGAGAATCAAAGGGTAAACATGGATTCAATCAATCATCAACTTCACCATTTATACAAAGTCATCCAAGATTCGACAATTAACTTCGAGATAACTACATAAATTGTCTATCCACTTAGTTTACACTTCGTGCTCGAACACAACGTCGGTAGCACAACTCCCGAGAATCAAGGGTACAATTGGATTCATTCCATCATCAACATCACCATTCACAAACAGTCAACCAATATTTGACTATTAACTTCGAGATAACTACACAAATTGTCTATCCACTTAGTTTACATTTCGTGCTCGAACACAACTTTGGTAGCAAAACCCCCGAGAATCAAGGGTACATTTGGATTCATTCCATCATCAACTTCACCATTTATACAAAGTCATCAAAGATTCGACAATTAACTTCGAGATAACTACATAAATTGTCTATCCACTTAGTTTACACTTCGTGCTCGAACACAACTTCGGTAGCACAACTCCCGAGAATCAAGGGTACAATTGGATTCATTCCATCGTCAACATCAGCATTCATAAACAGTCAACAAGGATTCGACTTTTAACTTCGAGATAACTACATAAATTATGTATCCACTTAGTTTACACTTCGTGCTCAAACACAACTTCGGTAGCAAAACTCCCAAGAATCAAGGGTAAACTTGAATTCAATCCATCATCAATATCACCATTCAAAAACAGTCAACAAAGATTCGATTATTAACTTTGAGATAACTACATAAATTACGTATCCACTTAATTTACTTCGTGCTCGAACATAACATCGGCAGCAAAACTCGCGAGAATCAAAGGGTAAACATGGATTCAATCAATCATCAACTTCACCATTTATACAAAGTCATCCAAGATTCGACAATTAACTTCGAGATAACTACATAAGTTGTCTATCCACTTTGTTTACACTTCGATCACGAACACAACTTTGGTAGCAAAACCCCCGAGAATCAAGGGTACACTTGGATGCAATCCATCATCAACTTCACCATTTATACAAAGTCAACAAAGATTCGACTATTAACATCGAGATAACTATAGAAATTGTGTATCCACTTAGTTTACACTTCGTGCTCGAACACAAATTTGGTAGCAAAACCCCCGAGAATCAAGGGTACACTGGGATTCAATCCATCATCAACTTCACCATTTATACAAAGTGATCCAAGATTCGACAATTACTTCGAGATAACTACATAAATTGTCTATCCACTTTGTTTACACTTCCTGCTCGAACACAACTTCGGTAGCAAAAACTCCCTAGAATGAAGCGTAAACTTGGATTCATTTCATCATCAATATCACCAGTCACAAAAAGTCAACCAAGATTCGACTTTTAACTTCGAGATAACTACATAAATTACGTACCCACTTAGTTTTCACTTCGTGCTCGAACATAACTTCGGTAGCACAACTCCCGAGAATCAAGGGTACATATGGATTCATTCCATCATCAACATCAGCATTCATAAACAGTCAACAAGGATTCGACTATTAACTTCGAGATAACTACATAAATTATGTATCCACTTAGTTTACACATCGTGCTCAAACACAACTTCGGTAGCAAAACTCTCAAGAATCATGGGTAAACTTGAATTCAATGCATCATCATTTTCACCATTCAAAAACAGTCAACAAAGATTCGATTATTAACTTTAGATAACTACATAAATTACGTATCCACTTAGTTTACTTCGTGCTCGAACATAACATCGGCAGCAAAACTCGCGAGAATCAAAGGGTAAACATGGATTCAATCAATCATCAACTTCACCATTTATACAAAGTCATCCAAGATTCGACAATTAACTTCGAGATAACTACATAAGTTGTCTATCCACTTTGTTTACACTTCGTGCACGAACACAACTTTGGTAGCAAAACCCCCGAGAATCAAGGGTACACTTGGATGCAATCCATCATCAACTTCACCATTTATACAAAGTCAACAAAGATTCGACTATTAACATCGAGATAACTACAGAAATTGTGTATCCACTTAGTTTACACTTCGTGCTCGAACACAACTTTGGTAGCAAAACCCCCGAGAATCAAGGGTACACTTGGATGCAATCCATCATCAACTTCACCATTTATACAAAGTCAACAATGATTCGACTATTAACATCGAGATAACTACAGAAATTGTGTATCCACTTAGTTTACACTTCGTGCTCGAACACAACTTTGGTAGCAAAACCCCCGAGAATCAAGGGTACACTTGGATGCAATCCATCATCAACTTCACCATTTATACAAAGTCAACAAAAATTCGACTATTAACATCGAGATAACTATAGAAATTGTGTATCCACTTAGTTTACACTTCGTGCTCGAACACAACTTTGGTAGCAAAACCCCCGAGAATTAAGGGTACACTGGGATTCAATCCATCATCACCTTCACCATTTATACAAAGTGATCCAAGATTCGACAATTACTTCGAGATAACTACATAAATTGTCTATCCACTTTGTTTACACTTCGTGCTCGAACACAACTTCGGTAGCAAAAACTCCCTAGAATGAAGCGTACACTTGGATTCGTTCCATCATCAATATCACCAGTCCCAAATAGTCAACCAAGATTCGACTATTAACTTCGAGATAACTACATAAATTACGTACCCACTTAGTTTTCACTTCGTGCTCGAACACAACTTCGGTAGCACAACTCCCGAGAATCAAGGGTACAATTGGATTCATTCCATCGTCAACATCAGCATTCATAAACAGTCAACAAGGATTCGACTATTAACTTCGAGATAACTACATAAATTATGTATCCACTTAGTTTACACATCGTGCTCAAACACAACTTCGGTAGCAAAACTCCCAGGAATCAAGGGTAAACTTGAATTCAATCAATCATCAATATCACCATTCATAAACAGTCAACAAAGATTCGATTATTAACTTTGAGATAACTACATAAATTACGTATCCACTTAGTTTACTTCGTTCTCGAACATAACATCGATAGCAAAACTCCCGAGAATCAAAGGGTAAACATGGATTCAATCCATCACCATTTCACCATTTATACAAAGTGATGCGATATTCGACAATTAACTTCGAGATAACTACATAAATTGTCTATCCACTTAGTTTACACTTCGTGCTCGAACACAACTTCGGTAGCAAAACTCCCTAGAATGAAGCGTACACATGGATTCATTCCATCATCAATATCACCATTCATAAACAGTCAACCAAGATTCGACTTTTAACTTCGAGATAACAACATAAATTACGTATCTACTTAGTTTACACTTCGTGCTCGAACACAACTTCGGTAGCACAACTCCCGAGAATCAAGGGTACACTTGGATTCATTCCATCATCAACATCACCATTCATAAACAGTCAACCAATATTCGACTATTAACTTCAAGATAACTACACAAATTGTCTATCCACTTAGTTTACACTTCGTGCTTGAACACAACTTTGGTACCAAAACTCCCGAGAATCAAGGGTACACTTGGATTCATTTCATCATCAACTTCACCATTTATACAAAGTCAAGCAAGAATCGACTATTAACTTCGAGGTAACTACAAAAATTGTGTATCCACTTAGTTTACACTTCGTGCTCGAACACAACTTCGGTAGCAAAACTCCTGAGAATCAAGGGTAAACTTGCATTCATTCCGTCATCAACTTCATCATTTAGACAAAGTCATCCAAGATTCGACAATTAACTTCGAGATAACTACATAAATTGTCTATCCACTTAGTTTACACTTCGTGCTCGAACACAACTTCGGTAGCAAAACCCCCGAGAATCAAGGGTACACTTGGATGCAATCCATCATCAACTTCACCATTTATACAAAGTGATCCAAGATTCGACAATTACTTCGAGATAACTACATAAATTTTAACTTCGTGCTCGAACACAACTTCGGTAGCAAAAACTCCCTAGAATGAAGCGTAAACTTGGATTCATTCCATCATCAATATCACCAGTCACAAAAAGTCAACCAAGATTCGACTATTAACTTCGAGATAACTACATAAATTACGTACCCACTTAGTTTTCACTTCGTGCTCGAACATAACATCGGTAGCACAACTCCCGAGAATCAAGGGTACACATGGATTCATTCCATCATCAACATCAGCATTCATAAACAGTCAACAAGGATTCGACTATTAACTTCGAGATAACTACATAAATTATGTATCCACTTAGTTTACACATCGTGCTCAAACACAACTTCGGTAGCAAAACTCCCAAGAATCAAGGGTAAACTTGAATTCAATCCATCATCAATATCACCATTCAAAAACAGTCAACAAAGATTCGATTATTAACTTTAGATAACTACATAAATTACGTATCCACTTAGTTTACTTCGTGCTCGAACATAACATCGGTAGCAAAACTCGCGAGAATCAAAAGGTAAACATGGATTCAATCAATCATCAACTTCACCATTTATACAAAGTCATCCAAGATTCGACAATTAACTTCGAGATAACTACATAAGTTGTCTATCCACTTTGTTTACACTTCGTGCACGAACACAACTTTGGTAGCAAAACCCCCGAGAATCAAGGGTACACTTGGATGCAATCCATCATCAACTTCACCATTTATACAAAGTCAACAAAGATTCGACTATTAACATCGAGATAACTACAGAAATTGTGTATCCACTTAGTTTACACTTCGTGCTCGAACACAACTTTGGTAGCAAAACCCCCGAGAATCAAGGGTACACTTGGATTCAATCCATCATCAACTTCACCATTTATACAAAGTGATCCAAGATTCGACAATTACTTCGAGATAACTACATAAATTGTCTATCCACTTTGTTTACACTTCGTGCTCGAACACAACTTCGGTAGCAAAAACTCCCTAGAATGAAGCGTAAACTTGGATTCATTCCATCATCAATATCACCAGTCACAAAAAGTCAACCAAGATTCGACTATTAACTTCGAGATAACTACATAAATTACGTAACCACTTAGTTTTCACTTCGTGCTCGAACATAACTTCGGTAGCACAACTCCCGAGAATCAAGGGTACACATGGATTCATTCCATCATCAACATCAGCATTCATAAACAGTCAACAAGGATTCGACTATTAACTTCGAGATAACTACATAAATTATGTATCCACTTAGTTTACACATCGTGCTCAAACACAACTTCGGTAGCAAAACTCCCATGAAACAAGGGTAAACTTGAATTCAATCCATCATCAATATCACCATTCAAAAACAGTCAACAAAGATTCGATTATTAACTTTGAGATAACTACATAAATTACGTATCCACTTAGTTTACTTCGTGCTCGAACATAACATCGGTAGCAAAACTCGCGAGAATCAAAGGGTAAACATGGATTCAATCAATCATCAACTTCACCATTTATACAAAGTCATCCAAGATTCGGCAATTAACTTCGAGATAACTACATAAGTTGTCTATCCACTTTGTTTACACTTCGTGCACGAACACAACTTTGGTAGCAAAACCCCCGAGAATCAAGGGTACACTTGGATGCAATCCATCATCAACTTCACCATTTATACAAAGTCAACAAAGATTCGACTATTAACATCGAGATAACTACAGAAATTGTGTATCCACTTAGTTTACACTTCGTGCTCGAACACAACTTTGGTAGCAAAACCCCCGAGAATCAAGGGTACACTTGGATTCAATCCATCATCAACTTCACCATTTATACAAAGTGATCCAAGATTCGACAATTACTTCGAGATAACTACATAAATTTTAACTTCGTGCTCGAACACAACTTCGGTAGCAAAAACTCCCTAGAATGAAGCGTAAACTTGGATTCATTCCATCATCAATATCACCAGTCACAAAAAGTCAACCAAGATTCGACTATTAACTTCGAGATAACTACATAAATTACGTACCCACTTAGTTTTCACTTCGTGCTCGAACATAACATCGGTAGCACAACTCCCGAGAATCAAGGGTACACATGGATTCATTCCATCATCAACATCAGCATTCATAAACAGTCAACAAGGATTCGACTATTAACTTCGAGATAACTACATAAATTATGTATCCACTTAGTTTACACATCGTGCTCAAACACAACTTCGGTAGCAAAACTCCCAAGAATCAAGGGTAAACTTGAATTCAATCCATCATCAATATCACCATTCAAAAACAGTCAACAAAGATTCGATTATTAACTTTAGATAACTACATAAATTACGTATCCACTTAGTTTACTTCGTGCTCGAACATAACATCGGTAGCAAAACTCGCGAGAATCAAAGGGTAAACATGGATTCAATCAATCATCAACTTCACCATTTATACAAAGTCATCCAAGATTCGACAATTAACTTCGAGATAACTACATAAGTTGTCTATCCACTTTGTTTACACTTCGTGCACGAACACAACTTTGGTAGCAAAACCCCCGAGAATCAAGGGTACACTTGGATGCAATCCATCATCAACTTCACCATTTATACAAAGTCAACAAAGATTCGACTATTAACATCGAGATAACTACAGAAATTGTGTATCCACTTAGTTTACACTTCGTGCTCGAACACAACTTTGGTAGCAAAACCCCCGAGAATCAAGGGTACACTTGGATTCAATCCATCATCAACTTCACCATTTATACAAAGTGATCCAAGATTCGACAATTACTTCGAGATAACTACATAAATTTTAACTTCGTGCTCGAACACAACTTCGGTAGCAAAAACTCCCTAGAATGAAGCGTAAACTTGGATTCATTCCATCATCAATATCACCAGTCACAAAAAGTCAACCAAGATTCGACTATTAACTTCGAGATAACTACATAAATTACGTACCCACTTAGTTTTCACTTCGTGCTCGAACATAACATCGGTAGCACAACTCCCGAGAATCAAGGGTACACATGGATTCATTCCATCATCAACATCAGCATTCATAAACAGTCAACAAGGATTCGACTATTAACTTCGAGATAACTACATAAATTATGTATCCACTTAGTTTACACATCGTGCTCAAACACAACTTCGGTAGCAAAACTCCCAAGAATCAAGGGTAAACTTGAATTCAATCCATCATCAATATCACCATTCAAAAACAGTCAACAAAGATTCGATTATTAACTTTAGATAACTACATAAATTACGTATCCACTTAGTTTACTTCGTGCTCGAACATAACATCGGTAGCAAAACTCGCGAGAATCAAAGGGTAAACATGGATTCAATCAATCATCAACTTCACCATTTATACAAAGTCATCCAAGATTCGACAATTAACTTCGAGATAACTACATAAGTTGTCTATCCACTTTGTTTACACTTCGTGCACGAACACAACTTTGGTAGCAAAACCCCCGAGAATCAAGGGTACACTTGGATGCAATCCATCATCAACTTCACCATTTATACAAAGTCAACAAAGATTCGACTATTAACATCGAGATAACTACAGAAATTGTGTATCCACTTAGTTTACACTTCGTGCTCGAACACAACTTTGGTAGCAAAACCCCCGAGAATCAAGGGTACACTTGGATTCAATCCATCATCAACTTCACCATTTATACAAAGTGATCCAAGATTCGACAATTACTTCGAGATAACTACATAAATTGTCTATCCACTTTGTTTACACTTCGTGCTCGAACACAACTTCGGTAGCAAAAACTCCCGAGAATGAAGCGTAAACTTGGATTCATTCCATCATCAATATCACCAGTCACAAAAAGTCAACCAAGATTCGACTATTAACTTCGAGATAACTACATAAATTACGTACCCACTTAGTTTTCACTTCGTGCTCGAACATAACTTCGTTAGCACAACTCCCGAGAATCAAGGGTACACATGGATTCATTCCATCATCAACATCAGCATTCATAAACAGTCAACAAGGATTCGACTATTAACTTCGAGATAACTACATAAATTATGTATCCACTTAGTTTACACATCGTGCTCAAACACAACTTCGGTAGCAAAACTCCCAAGAATCAAGGGTAAACTTGAATTCAATCCATCATCAATATCACCATTCGAAAACAGTCAACAAAGATTCGATTATTAACTTTGAGATAACTACATAAATTACGTATCCACTTAGTTTACTTCGTGCTCGAACATAACATCGGTAGCAAAACTCGCGAGAATCAAAGGGTAAACATGGATTCAATCAATCATCAACTTCACCATTTATACAAAGTCATCCAAGATTCGGCAATTAACTTCGAGATAACTACATAAGTTGTCTATCCACTTTGTTTACACTTCGTGCACGAACACAACTTTGGTAGCAAAACCCCCGAGAATCAAGGGTACACTTGGATGCAATCCATCATCAACTTCACCATTTATACAAAGTCAACAAAGATTCGACTATTAACATCGAGATAACTACAGAAATAGTGTATCCACTTAGTTTACACTTCGTGCTCGAACACAACTTTGGTAGCAAAACCCCAGAGAATCAAGGGTACACTTGGATTCAATCCATCATCAACTTCACCATTTATACAAAGTGATCCAAGATTCGACAATTACTTCGAGATAACTACATAAATTTTAACTTCGTGCTCGAACACAACTTCGGTAGCAAAAACTCCCAAGAATGAAGCGTAAACTTGGATTCATTCCATCATCAATATCACCAGTCACAAAAAGTCAACCAAGATTCGACTATTAACTTCGAGATAACTACATAAATTACGTACCCACTTAGTTTTCACTTCGTGCTCGAACATAACTTCGGTAAGACAACTCCCGAGAATCAAGGGTACACATGGATTCATTCCATCATCAACATCAGCATTCATAAACAGTCAACAAGGATTCGACTATTAACTTCGAGATAACTACATAAATTATGTATCCACTTAGTTTACACATCGTGCTCAAACACAACTTCGGTAGCAAAACTCCCAAGAATCAAGGGTAAACTTGAATTCAATCCATCATCAATATCACCATTCAAAAACAGTCAACAAAGATTCGATTATTAACTTTGAGATAACTACATAAATTACGTATCTACTTAGTTTACTTCGTGCTCGAACATCACATCGGTAGCAAAACTCGCGAGAATCAAAGGGTAAACATGGATTCAATCAATCATCAACTTCACCATTTATACAAAGTCATCCAAGATTCGACAATTAACTTCGAGATAACTACATAAGTTGTCTATCCACTTTGTTTACACTTCGTGCACGAACACAACTTTGGTAGCAAAACCCCCGAGAATCAAGGGTAAACTTGAATTCAATCCATCATCAATATCACCATTCAAAAACAGTCAACAAAGATTCGATTATTAACTTTAGATAACTACATAAATTACGTATCCACTTAGTTTACTTCGTGCTCGAACATAACATCGGTAGCAAAACTCCCGAGAATCAAAGGGTAAACATGGATTCAATCCATCATCAACTTCACCATTTATACAAAGTCATCCAAGATTCGACAATTAACTTCGAGATAAGTACATAAATTGTCTATCCACTTAGTTTACACTTCGTGCTCGAACACAACTTCGGTAGCAAAACTCCCTAGAATGATGCGTACACATGGATTCATTCCATCATCAATATCACCATTCATAAACAGTCAACCAAGATTCGAGTATTAACTTCGAGATAACAACATAAATTACGTATCTACTTAGTTTACACTTCGTGCTCGAATACAACTTTGGTAGCACAACTCCCGAGAATCAAGGGTACACTTGGATTCATTCCATCATCAACATCACCATTCATAAATAGTCAACCAATATTCGACTATTAACTTCGAGATAACTACACAAATTGTCTATCCACTTAGTTTACACTTCGTGCTCGAACACAACTTTGGTAGCAAAACCCCCAATCAAGGGTACACTTGGATTCATTCCATCATCAAGTTCACCATTTATACAAAGTCATCCAAGATTCGACAATTAACTTCGAGATAACTACATAAATTGTCCATCCACTGAGTTTACACTTCGTGCTCGAACACAACTTCGGTTGCGAAAACTCCCTAGAATGAAGCGTACACTTGGATTCATTCCATCATCAATATCACCAGTCATAAACAGTCAACCAATATTCGACTATTAACTTCGAGATAACAACATAAATTACGTATCAACTTAGTTTAGACTTCGTGCTCAAACACAACTTGGGTAGCACAACTCCCGAGAATCAAGGGTACACTTGGATTCATTCCATCATCAATATCACCAGTCATAAACAGTCAACCAAGATTCGACTATTAACTTCGAGATAACTGCAAAAATTACGAACCCACTTAGTTTTCACTTCGTGCTCGAACACAACTTCGGTAGCACCACTCCCTAGAATCAAGGGTACACATGGATTCATTCCATCATCAACATCAGCATTCATAAACAGTCAACAAGGATTCGACTATTAACTTCGAGATAACTACATAAATTATGTATCCACTTAGTTTACACATCGTGGTCAAACACAACATCAATAGCAAAACTCCCAAGAATCAAGGGTAAACTTCAATTCAATCCATCATCAATATCACCATTCATAAACAGTCAACAAAGATTCGATTATTAACTTCGAGATAACTACATAAATTATGTATCCACATAGTTTACTTCGTGCTCGAACATAACATCGGTAGCAAAACTCTCGAGAATCAAACGGTAAACATGGATTCAATCCATCATCAACTTCACCATTTATACAAAGTCATCCAAGATTCGACAATTAACTTCGAGATAACTACATAAATTGTCTATCCACTTAGTTTACACTTCGTGCTCGAACACAACTTCGGTTGCGAAAACTCCCTAGAATGAAGCGTACACATGGATTCATTCCATCATCAATATCACCAGTCATAAACAGTCAACCAATGTTCGACTATTAACTTCGAGATAACAACATAAATTACGTATCTACTTAGTTTAGACTTCGTGCTCAAACACAACTTGGGTAGCACAACTCCCGAGAATCAAGGGTACACTTGGATTCATTCCATCATCAATATCACCAGTCATAAACAGTCAACCAAGATTCGACTATTAACTTCGAGATAACTGCAAAAATTACGTACCCACTTAGTTTTCACTTCGTGCTCGAACACAACTTCGGTAGCACCACTCCCGAGAATCAAGGGTACACATGGATTCATTCCATCATCAACATCAGCATTCATAAACAGTCAACAAGGATTCGACTATTAACTTCGAGATAACTACATAAATTATGTATCCACTTAGTTTAAACATCGTGCTCAAACAAAACATCAATAGCAAAACTCCCAAGAATCACGGGTAAACATGAATTCAATCCATCATCAATATCACCATTCATAAACAGTCAACAAAGATTCGATTATTAACTTCGAGATAACTACATAAATTACGTATCCACATAGTTTACTTCGTGCTCGAACATAACATCGGTAGCAAAACTCCCGAGAATCAAACGGTAAACATGGATTCAATCCATCATCAACTTCACCATTTATACAAAGTCATCCAAGATTCGACAATTAACTTCGGGATAACTACATAAATTGTCTATCCACTTAGTTTACACTTCGTGCTCGAACACAACTTCGGTAGCAAAACTCCCTAGAATGATGCGTACACATGGATTCATTCCATCATCAATATCACCATTCATAAACAGTCAACCAAGATTCGAGTATTAACTTCGAGATAACAACATAAATAACGTATCCACTTAGTTTACACTTCGTGCTCGAACACAACTTCGGTAGCACAACTCCCGAGAATCAAGGGTACACTTGGATTCATTCCATCATCAACATCACCATTCACAAACAGTCAACCAATATTCGACTATTAACTTCGAGATAACTACATAATTTATGTATCCACATAGTTTACACATCGTGCTCAAACATAACTTCGGTAGCAAAACTCCCAAGAATCAAGGGTAAACTTGAATTAAATCCATCATCAATATCACCATTCAAAAACAGTCAACAAAGATTCAATTATTAACTTTGAGATAACTACATAAATTACGTATCCACTTAGTTTACTTCGTGCTCGAACATAACATCGGTAGCAAAACTCGCGAGAATCAAAGGGTAAACATGGATTCAATCAATCATCAACTTCACCATTTATACAAAGTCATCCAAGATTCGACTATTAACTTCGAGATAACTACATAAAATGTCTATCCACTTAGTTTACACTTCGTGCTCGAACACAACTTCGGTAGCAAAACTCCCTAGAATGATGCGTACACATGGATTCATTCCATCATCGATATCACCATTCATAAACAGTCAACCAAGATTCGAGTATTAACTTCGAGATAACAACATAAATTACGTATCCACTTAGTTTACACTTCGTGCTCGAACACAACTTTAGTAGCAAAACCCTCGAGAATCAAGGGTACACTTGGATTCATTCCATGATCAACTTCACCATTTATACAAAGTCATCCAAGATTCGACTATTAACTTCGAGATAACTACATAAATTGTCTATCCACTTAGTTTACACTTCGTGCTCGAACACAACTTCGGTAGCAAAACTCCCTAGAATGATGCGTACACATGGATTCATTCCATCATCAATATCACCATTCATAAACAGTCAACCAAGATTCGAGTATTAACTTCGAGATAACAACAGAAATTACGTATCCACTTAGTTTACACTTCGTGCTCGAACACAACTTCGGTAGCACAACTCCCGAGAATCAAGGGCACACTTGGATTCATTCCATCATCAACTTCACCATTCACAAATAGTCAACCAATATTCGACTATTAACTTCGAGATAACTACACAAATTGTCTATCCACTTAGTTTACACTTCGTGCTCGAACACAACTTTGGTAGCAAAACCCCCGAGAATCAAGGGTACACTTGGATTCATTCCATCATCAACATCACCATTCACAAACAGTCCACCAATATTGGACTATTAACATCGAGATAACTACACAAATTGTCTATCCACTTAGTTTACACTTCGTGCTCGAACACAACTTGGGTAGCAAAACCCCCGAGAATCAAGGGTACACTTGGATTCGTTCCATCATCAACATCACCATTCACAAACAGTCAACCAATATTCGACTATTAACTTCGAGATAACTACACAAATTGTCTATCCACTTAGTTTACACTTCGTGCTCGAACACAACTTTGGTAGCAAAACCCCCGAGAATCAAGGGTACACTTGTATTCATTCCATCATCAACATCACCATTCACAAACAGTCAACCAATATTCGACTATTAACTTCGAGATAACTACACAAATTGTCTATCCACATAGTTTACACTTCGTGCTCGAACACAACTTTCGTAGCAAAACCCCCGAGAATCAAGGGTACACTTGGATTCATTCCATCATCAACTTCACCATTTATACAAAGTCATCCAAGATTCGACAATTAACTTCGAGATAACTACATAAATTGTCTATCCACTTAGTTTACACTTCGTGCTCGAACACAACTTCGGTCGCACAACTCCCGAGAATCAAGGGTACACTTGGATTCATTACATCGTCAACATCAGCATTTATAAACAGTCAACAAGGATTCGACTATTAACTTCGAGATAACTACATAATTTATGTATCCACATAGTTTACACTTCGTGCTCAAACACAACTTCGGTAGCAAAACTCCCAAGAATCAAGGGTAAACTTGAATTCAATCCATCATCAATATCACCATTCAAAAACAGTCAACAAAGATTCGATTATTAACTTTGAGATAACTACATAAATTACGTATACACTTAGTTTACTTCGTGCTCGAACATAACATCGGGAGCAAAACTCGCGAGAATCAAAGGGTAAACATGGATTCAATCAATCATCAACTTCACCATTTATACAAAGTCATCCAAGATTTGATAATTAACTTCGAGATAACTACATAAATTGTCTATCCACTTTGTTTACACTTCGGGCTCGAACAAAACTTCGGTAGCACAAACACCCTAGAATGAAGCGTACACTTGGATTCATTCCATCACCAATATCACCAGTCATAAACAGTCAACCAAGATTCGACTATTAACTTCGAGATAACTACATAAATTACGTACCCACTTAGTTTTCACTTCGTGCTCGAACACAACTTCGGTAGCACAACTCCCGAGAATCAAGGGTACACATGGATTCATTCCATCATCAACATCAGCATTCATAAACAGTCAACAAGGATTCGACTATTAACTTCGAGATAACTACATAAATTATGTATCCACTTAGTTTACACATCGTGCTCAAACACAACTTCGGTAGCAAAACTCCCAAGAATCAAGGGTAAACTTGAATTCAATCCATCATCAATATCACCATTCATAAACAGTCAACAAAGATTCGATTATTAACTTTGAGATAACTACATAAATTACGTATCCACTTAGTTTACTTCGTGCTCGAACATAACATCGGTAGCAAAACTCCCGAGAATCAAAGGGTAAACATGGATTCAATCAATCATCAACTTGACCATTTATACAAAGTCATCCAAGATTTGACAATTAACTTCGCGATAACTACATAAATTGTCTATCCACTTTGTTTACACTTCGTGCTCGAACACAAATTCGGTAGCAAAAACTCCCTAGAATGAAGCGTACACTTGGATTCATTCCATCATCAATATAACCAGTCATAGACAGTCAACCAAGATTCGACTATTAACTTCGAGATAACTACATAAATTACGTACCCACTTAGTTTTCACTTCGTGCTCGAACACAACTTCGGTAGCACAACTCCCGAGAATCAAGGGTACACATGGATTCGTTCCATCATCAACATCAGCATTCATAAACAGTCAACAAGGATTCGACTATTAACTTCGAGATAACTACATAAATTATGTATCCACTTAGTTTACACATCGCGCTCAAACACAACATCGGTAGCAAAACTCCCAAGAATCAATGGGAAACATGAATTCAATCCATCATCAATATCACCATTCATAAACAGTCAACAAAGATTCGATTATTAACTTTGAGATAACTACATAAATTACGTATCCACATAGTTTACTTCGTGCTCGAACATAACATCGGTAGCAAAACTCCCGAGAATCAAAGGGTAAACATGGATTCAATCCATCATCAACTTCACCATTTATACAAAGTCATCCAAGATTCGACAATTAACTTCGAGATAACTACATAAGTTGTCTATCCACTTTGTTTACACTTCGTGCACGAACACAACTTCGGAAGCACAACTCCCTAGAATGATGCGTACACATGGATTCATTCCATCATCAATATCACCATTCATAAACAGTCAACCAAGATTCGACTATTAACTTCGAGATAACAACATAAATTACGTATCCACTTAGTTTACACTTCGTGCTCGAACACAACTTCGGTAGCACAACTCCCGAGAATCAAGGGTACACATGGATTCATTCCATCATCAACATCAGCATTCATAAACAGTCAACAAGGATTCGACTATTAACATCGAGATAACTACATAAATTATGTATCCCCTTAGTTTACACATCGTGCTCGAACACAACTTCGGTAGCAAGACTCCCAAGAATCAAGGGTAAACTTGCATTCAATCCATCATCAATATCACCATTCATAAACAGTCAACAAAGATTCGATTATTAACATTGAGATAACTACAAAAATTACGTATCCACTTAGTTTACTTCGTGCTCGAACATAACATCGGTAGCAAAACTCCCGAGAATCAAAGGGTAAACATGGATTCAATCCATCATCAACTTCACCGTTTATACAAAGTCATCCAAGATTCGACAATTAACTTCGAGATAACTACATAAATTGTCTATCCACTTAGTTTACACTTCGTGCTCGAACACAACTTTGGTAGCAAAACCCCCGAGAATCAAGGGTACACTTGGATTCATTCCATCATCAACTTCACCATTTATACAAAGTCAACCAAGAATCGACTATTAACTTCGATGTAACTACAAAAATTGTGTATCCACTTAGTTTACACTTCGTGCTCGAACACAACTTCGGTAGCAAAACTCCTGAGAATCAAGGGTAAACTTGGATTCATTCCATCATCAACTTCACCATTTATACAAAGTCTTCCAAGATTCGACAATTAACTTCGAGATGACTACATAAATTGTCTATCCACTTAGTTTACACTTCGTGCTCGAACACAACTTCGGTAGCAAAAACTCCCTAGAATGAAGCGTACACTTGGATTCATTCCATCATCAATATCACCAGTCATAAACAGTAAAGCAAGATTCGACTATTAACTTCGAGATAACTACATAAATTGTCTATGCACTTAGTTTACACTTCGTGCTCGAACACAACTTTGGTAGCAAAACCCCCGAGAATCAAGGGTACACTTGGATTCATTCCATCATCAACTTCACCATTTATACAATGTCAACCAAGAATCGACTATTAACTTCGAGGTAACTACAAAAATTGTGTATCCACTTTGTTTACACATCGTGCTTGAACACAACTTCGGTAGCAAAACTCCGGAGAATCATGGGTAAACTTGGATTCATTCCATCATCAACTTCACCATTTATACAAAGTCATCCAAGATTCGACTATTGACATCGATATAACTACACAAATTGTGTATCCACTTAGTTTACACTTCGTGCTCGAACACAACTTTGGTAGCAAAACCCCCGAGAATCAAGGGTACACTTGGATTCAATCCATCATCAACTTCACCATTTATACAAAGTCATCCAAGATTCGACAATTAACTTCGAGATAACTACATAAATTATCTATCCACATAGTTTACACTTCGTGCTCGAACACAACTTCGGTAGCAAAACTCCTGAGAATCAAGGGTAAACTTGGATTCTTTCCATCATCAACTTCACCATTTATACAAAGTCATCCAAGATTTGACAATTAACTTCGAGATAACTACATAAATTGTCTATCCACTTTGTTTACACTTCGTGCTCGAACGCAACTTCGGTAGCAAAAACTCCCTAGAATGAACCGTACACTTGGTTTCATTCCATCATCAATATCACCAGTCATAAACAGTCAACCAAGATTCGACTATTAACTTCGAGATAACTACATAAATTACGTACCCACTTAGTTTTCACTTCGTGCTCGAACACAACTTCGGTAGCACAACTCCCGAGAATCAAGGGTACACATGGATTCATTCCATCATCAACATCAGCATTCATAAACAGTCAACAAGGATTCGACTATTAACTTCGAGATAACTATATAAATTATGTATCCACTTAGTTTACACATCGTGCTCAAACACAACTTCGGTAGCAAGACTCCCAAGAATCAAGGGTAAACTTGAATTCAATCCATCATCAATATCACCATTCATAAACAGTCAACAAAGATTCGATTATTAACATTGAGAGAACTACAAAAATTACGTATCCACTTAGTTTACTTCGTGCTCGAACATAACATCGGTAGCAAAACTCCCGAGAATCAAAGGGTAAACATGGATTCAATCCATCATCAACTTCACCGTTTATACAAAGTCATCCAAGATTCGACAATTAACTTCGAGATAACTACATAAATTGCCTATCCACTTAGTTTACACTTCGTGCTCGAACACAACATTGGTAGCAAAACCCCCGAGAATCAAGGGTACACTTGGATTCATTCCATCATCAACTTCACCATTTATACAAAGTCAACCAAGAATCGACTATTAACTTCGAGGTAACTCTAAAAATTGTGTATCCACTTAGTTTACACTTCGTGCTCGAACACAACTTCGGTAGCAAAACTACTGAGAATCAAGGGTAAACTTGGATTCATTCCATCATCAACTTCACCATTTATACAAAGTCTTCCAAGATTCGACAATTAACTTCGAGATGACTACATAAATTATCTATCCACTTAGTTTACACTTCGTGCTCGAACACAACTTCGGTAGCAAAAACTCCCTAGAATGAAGCGTACACTTGGATTCATTCCATCATCAATATCACCAGTCATAAACAGTAAAGCAAGATTCGACTATTAACTTCGAGATAACTACATAAATTGTCTATGCACTTAGTTTACACTTCGTGCTCGAACACAACTTTGGTAGCAAAACCCCCGAGAATCAAGGGTACACTTGGATTCATTCCATCATCAACTTCACCATTTATACAATGTCAACCAAGAATCGACTATTAACTTCGAGGTAACTACAAAAATTGTGTATCCACTTTGTTTACACATCGTGCTTGAACACAACTTCGGTAGCAAAACTCCTGAGAATCATGGGTAAACTTGGATTCATTCCATCATCAACTTCACCATTTATACAAAGTCATCCAAGATTCGACTATTAACATCGATATAACTACACAAATTGTGTATCCACTTAGTTTACACTTCGTGCTCGAACACAACTTTGGTAGCAAAACCCCCGAGAATCAAGGGTACACTTGGATTCAATCCATCATCAACTTCACCATTTATACAAAGTCATCCAAGATTCGACAATTAACTTCGAGATAACTACATAAATTATCTATCCACATAGTTTACACTTCGTGCTCGAACATAACTTCGGTAGCAAAACTCCTGAGAATCAAGGGTAAACTTGGATTCTTTCCATCATCAATTTCACCATTTATACAAAGTCATCCAAGATTTGACAATTAACTTCGAGATAACTACATAAATTGTCTATCCACTTTGTTTACACTTCGTGCTCGAACGCAACTTCGGTAGCAAAAACTCCCTAGAATGAAGCGTACACTTGGTTTCATTCCATCATCAATATCACCAGTCATAAACAGTCAACCAAGATTCAACTATTATCTTCGAGATAACTACATAAATTACGTACCCACTTAGTTTTCACTTCGTGCTCGAACACAACTTCGGTAGCACAACTCCCGAGAATCAAGGGTACACATGGATTCATTCCATCATCAACATCAGCATTCATAAACAGTCAACAAGGATTCGACTATTAACTTCGAGATAACTACATAAATTATGTATCCACTTAGTTTACACATCGTGCTCGAACACAACTTCGGTAGCAAGACTCCCAAGAATCAAGGGTAAACTTGGATTCATCCATCATCAATATCACCATTCATAACAAGTCAACCAAGATTCGACTATTAACATTCGAGATAACTACAAAAATTACGTATCCACTTAGTTTAACTTCGTGCTCGAACATAACATCGGTAGCAAAACTCCCGAGAATCAAGGGTAAACATGGATTCAATTCCATCATCAACTTCACCAGTTTATACAAAGTCATCCAAGATTCGACAATTAACTTCGAGATAACTACATAAATTGTCTATCCACTTAGTTTACACTTCGTGCTCGAACACAAGTTTGGTAGCAAAACCCCCGAGAATCAAGGGTACACTTGGATTCATTCCATCATCAACTTCACCATTTATATAAAGTCAACCAAGAATCGACTATTAACTTCGAGGTAACTACAAAAATTTTGTATCCACTTAGTTTACACTTCGTGCTCGAACACAACTTCGGTAGCAAAACTCCTGAAAATCAAGGCTAAACTTGGATTCATTCCATCATCAACTTCATCATTTATACAAAGTCATCCAAGAGTCGACAATTAACTTCGAGATAACTACATAAATTGTCTATCCACTTAGTTTACACTTCGTGCTCGAACACAACTTCGGTAGCAAAACAACTGAAAATCAAGGCTAAACTTGGATTCATTCCATCATCAACTTCATCATTTATACAAAGTCATCCAAGAGTCAACAATTAACTTCGAGATAACTACAAAAATTTTGTATCCACTTAGTTTACACTTCGTGCTCGAACACAACTTCGGTAGCAAAACTCCTGAAAATCAAGGCTAAACTTGGATTCATTCCATCATCAACTTCATCATTTATACAAAGTCATCCAAGAGTCGACAATTAACTTCGAGATAACTACATAAATTGTCTATCCACTTAGTTTACACTTCGTGCTCGAACACAACTTCGGTAGCACAACTCCCGAGAATCAATGGTACACTTGGATTCATTCCATCATCAAGATCAGCATTCATAAACAGTCAACAAGGATTCAACTATTAACTTCGAGATAACTACATAAATTATGTATCCACTTAGTTTACACATCGTGCTCAAACACAACTTCGGTAGCAAAATTCCCAAGGATCAAGGGTAAACTTGAATTCAATCCATCATCAATATCACCATTCATAAACAGTTAACAAAGATTCGACTATTAACATCGAGATAACTACACAAATTGTGTATCCACTTAGTTTACACTTCGTGCTCGAACACAACTTCGGTAGCAAAACTCCTGAGAATCAAGGGTAAACATGGATTCAATCCATCATCAACTTCACCATTTATACAAAGTCATCCAAGATTCGACAATTAACTTCGAGATAACTACATAAATTTTCTATCCACTTAGTTTGCACTTCGTGCTCGAACATAACATCGGTACCAAAACTCCCGAGAATCAAAGGGTAAACATGGATTCAATCCATCATCAACTTCACCATTTATACAAAGTCATCCAAGATTCGACTAATTAACTTCGAGATAACTACATAAATTGTCTATCCACTTAGTTTACACTTCGTGCTCGAACACAACTTCGGTAGCAAAACTCCCGAGAATCAAGGGTACACTTGGATTCATTCCATCATCAACTTCACCATTATACAAAGTCAATCCAAGATTCGACTATTAACTTCGAGATAACTACATAAATTGTCTATGCACTTAGTTTACACTTCGTGCTCGAACACAACTTCGGTAGCAAAACTCCCTGAGAATCAAGGGTACACTTGGATTCATTCCATCATCAACTTCACCATTTATACAAAGTCAACCAAGATTCGACTATTAACTTCGAGATAACTACATAAATTGTGTATCACTTAGTTTACACTTCGTGCTCGAACACAACTTCGGTAGCAAAACTCCGAGAATCAAGGGTAAACTTGGATTCATTCCATCATCAACTTCACCATTATACAAAGTCAACCAAGATTCGATTATTAACTTTGAGCTAACTACAAAAATTATCCACTTAGTTTACTTCGTGCTCGAACATAACATCGGTAGCAAAACTACCGAGAATCAAAGGGTAAACATGGATTCAATCCATCATCAACTTCACCATTTATACAAAGACATCCAATATTCGACAATTAACTTCGAGATAACTACATAAATTGTCCATCCACTTAGTTTACACTTCGTGCTCGAACACAACTTTGGTAGCAAAACCGCCGAGAATCAAGGGTAGACTTGGATTCATTCCATCATCAACTTCACCATTTATACAAAGTCAAGCATGAATCGACTATTAACTTCGAGGTAACTACAAAAATTGTGTATCCACTTAGTTTACACTTCGTGCTCGAACACAACTTCGGTAGCAAAACTCCTGAGAATCAAGGGTAAACTAGGATTCATTCCATCATCAACTTCACCATTAATACAAAGTCTTACAAGATTCGACAATTAACTTCGAGATGACTACATAAATTGTATATCCACTTAGTTTACACTTCGTGCTCTAACACAACTTCGGTAGCAAAAACTCCCTAGAATGAAGCCTACACTTGGATTCATTCCATCATCAATATCACCAGTCATAAACAGTAAACCAAGATTCGACTATTAACTTCGAGATAACTACATAAATTGTCTATGCACATAGTTTACACTTCGTGCTCGAACACAACTTCGGTAGCAAAAACTCCCTAGAATAAAGCGTACACTTGGATTCATTCCATCATCAATATCACCAGTCATAAATAGTCAACCAAGATTCGACTATTAACTTCGAGATAACTACATAAATTGTCTATGCACTTAGTTTACACTTCGTGCTCGAACACAACATTGGTAGCAAAACCCCCGAGAATCAAGGGTACACTTGGATTCATTCCATCATCAACTTCACCATTTATACAAAGTCAACCAAGAATCGACTATTAACTTCGAGATAACTACATAAATTGTCTATGCACTTAGTTTACACTTCGTGCTCGAACACAACTTCGGTAGCAAAACTCCTAAGAATCAAGGGTAAACTTGGATTCATTCCATCATCAACTTCACCATTTATACAAAGTCATCCAAGATTCGACAATTAACTTCTAGATAACTACGTAAATTGTCTATCCACTTAGTTTACACTTCGTGCTCGAACACAACTTCGGTAGCAAAAACTCCCTAGAATGAAGCGTACACTTGGATTCATTCCATCATCAATATCACCGGTCATAAATAGTCAACCAAGATTCGACTATTAACTTCGAGATAACTACATAAATTACGTACCCACTTAGTTTACACTTCGTGCTCGAACACAACTGCGGTAGCACAACACCCGAGAATCAAGGGTACACTTGGATTCATTCCATCATCAACATCAGCATTCATAAACAGTCAACAAGGATTCGACTATTATCTTCGAGATAACTACATAAATTATGTATCCACTTAGTTTACACATCGTGCTCAAACATAACTTCGGTAGCAAAATTCCAAAGAATCAAGGGTAAACTTGAATTCAATCCATCATCAATATCACCATTCATAAACAGTCAACAAAGATTTGACTATTAACATCGAGATAACTACACAAATTGTGTATCCACTTAGTTTACACTTCGTGCTTGAACAGAAGTTTGGTAGCAAAACCCCCGAGAATCAAGGGTACACTTGGATTCAATCCATCATCAACTTCACCATTTATAAAAAATCATCCAAGATTCGACAATTAACTTCCAGATAACTACGTAAATTGTCTATCCACTTAGTTTACACTTCGTGCTCGAACACAACTTTGGTAGCAAAAACTCCCTAGAATGAACCGTACACTTGGATTCATTCCATCATCAATATCACCGGTCATAAACAGTCAACCAAGATTCGACTATTAACTTCGAGATAACTACATAAATTACGTACCCACTAGATAACTACATAAATTGTCTATCCACTTAGTTTACACTTCGTGCTCGAACACAACTTCGGTAGCAAAAACTCCCTAGAATGAAGCGTACACTTGGATTCATTCCATCATCAATATCACCAGTCATAAACAGTCAACCAAGATTCGACTATTAACTTCGAGATAACTACATAAATTGTCTATGCACTTAGTTTACACTTCGTGCTCGAACACAACATTGGTAGCAAAACCCCCGAGAATCAAGGGTACACTTGGATTCATTCCATCATCAACTTCACCATTTATACAAAGTCAACCAAGAATCGACTATTAATCTTCGAGGTAACTAATGTGTATCCACTTAGTTTACACTTCGTGCTCGAACAGAACTTCGGTAGCAAAACTCCTGAGAATCAAGGGTAAACTCGGATTCATTCCATCATCAACTTCACCATTTATACAAAGTCATCCAAGATTCGACAATTAACTTCGAGATAACTACATAAATTGTCTATGTACTTAGTTTACACTTCGATGCTCGAACATAACTTTGGTAGCAAAACCCCCGAGAATACAGGGTACACTTGGATTCATTCCATCATCAACCTCACCATTTATACAAAGTCAACCAAGAATCGACTATTAACTTCGAGGTAACTACAAAAATTGTGTATCCACTTAGTTTACACTTCGTGCTTGAACACAACTTCGGTAGCAAAACTCCTGAGAATCAAGGGTAAACTCGGATTCATTCCATCATCAACTTCACCATTTATACAAAGTCATACAAGATTCGACAATTAACTTCGAGATAACTAAATAAATTGTCTATGCACATAGTTCACACTTCGTGCTCGAACACAACTTTGGTAACAAAACCCCCGAGAATAAAGGGTACACTTGGATTCGTTCCATCATCAACTTCACCATTTATACAAAGTTATCCAAGAATCGACTATTAACTTCGAGGTAACTACAAAAATTGTGTATCCACTTAGTTTACACTTCGTGCTCTAAAACAACTTCGGTAGCAAAACTACGGCGAATCAAGGGTAAACTTGGATTCATTCCATCATCAACTTCACCATTTATACAAAGTCAACCGAGAATCGACTATTAACATCGAGGTAACTACAAAAATTGTGTATCCACTTAGTTTACACTTCGTGCTCGAACACAACTTCGGTAGCAAAACTCCTGAGAATCAAGGGTAAACTTGGATTCATTCCATCATCAACTTCACCACTTATAAAAAGTCATCCAAGATTCGACAATTAACTTCGAGATAACTACATAAATTGTCTATGTACTTAGTTTACACTTCGTGCTCGAACACAACTTTGGTAGCAAAACCCCCGAGAATCAAGGGTACACTTGGATTCATTCCATCATCAACTTCACCATTTATACAAAGTCAACCAAGAATCGACTATTAACTTCGAGGTAACTACAAAAATTGTGTATCCACTTAGTTTACACTTCGTGCTCGAACACAACTTCGGTAGCAAAACTCCTGAGAATCAAGGGTAAACTTGGATTCATTCCATCATCAACTTCACCATTTATAAAAAGTCAACCAAGATTCGACTATTAACTTCGAGATAACTACATAAATTGTCTATGCACTTAGTTTACACTTCGTGCTCGAACACAACTTTGGTAACAAAACCCCCGAGAATCAAGGGTACACTTGGATTCGTTCCATCATCAACTTCACCATTTATACAAAGTCATCCAATGAATCGACTATTAACTTCGAGGTAACTACAAAAATTGTGTATCCACTTAGTTTACACTTCGTGCTCTAACACAACTTCGGTAGCAAAACTACGGAGAATCAAGGGTAAACTTGGATTCATTCCATCATCAACTTCACCATTTATACAAAGTCAACCAAGAATCGACTATTAACTTCGAGGTAACTACAAAAATTGTGTATCCACTTAGTTTACACTTCGTGCTCGAACACAACTTCGGTAGCAAAACTCCTGAGAATCAAGGGTAAACATGGATTCATTCCATCATCAACTTCACCATTTATACAAAGTCATCCAAGATTCGACAATTAACTTCGAGATAACTACATAAATTGTCTATCCACTTAGTTTACACTTCGTGCTCGAACACAACTTCGGTAGCAAAACTCCTGAGAATCAAGGGTAAACTTGGATTCATTCCATCATCAACTTCACCATTTATACAAAGTCATCCAAGATTCGACAATTAACTTCGAGATAACTACATAAATTGTCTATCCACTTAGTTTACACTTCGTGCTCGAACACAACTTCGGTAGCAAAAACTCCCTAGAATGAAGCGTACACTTGGATTCATTCCATCATCAATATCACCAGTCATAAACAGTCAACCAAGATTCGACTATTAACTTCGAGATAACTACATAAATTGTCTATGCACTTAGTTTACACTTCGTGCTCGAACACAACATTGGTAGCAAAACCCCCGAGAATCAAGGGTACACTTGGATTCATTCCATCATCAACTTCACCATTTATACAAAGTCAACCAAGAATCGACTATTAACATCGAGGTAACTACAAAAATTGTATATCCACTTAGTTTACACTTCGTGCTCGAACACAACTTCGGTAGCAAAACTCCTGAGAATCAAGGGTAAACTTGGATTCATTCCATCATCAACTTCACCATTTATACAAAGTCATCCAAGATTCGACTATTAACTTCGAGATAACTACATAAATTGTCTATGCACTTAGTTTACACTTCGTGCTCGAACACAACATTGGTAGCAAAACCCCCGAGAATCAAGGGTACACTTGGATTCATTCCATCATCAACTTCACCATTTATACAAAGTCATCCAAGAATCGACTATTAACTTCGAGGTAACTACAAAAATTGTGTATCGACTTAGTTTACACTTCGTGCTCGAACACAACTTCGGTAGCAAAACTCCAGAGAATCAAGGGTAAACTTGGATTCATTCCATCATCAACTTCACCATTTATACAAAGTCAACCAAGAATCGACTATTAACTTCGAGGTAACTACAAAAATTGTGTATCCACTTAGTTTACACTTCGTGCTCGAACACAACTTCGGTAGCAAAACTCCTGAGAATCAAGGGTAAACTTGGATTCATTCCATCATCAACTTCACCATTTATACAAAGTCATCCAAGAATCGACTATTAACTTCGAGGTAACTACAAAAATTGTGTATCCACTTAGTTTACACTTCGTGCTCGAACACAACTTCGGTAGCAAAACTCCTGAGAATCAAGGGTAAACTCGGATTCATTCCATCATCAACTTCACCATTTATACAAAGTCATCCAAGATTCGACAATTAACTTCGAGATAACTACATAAATTGTCTATGCACTTAGTTTACACTTCGTGCTCGAACACAACTTCGGTAGCAAAACTCCCTGAGAATCAAGGGTAAACTTGGATTCATTCCATCATCAACTTCACCATTTATACAAAGTCATCCAAGAATCGACTATTAACTTCGAGGTAACTACAAAAATTGTGTATCCACTTAGTTTACACTTCGTGCTCGAACACAACTTCGGTAGCAAAACTCCGGAGAATCAAGGGTAAACTTGGATTCATTCCATCATCAACTTCACCATTTATACAAAGTCAACCAAGAATCGACTATTAACTTCGAGGTAACTACAAAAATTGTGTATCCACTTAGTTTACACTTCGTGCTCGAACACAACTTCGGTAGCAAAACTCCTGAGAATCAAGGGTAAACTTGGATTCATTCCATCATCAACTTCACCATTTATACAAAGTCATCCAAGAATCGACTATTAACTTCGAGGTAACTACAAAAATTGTGTATCCACTTAGTTTACACTTCGTGCTCGAACACAACTTCGGTAGCAAAACTCCTGAGAATCAAGGGTAAACTCGGATTCATTCCATCATCAACTTCACCATTTATACAAAGTCATCCAAGATTCGACAATTAACTTCGAGATAACTACATAAATTGTCTATGCACTTAGTTTACACTTCGTGCTCGAACACAACTTCGGTAGCAAAACTCCTGAGAATCAAGGGTACACTTGGATTCATTCCATCATCAACTTCACCATTTATACAAAGTCATCCAAGAATCGACTATTAACTTCGAGGTAACTACAAAAATTGTGTATCCACTTAGTTTACACTTCGTGCTCGAACACAACTTCGGTAGCAAAACTACGGAGAATCAAGGGTAAACTTGGATTCATTCCATCATCAACTTCACCATTTATACAAAGTCAACCAAGAATCGACTAATTAACTTCGAGGTAACTACATAAATTGTGTATCCACTTAGTTTACACTTCGTGCTCGAACACAACTTCGGTAGCAAAACTCCTGAGAATCAAGGGTAAACTTGGATTCATTCCATCATCAACTTCACCATTTATACAAAGTCATCCAAGATTCGACAATTAACTTCGAGATAACTACATAAATTGTCTATCCACTTAGTTTACACTTCGTGCTCGAACACAACTTCGGTAGCAAAAACTCCCTAGAATGAAGCGTACACTTGGATTCATTCCATCATCAATATCACCAGTCATAAACAGTCAACCAAGATTCGACTATTAACTTCGAGATAACTACATAAATTGTCTATGCACTTAGTTTACACTTCGTGCTCGAACACAACATTGGTAGCAAAACCCCCGAGAATCAAGGGTACACTTGGATTCATTCCATCATCAACTTCACCATTTATACAAAGTCAACCAAGAATCGACTATTAACATCGAGGTAACTACAAAAATTGTATATCCACTTAGTTTACACTTCGTGCTCGAACACAACTTCGGTAGCAAAACTCCTGAGAATCAAGGGTAAACTCGGATTCATTCCATCATCAACTTCACCATTTATACAAAGTCATCCAAGATTCGACAATTAACTTCGAGATAACTACATAAATTGTCTATGCACTTAGTTTACACTTCGTGCTCGAACACAACTTTGGTAGCAAAACCCCCGAGAATCAAGGGTACACTTGGATTCATTCCATCATCAACTTCACCATTTATACAAAGTCATCCAAGAATCGACTATTAACTTCGAGGTAACTACAAAAATTGTGTATCCACTTAGTTTACACTTCGTGCTCGAACACAACTTCGGTAGCAAAACTCCGGAGAATCAAGGGTAAACTTGGATTCATTCCATCATCAACTTCACCATTTATACAAAGTCATCCAAGAATCGACTATTAACTTCGAGGTAACTACAAAAATTGTATATCCACTTAGTTTACACTTCGTGCTCGAACACAACTTCGGTAGCAAAACTCCTGAGAATCAAGGGTAAACTTGGATTCATTCCATCATCAACTTCACCATTTATACAAAGTCATCCAAGAATCGACTATTAACTTCGAGGTAACTACAAAAATTGTGTATCCACTTAGTTTACACTTCGTGCTCGAACACAACTTCGGTAGCAAAACTCCGAGAATCAAGGGTAAACTTGGATTCATTCCATCATCAACTTCACCATTTATACAAAGTCAACCAAGAATCGACTATTAACTTCGAGGTAACTACAAAAATTGTGTATCCACTTAGTTTACACTTCGTGCTCGAACACAACTTCGGTAGCAAAACTCCTGAGAATCAAGGGTAAACTTGGATTCATTCCATCATCAACTTCACCATTTATACAAAGTCATCCAAGAATCGACTATTAACTTCGAGGTAACTACAAAAATTGTGTATCCACTTAGTTTACACTTCGTGCTCGAACACAACTTCGGTAGCAAAACTCCTGAGAATCAAGGGTAAACTTGGATTCATTCCATCATCAACTTCACCATTTATACAAAGTCATCCAAGATTCGACAATTAACTTCGAGATAACTACATAAATTGTCTATGCACTTAGTTTACACTTCGTGCTCGAACACAACTTCGGTAGCAAAACCCCTGAGAATCAAGGGTACACTTGGATTCATTCCATCATCAACTTCACCATTTATACAAAGTCATCCAAGAATCGACTATTAACTTCGAGGTAACTACAAAAATTGTGTATCCACTTAGTTTACACTTCGTGCTCGAACACAACTTCGGTAGCAAAACTCCGGAGAATCAAGGGTAAACTTGGATTCATTCCATCATCAACTTCACCATTTATACAAAGTCAACCAAGAATCGACTATTAACTTCGAGGTAACTACAAAATTGTGTATCCACTTAGTTTACACTTCGTGCTCGAACACAACTTCGGTAGCAAAACTCCTGAGAATCAAGGGTAAACTTGGATTCATTCCATCATCAACTTCACCATTTATACAAAGTCATCCAAGAATCGACTATTAACTTCGAGGTAACTACAAAAATTGTGTATCCACTTAGTTTACACTTCGTGCTCGAACACAACTTCGGTAGCAAAACTCCTGAGAATCAAGGGTAAACTTGGATTCATTCCATCATCAACTTCACCATTTATACAAAGTCATCCAAGATTCGACAATTAACTTCGAGATAACTACATAAATTGTCTATGCACTTAGTTTACACTTCGTGCTCGAACACAACTTCGGTAGCAAAACTCCCTGAGAATCAAGGGTACACTTGGATTCATTCCATCATCAACTTCACCATTTATACAAAGTCAACCAAGAATCGACTATTAACTTCGAGGTAACTACAAAATTGTGTATGCCACTTAGTTTACACTTCGTGCTCGAACACAACTTCGGTAGCAAAACTCCGGAGAATCAAGGGTAAACTTGGATTCATTCCATCATCAACTTCACCATTTATACAAAGTCAACCAAGAATCGACTATTAACTTCGAGGTAACTACAAAAATTGTGTATCCACTTAGTTTACACTTCGTGCTCGAACACAACTTCGGTAGCAAAACTCCTGAGAATCAAGGGTAAACTTGGATTCATTCCATCATCAACTTCACCATTTATACAAAGTCATCCAAGATTCGACAATTAACTTCGAGATAACTACATAAATTGTCTATGCACTTAGTTTACACTTCGTGCTCGAACACAACTTTGGTAGCAAAACCCCCGAGAATCAAGGGTACACTTGGATTCATTCCATCATCAACTTCACCATTTATACAAAGTCATCCAAGAATCGACTATTAACTTCGAGGTAACTACAAAAATTGTGTATCCACTTAGTTTACACTTCGTGCTCGAACACAACTTCGGTAGCAAAACTCCGGAGAATCAAGGGTAAACTTGGATTCATTCCATCATCAACTTCACCATTTATACAAAGTCAACCAAGAATCGACTATTAACTTCGAGGTAACTACAAAAATTGTGTATCCACTTAGTTTACACTTCGTGCTCGAACACAACTTCGGTAGCAAAACTCCTGAGAATCAAGGGTAAACTTGGATTCATTCCATCATCAACTTCACCATTTATACAAAGTCATCCAAGATTCGACAATTAACTTCGAGATAACTACATAAATTGTCTATGCACTTAGTTTACACTTCGTGCTCGAACACAACTTCGGTAGCAAAACCCCCGAGAATCAAGGGTACACTTGGATTCATTCCATCATCAACTTCACCATTTATACAAAGTCATCCAAGAATCGACTATTAACTTCGAGGTAACTACAAAAATTGTGTATCCACTTAGTTTACACTTCGTGCTCGAACACAACTTCGGTAGCAAAACTCCTGAGAATCAAGGGTAAACTTGGATTCATTCCATCATCAACTTCACCATTTATACAAAGTCATCCAAGATTCGACAATTAACTTCGAGATAACTACATAAATTGTCTATGCACTTAGTTTACACTTCGTGCTCGAACACAACTTTGGTAGCAAAACCCCCGAGAATCAAGGGTACACTTGGATTCATTCCATCATCAACTTCACCATTTATACAAAGTCATCCAAGAATCGACTATTAACTTCGAGGTAACTACAAAAATTGTGTATCCACTTAGTTTACACTTCGTGCTCGAACACAACTTCGGTAGCAAAACTCCGGAGAATCAAGGGTAAACTTGGATTCATTCCATCATCAACTTCACCATTTATACAAAGTCAACCAAGAATCGACTATTAACTTCGAGGTAACTACAAAAATTGTGTATCCACTTAGTTTACACTTCGTGCTCGAACACAACTTCGGTAGCAAAACTCCTGAGAATCAAGGGTAAACTTGGATTCATTCCATCATCAACTTCACCATTTATACAAAGTCATCCAAGATTCGACTATTAACTTCGAGGATAACTACATAAATTGTCTATCCACTTAGTTTACACTTCGTGCTCGAACACAACTTCGGTAGCAAAACTCCTGAGAATCAAGGGTAAACTTGGATTCATTCCATCATCAACTTCACCATTTATACAAAGTCATCCAAGATTCGACAATTAACTTCGAGATAACTACATAAATTGTCTATCCACTTAGTTTACACTTCGTGCTCGAACACAACTTCGGTAGCAAAAACTCCCTAGAATGAAGCGTACACTTGGATTCATTCCATCATCAATATCACCAGTCATAACAAGTCAACCAAGATTCGACTATTAACTTCGAGATAACTACATAAATTGTCTATGCACTTAGTTTACACTTCGTGCTCGAACACAACATTGGTAGCAAAACCCCCGAGAATCAAGGGTACACTTGGATTCATTCCATCATCAACTTCACCATTTATACAAAGTCAACCAAGAATCGACTATTAACATCGAGGTAACTACAAAAATTGTATATCCACTTAGTTTACACTTCGTGCTCGAACACAACTTCGGTAGCAAAACTCCTGAGAATCAAGGGTAAACTCGGATTCATTCCATCATCAACTTCACCATTTATACAAAGTCATCCAAGATTCGACAATTAACTTCGAGATAACTACATAAATTGTCTATGCACTTAGTTTACACTTCGTGCTCGAACACAACTTTGGTAGCAAAACCCCCGAGAATCAAGGGTACACTTGGATTCAGTTCCATCATCAACTTCACCATTTATACAAAGTCATCCAAGAATCGACTATTAACTTCGAGGTAACTACAAAAATTGTGTATCCACTTAGTTTACACTTCGTGCTCGAACACAACTTCGGTAGCAAAACTCCTGAGAATCAAGGGTAAACTTGGATTCATTCCATCATCAACTTCACCATTTATACAAAGTCATCCAAGATTCGACAATTAACTTCGAGATAACTACATAAATTGTCTATCCACTTAGTTTACACTTCGTGCTCGAACACAACTTCGGTAGCAAAACTCCCTGAGAATCAAGGGTAAACTTGGATTCATTCCATCATCAACTTCACCATTTATACAAAGTCATCCAAGAATCGACTATTAACTTCGAGGTAACTACATAAATTGTCTATCCACTTAGTTTACACTTCGTGCTCGAACACAACTTCGGTAGCAAAACTCCTGAGAATCAAGGGTAAACTTGGATTCATTCCATCATCAACTTCACCATTTATACAAAGTCAACCAAGATTCGACTATTAACTTCGAGATAACTACATAAATTGTCTATGCACTTAGTTTACACTTCGTGCTCGAACACAACTTGGTAGCAAAACCCCCGAGAATCAAGGGTACACTTGGATTCATTCCATCATCAACTTCACCATTTATACAAAGTCATCCAAGAATCGACTATTAACTTCGAGGTAACTACAAAAATTGTGTATCCACTTAGTTTACACTTCGTGCTCGAACACAACTTCGGTAGCAAAACTCCTGAGAATCAAGGGTAAACTTGGATTCATTCCATCATCAACTTCACCATTTATACAAAGTCATCCAAGATTCGACAATTAACTTCGAGATAACTACATAAATTGTCTATGCACTTAGTTTACACTTCGTGCTCGAACACAACTTTGGTAGCAAAACCCCCGAGAATCAAGGGTACACTTGGATTCATTCCATCATCAACTTCACCATTTATACAAAGTCATCCAAGAATTCGACTATTAACTTCGAGGATAACTACATAAATTGTCTATCCACTTAGTTTACACTTCGTGCTCGAACACAACTTCGGTAGCAAAACTCCGGAGAATCAAGGGTACACTTGGATTCATTCCATCATCAACTTCACCATTTATACAAAGTCAACCAAGAATCGACTATTAACTTCGAGGTAACTACAAAAATTGTGTATCCACTTAGTTTACACTTCGTGCTCGAACACAACTTCGGTAGCAAAACTCCTGAGAATCAAGGGTAAACTTGGATTCATTCCATCATCAACTTCACCATTTATACAAAGTCATCCAAGATTCGACAATTAACTTCGAGATAACTACATAAATTGTCTATGCCACTTAGTTTACACTTCGTGCTCGAACACAACTTCGGTAGCAAAACTCCCTGAGAATCAAGGGTACACTTGGATTCATTCCATCATCAACTTCACCATTTATACAAAGTCATCCAAGAATTCGACTATTAACTTCGAGGATAACTACATAAATTGTGTATCCACTTAGTTTACACTTCGTGCTCGAACACAACTTCGGTAGCAAAACTCCTGAGAATCAAGGGTAAACTTGGATTCATTCCATCATCAACTTCACCATTTATACAAAGTCATCCAAGATTCGACTATTAACTTCGAGATAACTACATAAATTGTCTATGCACTTAGTTTACACTTCGTGCTCGAACACAACTTCGGTAGCAAAACCCCGAGAATCAAGGGTACACTTGGATTCATTCCATCATCAACTTCACCATTTATACAAAGTCACCAAGAATCGACTATTAACTTCGAGGTAACTACAAAAATTGTGTATCCACTTAGTTTACACTTCGTGCTCGAACACAACTTCGGTAGCAAAACTCCTGAGAATCAAGGGTAAACTTGGATTCATTCCATCATCAACTTCACCATTTATACAAAGTCATCCAAGATTCGACAATTAACTTCGAGATAACTACATAAATTGTCTATGCACTTAGTTTACACTTCGTGCTCGAACACAACTTCGGTAGCAAAACTCCCGAGAATCAAGGGTACACTTGGATTCATTCCATCATCAACTTCACCATTTATACAAAGTCAATCCAAGAATCGACTATTAACTTCGAGGTAACTACAAAAATTGTGTATCCACTTAGTTTACACTTCGTGCTCGAACACAACTTCGGTAGCAAAACTCCTGAGAATCAAGGGTAAACTTGGATTCATTCCATCATCAACTTCACCATTTATACAAAGTCAATCCAAGAATTCGACTATTAACTTCGAGGATAACTACATAAATTGTGTATCCACTTAGTTTACACTTCGTGCTCGAACACAACTTCGGTAGCAAAACTCCTGAGAATCAAGGGTAAACTTGGATTCATTCCATCATCAACTTCACCATTTATACAAAGTCATCCAAGAATCGACTATTAACTTCGAGGTAACTACATAAATTGTGTATCCACTTAGTTTACACTTCGTGCTCGAACACAACTTCGGTAGCAAAACTCCTGAGAATCAAGGGTAAACTTGGATTCATTCCATCATCAACTTCACCATTTATACAAAGTCATCCAAGATTCGACAATTAACTTCGAGATAACTACATAAATTGTCTATGCCACTTAGTTTACACTTCGTGCTCGAACACAACTTCGGTAGCAAAACTCCTGAGAATCAAGGGTAAACTTGGATTCATTCCATCATCAACTTCACCATTTATACAAAGTCAACCAAGAATCGACTATTAACTTCGAGGTAACTACAAAATTGTGTATCCACTTAGTTTACACTTCGTGCTCGAACACAACTTCGGTAGCAAAACTCCTGAGAATCAAGGGTAAACTTGGATTCATTCCATCATCAACTTCACCATTTATACAAAGTCAATCCAAGAATCGACTATTAACTTCGAGGTAACTACATAAATTGTGTATCCACTTAGTTTACACTTCGTGCTCGAACACAACTTCGGTAGCAAAACTCCTGAGAATCAAGGGTAAACTTGGATTCATTCCATCATCAACTTCACCATTTATACAAAGTCATCCAAGATTCGACAATTAACTTCGAGATAACTACATAAATTGTCTATCCACTTAGTTTACACTTCGTGCTCGAACACAACTTCGGTAGCAAAAACTCCCTAGAATGAAGCGTACACTTGGATTCATTCCATCATCAACTATCACCAGTCATAAACAGTCAACCAAGATTCGACTATTAACTTCGAGATAACTACATAAATTGTCTATGCACTTAGTTTACACTTCGTGCTCGAACACAACATTGGTAGCAAAACCCCGAGAATCAAGGGTACACTTGGATTCATTCCATCATCAACTTCACCATTTATACAAAGTCAACCAAGAATCGACTATTAACATCGAGGTAACTACAAAAATTGTATATCCACTTAGTTTACACTTCGTGCTCGAACACAACTTCGGTAGCAAAACTCCTGAGAATCAAGGGTAAACTTGGATTCATTCCATCATCAACTTCACCATTTATACAAAGTCATCCAAGATTCGACAATTAACTTCGAGATAACTACATAAATTGTCTATGCACTTAGTTTACACTTCGTGCTCGAACACAACTTTGGTAGCAAAACCCCCGAGAATCAAGGGTACACTTGGATTCATTCCATCATCAACTTCACCATTTATACAAAGTCATCCAAGAATCGACTATTAACTTCGAGGTAACTACAAAAATTGTGTATCCACTTAGTTTACACTTCGTGCTCGAACACAACTTCGGTAGCAAAACTCCTGAGAATCAAGGGTAAACTTGGATTCATTCCATCATCAACTTCACCATTTATACAAAGTCAACCAAGAATCGACTATTAACTTCGAGGTAACTACAAAATTGTATATCCACTTAGTTTACACTTCGTGCTCGAACACAACTTCGGTAGCAAAACTCCTGAGAATCAAGGGTAAACTTGGATTCATTCCATCATCAACTTCACCATTTATACAAAGTCAACCAAGAATCGACTATTAACTTCGAGGTAACTACAAAAATTGTGTATCCACTTAGTTTACACTTCGTGCTCGAACACAACTTCGGTAGCAAAACTCCTGAGAATCAAGGGTAAACTTGGATTCATTCCATCATCAACTTCACCATTTATACAAAGTCAACCAAGAATCGACTATTAACTTCGAGGTAACTACAAAAATTGTGTATCCACTTAGTTTACACTTCGTGCTCGAACACAACTTCGGTAGCAAAACTCCTGAGAATCAAGGGTAAACTTGGATTCATTCCATCATCAACTTCACCATTTATACAAAGTCATCCAAGATTCGACAATTAACTTCGAGATAACTAC